>NC_090451.1:342984333-343706208 GCF_031143425.1 Pleurodeles waltl
GAAAGACATAGCTTTGGGCTTTGTTTGGGATGGTGTCATTGATGCAGAATTGCTGCCCCCAGCTTGCAGGACAGAGGACAGTGGCAGGCACACGTTTCCTGAAAAAGGATTGCAGTGGCATGTCAGTGGTAGAAATGTGCTTGTTCTCCTCCTAATGGGGCACTTTCTTGGCAGCACGTTTCTTTGGGGCCATCTTCACGCTCTGTCAGTTGGAAAAGACTGGAGGACTGACGTGTTGTGGTCATTTCACTTTTTGCCAGCGTCTGTCTGGCAGTACTCTGTTGTTGATGTCTCTTGTGCACCTAAAGGCAAACAAACAAGAAAAATGTTTAGTGAAACGTGGTTCTTTTAATAACTCATAGTAGAGATAATATAATTTATTCTGGCTACTGTGTCTATTCCAAAGTCAAACCACACCATGATAACATAATATTTCATTTTAAATCAGGTTACCAACATACAGTTGCAACATTTTTCTTTAGGTGCACCTAAGGATAGACACCTGTGGCAGGTAGGGGAGTCCAGGGGAAAATGGATTAATCTTTAAGAAATAATGCTGGTGTATGTGCAGCTGTGTGCCTATGGCATGCAGGGGGTCCAGGGGAAAATGAATATGACAATCTTTAAAAAATGAATGCTGGTGTGTGTGATAGGTGATTACAGCTGGGAGGGGGTAGATGGAGGGAAAATTATTATTTTTTTTTTTTTTAAAGAAACACCTTGCCAGTTGCTGGGCTGCTCTTCATTCATTTGTGGGGGCTTGAGGTCCAAGCTGACTATGCCTCAGGAGGAGGAGGCGGGGCAATGAAACTACTGTTTCCCACTGCCACAGCTATAAAGAGCCTCAGGACATCCTGCAGTGCGGGACACCTCGCCAGCTGCTGAACTGCTCTTTGCTCCTTTGTGGGGACTCCAGGTCCCAGCTGACTTTGCCTAAGGAAGAAGAAAAGGGGTAAGGAAACTACCAGTTCCCTCCACCAGCGGTGAAAAGCACTTCAGGACATTCAAAAGCACAGGATGCCTCATCAGTTGCTGGGATACTCCTTGCTCCTTTGTGGGGACTCCAGATCCCATCTGACTTTGCCTCAGGAGGAGGAGGAGGGGCCAGGAAACAACCTCTTCCCACCGCCAGAGTTATAAAGTACTTCAGGACATCCCAAAGCACGGGAAAACACAGGCCCTCCACAGGCCAAGGACACAACCGTGCTACTCCGGTCAGCGCCACGAAGAAGCAGGATAGGGTCACCCCCCCCATGGCTCTGTGGACGGGCATCACTGGACCTCATTGCATGAAGGTACTTTTAATGTTTTGTTTATATAGCCCTGGAAGCCTTCCCCTGACATTAGAGTGCCCATGTGTCTTTCTCATTAGCTCCCTTTTATACACCACAGTTATGGCTAGACTAGGCCTGGGGATCTAGCAAATGCTGGTTGTCTGAGGATCTGTGTTCTTTGTCCATGACCCTGTCCTTTAAGTCCACCTTCCCATTTTTATTACCACTCAAGCAAAAGACAAATGAGGAATTTTGATCACGCACCTGCTGAGGAATTGCGTCCTCCCCCATATACTCTGATGCTCAAGTCCATCTTTATGTCTATACTATTGTATCTGCAAAAGGCACGTGAGCAATCCTGATTGTGCTCCTACAGAGGAAGGGTACATACAAAGTCTCAGTTCACGACCCCTAGACAGAGCTTTTGCAGTCATTGACTGTAATTGATTGTCGTAGAGGGGTGGGCTCTCTTTTTTGTTGTGGAGCCACATAACTGGGGTGGGTATCTGCCTAGATAACTTGAGTACTGGCTGGGCTATTGCTGGGAAGGTCTATTGGTTCCATTGCTTGTTTTATTCTGTTTGCATATTCTGCATGGCAGGATGTTAGAATAGCACTCTACTTTTATTGGTATGTGATTGCTTCCCCCTCCATATTTAAAACAAGCTTTCTTGCTTTCTTGCACAGGCACCAAGACATACCCAACTGTGATTTGTTTTGTATCCTTTTTTCTTTGTACAGTAGTTTTCTGGGCTACTATTTTTATTCCTTGGGGGGATTAAGTTGTGCTTGTTGAAGCTAGATAAGCTTAGCTGAGATAGATAAGTGGAAAGCTACAGACAGTAATTCCATGCCCCTGGCCAAGACTACCTCTGTTGGTAGGATGGTACATAGTAACTTGGGGCTCATTTATTTGGAGATTGAGCTCACTGAATTGTGACTGTCTCTAAAACCTGGGGTAACCCAGAGCTTGGCTCAGATAGTGACATCCCATCTAATACTAGATTTTCCAAAATAGTGCAGAGAGTTATGAATGAGGGGTGTCTCACTATGTGCACTCAAGGGCCTTTATCAAACCTACCACCTCCCTCTCGGGACCAGACTGTCCAGTGAGCCCCTCCCTAAATCCAGACTCTGCCTGGTTCTGACAGTGAGATACCCTGTCCCTCTCTTCTATTAGAAAGACCTTTTGTAGTAAGGAAAGATATATCAACAAGGGTATCTCTTCCATTGGTAATACTGGATTGAAAGGTCCTATGGGGAATTCCAACCTATCAGTGGGAAATCTTCCACCACCTTCCAGCCCATATGTAGTAGTCTTAACCAGAGTGCCACAGCTGCGGGCAGGGCAGAGCAAGTCACACAAATAACTTTTTAACGAAACCTTAGGTTGACTCGCATGGTTTAGTGGCTATCCTTAATCACAGGCCAATAATGTACTACTTACTAGAAGAGTGGCCTGAATTGGGCTTGGGAGGGTGGACCGGGGTGGTGATTGTGTTATTGTTAATTTTAAATTTCCATCCCTGGCCCGTAATGTGTTATTTGGCTGAGCAAGTGCTTCTTTAGCAGATACTCACATTGAGTCCTTACCCCTAGGTTTCTCAATTGATCCCCTATTCAACAGCACCCCCTTATTTAACAGCAATCACAGAGGTAACACACTCTACCCCTACTAGTTCCTCCTCGCACTGACCAGATGAGACCTGGTGACATCTACTCCATACCTACTTACAATAAATTTGACTCACTAGGAGGAGCAGAATGACTTTTTGTTAAAAGTCATTGTCCATTCTACATTGTGGGGGCGAAAATACAGGGTGATACTCCATATAGTTCAGAGAAAGGGCCTACTATAAATTCCACATCCAGCAACCACAGAATTAGGAGTGACTTAGGTCTCCGCTCCATGGTCTGCCATGGGACCCCAATCGGCCAGGGGCACCACAGGAAATGCCTTTAGAGCTAGATCTGTGTGCCCTGAAGCCCAGTTGATAAGAGTGGCACAACAGCGAGATAGTCCTGAGTGCCAGACAATTTTTACAGCGGGCCCTTTCGCTCAACACTGAAGAGGGTCGCCAATGACACTTAACTGCCACCTCATACATCAGATTCAGATAAATTTAATCCAATGACAACTGTTGAGGGCCGGGATGCTTCTGTCACTCTGGACAACATAACAAATCTTATCCCCTGGATCATAGCAAGCTTGGTCTCAAAATTAGTCCATCGTGAGTGATTCGAATTTGTAGAACAGCATGACATCTGCCTCTTCCAAGAGACTTGATCCTTGCAACCTTTTTACCGCACAGGTTGTTTCAACTTCTATAAGGGCAGGCCATCAGGGGGACTCAGAAGTTGGGTGAGAACTGTTATCATGGGAACACTGAGAGTTTAACGTGGACACTCCTGACATTCTATGTTTTAGTCAATCTGTCCCTCAGGGCATAACTTATTATATCTGTAACGTTTATTGCAGACCCACTGGGCTCAAAAAGGAACCCAGGGGCATATTTATACTCCGTTTACGCCGGAATTGCGTCGGTCTTTTTGACGCAATTTCAACGCAAAACTAACTCCATATTTATACTTTGGCGTTAGACGCGTCTAGCGCCAAAGTCCATGGAGTTAGCGTCATTTTTTAGCGTGGACACCTACTTTGTGTTAATGAGATGCAAGGTAGGCGTTCCCGTCTAAAAAATCGACTCCGAGGCATGTGCGTCGGATTTATACTCCCGGGCAAAAATCACGCCCGGGAGTGGGCGGGTCAAAAAAAATGACGTACGGCCGTTTTTGCGCCGTTTTTTAGCGCCTGCAAAAGGCAGGCGTTAAGGGACCTGTGGGCTCTGAAGGAGCCCAGAGGTGCCCTCCCGTGCCCCCAGGGACCCCCCCTGTCACCCTTGCCCACCCCAGGAGGACACCCAAGGCTGGAGGGACCCATCCCAGGGACATCAAGGTAAGTTCAGGTAAGTTTTTTTTAAAAATGTTTTTGTGGCATAGGGGGGCCTGATTTGTGCCCCCCTACATGCCACTATGCCCAATGACCATGCCCAGGGGACAGAAGTCCCCTGGGCATGGCCATTGGGCAAGGGGGCATGACTCCTGTCTTTGCTAAGACAGGAGTCATTTCTATGGGGGTTGGGAGTGAAAAAAAATGGCGCAAATCGGGTTGAGGCGGAAAAATTGCCTCAACCTGACTTGCCCCATTTCTTGACGCCCAAGCTCCATTTTCCCCTACGCTGGCGCTGCCTGGTGTACGTCGTTTTTTTTAACGCACACCAGACGGCGACGGCGGCTAACGCCGGCTAACGTCATTCAATAAATAAGGCACCCGCATGGCGCTTCAGAATGGCGTTAGCCGGCGGTAATTTTTTTGACGCAAAACTGCGTTAGCGCAGTTTTGCGTCAAAAAGTATAAATATGGGCCCCATTGTATTAGATCAACTAAATGTGCATCCAAGTGTGCTGCCACCCAATGCTAGGAAAAACGTGGGGAGTGACGTTAACTGTCAATTCAAACCCTTGAGCGTAGACACCCAAGCACTTAAGAAATGATCATCCATTGCAGTCCCAATTAATGCACTTAGGGCCTGATCTAGATCTTGGCAGGCAAGTAACTCTGTCACAATGTTGATGGATTTTGCGCCTATAATGGAATTTATATTTCAGCAGGTGGGAAATCTATCACCTTTGTGACAGACTAACTCATCGGCCAAGATCAAAATCAGTCCCTTACTCCAAATAAGTGATTAGGGGCCAGATGTATGAAAAAACCCCTTTGCGAATCGCAGATAGCGATTTTTACGAAATCGCTATTTCTGAGTCACACAATGCAATGTAACAAAATTGCGATTCGGAAATAGCGATTTCTTAAAAATCACTAATGCAATTTGCGAGGCCCAAATACCGAATCGCAAAAAGATTTGCGATTGGGTATTTGAAAATCGCAAATTGCGAAAACGCACACCTAGCACAGCCTGATGACATCACAAGCAGGAAGTGAGTCAGCCCAGGCTGTTTCCAGGTGCCACACCCAAAGGAGCAGTGAGAGAGACACAGCCCAGCCCCAGGGAGAAAGTCTGTGAGCAAGCCAGGACTTTACATCACCATGGCCAATGCTGCTAATGGGAAGGAGAAGGGAGAGAGGAAGAGAAAACTGAAGTTCAGTGAGGAGGAACTGGAGGTGCTCACTGAGGACGTGGTGAGGAGCCATGACCGGCTTTTTGGGAAGAGCTCACTCCAGGTCCCAGAGAGTGAGAAGCGCAAACTCTGGGCGGACATACAGACCAAAATCTGTGCAGTGGGGGTTGCGCAGCGCTCAGTAGAAGCGATGAGAAAGAGGTGGTACGACCTGCGTTCCCGTGCCAAGGAGAAGGTGGCCAGCAGACTACAGGAGGCAAGGAGCACAGGAGGCGGACCATCCACCCAGACACCCTCCACCCCCATGGAAGACCTGGTGGAGTCGACACTGCTCCCAGAAGCTGTCATTGGGGTCACCGACATAGACACATCCGGCACACCAAGCACCAGTAAAGGTAAGTGCAATAATGAAATGTAACCCCATATGTGTATGTACAAATGCCCCTTAGGAATTAGCGATTAGTGCAAAGCATTGTGATAAGTAGTTCATTCCACATCTTAGATGCGGCACAACAATGCCTTATGGGAGTGGTAGTCCACAACCCAGAGCTGAAAGTAGCACATAGAAAGTAATTAAGTAGAGCAACACCCAGAAGAACACAACACCCACTACAGAGTGATAAGATGTAACTGTACATTTATTACCATTGTGCAACATTTGGTGATACCTACATAAATGGCATGCTTCACATTGTTGTTGCAGATGGCCCAGGCCCAGCAGCATCAGCATGTGCCATTGTGGGGGATGCTGAAACACAGCCTCCATTCAATCAATCAATAGTTTATTCGGTCCAGATTTGGACCATTTGAGAAGTAAAAAGTGATCATACATACAAAAGGATAGAAACACAGCCTCCGTTAGACTCCAACACCAGCGAGCCAGTGAGTATTGCACCAATCAGACGCAGGGCAAGGGTTGTACCTCTCCCCGATTTGAGCCAGGACTCGGATGACATGCAGGATGAAGGCCACACTCCATCCCCAGAAGCCAGATCCACGGTAAGGCAGCAGTCCCTGCCCCAGCATCACTCAACACCCCACAGGAGGCCTCATGATGCAGGCACACAGCACGTGGAAGTAGGTGAGGGGGCCATCATTCTTCGGTGGCCTGGAATCATCTATGCTTAAAGTGCAGCGCCTGCAAAACAAGAACATGAGGGCAATGCACAGGCAGATGCAGGCACACAATGCCAACATGGGGGGGCTGCATAAGCAGTTGGAGTGCCTTAATACAAACATTTGCAAGCTGCATGAGGGACAGATTACAGCTGCAGAGAACACCAGGGAACTGACCAATGCAGTGAAGGAACTCTGTACAGAGATCAGGCATGAGAGAGTCAGCCACCGCAGGCATGAAAGGCGATTCATGGGGATGTTTAGTGGATTTTGTAGATCTGTCAATCGCCTTGCGACATCTACTGCCCTCATTTCACGGCGTGCTGTGGCAGCACAGGTGGAGGCAGCACACAGCAGTCGGGATGTAGCCCTGGGACTGGTCCAGATTACAAACGTTCTGGATACTATGCTGGCTAATCGCAGTGCTACTCCCAGTGAACTTGGACTAGGGGATACTGAGGAGTCATCTAGCCTCAGCAGCCTTGCAGTGCCCATGACGGATCCTAGGCGTCGCAGTGCCAGGCACAGCACTGCCACTGAGGCAGATACAAAAGGTGCCAGTGAGGCTGCTGCGCACTCAAGCGGAATGCGTGGCCGTAAAAAGTGACTTTGATGGTCACAGGGGACTGACTGCAAATATTGATTTTCAGTAAACTATGAAGATAATAGTGAGACACTGTAAATGGTTCATTTATGACACGTGTTTTTTTTTTTCTTAGTGACACTTATGTTACCTGAAGTTAAGGTAATAAAGGTGCTAACTACCAGAACACGTCAGTGAGGTTGTGTTATTATCACATGGTTGTGCATGATGTCAGCACACCTTTGCCTGTCCTCTGCTGCACTGGTCCTGTCTGCTGGCTGTAGGGGTGGTATGGGATCATCATCCTCATCTGAATCGGGATCTGATATTTCCACAGGTATGCCCCTGGTGGTCGCTATATTGTGCAGGATCGCACATGTGGCCACTATTCTACAGGTCGTGTCCGGGCTGTACTGTAGTGCCCCTCCACTTTTGTGGATGCACCAGAAGCGACTCTTTAGCAGGCCAAAGGTGCGCTCCACCACATTGCAGGTTGCCCTGTGTGCTGAATTGTATCTCCGTTCTGCTGGTGTTGTAGGATTTAGGTAGGGCGTCATCATGTAGGTGCGCACTGCGTAGGCACTGTCTCCTGGAAGGAACAGAGGGTATAATGAGTAGCTGAGCCATCTGACATCACACTGCCATCAATGCACCAGTGTACAGAGGGAAAATACCTAGTAGATATCCATCACCAAACTCCCCAGCTAGCAGTCTTGTGTGAATCCCGCTGTGGCGAAAGATGTACAAATCATGTGTGCTCCCTGGGTACCTGGCCACGAGATCAGTTATGATGTAGGAGGCATTGCATATCACCTGTACATTCATGGAATGTTGGTATTTACGTTTGCGGTACACATACTCTGTGGCCGATGATGGACAGATTGCTACATGTGTCCCATCTATGGCACCTAGGACGTGGGGGAACTGTGCTATCTGGTAGAAATCTATTTTTGTCTGCTGTGTTTCCTGTGGGGTATGGGAGAATCTGATGTACTGGTGTATCCTACTCAGCATGGTGTTAAGAAATGCATTGAAAAATCTAGATAGGGCACTCTGTGATACTCCTCCAGCTGCTGCTATGACCCCTTGATAGCTCCCTGAGGCAAGTAGGTGCAGGGAGCATGATACCTGCATATGGGTGGGTATGCTATTATTCCTATGTGTTGTGCGCTGCAGTATGGGTTGTAGCTCAGCTATCAGGTCAAGTATCATGGCTGAGCTCAACCTGTACTTCTCATATATTTCCTCCTCAGTCTGGTCAAAAAGGGTAATGGGCACTCTGAAAATGCACTCCTGTCTCCTCTTCCCTCTCCTCAAATCTGCCTGGATTCTCATTCTCCTCGCCATGAGTGCAGCCATTGTGGAAAAGAGTCTGAGGCATTCCGGGCCTCTTTATATAGGTTGCACCTGGTTACCACCTGGTTTCACTCCGTGGTAATTTGCAGGTGCAAAAGGTCATTCTGCGAATATTTGCAATTTGCGAAATTTTTATGCATCGAAATGTGACATGGTTTTGCATGTCGCAATTTCTGACGTGAAATACCAAATCTGTATTTGCAAATCGCTATTCCGACTCGCAATTTGCGAAATGCTAACAGCGATTCGGTATTTCATGTCGCAAATTGCGATACACAAAATGCGACACGCAAAACCATGTCGCTTCGCAAAAAAACGCACATTTAGCGATTCCTTGTTTTTGGCCTGCGAATGCCTTTCATGCATCTCAGACCACGTTTTTGCATTCGCAAACGGACACATTCTGCGATTCGCACCGTTTGCGAATGCAAAATGGTTTGATACATGTGGCCCTAAGGCCCTCATTACGACCCTGGCGGTCGGTGATAAAGTGGCGGTAAAACCGACAACATTCTGGCTGTAACTACCGCCAAATTATGACCATGGTGGAAAGATCTCTGAAAGACATCCAATGTACCACACCCACCGTCAGGGCGGAAACAACAGGCACCATGGCGGTAGCTGCCTACAGCCAGGCAGAAGTCAAAGTTCCACCCACCACATTATGACAAGACAATCCACCACCTTTTCTGTGGCGGTACCAACAACATCAAAAGCCTGGCGGAAACAGGACTCAGAAGTGAAAGGACTCACCATTGGAGAAACAGGGAAGAACCACGCCGCCATGGAACCCGAACTGCATGTATTTCTGATGATATTCTATGTTCTGCTGTACCACGAACACCGACGCCGGCGAAGACGACGGCAGTGAGTACAGCCGAGTAGCACACAAGGGAGGGGGGAGGAAAAAGAGAGTGACACACATGCACCTCACACACCTCATTCACGCACCATACACACAACCAGATGCACAAGAAAGCAAGTCAATCCTCCGTAAATCAGCTGAATAATACAAGGACAACACAATTTTACTAATGTGACTGTAATAGGAACAACACATTATAAAAATAATTTAGCCAATGCAACAGATATCTACAAATGTACAGAAAAAGGGACACTTCCCAGTCCTCAATTTGCGTGGGCCACATGGCCACAGGGCAAAGTCCAAGGCCCCACTTGTCACCTGCATCAATACGGAGAGAACACTGCAGGGGCTCAGTTGGTAAATAGGCAGGTACCTCAGGGAGAGGGGGGCACCTCAGCCGGGAGCGGAAACAAGACCACTGGTTCGGAGGGGGCAACATGCCCTGTGCTTGGTCCTGGAGAGTGATAGGCCACAGTCTCTGTAGTGGGTGCCTTCCCCACTGGTTCTGAAGGGGGCAACATGCCCTGTGCCTGGTCCTGGGGAGTGATAGGCCACAGTCTCTGTAGTGGGTGTCCTCCCACTGGTTCTGGAGTGGACAGGCCGCACAGCAGCCCTGTGCCTGGTCCTGGGGAGTGATAGGTCACAGTCTCTATAGTGGGTGTCCTCCCATTGGTTCTGGAGTGGACAGGCCGCACAGCAGCCCATGGAGGCAGGATCACATTGCGTCCGCCAGTGGTGATGGCTGCACTGTGGTGGTGCTGGTGGTGGTAGTGGGAGGCTCCTGCACAGCCCCTGCACCCTTGGATGGCTGCACAGTGGTGGTGCTGTTGGTTGTAGTGGGAGGTTCCTGCACAGCCCCTACAACCTCGGAGGCTGCACAACCACAGTTGGTGGTGGGGGCTCTGTGTCAGCTGCCGGTGCAGGCTCCTTGCCTTTCTTGCCTGCTTGTGCAGGCTCCTTGCCCTTCTTGCCTGATGGTGCAGGCTCCTTGCCCTTCTTGCCAGCTGGTGCAGGCTCCTTCCCCTTTCGGCAGGCTGGTGCAGGCTCCTTCCCCTTCAGTATATGTGGCATGGAATCCTTTCCACCACGAATAGGTACAGATGGAACTGGGCCCGTGGACTGTGTGGCTGAGGTGTTTGGCTGGGTTTGTGATACTCTGGCCATATGTGCAGGACGGGGGGAGGAGTAGGGAATAGGTCAATGGTGGAAAGGAAAAGTTTCTTAGGGACATTGGGGTGGGAAGAGGGAGAAGGAATGGGAGTGGAGGATGAGAGAGTGGTTGTTGGAGGTGTTTGTCTGCTGGATTTGGGTGCAGGTGCATGGGCTGTATGCTGTTGTGAAGTGGGTGGCTGTTGGGTGTCTGAGTGCTTGTTTTTGTGTACTTTAGGAGGGGGGACAGACACAGGGGACTTGTGCATGGCTGTTGTGGAGGTGTCTGCCAGTGAGGTGTGTGTTCTGCTTGGTGTTGTGATGATGCAGGTAGTGGATGATGAAGTTGTGCATGCAGGTGTGAATATGGACGTAACTGGTTAAGAGGTGGGGAGGAGGAGGGGAGACAGTGGAAATAGCAGATGTTGTTGTGTCTGCAACTGGATGGTGTTTGTGTGAGTGCCTGAGGGATGAAGTGTGGAGCTTGTGTTTGCTTGTGACACTCTTGGGTGTTGTCCTGTGTGTATGATATTCACAAATTGTTACATTTATTTAACTTTGATGTTCACACAATGTTGTTCATCATAGAGTCACTCGGGAATTGGTGTTGGAATTCTGTTAATGAGTTGCCAATCTTTTGTGTATATTTCTTAAGACTTGACACAGATTGTAATTGTGTAACACTGGTCATAATTGTATCTTTTACAGCCCTGAGGAAGTCATTGAGATTATCTTCTCTTAAGACGAAACACGTGTTGGCTGTTCTGTTATCACACTTCAACAATAAATTGGATTTATGCTAACATTTCTCGGTCTACATTGTACTTGACTGTTTGGAAGAAGACCTTACCGCACACGAACATGGACTTTTGGCCCTTTATCAATTCACGAGTGCCTTGACATTTGTTGATTATGTTGTGTTTTTCTTAGAGAAACTTTGGAGGAGTGGGGAGGACCCTCCGGCCAGGAGCACCATGCCTTTGATTGATTTATTCATAAAATAACTTGGTGATTCACTGTGAGCGCCTAATCCTATAAACTTTCTTCCCTTTGCTTCTCTATAATTAGGGTCAATGCAACAGTGTTGATCCTTGCAGTCTGGTCCCTCTTGATGCCACACTCCATTGAGATGAAGGCAATGAATTGCCGTAGAGCTGCACAGGCTGTAGAACAGCTGTTGTAGAAAAGCCTCTGCTTTGGCGCCGAAGGAAGATGCGTCAGGTCCGATTGTGCAAAGGTGACGATGCATCAGTTTTATAGCAAAACAACTGCAGAATCCACTTCTGAATCCAGGATTAGAATGGGCACCTCAGGAAAGGGTAGGGCTCACAGATGGCAAAGACCAGTATCCAAAGCAGAGTTACAGGCCATCTTTGATGTTCTGAGACTGCAGGAGAACAGGGGGCAAGGCAGCAAATCTTTGGAGTCACTTAGGGTAAAATGAGAGGGTCCAGTCCTTCCTCAGCTGGGCAGAGATCAGCAGGCAGCAAGGTAACTCACCAAGGCAGAGAGCAGTCCTTCTTGGAAAGCAGTCTAGTAGTGTGGCACTCTTTGCAGCACATCACTCCTTACTCCAGGCAGAGTTCTTCCTAAGTCTAGTAATGTACTGAGTTGGTAGGGTCAGAGGCTCAGTTTTTAAACTCAAATGTGTCTTGGAAAAAGACTCTTTAAAGAGCACAGAGATCCTTTTTTCCTAGCCCAGTCTCCACATAACCTGTAGGGGGTAATCAGCACTTTGTGTGGGGACGGGCACTTCTCTATTTAAGTGTGTCAGCTCCTCTCCAACCTTCCTACCCAAGAAGGTCCATCAGAATGCAGATGAATGCAGATGAGTGCTCAGACACACATAACACTCCTGTGTTTGTGGCTGTCTAGGGGGAATGCACAAAGTGTAGCTAGCACAAATGTGTATTGGAGACTGGTTGCAAGGCACACAGAGCAGTAAGAGCAGAGAAAAGCTCACTTTCTAAAAGTGTCATTTCTAAAATAGTAATGCTAAATCCAACGTTACCATTACCAATAATAGGAAACATGATGTAGCTGCTCCTTTCTGATCAGAAATTACAGCTTAAAAGGATATGAGGGAATTCCCAATGCTGGCCTATAGGAGGAGTAGGCCTCACAGTAGTGAAGAACAAATTTGGGCATTTTTCACTAACAGGACGTGTAAAACCTAAAAGTACATGTCCAGCCTTTTACTTATATATCAACCTGCCTTATGGGCTACCTATGGCCTACCTTAGGGGTGACATATGTGATATGAGGGGAGCTTAAGGCTTGGCAAAGGGTTTTAAGGGTTTTAAATGGCATGTCGAAGTGGCAGTGAAATTGCACACACAGGCTCTGCAGTGGCAGGCCTGAGACATGTTTAAAGGCTACTTACATGGATTGCCCAATCAGTACTGCAGGCCCATTAGTAGCATTCAATTTACAGGCTCTAGGTATATGGTATACCACTATAGAAGGGACTTTTAAGTAAATTAAATATCCTGGTTGTGTATACACCAGTGTTACCACGTTTAGGGGAGTAGCACATGCACTTCAGCACTGCTCAGCAGTGGTAAGGTGCTCAGAGTTCTAAGGCTAACAAAACGATACAGTAGAAATGTGAGGCAAACAGGCAAAAAGTTTGAGGAAGGCCACCCAAGTGCTGACAGGTCTAAGTCAAACAACAACAACAATGGCCAGCAAGGAGGCATTACAGAACAAAGAAAACACTGGCTGGCTGCGCAAAATAGCCACTGGCCAGATGGTCAAATAACAACATCGGCAGGCAAAGACGCACTGGAGACCAAGGAAAACATGTAGGCCTATGGCAAAAGCACACTGACTGCCTGCACACATTGGCTGCTGGCTACATATTCAAACAACAACAAAAACAGCAAGCAAGGAGGCATTGGAGAACACAGAACACATGCAGGGCTATAGCAGAAGCACTCTGACTGCCTACACAAAATATCTGCCAGCCACATGATCAAACAACAGCAAGCAATGAGGCATGACTAACAAAGAACACATGCAGGTCTATGGAACTGAACACATGTCATGGTCCCTGCCCACATGGCATAGAGAACAAAGGCAATTGGTGTCCTATGGCGAACACACACACACACACATAGGCCAGACAAAGGAGGCATGGTAACAATGAAAATACTACCATTAATTGGAAAAATGGAAATAAATTAGCTTTAAAAACTTTACAACAACACACATCCTCCAAAAGCATGAACTATTTCCCCATGAAAATGCACTTTTTGCAGAAACAAATGTGGAATACAAAAAAAACCACATTTTAAATTCGATGTAATGCCATCCCTGGCCTAAATTCTGTTTTAAAACAACACATAACATGCACAGTTATTTAATGTACCCATGACTAGTACTGACTGGATGGCCACTGGGCAGACTGGTCCACCATCCACATAGTAAAATAAATGAATACATTGCAAAGGTAACAAACCTGGAGAGAATGTATTGAACGTCGCAACCTTTTTACAAAAGATCAAACATCAAAAGCAAAATAACAACTAGGCCACTACTGAAACGCCAGGCCCCCAACTACACAATCACAATCACATTTACAATCAAATAAAAGTACAAATAAATACTACTGCATGCCCTCTATCAAAAAACAACACCCTTATACAAAAGCTTTTCAGCGTACTTGTGAAATCACAAAAACAAAGTCCTTGAATCTTAAAATCCAATGGTATATATGTAACAGGAATTGAAGACAGACTGGTCTTTTCACCCCAAAATCCAAGTGGAAAGTGACCAGGAGATGGACAAAGCACTGGGAGGAGCCTGCTTGACAGCTAGTGGAAGTTGGAGTCTCTGGGGCACATCCTTCCCGTTGAAAAAAAAGTATGAGAAAAATAATGCTTTTCATGCTAAAAAACAATCTGAACGGTTCATTGAAGTAGAATATTCACTCGCAAACTCACCATTTCAAATAGATTTAGCTGCTTCTTCTGTAGAAAATCCGCTCAAGAGGCAGCTGTGGCTGCTTGCGCGCACCAGCATCATCAAAATGTCACCTCGAAGGCTTAGTGATGACCAGTAACAGTGCAAGTGGCCTGCAAATCGTGTGCGTGTTCGCTAGTGATGAGCTAATCTCATTGCACTCACCAGCACAGGCCAAAACAACTCTCATGAACACAAACGGAAAAAATATACCATCACATGCCAGATGGCAGAATTTAGCAGGACCTCTGTGTTACGTGTGAACTCAACCGTTGGAGAACAATTTTTTACCCACCCCTACTTATGATGGCAATACCACCTTCACCGAGAACAGTAGGCAGAGCTAGGCTATATATGACAAAAACAACCTAGGAAATTGGAGATATCATGAGAACATAAAGTTCAAAAGAAATTTCCCTTGCTTGCCCATTGTAGGGTTTATCTGTAAAGTCTTTTGGATCTTGCTGCCTATCTCACATTTAATTTTATCACAGACAGATCCCAGTCTTTTCTCAGTTAGTCAATTAAATTATGCCTTCATCATCATCATCATATACTTTATTCGACCATAGGTCATAAAAGTTACACATTAAATCGTACAAAAAGGGTGCTTTTGTTCCATTATGCTTTCACACTGGCTTAAAATAAATTTTAGAATAAAAATAGCTTCTCTAAAACCTTCAAAATCCGACCAAGATTAAAAAATTTAAAGTGCTAGGTTGATGTTACATAGTGATACAGTTCCTTGATAGTTTAGATAGCATACTTTGACATGAAGAGCCTGCTCCCGGCGCAATCATCATATAGGCAAATTTAGGCACTGCCAAGTCATTGGAGACACAAGCACAATGAAATAAAAAGCTTATATAATAGCTTAAAATGGATATCGGATTCATGTTAAGATGGCACGAATACCAGACAGGTGCATAAAAATAACTCTTTGCGGCTAACACTAGTAAAAAAAATAGCAGAAACACATGATGATTACCCACATATTTGTCTGAGAAAAATCTATTCCAGGCCCTGTCCAGACCACATGGTCAATAATTAATCATAATCATCATTATCAACTTTGTTCGATCAATGACCATAAAACACATAAAACAAGATAATAAATAGTTCTTAAGCAAATAAATAAATACACATCTATAAATTGGTGTAGAAACATTAGAACAATAACTTAAATTGCACATATGACTCTAAAACGTATCTATAGAAGAGATGAGACCTTAAATTACTTTTTGGAGATGGCATCGTATGCGCCAAGCTGTTGTTAAATACTTGCTTACTGAAAGAATTACGTCGGTTGAATTGTGGCTTTTTAGAACCCGTAGAGCCAAAGAGCAGTTCTTGAATCCCATGTCCCTGCAAATATTGCGGATCCATTTTAGTCGCGGAATCGCATAGGCTGGGCAAAAGAACATGAAATGCTCAATGGTTTCGAAAGTACTGCCACAGGCAGGGCATATATCGGGAAGATTACTCGACCCCCACCTATGAATCAATGACATCAGGGGCAGAGAGCCAAAACGAAACCTTGCATATAAGCTCTTGCCCTGCAAATCCGGTATAACATCCAAATAGGATTCAAACTTTGGGGACCATTTAATATCAATGAAGGAATTAGTTAAGCGGCCGTGGGATTTGTGGGTTATGTAGTTGTCCTTAACATAAGACCAATAGGTTAACTTTAAAACGTTTTTATGCCGTCTCTCTAATTTATGGGGATTTTCCCAATAATCACCCAGACCCAATAGTC
Organism: Pleurodeles waltl; assembly: GCF_031143425.1. Lineage (NCBI taxonomy): Eukaryota > Metazoa > Chordata > Amphibia > Caudata > Salamandridae > Pleurodeles > Pleurodeles waltl. The sequence continues at coordinate 343,000,539 of NC_090451.1, forward strand.
GGAGCCAATGGGCCACGTGGCGAATCCAGGGTAGAGTATTAGCGTTCTGGCATTTCAATAGATCGAGTAATGCGGTTTTATATATATCTAGTTCGGGGGTTATCCATAACCTGATCCAATAAAGGAGGGGTCTTAGAGTAGCTAGATCTGCTACTCGGCTTAACCCCAGATCTAGAAATAATGGAAGCAAGGGTGTAGTGCGTGGACATGCAGTTATGGCCCTTGCAAAGTTGTTTTCCCCCACACTGATCTTGTTACAGTTAGCGCAACCCCATACCTCCGCTCCGTACATGGCTGCACTTTGAGCTTTAGCTGTATACATTTTTATTGCTGGGGAATCAACTTTGGTAGAGGTGCTTTGATAGAAACGCAATATAGATGAGGCTCTGTGTTGTAGGAGCCCTGCACTTTTTGTAATCTGCTCTTCCCATAATATTTTGCTGGTTAGCCTAACTCCCAGGTAATCTATAGAGCTTACTTCCTTCAACGGTACTCCCTCAATATGAATGGAATTTTTTTTCCTAGGTCCCTTGGATAACACCATCAGTTTGGTTTTGTTAATATTAACCTCCAACCCATGATCGCTACAGAATTGGTTAAACCGGTCAACAAGGGTTTGCAACCCCATTGGTGTCTTAGAAATGAGGAGTGAATCATCAGCAAAGAGCAGGATAGGGATTTTTTGTGTATTCAGGGAAGGGGCATCATTCTGGCCTATGGACACAGCCTTTACTACTTCGTTGATAAATATGGTAAACAGTAGGGGGGCTAGCACACAACCTTGGCGAACTCCCCTTCTGATTGGGATCCACTCTGTCAGTTCGCCTTGTTCACCCCACCTCACTTGGGCATAAGTGTTCTCATGTAGTCGTTTTAACAGGAGTAATAGATCCTCTGGGACTCCCAATGTACCCAGCACTTCCCACAGTTTGGCTCTCGGGACCAGATCAAAAGCCGATCGCAGGTCTATAAATACCACATACAGGCATTGCTTGGCCACAAGAACATATTTCCAATGCAATATGGCCAATCGGAAGACCTGGTCTATCGTGCTAGTTTTTGCACGAAACCCTGCCTGTAAATGGGAAAGGATTTGATACTCCTCAACCCAATTGATTAGCCTCTAAATTATGCCTTATTTTAACCTGGGAACAGCTAGGCTCTCCTTTCCACATCCTGCCCTGTTCTTTACAGACCACAAAAATTGTACACTGAGGTACAGGGGCACCTACAAGTTACTATAATAATAGGGTGAAAACATGCATTTTGATTAAACCATCAGCCACATTAAGACAGGGAAATACTAGTGCTAAGCAGACCAAAGGCAACTGAAAAGAATAGTCACCCAGAGGGACTTCCCTCACTGAGTTCAAAACTAGAGTGTAAAGGTTTCGATACCCATCAAGGTGACACAAATTAAGCGTCCAGAGTTCTTGTAAGCTAATTATCAGACCCACTGTGATAAGTGGAGCACAATATTGTCATGCTATTTTGGAAAGCAACTGGCCAAATTCCAAATTAATGTGTGTAATATATTCAATAGCCGAAGAACACCCCAACAGCACCAGAGTCATGCTACCACACATCACAGCAGCAGGAGAGTGAAAGAAAATGTACTCAAAAGGCAATTAATTAATCATCTTCAAAAGGGAAAATGATTAAACCTGTTGCTATGTATATTACATGTCTCCCTCTGGCTTTGTAACTGTGCCGATATAATAGTTCATATCCCAATTCCCACAAACCCAAATATATGATCAGTCATACCCACATGAGCTGTTTATGAGGCTCTACCATGTTGGGAAAGTCAGAAGCAGATCTTGACTTTTCTCTCTGCTCACAATTTCACCTTGGACCAGGGAGGGGTAATGATTGCACTGATCTTTAAGATATTGGACTAAATACAAAAATCATTTTCCTCCCATTATCTACCCCTTTCAGTTGCAGAATCAACCGCACAATGTCTGGGGATTACAGGGCTGAGCAACACATGAGGATTTTTTACTTCCGTTCCAACTACGGGTTCTCTAGACACATACATGGCTTCCTCCAAAAAAGATGGGGAAACAGCAGTGGAAAAATGTCCCTCTTGACAAAAAGCAATCCAGAGTGATAGTCTGTATCAGAGGCCCAGCTTCCACCACTATTGTTTTTAAGAAGAATATTTACCTTTCAGGCTAGGGATCAATTGCACATACATGTAATTTTAAAATGTGTTATGTTATGTTATGGTATGTTATGTTGAGTTATGTTTTGTTATGTTATGCTATGTTATGTTAAGTTATATTGTGTTGAGTTGTATAACACACTAATCACTCAAAAGGGTATCCAGGTGAGTGGGTAGGTGTGTAGGTGCTTGGTCCCCATGGTGCTTATAAAAAGAGCCAGGTCTTCAGCTTCTGCAGAACTCAAGAAGAAAAGAGGAGGCTCTAATATTTTGAGGGAGGTTGTCCCATGACTTGGGTATGATGTAGGAGAATGAGAGACCTTCAGTTTTGCTTTTGCAGGTGTGGGGAGGGTGTGCGAACAAAAGTGAGGCAGAGCATAAGTGTCTGGTGGATTTGTAAAAGAATGCAGCTGTTCAGGTATAGGGGTTCTGTGTTGTGTAGGGCTTTGTATGAGTCCAAGCCAGTGAAGCTTCCTGAGGTGCGATGTGATATTTGGGTGCTGCCTGGGAGGTTGAGTATGAGTCTTGCAGCGATGTTATGGATAGTCTGGAGCCTGTGTAGGAGTTGTTTTTAGATTCCAGTATACAGAGTGTTTCTGCAATCCAGCCTGCTGGTGACAGGTGCTTGCTGAATGCCCGTCTGGGATTCTGGTGCAACCATTTGAAGATCTTTTGCAGCATGTGTAGGATGTAGAAGCAGGAGTTCCACACTGTGTTGAGTTGAGTCATCATGTTGAGCTTGTCGTCTGAGATGATCCCTAGATTTCTTGCATGATCTGTGGGTGCAGGTGTTGGTCCTAGCTCCGACAGCTACCAAATAGAGTCCCATAGGGAAATCTTGTTGCTCGAGGCCAGTTCTTGTTGTCTTGTCAGAGCTGATCTTCAGGCAGTTAGTTTGCATCCAGTCTGCTACCATGATCATGTAGTTGTTGAAGTTGGTTCTGGTGTTAGTTGTCTTGTCTGTGAGGGAAAGAATAAGTTAGGTGTAATCGGCTTTGAGATGACGGTGATGATGTTGATGAGCCGTGTCATGTATATGTTCAAAGTGATGGGCCTGAGGGACAACCTCTGTGGGACTCAGTAACAGTTTCTTGGTCTCTAATGTGAAGGGTGGTGCACTGACTCATTTGGCTCTCCCCGTAAGGAAGCAACAGATCCATTTGAGAGGATATCCTTGTAGGCCAACCTCATGGAGTCTTCTGATGAGGGTGTTGTGGGAAGACAGTGTCAATGGCCGCAGAGAGGTTAAGAAGAAGGAGGTCCGCCCTCTTCTCCTTGGTCCAGGATAATTCGAATGCCCTCAGTGGCCGCAATTAGTGCTGTTTTGGTGCTGAAGTCCTTTCTGAATCTAGATTAACTGTTGTCTAGTAGATGGTGAAGTTTGAGATGGGTTGTGAGTTGCTTCTTGATGTAAATGAAGTTTAAGTGCAGAAGCACTGACAACAGGTTTTAAGTTTATATTCTTAATAACTGGACATAACTGAGCTTTATGTTAAAGGGTTGCAATCATCTTCTTAACCCCTTCGCTGCCAGGCCTTTTCCCCCTCAGGTGCCAGGCCTTTTTTGGCTGGTTGGGCCAGTTTACGCTTAGGCCCTCATAATTTTTTGTCCACATAAGCTAACCATGAAATATTTGTGTCCTTTCTTTCCAACATACTAGGAATTCTAGAGCTACCTATACTTTGTGGGTACCCCTAAAGGAGACTAAGAAAATAACCAAAAAATAAATTTCAACACAATTTTGGCATTTTACTGGGACATACCCCATTTTTACTATTTTTTGTGCTTTCAGCGTCCTTCCTATTAGTGACAGAAATGGGTGTGAAACCAATGCTGGATCCCAGAATGCTAACAATTTTTGAAAAGTAGACAAAATTATAAATTCAGCAAGGGGTAATTTGTGTAGATCCTACAGAAAATAACAGCTGAAATAAAAAAATATTGAAATTGAGGTGAACAAAAACAGCCATTTTTCTCCACGTTTTACTCTATAACATTTTCCTGCAATGTCAGATTTGTAGGAGGCATGTCTACTGGACTCTTCTGGTTGCAGGGATATGTAGGGCTTGTAGGTTCATCAAGAACCCTAGGTACCCAGAGCCAATAAATGAGCTCCACCTTGCAATGGGTTTTCATTCTGTACCAGGTATACAGCCATACTTTTGCTGAAATAGAAAGGGTGAAAAATAGGTATCAAGAAAACCTTTGTATTTCCAAAATGGGCACAAGTTAAGGTGTTGAGAAGCAGTGGTTATTTCAGATCTGTGAATTCCGGGTTGCCCATACTAGCATGTGAATTACAGGGCATTTCTCAAATAGACGTCTTTTTTACACATTGTCTTACATTTGGTATGAAAAAATGTAGTGAAAGACAAGGGGCAATAACACTTGCTTTGCTACTCTGTATTCCCCGAAGTCTCTCGATGAAAATGGTACCTCACTTGCGTGGGTACGCGGTATTTCCCAATAATTCTTCTGTGTGCGGTAGCTCCTGAAACAGCCACCGACACACAGCCCAGGCTTTGAAGGACAATCAGGGCAGTACATCCTCGTGTCCTTCCTGATACCTCTTTGAGCACAGATTCTTAGCAGGAAAGTTTTTGTTGGTCGCGGGAGGAATGTGCTCAGCAAAGTGACGATCTTTCAATCTAGCCACATTTTCCACCACTGCTTCTCCTCGAACTCTTGCCTGTTCCAACACAACAAGGCTTGCTATGATAAACTCCTGAAATTTCACAAATGTCATCCTTGACTCTGGAGAACTTCCTTGAACACAACAAAAGCATTAAAAGTTGCCAAGTGGAACAGGTGAACCGCTAATTTCTTATGCCAAACATAAGCCTTACGAGCAGCAGTGTAAGGTTCCAATCTCTGATCTACCCTATCAACACCACCCATGTGCTTATTGTATCCTAAAATGCACACAGGTTTGTGCACTTCAGCAACTTGACCCCAATCAGCCACAGGTGAAGTACTCTCATCATGGATGTTAGTTAGCATGTACACATCCCACCTGTTTACAAATTTCAGAGCTAGCAGCTCATCATTACGCAAGGCACTGTCCCTTCTCAAGTTTTTTTACAGACGAGCTCTCTTGGATAGCCTTTCTGATTAGAGTGGATTGTGCCACAGGCAACAGTGTTCACTCTGAACAATTCCTTGAATAACTGAACTCCAGTGTAGAAGTTATCTACATATAAATGGTGACCTTTGTGAAACAGTTGTCTACCAAGTTCCCACACAATTTTCTCACTAACTCCAAAAGTGGGCGGACAACCAAGGGGGTCAATACTGGAATCCCTACCAGTTTAGACCCGGAAATTATAAACAGATCCTATACTACTTTGAGACACCATATACAATTTAATTCCATACTGTGCCCTCTTGCTAGGAATGTACTGCCTCGAAACCAAAAAACCCTGGAACAGGCCCAACGACTCATCTACATATATTTCTTTGCCTTGAACATAGATCTCTGAAAAACGATCTACCAGATGATCAAGGTCTAATCTTAAAAAGATGTTCAGAATCAGGGTGATCTCATGGCAAGGCTAAAGCATTATCTACAAAATGCAATATCTGAAGAAGAAGCTCATACCGGTTACGACTCATGATTGCAGGAATATAGTAGTTGCCATCAAGGGACTAGTAGACCAATATGAAGACAGTGATGGCTTCCTTATCAGCCCCATCAAAAAAGTTAAACCCAAGAACTTGTTCAACTCTTCCAGATTTGTGGGAATCCAACAGCTAGCTCTAGAGTGTGGCCTAAGTCTGGCAGCGTTGTCCCTCAAATACTGCTCTGCATACAAATTAGTCTGCTCAACAATCTCTTCCAAAAATATATCGTCCATAAACAACTCAAAGAAGTTGACTGGCAAAACGTTTTCCGTATTAACTCGACACCCTAGGAAATCAGTAAATGCAGGCAACTGTGGCTGCTCCATATTTGGTCCAACCCACATGTTAGTTCTTCCAATGGGAAGCCTTTCAGCCACTGGCTGCTGCACCATTGGCACATCAGTGTCCTCCTCTAAAGCAGGCACTTTATCAGCACTGAGAGTGGCTTCATCATCATATGATTCCTCTCTGACAGAAAATTCACTTCCAGAATCTTGCACTTCCTCCTCTGCCTCAGATTCAGAGTCAATCTCATAATCATGGTCAGAAGACGACTCAAAAAGCACACCAACAACCTGCTGAGCGGTCATCCTATGGCTAGCTATGATCCTTCCTACAAAAAGTAACTGGACAAATGCACCACCAACAACCAGCACTGTGTAAGATAAGTAATAAACAAGTGTAGCTTTATCACTAAAAGTTATAAACTCGAAAACTATACCGCTCACTTCCCTGAAAAAGCTTGACTAACCAGCAACTACTCTGCACAGCCACAGCAATCACCAATGATATCCCACTAAAAAGAAAAGCAAATTAGACATAAGACAACACAAATATCATTGTGCATAAATCTAAGGACAATTTCACACACAATCCTGCATTCAGTACACCATCTACAAACATGTCATTCATTTACTTTGGAGTACATTTATTTACTTACCTAAAACATGCAACTACACAAACCGCAGGACAACCACTGCCAAAACCACAACAAGCCACAGCAAAGGAAGCAAAAGCTTTGAACTAGAACAAATAAACTGTTATAATCCCAAATGCAAATACTTCGCCAGTTGACAAACACCCCACCACCAACCATTTATACATTTTCCCTGGTGTCTAGTGTTCTCTGCTAGGGGGCATATGGGCCTAACAAAATAGGCCAATCTGCCCCCAACGGGGGCAGAAATGGCATAGAATATACTGCCTCTTTTGGGGAGGACCCTTGCCCAAGGGGCCACCCCCCCACCCAAAGCATACACACACACACACACATGATCCCTGGTGCTAAATGGATTCTGGGGGCAGATTGGCCTAAAAAATAGGCCAATCTGCTCCCAAGGGGGGGCAGAACTGCCCAATAGTGCTTTTTGCCCCTTGGGGGTGACCCTTGCCTAAGGGGGCGCCCCAACACAGAAAAAAAACAAAAGAAAGAAAACAAAATCCCTGGCCTCTTTATTGTTTCTGCTCCCCCTTGGGGCAGAAGGGCCTACAAAATGGGGGCAGAAATGGCATAGATTATATTGCCCCCTTTGGGGGGGCGACCCTTGCCCAAGGGGCTACCCCCTCACAAAGCACACACACACACACACACATAATCCCTGGTGCTAAATGGATTCTGCCCCCATTGGGGGCCTATGGGCCAAAACAAAATAGGCCGATCACATCGCGATCGGGCAGCAGGAATGCTGAAAGAGACGTCGAAGGAAAGGAGAACCCTTTCCTTTCTCCTGATGCCTCTTTTTATGCAATCCCCCCCCCACGCCTGGAGGAAAAACTCACCTCCTTGCATGAAGACGAGCTGGAAGCAAATGGCTTCCAGTGCGTCTGGCACCCTCTGATGATGTCAACGCGTGATCACATGCTGACATTATTGGGAGGGCAGGGGGGTCAGGGGTGGAAGGGGAAGCGATTCCCCTTCCAACCCTGACCTGGGGGGTTGGGGGTCAGCCCTCGAGGGGGAGCGCTAGCGCTTTCCCCAAGGGCCGCTACCAAGACGTAATGGTTACATCCGTGACACCTCAGCGCTGCAGCCATGGATGTAACCATTATGTCCATGGCGGGGAAGGGGTTAAGGGAAGCCATTATTTAGATTAGCCTTGATCAAAACAAGACTTAAGAGAAAGGAAATATAAAGAGAGGATAAACTGTGCATCTAGAAATACAGACTGTGTTCCAGAACACTGGACAGGGTGATAGCAAAGAAACTCTAAACGTGGTGGTCCGAAAACCTGTGAGGCCTACCATTCCATTGGATAACATTGGGGATTCATTAGTATATTTATTAAGTGATAACATTTGATTGGAAACAGGTAGAAATGCCATGTTTGGTGTTTAAGGATTGTAATTAAGAACCATATTTAATAGAAAAGTTACATTTTAAGTCACAATTCTGAAAATGCTTCTTTTAGAAAGTTTGCATTTTCTTTTCCCAACCATTTAGTGCCTGCAGCCTCTTTCCTGGATCACATGACGAGGTGTAGTTGGCAGTTGACCTTTGTGTATTCCTCCCAGATGTCACACAAAAGAGGGACTGGGTGTTGACAGGATTGGCCCTCCTGATAAGACTGGAGTGAAGAACTGAGGAAAGCTCATATTGTACTCCAAAGAAGCTGCACAGCCCACACACAAAGAACTTCACCATAGCCTTTTGTGCCCCCATCCAGACATCCTTGGACCAGGGCAAGGAAGAAGGGAATTGAAACACCATCTGTGAGGGGAAATCTCAAAAAGTTTCTTTCACTCCAAGGCTGGCCAGAGGATTAAAATAGGACTCTCAGACCCACTCTTCAGTTTACTTCTGGACCTGCAGAAAACTTTCAGAGGTCTGCTTTGCTGTTGGAGACCTGCATTTCTGCTTCAACCTAGGGCTACTAGAATGACTCCAAGGACTAATTGGCTGGCATCCAACTATCGTGAACCCACACCTGAACCCAGCCTAAGTAAGTCCTCATCCTTTAAGTGGTGCTCCCAGTCCTGGGTTCTTGGAAGTGGTGCTAAAGGTGTCCATATAGTCCACATCCAAAATGTGGACTTAGAAAATGTCTAGCCAAAAAGTGCTTTGTGAACCAAGAGGAAACCGGGACCTACCTGCTTACCGATCTGCACAAGGTGCATCGCCGGTTTGTCTGGTTTTGTGGCAAATATCATTGCGTTCTCAGAAGTAGCAAATCCTGTCCAGCAGTTCTTTGTTGAAATGGTCTTTTGGGAGCCCTAGTCAGCTACAGCCTGCACCCTTGTCCCACTGGAGATTTCCAACTTCCAAAAAAGAGACTAAGGGCCTGATTTAGATCTCCGCAGAGGGGTTGCTCTGTTGCAATGGTGACGGATATCCGTCTGGCAAAATCTAAATACCATTGTTTTCTATGATATTTAGATTTTGGTGGATGTGATACCCATCACCCTTGTGATGGAGTAACCCCACCGTCAAGATCTAAATCAGGCCCTAAGTCTGAATGTATAGATCTTCACATCAAATTCATCCATCTACACCCCAGTGACGATGAGTCCTCCTCGGACATCACTAGTTCCCTTGCTCCACTAAACTGTACCTTCTCTGACATTTTTCTTCAAAAATTATTTCAAGTGGAAACATAAGTGGAGACTAGGTCAAATCTACTTTGTGTATCCAAACTGCGCTCCATCATAGTTGGCCATCACTTTCAACTTTGCCTCAGTCTTGCTCAACTGCAAGTCCACAGTTGGTGTTTTGATCTTTTAGCTGCCATTTTTCACATGAACTTTAGAAATTCAGAACTTTGGTTCTACTGATTGGATGTTTGTCTTTGTTGTCAAACAATTTATAAAATTTTACTGTATTTTTCTAAATTAGTGTGGAGTTTTTCTTCACCTTCTTATTGTTTAAGTGCTGTGTACATACTTTAAACTTTGCCTCTAAGTGAAGCCAGACTGCTCAGTGCCAATATATCAGAGGGTTAATCACACGTTAACTTAGTGACTTTTTGTGGTTCACCCTGTGGCTGCTGTTTGAAAAGGGCTCATACAAACCCTCAACTAACAACCCAATTTCTCACATTTTACACTTCAGAAGTCTGACAACTGACGCTATGACATATCATAAATGACATTGGAACTATGCCTTTCTGCAGCTGCAGCATTTTCTGCATAATCATGGATTTCCCTCATTTGCAACACAGTGCACTGTTGCATTTGAAGATTTCACTAAAAAAGACATTTTGGGGCATATTTACAAGTAGTGCATCAGCTCTGATGCGCCACATTTCTTGTGTCACCCTGCACCCCCGAACGTAACCATGATACTGCTGTATTTACTACACAGCGCACCATGGCACACGTAGGACAATAGCGTTTTTGATGCTATTCTGGTGCTTTGCTGGCCTAGCGTTCACAAATTTAGGCACTAGTCCAGCAAAGGTCAGGGAGGCCCATAGGGTATAATGGCCGCTTCACTTGAACGCCTGCCCTGAGCAGGTGTTAAAAATAACAGAAAAACTGCTGTAGTGAAATCTTGTCGATTTCACTGCACCATGTTTTGGGGCCTCTCTGCGGGCGAATGCCCCCTTTGCATACATTAGACCAGGTGCAGGTATAATGTGGTGCAAGGGGTTACAAAGTGGTGCAATGCAAGCATTGCGCCACTTTGCAAATTAGGTGCATGGTGGAGGCTTCCTTAACACCGCCCTAGCGTAAAACAATTACGCTAAGGCAGCACAAGAGGCATGTAAATATGCCCCTTTGTTTCTAGCTCAAATAGATAAAAAGGTACTAAACAAAAGGTGATACATCTAGTTCAGAGCCATGACAAATCCTTTGCAAAGTTTAACTATTCACTTTTCATTCACTGATTGCTGTATTCAGGTGTTAAACTGGTGTTAATGTGACCAATACTTGAACCAGAAACGTCTAAAAGTTGCCAAAATTTCAAAATAAAGAAATAATCCTTCCACAGATCATACCACATTGTAACATATAATTTACGGTTCCTAGCTACAAAATTTTCTGAACCCTGTTGCACAGTTTGGTCTTTCACTGCTGCATAATTCCATTGGCCTGCCTATAATACAATCTCACAATTCTGGCTTTTCAGCCAAAAGCATTTTGCATTGTGGAACTTTGAATGCTGCCATTATGAGCATAAAACCCAAGCCTATCAAATCTTTTTGGCTGCAATGCCAGCATTGTTATGTATGAAATTTAGCCACTTGTCAGATTTTTTTTACATTTTTACAAATTTATCTAGTCCATTTAAAAACTACTTGTTTCACACATAAAACCAAAAGTAAACTCTACTTATATATTTTGTGAGGGCTCACTCTTTCATTCAAATCATGTCAATATGAATCATATTGTCTTTTATGTAGTGACAAGTTTAATACCCAGCTTTACATCTCGCACAGGTTCAACGTAGGCAGCATAAGCAGCACAACCTCCCCTAATGCCCAGAACAAGTAAAGGACAGGTCGCTGAAGTAAGAGGGAATTACATGGTTCCCTCACCCATTGGGAACAGCTTCAGTACAAGTAGCTAACACACTAAGGAGGCAGGGAGAGGAGGTAAAACACTGTTCTTTGCTCTATCTGTGAGCAGACAAACATACAAGAAGTACAGCCATATCTCTCATGGAATTATCATGCTTTCATCTATTCCTAAAGGATGATGAACCTTCACCTACGTAGTGCATATTCTTCATCAACGGGTTCTACATCTAGGAAGAGTCAGAGAGCACTACTGTTTACTGGCTGTACAGTTTCCTAGTTTGGATAAGATTACGTTCCTCAAGATGACCTTTATGATCTCCCATAGTTAAACACTGACCTTTAGTAAAATTATGTGTGGGTGAGCTAAAAGGTTTTTATAGGTATTGTCCTACTAAAAGATTCAAAATAGGAGGGTCTTTCCCATCACCATGTTTCAACACTCGAATATTGCCCCCACAAGGTCTGGTGACTTCCTCAGGATTACAGATCTTGATATTTCACATCAAATATTAAGAAACAGCCCCTGAATCATAGGGCACATTATGCAAGTGTTTCAAAGTATTTGGTTGTTTATTTTTAAGATGGGAAACAGCAGTAGAAACAACCCTTCTTCATGGAACCGGAACACCTTGGGCAGAAACTGTATGGCCCATTTAAAGAAAATATGGCAAAAACAAAACAAAAACATGCTTCTCTGCTGCTATGTTATTTTTCTTTCAACATTGCCCCTTATGCCTCTATATTCCCCATTTCTCTATTAGATATTCCCTTCTTTCTCTCACGCTCTCTTTATTCAGCTTCTTTCTCTATCCATTCTCTCCTTCCCTGTCTGTTCCCACTGTCTCACGTGCATCTCCTTGGATTACAATTCCATCTCTTCTCAGGCTCATCTAATTTTCTCTTGTTTTACCTTTGTTTGTCATTTCACCCCTTTCTCTTCCGTTCAATGCCATCACACTTTTCGTTCGTACCTACCCCTCTCTCTCGCCTTCTATCCCAATTTATTAAATTTTAATATACCTTTGTCAAACTCCTAGGCCCTCATTATGACAATGACGGTAAATGCCGCTTACCACCACGGTGAATGCCCCCAACATACCGCCACAGTGGTGAAAATCTGTTCACCATATTATGACACACACACACTAAACCGACAGAATACTGCCACATACACAAATCTACCAACCCAAAGCTCAGTGGTAAAGTGCCGGTAGAAATACCCATACTGTTACGCCAACAAAACAAAGCCACCACATTATGACCCACGAATCAACACGGCGGACAATCAATGGCGGTAACCCACTGGTGGTACACACCGGAGCGCTCAGAATGGACACCTAAATACAAAACAACACAACATTGGCCAAAACGAAAATCACACGCCTGACACTTATACACACACCACACACACCCACCCATAGCACTATAAAACACAGATCCACATTACACACAACCCTTTTTGAATACCAATAAGCGCCACAAGACTAACACAAAGACCACTGAGACAAGTACACACATACCACAAACACCCATCCATCTGTCACGCACCCCACATCCCACACCCCATGACATCACTTAACACCCTCTCCACAACACACACCACACAACAACGATGTCCCCTCTAAGGCACACCCGTTTCACAGATAAGGAGTTGCGGGTCATGGTCGAGCAAATAGTCAGGGTGGAGCCACAGCTGTTTGGAGCACAGGTACAGCAAATATCCATTGCCAGGAAGACAGAGCTATGGCAGAGAATTGTGGACAGGTTGAACACCATGGGACAGCATCCAAGAACAAGGGACGACATCAGGAAGAGGTGGAACGACCTACGGGGAAAGGTACGTTCCGGGGCAGCAAGGCACCAGCTCACCATCCAGAGGACTGGCGGTGGACCCCCACCTGCTTCCCCACAGCTCACAGCATAGGAGGAGAAAGTCTTGGCAATACAGCATCCTGAAGGACTCACTGGAGTAGCTGGAGGACTGGACACTGGTGAGTCAATATTTACTACTTACCTCCCCCTATACCTGCATGCCATCCCACCCCCTCACCCTCACTCCCATCATTCCACTCCATCCCACACACTGCACCTACACATCTGACTAACTCCAATGCCAAGCCCTGCATGCTACACCAAAGCATGGACAACCCTCCCAGCCCTGCATGGACATCCATCACCAAAGCATGCACAGCATGAAGAATGAACAAGCACACAATCCATCACCATACACAAACAAAGGTGGCAGGGCAACAGCAACAATAGAGGGGAAGCAAGGGGTGTACAATATGTCACAGACATGAAGTATAATACATCACTTACATCCCCACAGGTGCCCAGCCAATCTCAACAGCGAGGAGGTGCCACGACTAACCAGTCCGCCAACAGAAGATGGCCCCAGTGATGACAGTAACTCTGGGCTTCAGGACCTGGATGAACTAGCTGGCCCATCAGAGACCACTGGTCAGTCGACCACCCCATCCCAGTCACGGTCCACCACTGAGCATCCCCCATCAGTATCCAACACCACAGCACACACTCAACGTCCCCACACCTCTGTCCCCAGGATACATCAATCAGCAGTGTGCCCACCTGTACAGCGACCCCAGTCCACACCTCACCCCAAAGACAATCAGGGACCGGGGGTCAGTGGTAGTGGGCACACTGTTCAGTGGACACAGGCACTGGGGAACAGGGACACTGGGAGGACCGCTTTGCACCAGAGGGAGGACAGGGCCTGGAAACCGACTCTCCAGGAGGCACTGACTAATGTCCTGGGGGCCTACCAACAATCCCAGGATAAGATGGACCAGATCCTTACCAGATCCTTACCAACATGCAGGAGAACAAGCAGCTGCAGGAGGTACACCGTCAGGAGATCAGGGAGGATATGCAGGCCCTCAACACCACCATGGTCTCCATAGCAGGGGTGCTGGCACATATGGCCACATATGGCCAACATAATGAGGGAATGGACAGCACATCAACGGGCCCCTACCACAAGCCAGTCTACTGACCGGCCCACCACTTCCATTGCAGCTAGTGTGCAGGAAGCCCTGCCACAGGACCCACTGGCCACCAGCACCCCTCCTCCTGCAGAAGGTGAACAACCCTGCAAATGTTCCCTGAGACCCAGAAAAAAGCCAAGGACACTTGCCAAGACCAAGATCACCACCAGGAAATGAGACCCTCCTGAACACTGGGATAGCATACATTTAATGACCTGTATCTGTAGTCATCACTTCAGTACACTGTTGTCATATCACCAACATCTGCAAAATGAGAATCCATAAGTGACAGTAAGTAGAGATGCAAAGGAAGTGAATCTCATCCTGCTACAGCCACACATAAAACATCAGTAATCAGAGGAATGGTCAGTTCCACTATCTCACCTGTGTCATTGGAAGTATTGATGTATAACTGATGATCTGGCATGTGCACCTGCTTTCAGGAGGCTGAAGGTCCTTTCAATAACTCTCCTGGTTCGCCCATGTGCATATAACGATTCTCAGCCCCTGTCCTGGCATTCCTCACAGGGGTCAGGAGCCATGATAGGTTTGGGTAGCCAGAGTCACCTGTAAGGATTGAGGGACAAACGTTAGCCTTACCCAATGGTATGGGGTCAACACCAGAAGGCATACACTGACATACATTGGGTGGGGAGTTAGGCTCACCAATTAGCCACATCCTGTGCCTTTGTAGTTGTGCCATCACATTTGGGATGCTGCTATTCCTCAGGAGGAAGGCGTCATGCACGACCAAGGATACATGCCAGTGACGTGGGAGATGTACTGGTCAGCCAGGAACACCATTTGCATATTGAGTGAGTGGAAACACTTCCGATTCTAGAACACCTGTTCATTGTTGCAGGGGGAGGGGAATGCAACATGCGTACCGTCAGTCGCCCCAAAAATGTTGGGTATATGTCCCATTGCCTAGAATCCTGTCTTCACAGTGGTCAAATCTTCCACCTGGGGGAAAGCAATGTAGCTGCACATGTCTTCCACCAGGGCAGGCAATACCCTTGCCAGCACGATTGAGAACACTGGCTGTGACATTCCTGCTGCCAAGCCCACTGTCACTTGGAAATAACTAGTTGCCAGAAAAGGGAGCACTGATAGAACCTGTACTAGAGGTGGGATCCCAGTGGCATGAGCGATAGCTGATATCAGATCAGGCTCCAACTGTGCACACAGCTCTGTGATTGTGGCCCTGTCCAGTCTACATGTCAGTATTCTGTGCTTGTCCTCCAGTGTTGCCAAGTCAACAAGGGGCCTGGACACGGGGTCTTGTCTCTTCCTCAGATTCCTACACCGTGGTAGGTATCTATGGGACACAAGAGTGAGTAGGCTGTCACAATTTGAACAATGGAACCACCATCTCAGTGTACAAAGAGCAGTAACGTGATGGGAAATTGGGAATGGTGTTGTATGTGCAAATTGTAGAAATGACGCAGTTCTAGATTACCTGAATATTGGACACCACCATAAAATGGCGACAGCCTGTCCTGTATGTAGGGACCAGGTGGAAGTCAGGTAACTCCGCTGGCATTGCGCATCATGGCGGAAGGCGGACTTGCACCGCCGTGCTATTCCTCATTAGATAACATGGGGCTCAATGGAGGAGCGTGGCCAATGGGGATCAGCGGCGGGGGTGACGGTGTACACCGCCACGGACGTGACTGCCATTTTCTGTCTATAACCTCACTTGATTCCTGAGTTTCTACAGGACAACACCTACACTGCGTGTGCTGCTGTGACCTGTGTCTGGATCCTGCCGTGGCCCGTGTCACTTCAGAGGAGTTAGAGCATTTGGTGGGTGGGGTCCTACCCCAGTATGGGACTCCAGACCAACAGGTGAGTACGCCTAGGGCACGAGGCATGTGACAAGGTTGCATGGAGATGTATGTGCATGCATCGTGTCATTTTGGGAGTCGTTTGTCTGGTGGTAGTGTAGATGGTGGGCGCTGGGTGATGTGTGTGCCAATGGGGATGAAAGGGGATTTGTGGGCCATATGTGTGAGAAGCTGGATTATATATTTAATGGTGTCCTCCTGTCTGTGTTTCCTCTGCAGGTCAGCGCCCATCAGAAGAAGGGATTGTGGCGTGCCATCGCCAAGTACGTGTCGACCCTGGTGGTCTACAGCAGGTGGAGCACCCACTATAGGAAGAGGTGGGCAGACCTGAGACGCTGGGCCTGGAAGACCGTAGAGGTCCAGCTGGGGATGGCCTCCCAGCGAGGGGTGGGCCCATCGTATCCTGACCCCCCTGATGGCCCGCATACTGGCAGTGGCCTACCTAGAGCTGGATGGGCTCTTGAGGGCTTCACAGGAGCCACAAGGGGTGAGTACAGTGTGCGTTACAACTTTGATTGGTAGGTGGCATGGGAACCTGGTGATGGGTGTCAGTAAGTGGGTGCCCCTTAATGCCAGCTCAGAGATCACAGCGTGATCCAGCTCAAGGGTAATGGTTGTTTTGCTAAATCTTGTAACCTAGCCAGTTTGCATTCCATATCAGACAGGACTTAGTGACTCCCCGGAGGGGTGCATTTGGAGGGGGCTGGCTCACATCTTGCTGTGGTAGCTAGCCAATGTAATGCCAGTACGATGCTGTAGGAAAGTACCATCTTGCCTGGTGTGTTACCCCCATTTTTACTTGTGTGTCAGTTTGTTTTTGCCTGTCTCACTGGGATCCTGATAGCCAGGACCCCAGTGCTCATAGTTTGTGGCCTGAATGTGTTCCCTGTGTGGTGCCTAACTGTGTCACTGAGCCTCTGCTAACCAGAACCTCAGTTCTTATGCTCTCTCTGTCTTTAAAATTGTCACTGCAGGCTAGTGACCATTTTTACCAATTCTGATTGGCACACTGGAACACTCTTATAATTCCCTAGTATATGGTACCCAAGGTATTGGGGTTCCAGGAGATCCCTATGGGCTGCTGCATTTCTTTTGCCACCCATAGGGAGCTCAGACCATTCTTAAACAGGACTGCCACTGCAGCCTGAGTGAAATAATGTCCACATTAGTTCACAGCCATTTTACACTGCACTTAAGTAACTTATAAGACACCTATATGTCTAACCCTCACCTCTTGAAGGTTAGGTGCAAAGTTACTAAATGTGAGGGCACCCTGGCACTAGCCAAGGTGCCCCCACATAGTTCAGGGCAATTTCCCTGAACTTTGTGAGTGCGAGGACACCATTACACACATGCACTACATATAGGTCAATACCTATATGTAGCTTCACAACGGTAACTCCGAAAATGGCCATGTAACATGGATTTGTCCCACCATACAAAATCTGGTATTGTGGTGCCAATCCCATGCATCCCTGGGGCTCCAGCATGGACACCGGGTACTGCCAAACCAGCTCTCTGGGGTTTTCACTGCAGCTTCCGCTGCTGCCAACCCACAGACAGGTTTCTGCCCTCCTGGGGTCTGGGCAGCCCATTCCCAGGAAAGCAGAACAAAGGATTTCATCTGAGAGAGGGTGTTACACCCTCTCCCTTTGGAAGTAGTTGTTAAGGGCCTGAGAGGGGTAGCCTCTCCTGGCCTCTGGGAATGCTTTGAAGGCACAGATGGTGCCCTCCTTGCATAAACCAGTTTACACCGGTTCAGGGAGCCCCCAGCCCCTGCTCTGACGCGAAACTGGACAAAGGAAAGGGGAGTGCCCACTCCCCTGTCCATCACCACCCCAGGGGTGGTGCCCAGAGCTCCTCCAGTGTATCCCAGACCTCTGCCATCTTGAATACAGAGGTGTGATGGCATAATGGAGGCCTCTGAGTGGCCAGTGCCAGCAGGTGACATCAGAGACCCCTCCTGATAGGTGATTACCTGACTAGGTGGCCAATCCTCCTCTGAGGGCTATTTAGGGTCTCTCCTGTGGGCTTCTCTTCAGATAACGAATGCATCTCCCTATTCGACTTCTGCCAAGGATTGACCACATGATTGCTCCAGGACGCCTGCAAAACTGCAACAAACTAGCAAGAAGACTACCAGCGAAATTGTAACACCTATTCCTGACGTCTTTCTCGACTGTTTCCTGGTGGTGCACACTCTGGGGGCTGTCTGCCTTCAGCCTGCACTGGAAGCGAAGAAGAAAATCTCCCGTGGGTCGACGGAATCTTCCCCCTGCTAACGCAGGCACCAAACATCTGCTTCACCGGTCCTTTAGGTACCCTCTCATCATGACGAGCGTGGTCCCTGGAATACAGGAGCTGAATCCAAGTGACCCCGACAGTCCAGTGGTCCATCTGTCCAAATTTGGTGGAGGTAAGTCCTTGCCTCCCCATGTCAGACAGTAATCCTGTGTACTGCGTGAACTGCAGCTGCTAAGGCTTCTGTGCACTTTTGAAAGGAATCATTCATGCACAGCATAGCCCAGGTCCCCAGCACTCTGTTCTGCATTGCTCAACTCGCTGAGTTGACCACCGGCTTTGTGGCACCCCCCTTTGTAGTGTTGAGATGACTGCCATGCTCAGTTCTCTTGAACCCGTGTTCAAGTACTTCTGCGGGTGCTGCCTGCTTCTGCATGGGCTCTCTGTGTTGCTGAGTGCCCCCTCTGTCTCTTCCTCCAAGGTGCAACCTCCTGGTCCTTCCTGGGCCCAGGCAGCACCCATTTCCTTTAACTACAAACTTTTTCAGCTACCAAGGCTTGTTTGTAGTCTTTCTGCGTGGAAAGAGCTCTTCGTCCTCCAGCATGCCGTGGAACATCTTCTGTGCAAAGCAGAAGTTCCTGGCACCTTCCGTTGTTGCAGAATCTTCAGCTTCTTTCACCCAGAGGCAGCCATTTTGCACCATCATCCGGAGTTTAGTGGGCTCCTGCCCCCTCTGGACACTTTTGTGATTCTTGGACTTGGTCCCCTTCCTTTACAGGTCCTCAGGTCCAGGAATCCGTCTTCAGTGCTTTGCAGTCAGTTGTGGTCTTTGCAGAATCTCCAATCACGACTTTACTGTATTTCATGGGAAGTAGGGTCACTTTACTCCTACTTTTCAGGGACTTGGGGTGGGGTATCTTGGACACCCTTAGTGTTTTCTTACACTCCCAGCAACCCTCTACACACTACACTAGGCCTGGGGTCCCTAAGTTCCACTTTCTTAGTATATGGTTTGTGTTGCCCCTAGGCCTATTGCATCCTATTGTATCCTACAGTATTTGCACTACTTTTCTAACTGTTTACTTACCTGATTTTGTTTTGTGTGTATATTTTGTGTATTTTACTTACCTCCTAGGGGAGTATATCCTCTGAGATATTTTTGGCACATTGTCACTAAAATCAGGTACCTTCATTTTTAGTAACTCTGAGTATTGTGATTCTTTTGATATAGTGCTATATGATATAAGTGGTATAGTAGGAACTTTGCATGTCTCCTAGTTCAGCCTAAGCTGCTCTGCTATAGCTACCTCTATCAGCCTAAGCTGCTAGAACACTACTAATCTACTAGTAAGGGATAACTGGACCTGGCACAAGGTGTAAGTACCATCAGGTACCCACTATAAGCCAGACCAGCCTCCTACAGATGCATGGTGCTCAATCCTGATCCCTGTGTGTGACGGTAATGTGTATGCCATCTGTGGTGTTGGTGCTGGTGCTGCTATTGACCCAGTGCACCCTTTGTCTCACCCACTTTTTTTTCTTCTGTCATCCTGTTCATGTGTGCATTAGCATCAGCTGGCAGAGGAGCAGGGCACCGGTGACAGAGGGAGCTGCATCCCACAGGACCCAGGAGGCAGAGTCTACCGACGCCGAGGGGACCAGTGGGATGGAGGGCGAGGGGAGCACCACGGCAGGGACAGGAGGTGACAACACTGACTCAGATACCTCCTACGATGGAAGCTCCCTGGTGGTGGTGGACACCTCTGGGACCACCCCAGCTACAGGTACAGCCGCCACCCCCGTACCAGCACCACCCTCCTAGTACCCCCTCACTGAGTTGCCCGTGCCCGCTCAATCAGGAGGGTGGGCATCTCATTTGTCCCAGGCACCTCAGGCCCTGCCCATTCAGCCCTGCTTCCCTCAGTGAGGAGGCTATTGACTTCCTGAGATCCATCTCTGTAGGGCAGTCAACCATTGTGAATGCCATTCAGGGGCTGACATCCCAGATGAAGCAATGCAATGCATTCCTGGAGGGCATTCATGGGGGATTGGCGGCCCAACAGAGATCGTTCCAGGCTCTAGTCTCCTTTTTGACGGCATCCATTGTCCCTGTTCCTGCCGTCCCCCCTCCAACTACCACTTGCCAGTCCCAATCTCCTTAACTCCAACTCTTCCCATGCAGATATACAGACAAGCATGCACACAAAACATCACACAAGAGTGGCACAGACAAACACAGGCAGCACACTTCAGGCCACAAGCACTCAAACAAACAACAGACCGTTGCACACACAACAACATCCACTGCCTCCACTGTCTCCCCTCCTCCTCCTCCTTTACTGTCACATCTGCACTTAAACCTGCATGCACTGCATCAACAGCCACCACCACCATCACCACACCAAGCAGCACACACCTCACTTGCAGACACCTCCACAACATCCATCCGCGTGTCCCCTGTGTTCTCTCCCACCCTGTCTGCACCCTCCTAAGAGTCACAAACGCACGCACTCAGACACCCAACAGCCATCCACCTCACATCAGCACACTGCCCATGCACCTGCACCTAAGTCCAGCAGACCATCATCTCCAACTACAACTCCCTCAACCTCCACTCCCATTCATCCTTCCTCATCCTGCCACACCGTCCCTAAGAAGCTTTTCCTTTCCCAACTTGAACTCTTCCCTCACTCTCCTCCCGTCCTGCTCATAAGAGCAGGCCCAGCACCTCAGCCAAACAGCCCACAGGGACAGTGGAAGCACCTCCTAGTCATGAAGGCAAGAAAGGAAAGGATCCCACTCCACCACTCAAGAGGGGAAGGATCTCACTCCACCACCCAAAAGAGGGATGGATCCCACACCACCACACAAGAGAGGGAAGACTCACACTCCACCACCCAAGAGAGGGTAGGATCCCACTCCACCACCCAGGAAAGGAGAGGTTCCCACTCCACCAACTAAGAGAGGCGAGAGGCCCCCTCCAACAGCAGTGGGCAAGGAGCCCTCTCCTCCAGCAGAGACTGGCAGGGTTTCCCCTCCAACAGCAGTTGGCAAGGAGCCCTCACCTCCAGTTGGGACACAGCAGCCCTCACCTCCAGCAGGGACACAGCAGCCCTCACTTCCAGCTGGGACACAGCAGCCCTCACCCCCAGCTGGGACACAGCACCCCTCACATCCAGCTGGGACACAGCAGCCCTCCCCTCCAGCTAGGACACAGCACCCCTCACCTCCAGTTGGGAAACAGCAGCCCTCAACTCGAGCTGGGACACAGCAGCCCTAACCTCCACCTGGGACACAGCAGCCCTCACCTCCAGTTGGGACACAGCAGCCCTCGTCCCCACCATAGGGGATGTAGGCCACCCTCCAGGGACTGTTGTACAAGGAACCCCCTCCAGAACCAGTGGGCAAGTTCCCCAACTCAGAGACTGTGAGCAAGCACTCCCCAGCAAATTGAAATGGGCATGGAGCCCCCTCCAGAACCAGTGGGCAAGTTCCCCTCTTCAGCTGAGATGCCCTCCACCCCCTTTGCCCGTGAGGTGCCTGGCCATTCCCAACATGATGCCACTGCACAGTGTAGTGTGGATTGCGTCAGGGAACGAGTTGGGGGTTGGACTGTGCCCTGTGGCCATGTGGGCCTTTTGTACTTTGGACTGGCCATTGGCCCTTTCTGAATAGTGACTCATGGATTTCTTGTCATATGGACAATATTGTGGCTGTTAGCATCATATTACACTATCAGTTCTGGAAAAATGTAGTCCTTGCATTATTATGACGTGTGTCCTGTGAGACCTGTTTTCCTCTGCAGCTGGTTGTGTGTGTGTTGTGTGTGTGAATCATGTGTGTTGTGCGTGTGTGTGTGTCAATCTCCTTTTCCTCCCTCCCTCCCTTGTGTGATAGGTGCTGTATTCACCGTCGTTGTCTTCGTTGGCGTTGGTGTTCCAGGTGGAGCATGGCGTAGAAGAGCATCGGGAAGACTTGAAGTTCTGATTCCATGGTGGCGTTGATCTTCTCTGTGTCTCTGTTGGTGAGTCTTTCGTCTTCTGTGTTCTGTTTCTGCCAGGGTTTTGATGGCGTTGGTACTGCCCTGGAAATCGTGGCAGTTTGCTATGTCTTAATATGGTAGGTGGTACCTTGTCTTACACCTGGCTGTTGATGGCTACCGCCGTGGTCAGTGGTGTTAACGCCCTGGCGGTTGGTGTGGTACATTGGCTGTCTATGGACGTTATCACCGTCATGGTCATAATTTGGCAGTAATTACCACCAGCCTGTTGTCGGTATTATCGCCACTTTAACAGTCACCGCCAATGTGATAATGACCACCTTCATTTTTTTCCCTCTCACTCTGTTTCTCACATACCCCCTCTCTTTCTTACTTGCCTCTACGACTTCAAACTTCCTTGGAACCAAGATGGTAAAGATTTTTGCCCTCCCTAGTTTAAGGCCCATTTTTCTGTACCACACATGCAGGCATGGTGCCACATTTTCAGCTTTAATTTAAACTATAACACGATCCTGGTGGCATTTGAAGCATCCAGCTATTCACTGACACAAAAATTGCCCCTTCTCTCATGTGTCCAACAGTGTCCTATCTTCTCCGAGATTCACTTGCTAATTCTTTTTTTTATCACTCATCTTCCTTTTCTCAAATGCATGAGCCTCATACTTTCTCTACTCTACCTTCCACATCGCCTTCTCTTTCACATACTGTCCTCTATTACACATTTATTTCACACATGCGTTTCTGTCGATCCCTTGCTATCCTGTTGACTCTACCCTTGTCACTTCCCTCAGGTTTAACACACACCTTACTCTGCCTGACTCACCTTACTATTGTATTTCATAAACTCCATTCTCATATCTCCCTTTCATTTATCTTCTAGTTTCTGCTTCTTCTCATACCAGTCTCTCAAAACCCTCTCTTCTGTCCCACACAGTACTCTTAATGCTCCTCTGTCAAAAACATGCACACACCCCATTTCTTCTTTCAAACTCTCTTTACCCTTGTGAAACCCTCTCATTTTCCCCACTCACACACTCAACCTCCCTCTCACTGTGCCCTCTCTTGCTCATATCATTCCCTTTTCAGCTCCTGTTTCTAAAAGCACTTTTAGTCTTTCTCTATCTTCACTAAGATGCAAACACTCATAGATGGCTGTGGTTGTTGTGGTCCCTATTATCAGTCTGGCTGTTTAATGATCAATTTTAAAATAATGCTGATAAAACAAAGCTGTGTTCCGCAGCTTGGCAATACCATTTTAGAGGTCTTTATTTTACAGTCTGAAGAGAAGATTCCATTCAGGATTATAACGTAAATTAACACAATGATGATTCCAAAATAAAACATGGATATTAAATTGGGATATTAGAGCGAAATGAGTTTGGGGCCATTTACAAATTACTGGAGCTTGTGTTTATTCTTTGGTTTACCACATATTGAAAAGTAGCCAATACCTAAAGGTCATTGTTATTAGAGCAGTCCAGCACTAGTCTATGTAGCCAAGTAACTATGCTCTAAACAGGCCCAACCTCTTCAAACAGGTCTTGATTTAACACAAGCAAGGCTCTGTGCTGTCAAAACTTTAGTACTGCATCTGTTCAAAATGTTGACTACCACCAGTGTTTCCTACAGTCACTGAAGATTTTAAAAATTAAGGGTCTGATTACGATCTAAATTGCTATTTATTACACCTGATAAATTACTATAACACGGGCTATGTCATTTGTTGGGTGCGATAAATAACGCCTATTACATTCGCTTTTGGTGTTTAACACACTACAATGCGCATGATGCAGTAAGTACCGCATATTTCGTCCTGTCAAATTTTGTCAGGTTTGATCTACCTCAAATTAACGAAGGGTGAGTTGTTTAGTGCATCTGCCAATTACAAAATGCGTTAAATATCTTCAAAATCATAATTCCTACTCATGCGTAAACAGGAGTTAATGCATGTGTCGAAATATTACGAGGAAATTGTAATCAGGCTCTTCTGGAAAACGTGTACCACGGAGTGTTTTTTTAATTCCCTGCACATTGTTAATCTGCTATGTGTTCCTTCTTGTCCAACTACTGTGTGCTGGTAAGCAAGGAAACGTCATTAGGGCAGCACAAAGTATTAGACCTCCGACACAGTCACGAACACACTTCATTGGCATGTAAGTGCTTGGATCGCTGTAATAAACGCTGTAAAATGTCTCCGTCTCGAACTGCAGGTTTAAAGGTCAACAGGAATATTTTTCTTTAATTTGACAGGCACTTAAGAAAAAATTCAAAACTCATTTATAGTCAGGTAATGCACAACGAAATCTATAAATCAAACAGTGGGGAATGTTACATCATGCTCACATCCTACTCCATCTGACTTTCTTCAAAAATAAATCAATAAGAAAGAAAGAGAGCAGAGCATAACAGATGATTAAAAACATTTGTCCTTAAGGATGGAGTCGCATAACTCCATAAAAGAATTGTCCATTAAAAACATTGAATTAAACATACCATTTAGTTCTACATGTTTGTACAATCATAAACAACTTAATAAAATATCAAGAAGACATGTTGGTAATTTTAGTTGGGGTTCTCTTCGTTCTTGCTCATTTTTACATTCGGCTTTAACAGCATGCCAGTACTCGTCTCAGCAACTCAATTAAACTATACAGAGGGGTTTTCAGCCACCTCATTTCAGCCTTTGATTTATATGAGTCAGCCCCTTTCAGAAACTAATTGAAGGTTAGGTTTTGATCACCCGTGAAGCATTTCTTCCTGTAAATCATGTTGCTGTTGATTGGGTAATAGGCATATTACTCAGTGTAACATTGCACTAAAAGCATTTGCAGGTTCCTTTATTTCCCCAGATTATACTGCATTCTTATTTTTAAAATGCACTACACTTCTTTGCTAAATTTCCTAAACCATCAATGATTCCATGCAGCAGGTTAACATCTTAAAGTTTAAAATAAAACATCTCAACAGCCCTGTTTCTAAATCTAAGTAGGTCATCAGCAAAACATTTATTTTGGCCTATAATCCACTGACACCAATATGAGAAACTAGGTTCTTGGTTGAGGGGAGTGAAACCCTACTTAAGTAGTAACCACAATCCCTGCCAGTGTGAACCTGAAAAGGTCATTAAATTAACCTGTTCTTAACTCTCTGGTAGCATGGCATAGAAGCATTCAGGCTGAACTTAAAGTCGATGTGTAAGGTACTTATGCAGCACACAAGCTGCATAAAATCAAAACACAATAAAAAGTTCTTCTTCCTGAAAGACATAGGTTCTACCATCTTTTCAACCCGCAGCGAAATCCAAGGCTTGCAGCCACCACTTCAGTCCCTAAAGCTTCTAAATGTCCAAGAGACAGGCATTCGGGCAGACATGCCTCTCATGAACCTCATGCCACACAATGACCTGGCAGCACCCATAAGGTGGAGCAGTATTCTAGGACTAGCACTAGCTATCCCCCAGTCTCCATGGGCAAGCCAAGAGAGCCAAGAGGCCAGACAGATTGCAGGCAGCCAGGAAGTGGCAAACTAATCAACCCAGGAAGAACATAATACAAGCAACCCAGAAGTCCCCCTCACCCCAACCCGGGAGGTATGCATGGCTATGGCCCTGGTGGTCACAACGGACCAAGACGCCAGCCCAACTGCCCCAAGACCCCCTCAAGGTATGCCTTCAAATATGGTCACACTAACCTCATTACCACAACCACCCGAACACTAAGAACATCCAGGACCCCAAGTGGATCCCAAGGAACAAAAACATCAGAAGGATGAGCAGGGTGTCCTCTCTTGTTTGGGTACCCAGGAGTGGGCAGAAATGCTGGCCTCCTTTTTGTTGAATTCATCACAGGGATCTTCCTCCTCCATTGCTGACAAAGATTGCACATCAAGGGCAGAATTGGACACTAGGAGAAGGGCAAACTCAGGCAGCACGGCCACACTGCAGATGGATAACGCATGGGCATCCCTGCTAAAAACCATGCAAAGGTTCATCGAAGCCCCTCAGTACCAGTCCGACAAGATGGACATACAGCTGACCCTACTCAAAACTTTGGTCCTCTACATTGCAAGCATTGATGAGAAGCTGGGGGACCTCAATGTACCAATAAAATGAGCATAGTCGGAGACAAAACTGATCTGCAGCTACTGCCTGATTGTGGACAAACTTTCAACTCTCCCATCCAAGCTCAACAATGTCCTAAATAAATTCAAGAAAGAGTCCACCATTAGAGATGGCACCTCTGGCTTAGCAGCATCAGATAACAGTGAGACATGCCTGAAGCCATCCGTTCCCACAGAATCCCTACTGCCTGAGGTTATCCCAGCTCAAAACATGTGGAAATAGCCAATGTCAAATAGTGTGAGCACGCTGTTAAACTCCACTCTGCCGGCGGTTGGGGGAGTTTTTTGCCGAACTCCATATTCTAAGAGTGGTGTGGAGTACCAAAACTCTGCAAACTCTGCCGTCGGGCAGAATTCAGCACCCACCCCTAAAGAAAACTAAAATGAAAGCATGACACTCCTCCTTAAAAGCTCACAAAAGACATTAACATTAAGGCATTTCGCACAAGGAGTATACATATAATTGATTGGGTTAAAATGTAGGTGTAGGCTCATGGTACAGAAATTGATCAGAAAGATTGCCACTCTTAAATGATTGATGTTGTTGTTCTGCGACAAAGTTCTAGTAAGTTTTACTTAAAATAGATCTCCTCGATTTGATAATTAATTAATGATCTTGCCACAACAACTGCATACCTAATTCATAGAGTTAAGATCTCACATGGTGGAGTCACCTTATATTTAGGTTTATGTCAAGTTCCATGCCTTCTTTCAATACGGCTCTATAATATTCCAACTCGTAATGGGACCACATTCAAGCCCAAAAAAGAAGAGACCTCAAAGCGGCAAGGTGATCTATACGTTTTTTATCTGTGTCAAATATTATCAGTAGATTCAAGCAGCTTTGAGGGAGATTTCAAAAATCTATTCTCCTGTAAGGTCAAACTTCTCACATTAGTCATACCCCACATTTCGGCTCCGTATAATGCTTCAGCTCGGGCCTTGAGCTTATAAACTTGCAGTGCTAGAGAGACTGTTCTGGACAGGGTAAAACTGAACACTGTCAAGACTGCAGCCATTCTATGCTGAACTAAAAGGCAACTCTTTTGGATGTGGGTACCTCAAGCTATTGAATTAGCCACCCTTAAACCCAGATGGATTGCACTCAAGAGATATGCTTCCTAACCATGTTTTGCTCCTATACCCTTCGTGTGGATTAAAAACCACAAATGTGGTCTTTTGGATACCTGTTTCTAGGTGCAAATTCGCCAAACGTGTTTAGGAGATCTTGCAAACCCATTCGGGGTTCTGAATAGTAGAAGTGTGTCGTTGGCAAATAGACGTGCTGTGACTTTTCTGCCATTCAACTTAGGAGAATGACTTATACAATTGTTATGGTCCCATAACATTATTTATATGGAAAGAAAATAGGGTGGGTGCCAGGACACAGCCTTGACGAACCCCCTAAGGATTGGAATGTGGTTGGTTACTTCTCCCAAGCTATCCGATTTAACTTGGGCATAATTGGACTGAGTGAGCCAGAAAAAAGTGTCCAAAATTTGAGTAGGCACACCCATTGATTTAAGGACCTCTAATAACTCCAATACAACCAGTAATTATATCGCCCCAGCTGTGATACAGTACTACAACGAATCATGCATGTCAATTGTAACTGTGCGGATACAAATGAAAGTTTGAATAGCGTATTCTAAACTGCCTGCCCTTCATGACAGATCTGATGTATCTCAATGAAATGCACACAAAACACAATGTTGAAATAAAAAAACAAGAATCTGTAATGTAGCCTACTTACCACTGCATCACAACGTTCCAGCACTAAATTATCTCTGGTACACACTGCGATTGAGGTAAAATAATGACAAACACGACAGAAATGCAATACCACGACTAAACAATAAAGTTATAACAGTGCAACACACGAGCACAAAATCAGCAACAATAAAACTACTACAAAACCAAACAGAACTACAGCACTTTAAAATACACTAACATACAACAACAGCATAGCAAAGCAACTCAATAATATGACACAGCAACACAATATAGCACCACAAACACAACATACACAATAAATCACCAAACCAGAGCAAAACACTCCTGAAGAACATCTCAAAAGCACACAACACAAAAATCACAAAACGTTTGCCTATGTTTCATTGCTGCTGTCTGCAACAAATGAAACACACAGATCAAGCACATCCATTCCAGTAAGAAAACTTTCAATTTCTTCATCTATCTTATTCATTTTCAGCCGAAGGCCATTGGTATCGGTGAGACATGGAAATCTTGGGGGGCAATGGCTACATTCTGCAAATGGGCTGCATCATGTTTGTGGCTCTTGCTGTTTTCTGTTGCTAGATTTAAATATATTGTATTTCAGAAAGAGCACTATTAATAGTATTTTGTAGAGACGCAACTTCTCTACCTTCTCCGAGACCATTCTGAACAAGAGCATGGAATTCTGTGAATCCTAAGGGGAATGCAGCAATGTATGCATTCTGTACATCACAAGGCACTATTGAGCAGGGTTCAACCACTGAGGAAAGAGCTAAAGTAGGAAAATTGGTAGGGTCTGTCTTTTTTACATCTCTGAGCTTGATATCTCCCATGTTTGAGTCCCTATGGAAATGTTCCTTTCATGTTATAGATCCCTTAATATTCCTGACAGATAAAGGGGCAGATATATGGAAAGTGGTGCTGCACTGAGTGCAGTGCCACTTTCCCTTTGCCCCTTAGTGCCCCCCTACTGCCACCATGTGTGCTCAGTATTTAAAATCCGGCACACTATGGTGCAGGGTATGGGGCAATAGTGTCATTCTATGTGACACTATTGATGTACTCTGCATAGGTAGTGCCAAAATGTTGGCCCTCCTTCTGCAGAGTACATAGGGGCCCTTTCTAAATAATCAAAGCCCCCTTTTAACACCTGCTCTGAGCAGGCGTTAAAAGTGCTGAAAAAAATGGCGCAAGGAAATCTCATAGATTTCCTTGCACCATTTTTACGGCCCCACTAACGGGGAAACGCCACCTTTGCATACATTGTGCCTGGCGTAGGTATAATGTAGCACAAAGGGTTACAAAGTGGTGCAATGCATGCATTGCACCACTCTCTAAATATGACGATGGGATTTTGGCATTGTTGGGCCACATTAGCGTGAAAACAAAGAGGTTAATGTGGTGCACGTTGGCGCTAGGGGGCTCATAAAAATTCACCAAAGTTTAATATTCAATTACTTAAGCCATTTGAGTCTCTATCCTAATTTAATGCTGAGATTCTTCCATTTCTTAACCGCCTCATGTGTTTTAGATGACTTAGAGATCATTTGTAACATCTCTCAGTATTGATGGACTACGTTTGTCAGTTGCACTGCCTCCAAGTGGGAGATTCTTGCCATCTTTTTATGTTCTTTACTTGGACAATCATTCTCTCATCTTCCACATACATCCCCTCTCCAAGAAAGGCCTTCTGCGCTACCTTCACAGGTCGTGACCTCGTACTAGTAAATTGTGAAGGTAAGTGTGATTTATTTTGTGCATTTTGAAGCTTTGGTCATACACCAAATGGCAGAGGTAGCAACAAACTGTCATCAATTCACAAACAGGTTATGTGCTATTATCGTCTTGGTTGCCTTCATGTTGGGCTGCGTATGTTGTCTTCTCAGTCTGCTGTTTCTTCTGACATACAAATTCAGTACTGCCTCGATTAAAGAACCTTCTATCTCACTAATTTGCTGTCAATTACTGCTCCTGGGATTCGGATATGTTTTTGGTTCTTCTGTTGAACATACATCATCTCTTTTTGCTCTGCTCCTCTATTGCAAACACATACTTCATTAAACATTCATGTGAGTAAATTACAATGAGTGTGGTAGGACTTCGAACGTTGTGCATGAGTATAGTGATTTGATTCCTAAACTTGATCAATCCTGTTTGTATAGACTTACTTAGCTCTCTTTGAAGGGCTAATGTGATAGCATGAGTATTTAGCGCTCACTAATCTCATTTATCCAATAGTGAAGAAGAATGAGAGACAAAGAGAACAAACAAAACATGCCAAGAAATCATCCTAAGCCCTGGTATTTCCGAAGTTCAAGCAGAGCTATCTGAGCTATTATTTTTTAAAAACACAGGTGTCAACGTGTCAATGTGTCTGTGTTTAGTGGCACTAGTAGTATATCTGACAGATGGTATTTGGTGTACAATGTAGCTCAAGAACTGCGTGTATCCAAATGTTATAGCAAGCTTTCAATAAGAAGACAGTCTTAATAATAAATTGGTAATCAATAGCAAAATATGTTTGTGCTCCACTGCTAGTACTCTAACTACATGTGGGTGTATTGTACTGGGAGAAAACTAGGCGCTCTGGGTAGCGAGGTGAATATCAACGAAGAATGCCAAATCTCGAAATGGTGCACTCTTGAAAGACCACACCCAAAAGGTCTTGACAGATGCTAAAAGCACTATTGCAAATATAAAGTACAAGAGGCACTCATTATAACATGAAAAATAATAGTACTCATGAGTCAGTATACATAGGCAATGTTTTGTCATATATTTCTGAAAATTAATAGGATTATTTCCAACATAATCCCCAATTACAGTATCACTGTCCAAATCCAAATACTATTTGTGCCTCTTGTACTTTATATTTCCACCGCTAGTATGCCTATAAAGCATGCTAAGGGTATTGTTTAGAGTTTGACAGATGGGTTGCTCCATCACAAACATGATTGATATCCCGTCCGCTGCATCCATTTCTGTAGGATATAATGAATCATAATACAGTGGATGGGATGTATGTCACATTTGTGATGAAGTAACCCTATCTACCAAACTCTAGTATTATAGAGCATGGGAATCATTCAGAACATCTCCAGAAATACACAACCTATGAGTGGAAAAGGAGCATAGGAGAAGATGTAAAACTGCCAGTAATTATTCTAGGATATCCTTCAGGGTGTTGGGGAAAATTCTGATGCCCAGGGCTGGTGTCATTGGAATCCAGCCTTATGGGGATGAAGGACATCAACCAAAGAACTCTGCAACTACCATCTGGAAGAAGCTGTGTGCCTGCCTTTTTAAAGGCATGTGCATAGTCTGCTGTCAAAGTGACTCTGATGGTAGCTTTGCAGAGTGAGTCTGTCAAGAGGTAGTGCAGCGTCCCAGAAGTGCGGACTGACCTCAAAAACGTTGACAACTTTTACTAAGAAAGTGTGGGCTCGACTGAAGGGGGTCTCTGTGTCACCTACTTGTGTTATGCACTGAAAACAAATGGGACCTCATCCAATAGTCATGTACGGGATCTGACCGATGCTCAAGAAGCATGGGTTGCCAAAATAAGATGATTAACCTGATCCTATTTTGTCAGTGCATCTCAACTTAAAGATGCTGTCCTATGCACCCTTTGACCTCGGACCCCTTTTCATCATATGCTGAGATCCCATAATGCAGTTCCCAGGGACCAACGCTCAATGCCCCTGTGATCTCTGATCAATGTACCTCAAGATCTGTGGGTGAACCAACTTTCATTGGTAGGGCTTTGGCTTTGAGCCTCAACTGCATTGTGAACTGTGACTGCTCCAGCCCATTTGAAACAGCAACTAGCACCTTAAGTTAGGTGGTGCTAAATGCAGAGCTGAACTCCACAGCAGAGCTATTACAATTGGGGTCCCGCTGCAGTGCTCAAGGTACCTATCTCGGACCCAAGTGAGGCGCATATATTACTCTCAGCCTGAAAAATCTTCTTTTCCCCACTGAGTCCCCCATTATAAGTGGCCCAGAAAATGGGAAGGATTTTTCACATATGGGTAAATACAGACGGGGAATTCAGCCCATTATGAGTGAGTGTCCACTATGAAATGCGCAATTACCAGGTATGTTGGTAATTCTAGGTTTGATTCCACCAGAAGTTCCTCATTTTGTCTTTCACCCACAGTTTTTGGCTGCTGAAAGTAAAACGAAAAAACTCATTATTCCAATGGGACTGGTAACTGCTGTTAGCAGACCAATTGAAATTGAGAGCTCACTCACAACTGGGGCACAACACTGATATAAGGCTTATCTCTAACTCACTGGTGGATTCCAGTGACTAGCCACAGTCTAACAAGGATCAATGTCCAGAGCTGTAAGCATTGAAGAGTCATGCTGCCCATCTCAAATGGAATACTGTCACACACAGCCAGCAGTTGTTGACTAATCTACGGTATGCATTTGAGAATGAATATGCCTATTATCATGGATAGAAAAGGTTAAGCGGTTAAAATAAGGTAGCTGAAAAAACACAGGACTCATTGAACTTAAAAAGTATGAAAATAAAGTTAAGTGATGCAATGATTGGTAACAAAGAGCTACAACAACTTGGAGATTGTAGGAAAGTACCATCTTGCCTGGCATGTTACCCCCATTTTTCACTGTATATATGTTGTTTTAGTTGTATGTGTCACTGGGACCCTGGTAACCCAGGGCCCCAGTGCTCATAAGTGTGCCTGAATGTGTTACCTGTGTAGTGGCTAACTGTCTCACTGAGGCTCTGCTAATCAGAACCTCAGTGGTTATGCTCTCTCATTTCTTTCCAAATTGTCACTGACAGGCTAGTGACCATTTTTACCAATTTACATTGGCTTACTGGAACACCCTTATAATTCCCTAGTATATGGTACTGAGGTACCCAGGGTATTGGGGTTCCAGGAGATCCCTATGGGCTGCAGCATTTCTTTTGCCACCCATAGGGAGCTCTGACAATTCTTACACAGGCCTGCCACTGCAGCATGAGTGAAATAACGTCCACGTTATTTCACAGCCATTTTACACTGCACTTAAGTAACTTATAAGTCACCTATATGTCTAACCTTTACCTGGTAAAGGTTAGGTGCAAAGTTACTTAGTGTGAGGGCACCCTGGCACTAGCCAAGGTGCCCCCACATTGTTCAGAGCCAATTCCCTGAACTTTGTGAGTGCGGGGACACCATTACACGCGTGCACTACATATAGGTCACTACCTATATGTAGCTTCACCATGGTAACTCCGAATATGGCCATGTAACATGTCTATGATCATGGAATTGCCCCCTCTATGCCATCCTGGCATTGTTGGTACAATTCCATGATCCCAGTGGTCTGTAGCACAGACCCTGGTACTGCCAAACTGCCCTTTCTGGGGTTTCACTGCAGCTGCTGCTGCTGCCAACCCCTCAGACAGGCATCTGCCCTCCTGGGGTCCAGCCAGGCCTGGCCCAGGATGGCAGAACAAATAACTTCCTCTGAGAGAGGGTGTGACACCCTCTCCCTTTGGAAAATGGTGTGAAGGCAGGGGAGGAGTAGCCTCCCCCAGCCTCTGGAAATGCTTTCTTGGGCACAGATGTGCCCAATTCTGCATAAGCCAGTCTACACCGGTTCAGGGACCCCTTATCCCCTGCTCTGGCGCGAAACTGGACAAAGGAAAGGGGAGTGACCACTCCCCTGACCTGCACCTCCCCTGGGAGGTGTCCAGAGCTCCTCCAGTGTGCTCCAGACCTCTGCCATCTTGGAAACAGAGGTGCTGCTGGCACACTGGACTGCTCTGAGTGGCCAGTGCCACCAGGTGACGTCAGAGACTCCTGCTGATAGGCTCCTTCAGGTGTTAGTAGCCTATCCTCTCTCCTAGGTAGCCAAACCCTCTTTTCTGGCTATTTAGGGTCTCTGTCTCTGGGGAAATTTGAGATAACGAATGCAAGAGCTCATCCGAGTTCCTCTGCATCTCCCTCTTCACCTTCTGATAAGGAATCGACTGCTGACCGCGCTGGAAGCCTGCAAACCTGCAACATAGTAGCAAAGACGACTACTGCAACTCTGTAACGCTGATCCTGCCGCCTTCTCGACTGTTTTCCTGCTTGTGCATGCTGTGGGGGTAGCCTGCCTCCTCTCTGCACCAGAAGCTCCGAAGAAATCTCCTGTGGGTCGACGGAATCTTCCCCCTGCAACCGCAGGCACCAAAAAGCTGCATTACCAGTCCCTTGGGTCCCCTCTCAGCACGACGAGCGAGGTCCCTCGAATCCAGCGACTCTGTTCAAGTGACCCCCACAGTCCAGTGATTCTTCAGCCCAAGTTTGGTGGAGGTAAGTCCTTGCCTCACCTCGCTGGGCTGCATTGCTGGGAACCGTGACTTTGCAGCTACTCCGGCCCCTGTGCACTTCCGGTGGAAATCCTTTGTGCACAGCCAAGCCTGGGTCCACTGCACTCTAACCTGCATTGCACGACTTTCTAAGTTGGTCTCCGGCGACGTGGGACTCCTTTGTGCAACTTCGGCGAGCACTGTTTCATGCATCCTCGTAGTGCCTGTTTCTGGCACTTCTCCGGATGCTACCTGCTTTAGTGAGGGCTCTTTGTCTTGCTCGACGTCCCCTCTCTCTTCAGGTCCAATTTGCGACCTCCTGGTCCCTCCTGGGCCCCAGCAGCGTCCAAAAACGCCAAATGCACGATTTGCGCCTAGCAAGTCTTGTTGGCGTCCTTTCGGCGGGAAAACACTTCTGCACGACTCTCCAAGGCGAGAGGGATCCGTCCACTAAAGGGGAAGTCTCTAGCCCTTTTCGTTCCTGCAGAAACCTCAGCTTCTTCTGTCCAGTAGAAGCTTCTTTGCACCCGCAGCTGGCATTTCCTGGGCATCTGCCCATCTCCGACTTGCTTGTGACGTTTGGACTTGGTCCCCTTGTTCCACAGGTACCCTAGATTGGAAATCCACAGTTGTTGCATTGCTGGTTTGTGTCTTTCCTGCATTATTCCTCTAACACGACTACTTTGTCCTTAGGGGAACTTTAGTGCACTTTGCACTCACTTTTCAGGGTCTTGGGGAGGGTTATTTTTCTAACTCTCACTATTTTCTAATAGTCCCAGCGACCCTCTACAAGGTCACATAGGTTTGGGGTCCCTTCGTGGTTCGCATTCCACTTTTGGAGTATATGGTTTGTGTTGCCCCTATCCCTATGTTTCCCCATTGCATCCTATTGTAACTATACATTGTTTGCACTGTTTTCTAAGACTATACTGCATATTTTTGCTATTGTGTATATATATCTTGTGTATATTTCCTATCCTCTCACTGAGGGTACACTCTAAGATACTTTGGCATATTGTCATAAAAATAAAGTACCTTTATTTTTAGTATAACTGTGTATTGTGTTTTCTTATGATATTGTGCATATGACACTAGGTGGTACTGTAGTAGCTTCACACGTCTCCTAGTTCAGCCTAAGCTGCTCTGCTAAGCTACCATTATCTATCAGCCTAAGCTGCTAGACACCCTATACACTAATAAGGGATAACTGGGCCTGGTGCAAGGTGCAAGTACCCCTTGGTACTCACTACAAGCCAGTCCAGCCTCTTACAGAGATGTTGCCAGGCATCTTGCCTTTGACTTGTAGACCTTATATATATAGCAGCTCTGCTACTATTACCACAGACATCCCCCCTCTCACCCTGAGGTGAGCATAGTGAGTTGTCATACTAGTTTCCATCTTCCCATTCTACATAACCTCCACACATGCCCTCTTCTGATTTTAAAAGAGTGTCGGAAACAAGTATCCCTACATGTGTTTACTCTAGCTGCCCTCCTAATACTAACAGCTATTAATTTAGAATTGATTAAACCAAGCAACTGCTTTATTAATTTTTATGTCATTTAAACATATTTTTGTGCCATATTGAGCAGTTGATGTAATGAAGTACTTTGTCTTTTTATAGAGTTGCCAATTACTAGACGATGAGCATTCATTACTGAGTGATAGTATGTTGACTTTTGAATCTCTAACTCCAAACCATCTCCCTGACTAAGATTTGGACTCGGCTTCATAAACATAAGAGTCAAATGCTGCGGGCTGCACTTAGTGTTCAGTTATCTATACTAGGCCAGGCCCTGCTATATAAATAGTAAATGGACACAAATGTGACGGTTGAGAACCAGTAACCAATGTGTGCCACGGAGACTCTAAATTAATTTTCACAAAAAAGCAACAGAACTAGACAGATGTACACTTAACAGACAAAACATGACAGCACAATCACAGACAATACAGCATAACACAACATCAATATATAAAACACAGTAACACAAAATGAACACATACACAGAACAACAACCAGAACACATACAACACAACTTCAATAACATCAAACTGCACACAAGAGAACAATAAATAAAAAAACACACAAATTGACTCAAAGCTGATCTCACGCTTGTCTCCGCCACACACAAAGGGCATCAATATGAGTCTGGCGGTCTACTGAGGGCCAGACTTGAGGTGTCGGTTGGACCGCCACCAGTAGGGCGGTCTGAGCTCCACATTATGACAGCTTCTGGCTGTCGTGGTGGTCCTAATCCGCAAGGGCAGCGCAGCAAGCGGTGCTGTCCTGGGGATTACAACCCCTTTCTCTGTCAGCGATGTCATGGAGGTAACACAGCAGTGCAGGGCCCCTCCCCCGGACACCACCCTCGCAAAGTTCACTGTCTGCTTTACAGACAGTGAACATTGCGACGGATGCTGGTGCACCCCACGCAC
This sequence comes from Pleurodeles waltl, assembly GCF_031143425.1. Classification (NCBI taxonomy): domain Eukaryota; kingdom Metazoa; phylum Chordata; class Amphibia; order Caudata; family Salamandridae; genus Pleurodeles; species Pleurodeles waltl. Next base: position 343,037,485 of record NC_090451.1, read on the forward strand.
TACAGCATTGCCGCCAGCTCGATTACGAGACAGAGACAAAGGCTGTAGGCCGTTTCCCACTGGGCCAGCAGATGTAAACTGAGGTTCCGCCCACTGACCCAATGGGAAACTTGCAATGGGCCGGGCAGGGAGACTGCCTCACTGGCGGCCACCTACTCGTCGGGATTTTAGAAGATGGACTTTTCCATCTGCCGAAGTCATAATCAGGCCAAAAGTGTTACATCTTGGTCTTCTCAGTAAGAACTACACAGTGGGAAGAGAAAGAAACAACATAGCTGAACTGTGTTTCTTACTTTATATTTCAAACAATAAAAATCCAATACTATAAACAGGCCTTCCTTTACCATGCACCAGCTCTCTGTATTCAACTACCTAAAATTATGGGACTCAGTTCAAGACAAATCTAATAGCATTCTGGAAAGCCCTTTTTTGGCTATAGCTAGCAATCTGTTTTCCATATCTTCATCATCTCTCAAATTGTTATGGTTGCTGCCTGTAAAGTGTTCCCTGTGTTGCTAAGTACTATACATATACCTTTCATTAATAAACAACACAACAATCAAACAACACAAAATACACAACAAACAACATAAAACAGCAAACTCCAACATAGCACAATAGAAAAAAGAAAATACAGTGGATAAAATAACAACAACAATAATGCTGCTGATGATGGTGGTGATGATAATAACAATAATAATAATAATAATAATAATAATAATAATAATAATAACAATAACAACAATAATATTTGCAGTGATGATTAAAAAAAAAAATTTCAGTAAGAATACCTCAGTCAATTATCTTCATGTAAGTTGCCAGCTGCATAACGTTAGTTTCAGAAATAACAACAAAGTTCCCTTATGTATTGCTGAGATAACAAAATATTCTTCAATCCACAATAATACTCTTTCAAATATCAACCTGAGCCACTTGTAAAAAATGAAAATGGATACCACATATATAGAAATTATCTTTTCTTAAATTTATATATTTTCCTCCTTTTATGTTATTAATAAAAACATACATATGCTAAACAAGTAAAACATACCCAAAGAAGAATTAAAAGTAAGCAAGTGCATTATTCTTTAAAAACAATCACGTCTTCCGTAATACATCAAAACATAATTATATACCACTTTTTCATGTAAAACCGTTCCTATGTTGTTGGAGCAGTTCAGTGGGATGATCTTATACTATCCAACTTCTTCAGGATATTAACTTATTTTGATCTTCCATTAGTTATATTATAGACAACTTGAAATTACTAAAACAACAATTAGGCAATCGCAACTCACAATGTGAACTCCTAATGATATCCATGTAACTCTCCACATTGGCTACTCATTCATTCAAAATAACAACACACTGAAATTATCTTTATGATGTTTACAGCACATCTTTTCATGATTTGAAGTAAAGAATCTCTGAATAAAGGTTTTTCTGAAATTAAATCCAGGGAATGTCACACCTAAATCCTAACCTTTCTCATCATTATTTGTAAAAAACTTCTTAAATTCTCTGTTCACATCCGCATTTCATTATTCTTAAATGTTAAGGGTCTTACTTTCTTGATCATGTTGAGGAGTGTGTTTGGCCATTATATAAACTAAATCAAATTGCAAGCACAGTATAATTGTTTAGGCCCACCTTATTTTAATTAATTGTTTAGCCCCATCTTATTTTAAAATCAAATTGTAATCCTCCAACATAGTACAGAATTTATAACATGTCCCCATCATGCAAAGATATGAAGTATATTCATCTTCTAACTTTATCCTCACCTTAGTCAGTTTATGAAAAATGACAATCTTAAAGTGCTATCTCACCTCTTTTATTGGAGCGTATGGGTCTTAATCACCCACTTATTCTATTGATAGAAATAATGGTGATACGTTTTCCTTAGAAAATGAAGAAGACCACCTAATTATTAGAATGCAATGTTACATTTAATTTTGATCCCCACTAGACTCCACTGGCCCAGAAGACAGTGCCAACAACATGAACAGATCATTTGTCAGGGACATACTGATGGATCACGGACTACTCGACAGCTGGTGCTTCGTTAATCTGACAGAGTAAATGCACACCTATCAGTCCCCTGTGCATGGCACACCATCCAGGTTCGACTGCTTTCTCATATCCCAACCCTTCACTGCGGTGGTAGCAGATTATTGCATTCTTGATGGTGCTCTCACTGACCACCTCCCAACAAGCCTATTGAACAACCAATGCCTGTCACGGTCTATATGACAAGCCTGTTGCATTAACACTTCCCATGACAAGCGGCCCAAGTGGAAAACCTTCCTTAAATCCCATCTCAAAAGGTGCTGAATGTCAATACAGGGTCACAGATGCTGTGGGCAGCAGCAAAAGCCCCCAGTAGTGACCAACTCATTCAAAACGTGCCCCTTGATAATAATCAAAGGTTGACCAAGCAGACCTTCCTGGAAGTGGCAATCAACAGCCTGACTTGCTCATGCACTCCCCACCTGGCTGACCTCACCAGAAAACAGCTGGAGAAGGTGAAATTGGATCCTAATGCCCTTTTCACTTCTAAATCTCAATATGAAGGCTGAGTACACTCTCCACAAACTCAGTATAGACACTATGAATAGGGTGAGAAAGCCAGCAGGCTGCTCACAGTGCAACTCAGTAATTGTGAAGCAATGTCTGCCATCCTGGCGATAAGGAACCGGGCTGGCCAATTTGTCAGTCACCCTCAGGAGATAGCGGATGGCTTCACTGAATACTACAATGACCTCTACATCCTGGGCATTTGCTTGCCTCAACTTAATGAGGAAGTCCAGGTGCTGCTCTACTGTGGGATCACTAAGAAGGAGGTTGCCCAGGCCATCTCTTCTTCGCTCCATAATAAGGCTCTGGAGAAGGATGATACCCCATGGATTTCTACAAATAGATTAGGCCTAAGGTAGAGACTCCCTCCATGCTGCCTACAAGGAGGTTGACTAGACAGGTGACTTAGAATGACTCTTCTAAAAAAAAGTGATCCCTATCCCTTACCATTTTCCATCCTCTGAAAGTTGGATTCGTCCTGGGACGGACATCCTGCATCCACCTCCGCACTCTAACTCACATTCTGTGGCTTGCGAAGTACATGCCAGAAGAGGCTTTAGCCCTGTCCCTCAATGCTGAAAAGGTGTTTGATTGCATCGAATGGGGTGCCACTTTGTGATCCTATGCAAATTAGGCTTGGGGGATGATGTGATCAGGAGGGTGCAGCAGCTGTACGATTCCCCTATGGAATGAGTGAACTTCTTTGGTTTCTCATTGACCCCTTCACAGTGCGACGCAAGACATGACCAAGTTACCCGCTCTCTCCACTGCTCTTCATACTCAAATTTTCACCTCTAGTCACAGCCATTCACAAATTTTCAGACATAGAGGGCACACCCACGCCCACAGGCTCCTCATCTGTGCTTCTCTGCATGAACAATATCCTGCTGATGCTTACTGATCTCTCTAGTTCCCTCCCCAACCTCATGCAGCTCATTACAACTTTTACAATGATAGCCCGGTATAATGTTACCTGGGACAAGAGTGAAGCCCTGCCTCTTTTGAAGACGACAATGGTGCATGCTATACGCGGGCTACCAATTTTGTTGGAAGCCCTCCTGACTCAAATACCTTAGACTCTATGTTAACATGAGCTCGGAACATATGCTTGGATTATCTAAAGCCATTGAGCATGCCCAGGTGCACTATGCCAAAAGAACACACCTCAACCTCCCGCTGTGGGGTAGGACCCAAGCCATAGAAACAGGGAACCTCACCAGATTGACATATGCCCTAGGTATGCTCTCATTCCCACTATCACTACTATGCGCAATAGAGAGGGAGTTAAAGGTTTCATCTAGGGCACCACAAAACCGTGGCTAGCAATGTCCACAATGACTGCCGATAGGAAGAATGGTGGCCTAGGGCTCCCCTCGAATGAACTTTACACCTTGGCACTCCACCTTGCACAGCTCTCCTATATGTAACAATACACACCTAACCTCCACCGGGGTCCTGATTAAATCAGCTCTTATCACTAGCAATATTGGTGATGCAACTGTCCTGGCTGTGACACAGTGCACATCCTCTATTGACTGTCTGGGCACACAAGGTCCGTGGACCGAAGTGGTCAGCACACTATGCAGAACCCTGTCCTTCCCATCCCCTATACCTTGACATGTAGTTATGCTTCATAATCCTGCTGACATTTCCCGGCTGACACACCACAAACAACTTTTTCTCTCCACAGTGTTTAGTACAGCCAAACTGTGCATACTTCGCTATTGGTGCTCCCCTCCTCACATGTCCATACATACAGAAAGGCTGACTGCGATGTACAATATGACCTTTTATGAGAGGACCTATATTATGGTGGTATGTAGAATTTGTTACCATTGCAACAGAGTATGCATACCACCAATATGTAAATGGGGTCCACGTCTTTATTTTAGTGATCACTTTCTCTTTCTTTGTCTCACTGTATTCTTCTGATAAGCTTTGAAGGGCCTCAGGTTAGGCTACTCTGGTGAAAGCTCATAGTGAGTTAATATTCTAATACCTCTGCTCAATATTTCTGTCTTGAATAAATCATATGCATTCATTATTTGCCCAAGCTCTCTAATCATACCTACCTGAGGATTCTATCCTCTTTGGTTACTATTGATTACATATCTTTTCTGAGAAAGTAATTTGCAGACCTTGTCTCCTGGTTATAAGAACAAATGTCATCCCACAGATTTAGAAATGTGCATACTTGATACACCAATGTGGGTCCTTGTATAAAACCTAATGTATAGGCATTTTTCCAAAAAGATTCCCTGCAAGATCTCTTTTGGGGAGAAAACATAGTTCTGATGTATGGAACTGAAACATGTAGCTACCATTGTGGATCATTGCTTTGTGAGCCTTAGTATAAACAATGTCATCTTGAGATTTGTCTGAAAATATAGCTGCTGCTATTCACAATTCTCATGTCTGCAAACTTGTAGAAAAACATCCACATTTCACTTGAATAGGTCTGGCATATATGGGTGACTTAGATGTGTTGTACTTGTGAAAAATATGAAGTTTATGAAAAAAAATGTTTTGAGGAAGTGTAGAAGAGGGATCACACTGGGGTGTGTCAGAGAAGTGCATGTTAAATGACACTCTTTTTTAGCCTTTGTAAACACTCAATATTCTACGTAAGAGTGGTGCAGACATTGTGGGAAGTGCACCTATCTTATGCTATGTTATGTAATGTTTTATTATGTTATGCTTTTTTTTTAAAATGTATGTTATGTTATGTTATGCTATGTTATGTTATATTATGTAAATTTGTAAAGCAGGTTTGTCATCAGGGAGGGTTTTCAGGAGCTGAGCAGGTGAATAGGAACAGGGTTAGTTGAACAGCCAGGACTTCAGTTTCTTGTAAAATTGATGTAGCAAGGATGAGGCCCTAATGTGTTTGGGGAGCTCGTTCCATGCCTTGGCAGCTATGTAAGAAAAGAAAAAAACACTGGCTCTGCTTCTGTGTATGTGGGGGGGCATGTGCGGGAGAGAGGCTGAGTGCAGTTGTCTGTTGGGTTGGTAAAAGTGTAGATGGTGGTTGAGGTAGGAGGGTCCTATGTTGTGCAGTGCTTTGCGTGCATGGCTGAGCAATTTGAAGTGGCAACATTTATGGATATGGAGCCAGTGGAGTTTCATGAGGTGAGACATGTTCCGAGTGCAGGGTCGGAGGTTGAGGAGGAGACTGGTGGTGGTGTAGAGTGCATTGTCATAGTCCAGTCTGCTAGTGATGAGTGCTTGTGTGACAGTGTGTCACCTATGTTCCTAGGGGGTCAGTAAGAAAAGGTATAGCATAGAAAAATATAACACATGACGGAATTTTGAAGTAAATATATAAGGAAAACATTTGCAAAGGTGTGCTCATCTACACCAAGGGATATTGTGAATCAGGTAACTAGTGCTCAATCTAAGCTGGTGTTTGCAGGTGGTTACCTCTCGCACTTATTTTTGGAGACCTGCACTTATTTTTCTTCATCAAGCTTTGGCCCAGAGTGACCCAGAAAAGGAACATTCAGAAAAAGAAAGAAAGAAAAATGACATGAAAACAGTGAAAAGGTGAGAAAGCAGTTATATAAATAAACCTGAAAGAGTGAACTGAAGGTCATGCAGTGTACTCAAGAAGACCGAGAAAAGATGGAGAATAAAAACTAGACAGCTTTGGTATTCAGCAGCCCCAGCATTCTGTAGCACTGTCCACTAGCTTCTGAGTAAATCTTTGTGCCCCGCCACCTATCTTTTTACAAATTAAGCGATGCAGGGAACCATTCTAAAATCACTGCAGTGCCTTGAAGTACAGCATGAATACCGAGACATACACATTTATGAATCATGCCTTGATTTTCCACTGCTCATGCTTTGTTCCTTCCTACCTATGAGAAGACATGTGAATCTTATATTACTCCCACCCTACGATTCGCCCTCCCAGACTAAAAAAACAATTACATATAAAAGCATACAATCCTTGATGTCAGTAATTAGTTAGCACTATGGATCAATGGTGCGAGATTGGAAGAAAGTCTTTAAATATTATTCCTTTTAGGTTAAACTTATAGATGATAATGTTTCAAGAATGTTCAAAATGTTTTTTTTTAACTCAGCAGACCATGCAACAATGAATGTCTGAATGTCAAGTTTACATGACCGTCTTGTAAATGGTGTATATATGAAGTGCTCACCGTTCACACAGATCAAACAAATTCTACCTCTCTTCCACTTCTAATTGTTATCATCTCCAAAGGAAATGTGTCCCAATCTATAATGATATATTTTGAAGAGGCACAGAACATAGTGAAAATAAAAGCCATCACATGTATAAGATACATCACACTTCTTAAGAGAAGGTACAACAGCATATGATCATTTCACGTTATCTATATTTGATTTGAGTCAAATGGTTTAAAACAGAGGTTCTCAATATTTTCAAAAAGCCACAAGCAAAATGTTTGGAAGTCGGATCCTCTTCCAAAACTTTATGGCAATTTTAAAATAATGACTATCATATTCACAGTGCATCCTGACACAGGCAGAGAACTCAAAGCACAATAAATACACAAGTACCTATTCCTCACTGAGCCATCACGATTCAATTCTGTGAATCCCTGGTCTCGCACGCACACACCCACACACAAATAAGTATTTTATAGGTATTGATGCCTTACTGATGTTCTTGTATAACTCTGTCGTTCCTTTTGCCATGCCACCCTAAGGCCTTGTTTGTGCTCTTTAAAACTGCAATAAATAAATAAATACATACATAAATGCATACCCAATTTGTATGCTGCTTCACTCTCAGGGTGTTTGCCTTAGTGCCGTGCTACGTGGCATACGTGTATGTTGTTTTCTCATTCGGAACTCCGGCTATTGGCAAAGAGTAGCACAGTTGTTCAATAAAGTGCAACCTGAGGACACTAAGGCGGTCATTCTGACCGCGGCGGGCGGCGGTCGCCGCCCGCCATGCGGTCACCGCCGAATGACCGCACCGCGGTCAAAAGACCGCGGCGGCCATTCCAACTTTTCCGCTGGGCCGGCGGGCGCCCTCCAAAAGAGCGCCCGCCGGCCCCTCGGGAAAGCCCCTGCAACCATGAAGCCGGCTCCGAATGGAGCCGGCGGAGTTGCAGGGGTTGCGACGGGTGCAGTGGCACCCGTCGCGATTTTCACTGTCTGCTAAGCAGACAGTGAAAATCTTTGTGGGGCCCTGTTAGGGGGCCCCTCCACTGCCCATGCCAGTGGCATGGGCAGTGCAGGGGCCCCCAGAGGCCCCACGACACCCGTTCCCGCCATCCTGGTCCTGGCGGTGTAAACCGCCAAAAACAGGGTGGCGGGAAGGGGGTCGGAATCCCCATGGCGGCGCTGCAAGCAGCGCCACCATGGAGGATTCCCTGGGCCAGGGGAAAACCGGCGGGAAACCGCCGGTTCCCCTTTTCTGACCGCGGCTTTACCGCCACGGTCAGAATAGCCCAGGAAGCACCGCCAGCCTGTTGGCGGTGCTTCCGCCGCCCTCTGCCCTGGCGGTTTCAAATGAGGAATGAGGGCCTAAGTTCTAGAGGTTTGCTGGTCAACTTTCCTAACCAGGCCTTACCAACTCCCCTCTTCCCATTCTCTTTTGGCCTTTTAATTGCTCTTCTTGTAGGCCTCCCTTCACACTTTAATCTCCCCTTTCATACTGTTTAATAGCAGACATTAGAGCAGACCTTGCTTCTTTACAGGCATTGCTGAACCATAATTGTGGGGTTCATCAAAAAGACATTTTTTTTACTGTATAAAAGTACGCTTTTAACCCTGCAAATAGTTTATTGTTAATAAGACTAAGGCCATCATTATGACATTGACGGTAAGTGCCGCTTACCGCCATGCTGACTGATGCCAAGATACCACGACCGCGGCACTATACCGCTACGGGTATTATGACCCACACATAGAAATCCGCCACTATACAGACACACACACAAGTCCGCCAGCCCAAAGGTCAGTGATAAACTGGTGGTACCAAAACCCACACTTTTACGCCAACAGAAATACGCCCACAACATCATGACCAACTAATCACTGCGTCAGTCATTCAACCGCGGGAAACCATTGGCAGTACAGGCCGACGCGCTAAAAGAACACACACAATAACAAAACTACACCACATTGGACAATTCAAACTACACACACCTGACACACATACACACACCACATCCACACAGCCACACAATATAAAACACACACACACACTACCCACAATCATTTACGACTCCAAAAAAACTACAACAGAGAGAGAGAGAGACACCAAGAGCACCCATGGAACCAGAGTCACAGAGCACCATCACCCATACACCATCCACGCACCTCACAGCACACACCCCAACACATCACCCCACACACTCTCAGACACACCACACACACACTACACCCATGGAACCACAACCACACCCCAGATTCTCTGAGGAGGAGCTAAGGGTCATGGTGGAGGAAATCATCCGGGTAGAGCCACAGCTATTCGGATCACAGGTGCAGCAGACGTCCATTGCTAGGAAGATGGAGCTATGGCGGAGAGTCGTAGACAGGGTCAATGCCATGGGACAGCATCCAAGAATTAGGGATGACATCAGGAAGAGGTGGAACGACCTATGGGGGAAGGTGCATTCTGTGGTTGCAAGACACCAGATAGCTGTACAGAGGACTGGCGGTGGACCCCCACCTCCTCCCCCACAACTAACAACATGGGAGGAGCAAGTCTTGGTGATCATGCATCCTGAGGGCCTGGCAGGAGTAGCAGGAGGACTGGACTCTGGTAAGTCAAATCTCTATTACTATCACCCCCCTACCTGCATCCCATCACAGATTCCTACCCCTACCCTCACCCCCATCACTCCACCACCTCACATTTACCCCACCATCACAACCCACCCATCCCAATACCAAGCCCTGCATGCAACACCAATGCATGGACCCCCATCACAGACCTGCATGGACACCCATCACCACAGCATGCACACTAGTGACAATCACTTAGCCAACCAAATCACAAATCACACAAGCCCAAGCTGCCTTGCTAATAACAACCATAGAGGGAAACATACCCATGCACAAGATGTCACACGCAGAAACAATAACACTGCATTTACATCCACACAGGACCCCCACACAACATCACCGGAGTGGAGTTGCCAGCAACATCCAGTCCCCCCCAGCAGAGGCCCACAGTGATGACAGCAGTTCTGCAAGCCTGGATCAGGATGACCAACCTGGCCAATCAGGGACCTCTGGACAGTCGGTTACCCAGCCACATTCCCAAACCACCACAGAGCCTCCCCCTCAGGAAACATCACCATAGGACCCAACCAATGGCCCCATCCCTCTGTCCCCAGGACACGTCAATCAGCAGTGTGTCCACCACTACAGGGACCCCAGGACATCCCACAAACACAGGACAATCAGGGACCTGGGGTCAGTGGCAGTGGGCACATGGTTCAGGGGACAGGGGCACAAGACAACAGGGAAGCTGGGAGGACTGCTGTGTGACGGGGAGAGGACAGGCCCAGGGACCCGACTCTCCATGAGGCACTCACCAACATCCTGGGAGCAGTCTGTCAACTGATTGAAAATGTATTAGTTTAACAAGCTGTAAACATTGCAATTCAAATGTACTGTTATGTTTACATAGGTATGACCTGTAGTGGGCAGCAGTAAACACACCAGGAGCCAGTGTGGGGCACAGATATCTGAAAATAGAGATGCCAAAGGGTACAGGAAGTGGCCATAGGAATAGGGAAATCAGGCTGCCATGTTCAATGTCCAACACAAAACTGCAATAGAAGGTGAAGTTACAGTGTCTTACATGTCTGTCACTGGATGTACTGTTGAATTATTGTAGTTCTGTTGTTCACATCCTCTTACTCTGCCTGCTCATCGTCACTGTCCACAGGCTCCACCGCTGCCACACGACCATCCCCAGGCTCATCCTCCTGCAGAAAAGGCACCTGGCGTCTCAAGGCCAAGTTGTGCAACATGCAACATGCAACGATAATCTGGCACACCTTCTTGGGTGAGTAGTACAGGGATCCACCTGTCAGATGGAGGCACCGGAATCTGGCCTTCAGGAGGCCAAAGGTGCGCTCAATGATCCTCCTAGTTTGCCCATGTGCCTCACTGTAACTTTCGTCTGCCCTTGTCCTGGCATTCCTCAATGGGGTCAGTAGCCATGAGAGGTTGGGGTAACCAGAGTCACCTGCAAATATTGAGGGAAATCTGATAGCCACACACTCACCCTTAGGGCCAACACCACACCCATATACCTACATCAACTGGGTGGGGACGATGGGCTCACTTATTAGCCACACCCTTGTGCCTCTGGAGTTGAGACATCACATATGGGATGCTGCTATTCCTCAAGATAAAGGCATAATTCACCGATCCAGGATACTTTGCATTGACATGGGAGATGTACTGGTCTGCGAAACACACCATCTGCACATTCAGTGACATTCCTGATGCCATGGCCACTGTCGATTGGAAGGAACCACTTGCCAAAAAATGGAGCACTGACAGGACCTGCACGAGAGGGGGGATACCTGTGGGGTGGCGGATAGCTGAAATCAGGTCTGGCTCCAATTGGGCACAAAGCTCTTGGATTGTGGCCCTATCGTCTGTAGGTTAGGATAATGTGCCCGTCCTCCATTGTTGCCAGGTCCACCAGGGGTCTGTACACGGGGGGATGTCTCCATCTCCTATTCATCCTCAGTGGTTGAACTCTAGGGTGAAAAACGGTGTGTAGAAGGTCATATTCAAACATATCCTCAGATTAATATGCAATTTTTGTTTTACAGAAACAGTATGTGAACTTGTAAGTCAGTTGATGTGCCTATGTCTGCAGTGACACAGTTAGGTGCCATGGCACTGTGCTCCCCTGAAATGGCGGCTGCCTAACCTGTGAGGAGGGACAAGTGAAAATGAGGTAATTCCACTGGCGTTCTGCACCGTTGTGGTCAGCGGTCGACTACCGCCATGCAACACCGCATTGGTTATCATTGGGGCCTACGGGTTCCAGGAGCCAGTGGCGATGTACGCCGGCGGTTACGGTATGTACCGCCGCATACATGACTGGTATTTTCTATCTGTTCACTCACTTGCTACCTGACCTTCAACAGGCGAGGACCTACACTGCAAGAGCTGCTGTGACCTGTGTCTGGAAGCAACAATGGCTCGAGTGTCTGGGGAAAGGGCCCCTACCTTCACTTTGGAGGAGTTGGAGAGACTGGTGGATGGGGTCCTACTCCAGTACCCTTTACTTTATGGTCCTCCAGACCAACAGGTGAGTACACTGTGAGCATGATGCGTGGGACATTAATGTATGGAGTGCTGTGTGTGTAATCCTCCTCTAGGTGGGGCTGAGGGGTCCTGGGCAGAGTGCTGCATGTATGGTGGTCAATGTATGTGCGTAAGGGGATGGGAGGGATATGGTGGGCCATGAGTATAACAGTCCGGATGGTATGACTAATACCATTTCTGCTGTATTCATTCTGTAGGTCAGCGCCCGTCAGAAAAAGGGTATTTGGCGTGCCATCGCCAAGGAGGTGGGGACCCTGGGGGTCTTTGAAAGGGAGAGCACCGACTGCCACAAACAGTGGGAGGACCTGTGCCGCTGGGCAAGGAAGACGGCAGAAGCCCAGCTGGGGCTGGTCTCCCAAAGAGGAAGGGGTGCCAATCGTACCCTGACTCCTCTGATGTTCCGCATCCTGGTGGTGGCCTATCCGGAGTTGTATGGGCGCTTGAACGCATCACAGCAGCCACAAGGGGGTGAGTACAGATGGGGGATGTGGGTTCTGGCTGCTCCTAGGCCAGGGCGAACATGGCATGATAGGTTCCATGATGGGCACGCTCAGATGCACTCCAACCCCAATTATGTTAGTGGGCATCTACTACTAGGCAGGGTCCTGTGGGTTTCAGGTGTGCAGCTAATGGCGTTAGGCATTGTACCCCATGACCTGGTGACTAGCATTGTAACTGGTAGTGCATGGCCTAGTGCATAGGGCTGTTCCCTGTCAGTTGTGTATGCCAACGGTAGTGTTGTTGCTGGTATTGACCAAGTGTATCCTCTGTCTCTCCCCCCCACCTTTTTGTTTTGTCACCCTGTACTTTTGTGCATCATCTGGCGGAGGAGCAGAGACACCGGCGGTGGAGGGAGCTGTATCCCACATGGGCTTGAAGGCCAAATCCACCGACAGTGAGGGCACCAGTGGGATGGAGGGCGAGGGGAGCACCACGATAGAGACAGGAGGGGACAGTACCAACAGCGACTCCTCCTCCAATGGAAGCTACCTGGCGGTGGTGGACACCTCTGTGGCCACCCGAACTGCAGGTACAGCTGCCACCCCCGTACCAACACCGGCCTCCCAGCAGCCCCTCAGCATGTTTCCCGTGTCCACTCACCCAGGAAGGTGGGCATCTCCTTCGACCCAGGCACCTCATGCCCTACCCCAGTTAGACCTGCTGCCCTCAGTGAGGAAGCTATTGACCTCCTAAGATCCCTCTCTCTTAGGCAGTCAACCATACTGAATGCCATCCAGGGTCTGGCAGGGCATTTGCAACCAAAAAATGCATACCTGGAGGGCATTCACTCTGGAGTGGTGGCCCAACAGAGAGCATTCCAGGCTCTGGCCAACTCCCTGATGGCAGCCATTGTCCCTGTCTCCATCCTCCCCCCTCCAACTTCCTCTACCGAGTCCCAATCCCCTCAACCCCAGCCTATCCCAAGCACACCTTCAGACCCGCATTCACCCAAATCAACACGCAGAAGTGGCTCAGGCAAACACAAGCACCACACTTCATTCCCACAGGCACTCACACAAGTAACATCCAGATGCAGACACACCAACATCCACTGCCTCCACTGTGTCCCCCTCCTCCTTCTCGTCCACCTCCCTCCCAGTAACATCTTCACTCACACCTGCATGCACTACATCTTCATCCACTACCTCCATCACCAGCATGCCTATCAGTACACGCCCCACATCCATGCACATGTCCCCTGTGTCCTCTACCACTGTGTCTGTGACCTCTCCTCCCAAAGTACACAAACACAAGCACTCAGACACACAACAGCCATCCACATCACAACAGCATCCATCCCATGCACCTGCACACAAACACAGCAAACAGACACCTCCTACAACCACTCGCTCTTCCTCCACTCCCAAACCTTCACTCCCTTCCCACCCCAGTGTCCCTAAGAAGCTTTCCCTCACCAACATTGACCTATTCTGTACCCGTACCCTCCTCCGTCCTTCACTACGGGCCGAGCCCAGCACCCAGCTCAGCACCTCAGCAACCAAGTCCATGGCCACTGTGTTTTCTGCAGCTACTGCAGGTGTGAGAGGATCCAAGGAGGCACCCGTCAGCACAGATAGTGTGCCAGCACCACCTGCCAATGCCAAGATGGGGCTGCCACCTAGCAAGGGCAAGAAGGGGACACCAGCCAGCAAGGGGAAGGAAGCACCACCAGCCAGCAAGGGGAAGGAGGCACTACCAGCCAGCAAGGGCAGGAAAGGAACATCAGCTGGCAGAAGCGAGGAAGCACCACCATCTGCCAGGGGCAGGAAGGGGCACACAACACCAGCCATGGCACTGCAGCCATCTGAGGCCGCAGGGAAAGGGTTAGAGCCTCCCCCACCATTGACAGCACCGCCACCTGCACCGCGGCCAGCACCGCCACCTGCCCTGCCGCCAGCACCACCACCTGCACCACCAGCACAATCGCTGCCAGCAGCAGCAGCCCCAGTGGGCAGCCGTCCGAGGCTGTAGGGGAAGGGCTGGAGCCTCCCCCACCACTGACAGTACCGCCACCTGCAACGCGGCCATCCCCGCCACCTGCCCTGCTGCCAGCACCGCCACCTGCACCGCCAGCAGCACCGCTGCCAGCAGCAGCAGCCCCAGTGGGCAGCCATCTGAGGCTGTAGGGGAAGGGTTGGAGCCTCCCCCACCATTGACAGCACCGCCACCTGCACCGCGGCCAGCACCGCCACCTGCCCTGCCGCCAGCACCACCACCTGCACCACCAGCACAATCGCTGCCAGCAGCAGCAGCAGCCCCAGTGGGCCGCCGTCCGAGGCTGTAGGGGAAGGGCTGGAGCCTCCCCCACCACTGACAGTACCGCCACCTGCAACGCGGCCATCCCCGCCACCTGCCCTGCTGCCAGCACCGCCACCTGCACCGCCAGCAGCACCGCTGCCAGCAGCAGCAGCCCCAGTGGGCAGCCATCTGAGGCTGCAGGGGAAGGCCCGGAGCCTGCCCCCACTACTGACAGCACTGCCACCTGCACCACGGCCAGCACCGCCACCTGACCCACTGCCAGCACCACCACCTGCACCGCCAGCAGAACCACTGCCAGCAGGAGCAGCCTCAGTGTGCAGCCGCCCGAGGCTGCAGGGGATGGACTGGAGCCTCACACCACCACTGACAGCACCGCCACCTGCAGCGCTACTGCCATCCTCTGAGCATCCATCACTGCCGGCGAGCAGTGTGTAGTTGTGACGACATGCACAGCAGTGCGTCCTGGCCCCTGCAACACCTGTCGGTGTGACACCCAGGTGAGAGACTGTGACCTTGCCCCATCCATGATGAAGCACACTGGGCATAAACTCCCTCCAGAACAAGTGGAGAAGGCAACCACTCCAGAGAATGTGGCGTTGCACTCCCCAGGACCAAGCAGTGGGCAAACCACCCACTTGAGAGACTGCGGCTTTGCACTCCCCAGGACCAAGCAGTGGGCAAACCACCCACTTGAGAAACTGTGGCTTTGCACTCCCCAGCAGTGGGCATGGAGCCCCCTCCAGGCCAGTGGCGTTGTACCATCTTCCGGCTGAGGTGCCTCCCCATTACCTGTCCCTCTGAGGTGCCTGTGTTTTTTTCGACCTGATGCCCCTGCAGTGTTCTCTCCGTATTGACGCAGGAGTCAAGTGTGGCCTTGGCCTATGTGTTATGGCCCCGTGGGCCACAGACATTTTGGAGTGGGCATTGTCCCTCCTTTTGTATAGATTGTACATATTGTTCATTGATTTAAGTACGTAACTATCTAAAATTGTACTATTACACTGACTTTACTCCATTCCTTTAGTCCTTGCGTTATTCCTGAGAGTTAAGGGGTGTATGTGTGATGTTGTTGCATCTGTTTGTGTGTATGGTGTTGGTGGTGAGGGTGGGGGTGGGAGTGTTGCTTGTGTATGTCACTCTTTTTTTCCTCCCCCCTCCCTTACGTGCTAGGTGCAGTACTCATTGTGGTCGTCTTCGCCAGCGTTCATGTTCCTGGTGTATGAGGAGGTACACCAGCATTGGAAAAAAATGTGCAGCTCGAGCTCCATGGTGTCGTGGTTCTTCCTTGAGGGTCGAGAGATGAGTCGTTTCCCTTCAGTGTACTGTTCCGCCGTGCTTTTGATGGCGTTGGTACCGCCTCGGAAAAGCTGGCAGATAGTCCTGTTGTAATGCTGTTGGTGGTACATTGTCTTCCACCTGTCTGTTGGCGGTTACCGCCACGGTGTTTGTTAATACAGCCGTGGCCGTCGGAGTGTTAAAGTGACTTTCTGTGTTGGCGGTTTCCGCTGTGGTCCTAATTCCATTTTTTTTACCGCCGGCCTGTTGGTGGTATTACTGCCGCTTTATCACCGACTGCCAGGGTTGCAATGAGGGCCTAATTGTACTCAGGCAGTCCGTCTGTTCCGGGGCTTCATCCAATGTTAGGATCTCCTGAATACTACCTGCAACTAAATTATATACATACCTAAGCTGCTCTTGAGCAAAAGCCATGGAGGACCACTTAACTCTTCACATATTGCTTGTTAGCAATCTGCGGTCAAATGGCTCACTAACTACAGCTTTCCTGAAACATGCAGGAAGGTCAATGGACAATACAGAGGCATTGTGGTCACTGTCCTGGCTAGGTAATACAGCCATATCAATCACAAACAGCCATGCTCTAACATCCACCATTATGTAGTCAATGAGGCTGGTCCTGGGGGAGTGGTTAAATGTATGGTTCCCTTCCCTGCCTGAAACAGGTCTACCTTTCTCAGCTCTCAAGCCCTTTCTCATAGTTAATGCATTGATTTGTATTGCTAAGGGAGTCCACTTCCTAATCGGGAGAATTGCCAACTCAGGAATGCCCCAGGCACTATCTTCATCCATGGTAACTGCTTCCATATTATCGTCCAGAGGCTCAAACTGACAATTGGAGCCCCCCATACAAATTTCAATGTGTCTATTGGGGAGGAAGCCATGTGTGAATTTAACAACCTTATACTATGGGATTCTTTATAATTCCCTCCTAGCCTTAAGTAAACATTATAAATGTATAATATTTGGAGTAGAGAAACCAAAGAGAGACACAGCATGTCAGGGGAATCAATTAATATTTCCTGTACCCTGCAGGATGCTGTTGTGCTTATCCAGGCTATTTATGCTCAACAGTTCCCCCAGTTCTAAATGATACGTCTTGACCTGATTCAGAATGCCACACTAAGGGACTAATATGGGCGCCTTAGTGGGCAGAATCTTTTTAATCAACGGTAAAACACAAATTAAAGGCTCCTTTATTTTGACAGAATCTTATGTTGTAGGCTGTTCATTTTCTGCAGTCCATTAGGCACTTTCAGATACAAAGAAATCATGAGCAAAATGTGCAACCCATGTTCACAAAGGACTCCGGCTAGTATTTAAATTATGTTGCTTCCCTAAATATGTGAAACTATGGTCCTAGCCAGGAGGAAGGATACGTTTCATGCTCCATTGCCTAGTCTTCTGATGCAAGGTTCAGGGGAAGGGACAAAGAAAACAGATGCCACATTTAGCCCTGGTTGCCTTGTGGAGTTTCCTATAACGTCTCTCATGCACACCATGAACCTAAGTATATGTTTCCTTTTCAATCTCCGTTTTTATGTCTGGTCTGCAATAGCTTAGCTGTCTTGGCGGGCTCATGTAATTAAGCTAATTCTCTAAGCCTTATTTATCTTTTGTTTTGTTTAACCTTCATTCACATTTAAATTCTCCCAGAAAAACACTCTCATGTACATCCCATGTATTGTATTTTTTTCGCAACAGCCTTGAGACTGGAGGCCCTTGTACCTTCATCCACATGGGTTAAAAGGCCACACCATGAAACATCACATAAAACCATTAGCTGTTGAGGTCTTAGCTCCCAATTTTCACCTGCAGTGCTCAGTGTTTTTTTTTATTTCTGGGCACTTTGTGTTTCATCCTTCATAACCTTTTTTTCCACTAAAGGTATCCAGGCAAGGTTTGCATGCCTTTCTCCCACATGTTGAGATTATACAGGTGCTCAGAGTTTGTGGCTTCCTGTATAGAAAAACAAGATGATAGAAAAGGCATAGCAACAATGTGTTTTTTTTGTAAAAAAGGGAAATGACTGTGCAAGAAAGTGTAATTGCTTTTTATAAAATGTCACCAACTATAGTTTTGAAGTGCTAAAATCACAATTCGCCCATTTTTCTTGCCTTTCTTTAAGTCAATTTTTCTTATCTATTGTGAGACTTCTACCTACATGCAATTTGTGGTGGAAACAGATGGGGAACCCCTAGGTGAACTTGTAAAGCTATACATTTCTGAAATGTTGACAGAATTCCAAATTCAAAAAGAGGTGATTTGCTTCATGCTTTTCCCAAAGAAACTATTTGTTGAATTGAAAAACAATGTATAATGCAGGAATAAGAGAAATCACAGACATTGTTTCATCTGTATTTTTCAAATCTCGTGACCAGTTAGCAAATGTTATATAACGTTATATCTGTTATACCATTTTGTTGCTAGTGAAATAGTGCTTATTGTTTGTTCAAAAACAGGCAATACACAGAGCCAACAATGAGCTGCAGTCTATAATGATTTTTCATTGTGTAGCAACTATGCTTCAATTCATATGGTAAAATATAATGCATGAAAAATGGATATTGAAGAAGCCTATGATTTATTTTTTAAATGTGCCCAAGATATTGAATTCAGTGATAGTGGTTATTTGTACAACTCTGAATTTGAAGTTACCCAAACTATTATGTGATTTAGAAGCCTTAAATTTGAAATCCAGAAATGGACAAGAATTCAATGGATAATAGCAAATGTTCTACTACTGTATGTTGACAAGCATCACCTGAATAAAACAGTACCCCACTTGTATGGGTAGGCCTATCTCCTACAATAAGAAAGGCAAAAAAACAATGTGGAGATATCAAATTTTCAACATGAAAACTGACCAATTTTGGTGATCTGCGTAGCGGTGTTATTTGGACCAGAGTTTGGCAGCCACCAAGGGAAACCTACTAAACCCAGAAATGTATGTAAACTAGGCACCCAGGGGACTCCATGGTAGCATGACTTGCATGGGTCTCACTATGGTTTACTACCCAGAGTGTCCTGTAAATGTCAAACTTTAGCTATACTCATGCATCTTCATCACATTTCCAGGAGGGAAAGTTGTGGAAACATGATTCCTACTATCTAATATTCCCATACTTCCCCTGAATAAAATGGTTATCCCCGTTCTGTGAGTGTCCCTATTACATGTGAAAGGAATATATGAAAACTATGTCCATTGAAGTCAACGTGGTCTTCATATGCTTCCTGGTTCGGTCTGTTCGTGATTCAGCTAATCTTGTCCCGTTCTGCACATTACCATGATTTGAAATTTTTTTAAATCACAAGGGAAGCTCTCCCTTCATATCCCAGCATTATTTTCTAAGAACAAAAAAACCTTCTGGTGCTTGTCAATGCCATACATGAACCAATCATGTGAAGGGATCACTGATAGAATATCTGAACCAAAAATTATAAAACAGAATATCATATAAAAATACCAAGGACCAAAATATCAAGAAGGTAAGTGCAAATAGATAGGCATAGATTTACTTTTCTTAACTCAACATCTACCCACACACACACACACACACACACACTTATATATTTATTGTCCTAAATAATCTTGACACAATATATTTCACCACAAAATATAGAGGGGGTCAAATAAGATGTGATTTCCCATTTTAGCTCCCATGACACATCATGCTCACACCTATCACCAAAGCCACTGAATGGATCTACACAAAGGTTATTATAAAAGTAGAACTGTACTCAAACAGCATGGTTTTGTTGGTTAGAAATAAATCTATTGATTAGTGTATGAGCTATTAGCATTGAAAAAGTCACTGGCTGGACTTTAAAGTGTTGATACTTTTACAATCTTGTGACTAAAATTCCATTTGTAATTTGGTTTTAACTTTGGGACCATTTGCCTGAAATATGCACAAAAATGCATGCAAATTGGCAGGCACTTGGGGCCAGATGTAGCAAAGGTTTTTACCCATTCTGTGTCTATGGGAAAAAGTGTTCGTACATATGGCCCTTAGTATCTTGAGCCTGCTCTTGATATTTTCAAATGTTTTGCTGATCCATTAAGGGGGTCCAGTTAGAAAAGGTGGGGAAATGTATCCATTTGCTAATATATTTGGTACTGTGTAATAAATCTGTACAAAAATTGGTAGAGGCTTGAAAGGATTTATTTTTCTTGGTATGTCAAATTTTGTGCCAATGCAACAAGGAAGGTGGCAAAGTTAAAAAGGTGGCATTACAAAGTTCTTTTCTTTATAACTTTGGTGCTCTATGATGAGTCTGCATCAAATGCGACAAGCATTTAGCAAGGTAAACCTAGTACTTGTATTATATGTTTTGTGAAGATTCAGTGTGAGGGCAAAGTTACAGGTGAGGTCAAAAATATTTTTACTCCATTAATACCTTGTCAAAAATATTTTTGATCCATTAATAACGTTGGCACTATT
Source organism: Pleurodeles waltl (assembly GCF_031143425.1). Lineage (NCBI taxonomy): Eukaryota > Metazoa > Chordata > Amphibia > Caudata > Salamandridae > Pleurodeles > Pleurodeles waltl. The sequence goes on from NC_090451.1 coordinate 343,057,863, forward strand.
GATGGGTTTGCTTGAATTAGACAGACACATAGCACATTAAGGGCCTGATTTCGAACTCAACGGATGTGTTACTCCATCACAACGGTGATGGAAATCCCGTCCGTCAAAATCTAAATCCCATAGCATATAATGGGATGGGATATCTGCCATTGTTGTGATGGTGTAAACCGTCAGTCGAGTTCTAAATCTGGCCCTTAGTCTTCTCGTTATTTTTTTAATTTATGCAAATCCATTAAGGTTAGCGATGACTAAAAAGAGGTGGGAAACAGTGTTAATCTGCTATTAACAATGGCACTATGGAACAAATCTGCAAACATTTGGCATAGGGTTCAAAGGACTGTTTTCCTTGGGTATGACAGATAGCATGTTAAACCCAGCCCAGGTATTTCAAGTTTTATACACATCTAACTGGGGATGGATTTACTTATAACATTGGCACTGTTTGATCGATCTTCCTGAAATTCAGCATCTTTAACCAACTTTAGATTGCCTCACATTCATGTAGATCCTTCCAAGAGCAGACAGATTTCACAAGGAGGTCAAAGAAGTGTTCATCTGCTAACAAGTGTGATGTAATTTGATGAATTTGTGTAAAATTTGGCACACATTTAGCAGGTTTCACTTTCTCTCAGTTAAGCAAAGATGTACACAAATCCATCAAAACTGCGCTATATATATATATATATATATATATATATCTTGAAATCAAAGCACTACAACTTAAATGGATCTGCTGCTCTCTGACCCCACCTCTCACATAAAAATCTCAACAGAGAAGGGAGCGCTATCAAATCACAATGGGGCACTCGATAATTCCATTATATAGCCATAAACTAGAACTTAATTCAGGTCATAAAGATGACAAGTTCTTCATGCAGTCCGTAGTTGCACAGGAGCTATAATGTAGAGTATTTTATTCTTCAATACAAAAATCCAGCCCAGTCAATGCTTTTCATCCCGCCAAAAGGACTTCATCAGGGATGTGAAACAAATCTATACAAAGCCAACATGAAAAAACACAGAAAAGCAAAGTACCATTTCCACAGCTCCAAGACCCACCTCACACTTCATTTTAGGACAAAGACTTAGAAACCATCTAACTTAAAAACACACAACATATATAACTATCCAAAAACATCAATACATAATTGACTAATAGGTCATTCGGTGTTCTATAATGATACTCTAACAATGTCCAGTGTAAAATATACCAACTAGATTCACAAAAGTAAACATTACTTTCAAGATAGAACAGTATATTGCTAATTCCAGTATTGCTCATAAACTGCCTTTTACCCAAATGTGGAAGAACCTGTCACTATCACCATGCAATTACTGGTCGCCAATTAACCATCCTAGAAGGGGGAGAGAATACATGATTTGCACCATTCCCATGGTCAGAATCTTCATTTATTCAGGTTCAGCTCATACTATCAAGTGTAGAAAATTCAGGGGACAGAGCAAGCAATGACAAGGAAATATTCTCAGGGCGGAGGACGGGGCAAATTGGATGTGGTAGCTTGCAAAATAATGCAATGCAAATGCTGATGTTTTAAAGCACAAATTATGTTTGTTCTAATTTTTTATGGTGCCCCCCCCCCCGGGGGGCGAAAGTGGTAGACAAATTGTACATTTTAAATCATGCTTGTCAAAACTGAACTTATGTTAAAAGCATTCTTACATTAGGGGTATCAGATTCCCTCATGAAATCTGTCAGGACAGGAATTATCACGTTGCACATGCAGCACAATAGTCTAGCATATTGGAGTAAAAATAATCAGAATTTGAAGAAAACTTTGCATTGAACTTTGAAATTCTCTTCCAATAGACCTATGTCATATGTAGTGGCCTATAGAACATTACTAAGCACATTTTATCAGTCAAATTAATTAAAATGGGATCAATACAAAGGCAACTTTATGGTTGGAATCCCCACTCAGGGATTATTCTAGAATATTTAGGATAATAGAACATTTTTAAGTGCCAGGTGTCAGTAACACTGATAAAACCTCAAAATTAAAAAAATAACTTCCCAGGTTTGGGGTTTCAGTTGGTAAGTGTTTCAAGGACTCCAAGAGTAAAATGCAAGTCAAATGGGGTACTATAAGCAATTTTGTCGATAAACATCAATGCACACTGGTGATGGTTTAATACCAAGCCTTGAGATTGATAATTAAAATGTTTGAATGTGATACACTTTAGTGGCAGCTATCCACTAGTGCCCCCATCAGAGACCACCAAAATCTCTGTAAAAAAACCTGTTTCATCAATCATTCCCAGTCCTCAAACAGAAACATAAATCTGTGCCTTTCAGCACTACCGCTATTACTCCGAAGAACGGTGTTACTTGTCAATAAATTACAGCCTAAACAGTGTCCAGTAGCTCAACTGTTGCGCGAATATATAAGTTCATGGCCTAACACCTGTTCCAAAATAGCAACAAACCTGACAGAACTATTATTTATATGTTCTCACTTTTTAGCTTTCCTCAAAGATCCTCATTGCCCTAACTGGAGTGAACAGTGCACCCAAACTCATTAACAAATGTGTTGCACTTGGTATAACAATCTTCTAGATAGATCGACTAAAACGTTTAAATCCAAAATGGTAGAAAACTGGAAACTGGCTGTGAAAAAATCCCCTTTTTGTATGATTACCCCAACTTTGACAGGAAATGTATTGCTGAATATAAGATCTGCACACACGGGCACTGTGCTTCAGTGTCTAGTGTATGTGATCTGACCCCTCCAATATTTTGAAATTGGGTACTCCCTGTTTGGATTATTTACCCTTGCTATATGGTCATAGTAGAAAGTGTGAAATACACCCATGGCATTGAAAGGTGAATGTTACCTGTAGATCGCTGCACTTATTTTGCATGTCTTTAGGGCGACCACAGTAGCCCGAATGCTAACATGTAAAACCTGAAATGTGGCCAATTAAAGTAGAAGCCTCTCTTTTAAATATGTGAACCTTACAGTCAACAACAAAAGGTGTAGAAAATAAATATCAACATGTCCCTACAGTGACAAGGCCGATTTTTGTTTTTCTCTGTGGCAGGTCAGCTGTCCTATGTAGACATGAGAGTACAGATACAATTACTAATACTGCTATCTCTGGAATGGGAGAAGCTAGAAAAATAGTTAAACAACCATTTTAATTGTTATCAAAAATCCAACTGTGAAGACAGATTTGTAATATATATTAATGAAAAGTAACTTTTACCTTCCTGAACCATGACCACATACACAAGACCAGGAATAGGTGTAAAAGAGGTGTGAAATGCCTCCCAGAAGCAAATAATAGGCTGACCTGAATGGGCAGAGATGACTCCTCTGAACTCAACAGAATATGCCAGGTGGGTGCTGTGGGCATCATGTTGACACCACAGCATCTCCTTCTGCTTAACAGGTCTGTTGAGTCACTTATAATGTTTGGGACACACTTGAAAGAGAAAGAACAGAATGCCAAGACAATTCCTTACCTTTTGCCCTACCAGAATTCTGTCTCTGGGTTTATTGTGGGTACAGTGCCTGCTTCAACTATATTTTGGCGTTAGGTGTGGGGGCACTATAATTCCATAGCATGCTTCCCACTCACACCCCCAGGCTCAGAGTCAGGTTTAGTGTGGCCTATCAAGTGCCAAGTATCAAGTTTGAAAGAAAATACTAAATTCCATTTAAAAACAATCATTTGCATGCATGTCTATTTGAACAATTTGGGATCCTTTAGATCCCAGTTGTAAAGCCAGGTGTAAAAACACATGGGGTGTGGTTTGCAAATGCAAGCTTACAGTTTTGTGTGTGTTTACATTTGTGTATATTTGTTTTGGAATTCATAAAACTGCATTTTAATAGTAAGTGTATGCATGTGGAATCTTCGCAGTCAGGACGGAGAACTCAACACTTACAAAAATAGGCATGCTCTATCTTTTTATGTGGGGTGTTCTCTGTCCCGAGTTGGAAAGTCTACCCACTTCAAAACTTAATATTAAAATGCAGTTGTGAATTCCAAGACAAACATTAACCTAGACAAAAGTGTACATTTACCTTTGTGGACTATGACCTTTGTCTATAGAGGCCACACTACAAAAAATGTTCTTGGGGTGTAAAGGGCATTTGTGCCCACCTTTTGCAGCCCCATGGCACATTGGAATTGCATAATGATGTTTGTGTGGCCTCTTGTGTAATATGTGTCACACTGGTGCAAAATGTAAACTGGAGTATAGGCTGGTGCACGAGCCCATGCAAATAAGGGAACCCATTGCCTTTCCAAACACACTTTAATACAGATGGGGTGAAGAGATAAGAAATCTGTCTGTAGGTGCACTTACTGTAGGGCACATATGAAGTGTGTCTCCCAATGGAATCTATAGGGAGGGGGAACGGGAGCTCCAGGGAGCCAACAGTCATCGTTCTCACTGGCAAATGCAGTTACATACCAGGTGGATACCTGCATGGAGTTTCCTGCTTCCGCTTGGAAGGGAGGTGGAGATCACTGCCTGCAGGGAAGGGTGAATCGTCTACTTGAAATAGTCGACATGCCTTCCACCAATAACCACTAATAACCTCTTCCCATGGAAGAACCATATGCACACCTTAACTGGGAACTGTACCCTTTTGGGGATTAGGCATTTTGGGGGTGATTCTGATTCTGGCGGGCGGCGGAGGCCGCCCGCCAGAATTCCGCCCCCATTATACTGCTCCGCGGTCAGAAGACCGCGGAGGGTATTATGAGTTTTTCCCTGGGCTGGCGGGCGGTCTCCAAAAGACCGCCCGCCAGCCCAGGGAAAAACTCACTTCCCACGAGGATGCCGGCTCGTAATCGAGCCGGCGGAGTGGGAAGGTGCGACGGGTGCAGTGGCACCCGTCGCGTATTTCAGTGTCTGCAAGGCAGACACTGAAATACTTTGCGGGGCCCTCTTACGGGGGCCCCTGCCGTGCCCATGCCATTGGCATGGGCACGGCAGGGGCCCCCAGGGGCCCCGCGACCCCCCCTACCGCCATCCTGTTCATGGCGGCTTTCCCACCATGAACAGGATGGCGGTAGGGGGGGTCAGAATCCTCATGGCGGCTGAAGGATTCCCCCGAGCAGCGGTAAGTCGGCGGGAGCCCGCCGACTTGCCGCTTCTGACCGCGGCTGAACCGCCGCGGTCAGAATGCTCGTGGGAGCACCGCCAGCCTGTTGGCGGTGCTCCCGTGGTCGGTGGCCCTGGCGGCCACCGGCCGCCAGGGTCAGAATGACCCCCTTTGTCTTAGACTGCGTTGGGCACACCTCATTAATGGTGCACTCTACCACAGTCAAGGACAGTGCACCAAATCTGTAATTTGGCACTTGGAGTATTGCTAATCCTGACTTAAATAGATAGAATAATGTGTGTATAATTCAAATTGTTATGGTTGGCTTTATGAATCCTTTATGAATGACAGTAATATATTCCAAAGCCTCATGAGGCAATACAGCTGTGATATAAGTAATGGAATTACTGGCTTTGTGGTTAGTTGAACTGCTCTCACCATGCGTCACAAATGGAAGTACTTAACCAGTGCTGCACCCAGAAACATCAGGGGAAAGGGTCTCCCTCAACAACATCGACAGACCACGTGATAACACTTCTGAGAAGCTTGGAGAAGCAATTGACTGGCCAGTCACACTGCCCCCTGACTCTGACCAAACTGGTAACGTAGCCCCAAAGTTGGAAAGTAGTAATCAAATAAGTAGGGTCGCACACCCTCCCTCAACATTTTCAGAACAGTTTGTGCTCCCCGACAGTAACTTAATGAGTCAAAGGGACCCAAGGGGAAGCAACTACAGCATGTTAGTGCCCTTCGAGAAGACCAACCAGATAGAGAGATAGCCTAAATCCGTCACGCTCCAATGTCTGCATCTGCCCCACAACAAAGGATCAGCCTAGCTCAATTACCAATACAGTCCATTACATTTGTCACCTGTCAGTTTCTCACAAGTGGACCAAGAGAAGCATACCCACTTTTACACAAAGGACAATTTGGCTACCTCTCCAGCAAAGTCCAATGGAAGGCAGCATGAAAACTGAGACGAGCATACCGCCTGCTCCAGCAGCCACATTGATTCTCTGCCCTACCTACAAAACTTGTGCCCCCTGGGACATTTTGAACAGCCCCAACATTCTCAAAATTTGCTCTTTCTTCCAGGCTTGGATAACATAAACAGTAAGGATCTGGGTTATGAGAGTACAGAGAAACCACCGAAATACACTTTCCCAATGTAAAAATTAAAGATCTCATACTTAGTCATAGTTCTTTGCTGGAAGAGTGGGGAATTCATCGTCGCTCCTCAGCCCCAGAGAAATATCCTCACTTCCTGTCCCAGTGGTCCACTATGCACACATGATGCTTGACTTCCCCAAGTACTAGCCACCCAATGCTAAAAAGTGCAAAAGGAGCCTTTTATGAATTGCACCATGCAATGAAACAAGGAAATAGGAGTGCTGGCCTAACATCATCTAGCAATAGGAACTTTGATTCAATCACAGCTGCTCTCCACAAATGCGTGACTCGTAATAAAGCTAGAAATGCATCTCGGCTGGAAACAAACTCTCCTTTTATACAAGAAATGCTAATTAACAACTGAAAAACTGTGACCCAGGAAATTACATTCCTAGTATTGAACATTTACCTGAACCCAGAAAGCACACGTAGCCAAAAGGCAATGGCATCGCTAGAACAAGCCCTGCTTGATCTTAACAGCTGTTATTCATGTGCACAATGGATAGTGACTGGTGATTTGTAAACTAAATTTGGCAAATCACCACAAGAGGAGTACAGAAGTGTGCTCCCTGGATGCAAGCTGTAATATAATAACACAGGCCTCAAAATACGCCAAGCTTGACAGCTCAGATCATCAGCTCATGTCAAATCTTGAAGCAATGGGGCTCAGAGCACTACATGGAAGATTTGCTATGTACTGCCCAATGATGGCGACTTGGAAATATAAGACAACTGAGTCATTGCTGGATTACACGTTTGTCTCCTTTCAGTTATTTCATAGGGTCACAACGTTTACGGTAGCAAACCACTGTGAAAATGACCATCAACCTCAAATGGTAGAGCTTGCAATTGAGCACACACCCGTTGCCGAGAGTTTCATCATGAGCTTCCAAGACCCAGGAACAACTTGGAATTGGATAAGATGCCCAAGCAAAGTCCGAGCCGTGGAAAAAGTCACTCCTGCAGTGCATGCGCGCTCTGACGAATCCACTGGCTGTTTGGGAAGCTGTGTTAGCAGACTTTAAAAGCTCCCTCGGTGTAAATAAATGGCAACATTTGCTCCAAGAATGCTCTGCAAAAAACAGGTAGTTTAATAGCGCTCTTGAGCATCAGAGGTGGATGTTGAAAGAGGTGTAGGTAAAGTGCCATCTTGAAGTTCATGGATCTCATTTATCCACTTTTACTAAACTCAGGAAGGAGTATAAGACAGCAATTTGGAAGGCGAAATATGCAAGGAATGAACAAGACTGGATAGAGATCTTATAAACATGCAAACTAAAGAACAACAAAACCTTGTGAACCCTGATTAACCAGCTACAGCAAGAGCCCACCTGCGCTGTGGGCAGCAATGTTTCGCAACAAGCCTGGCTTGATCACAATGGATCTTTATAAAGCAGTGATTATTACATTCTGCTGCTCACAACCTATAAGAGTGACACTGCAACTTTCTCTTTTTCCCATTCCATTGGTGTGGACGCCTGTTCGGTTGCATGAGAGCCGACTCGACTTTTCCACCCCCCACCCCCTGATTTTCCTCACCCCCTGATTTTCCTTAATTTCACTTAAGGAAAATCAGGGGGAGCAGAGCACCAGCCTAAAATGGGGTGCAAGCCTCGATCTACAAGCACAACCCACATTTCTGGAGCAAACATCTATGTCAGCTACTTAATTACTGCCTCCAAGACAATTTTGTACCAGACTCCTGGCGAGGGTCAATCCTTCACGCAATTTGCAAAAAATGTCCCTACTCAGCCCAGACATCTATTACATGATTGCGTTACTGGACACTGAAGCAAAGACCTTTGCAGGCATTGTTCTGCAGGAACTGGAAAACTGGGTGGAAAAATGGAGCCAGCTCTCATGCAACCAAACAGGCTTCCACCCCAATTTGAGTACTACTGACAACCTTGTCGCCCTTGGAATGCTAGAAATATATTCAGAATAAGCAACCTCATTACACCAATTTTATTGATTTCTCAAAAGCCTTCAACCATGTCAATAAGAACCTGCTGTGGCAAAAGCTAGCATCATGGGACATGCTAGACACTCTCCTGGGTGCATTCCAGTTCTTGTACTCTGAAACTTGGGCAAAGATCAGCCTGGGTTCGAACAAGGGCCTAAAGTCATCAGTCTCAATCAGTTGTGGTCTAAAACAAGGCTGCGTACATCCTCCAATATTGTTAATTCTTTTAATCCTGGATCTGAGTAAAGCACCAGAAGAGGTGCACTCTCACCTCCCAAAATTGGGAAAACAACTGCTTATGTCACTCCAGTATGCAGATGGCATAGTCCTCATGAATCTACCTCCTTTTGGTCTGCAATACTTATTGAGCACACTGGCTGTCTTTTGTGAAACAAACCAGATGACAGTAAATTTAGATGAAAATAAAATAGTCATCTTTGGGAATGGCCACAAAAAGAAGGGAATATGGTACCTAGGAGGCAACCCAGTAGAAAGGAACTCCAACTTTACAGTAAACACCCTCACACCAACTTGGAAACCCGTTTTGACAGCAATTAAAGCAAAACTAATCCCAGCATTACCTTATGGATCACTAGTCTTCCCAGAAAAGCTAAGCCTATTTTTGAACTATGCCCAGAGTAAAGCCTTCCACCTCATTTTCCACCTCCCACAGAGCAGGAAATAGAAGGAAATTCAGGACGGCAATCAAATGAATGGCTGAGCTCAGGCAAGCATGGGGCCTTAGAGGCACTGGCCTTGAAAAACCTCTAGGAAGCACACTTAGTCACAATGCTTTTGAGATTGCTACAAACAAACAAACAAAGTTACTATCTTGGGCGCAAGCTAAGGAACACTTTCAAAAGCATGAACATCCTTGGCTATGCATTAAAACATATACATCGTAATTTCCACAATGTTAGTTTTGAAACAATAAACGGTTACTTTAAATCCAGATTCTTAAGTGCTCAGGTTCGGCCTGCTACCTACAAAGGACATATTGCCACCTAGGACCCTGGAGCGGGGCACGCTGTCTTGCAGGCTGTGTCTGGGATCAGAAGAAACTTTCTTGCATATACTGTATATATGCCCCACTTTGCAATCCACACACACATAACTTCTATACAATCTCTTTAATGCCAATGGAATAAGACACTTTCTCAAGCCTTGCTTTTCTGTTTGCAAGGGCGGAGGGAACACGCATTAGCCTGCATGGTAATAATTAACATCACTACAGAGAAGCTACCTAAAGATGGTGCCCATCTCACCTGAGGAACTTTTCTAAAGGTCCCTTTTGTCCTAGTTTGCATTTCCCATGTACTGGCACCCTGACCCTGGTATTTTAGACCCATCTACAGGCAACCACAGAAGAGATCCTAACGTTGGTTTGCTTCACATCGTTTTCATTGTCCCTCACTCCTGCCTCGCGCTGACAGTTTGACTCTGGCAAGTTGCACTTGATGTGTACTCAATCTAACTTTGACACTGGTAAGTCTGACCTGATAAAAGGCAACTATGAAAAAGAGCCTGACTCTTGAAGGCCCTGTATTGCCTACTGTTAGAAATGGGGTCTTTGGTTGGCAGTCAGGTTACCCCCTGTCCAAGCAAGGACCCTCACTCTAGTCAGGGTAAGTCACACACAATCCAAATTATCCTGTGCCTACCCTCTGGTAGCTTGGCACTGAGCAGTCAGGCTTAACTTAGAAGGCAATGTGTAAAGTATTTGTGCAATAAATCATACAATAACACAATATAGCACCACAAAAATACACCACACAGTGTTTAGAAAAATATATAATATTTATCTGGATATTTGCAGGTCAAAATGATCAAAAGATGCAATAAGAAAATGTAAAGATATCACTGAAAAGTGATATAAAGTGTCTTAAGTCCTTTAAAAGCAAACAAAGTCTCTTTCAAGCACAAAGTACCTGGTTCGCGTGAAAAATCTCCGCAAAGGACCGCAGAGGGGGAGAAGCAGGGAAAAAAGGGGTGTGCGTTGATTTCTCGGGCCGCACACGGTTGATTCGTCGTTTAGTTTCCACACAGGCACGGCTGTGCGTCGATTTCCGGTGCTCGGTCATGGATCCTCTTCGGGTTGCAGGGTTTTCAGACGCCCCGGGGTCTGTGCATGGAATCCTGGGCTTGTGACAAGCTCTGCGTCGTTCCGGTGGGCGGTGCGGGGAAATTTCTCTCGCACGGCAGGCGCCACGTCGATTTCTCCTCTGGAAGTCGGGCTGCGTCATCCCAGGTCGGCTGTGCATCGATCTGGTGGCCTGTGCGCCGAAGTTCCGGTCGCACCGCAGGCGCACGTCGATCTTTTCCTTGCGAAGTCGAGCGTGTCGTTCCGGTTTGGCGTGCAGTGAATTTTTCACCTTAGGACAGGCTGTGCGTCATTTTTATCAAGCTATGCGCCTAATTTTCACCGCGCAAGGAGTCCAGTTGCAAGAGAGAAGTCTTTTTGTTCCTGAGACTTCAGGGAACAGGAGGCAAGCTCTATCCAAGCCCTTGGAGAGCACTTCTTCACCACAGCCAGGGAGCAGCAAGGCAGCAGGGCAACAGCAAGGCAGCAGTCCTTCACAGAAAGCAGTCAGGTGAGTCCTTTGGGCAGCCAGGCAGTTCTTATTGGCAGGATGCAGGTTCTGGTTACAGTTTCTTCTCCAGGAAGTGTCTGAGGTGGTACTGCAGAGGCCCTGTTTTTATACCCAGGTGTGCCTTTGAAGTGGGGGAGACTTCAAAGAGTGGCTTAGAAGTGCATCAGGTCCACTTTCAGTTCAATCCTGTCTGCCAGGGTCCCAGTAGAGGGTGTGGCAGTCCTTTGTGTGAGAGCAGGCCCTCCACCTTCCCACCCAAGGAAGACCCATTCAAAATGCAGATGTATGCAAGTGAGGCTGAGTATCCTGTGTTTGGGGTAAACCCAGCCAGACGTGGATTGTAAGGCACAGAAAGATTTAAATGCAGAGAAATTCTCACTTTCTAAAAGTGGCATTTCTAAAATAGTAATATTAAATCCAACTTCACCAGTCAGCAGGATTTTGTATTACCATTCTGGCCATACTAAATGTGACCTTCCTACTCCTTTCAGATCAGCAGCTACCACTCCAACAATGTATGAGGGCAGCCCCAATGTTAGCCTATGAAGGGAGCAGGCCTCACAGTAGTGTAAAAACGAATTTAGGAGTTTTACACTACCAGGATATGTAGACTACACAGGTACATGTCCTGCCTTTTACCCACACAGCACCCTGCCCTAGGGGTTAGCTAGGGCACACCTTAGAGGTGACTTATATGTAGAAAAAGGGGAGGTTTAGGCTTGGCAAGTACTTTAAATGCCAAGTCGAATTGGCAGTGAAACTGCACACACAGGCCTTGCAATGGCAGGCCTGAGACAAGGTTAAGGGGCTACTTAAGTGGGTGGCACAATCAGTGCTGCAGGCCCACTAGTAGCATTTAATCTACAAGCCCTGGGCACATACAGTGCCTTCTACTAGGGACTTATAAGTAAATTAAAAAGTCCAATTGGGGATGATCCAATGTTACCATGTTTAAAGGGAGAGAGCATATGCACTTTAGCACGGGTTAGCAGTGGTAAAGTGCGCAGAGTCTAAAAACCAGCAAAAACAGTGTCCAAAAAGTTGAGGGAGTCAGGCAAAAAGTTAGGGGTGACCACCCTAAGGCTGTCAGGTCTAACACCTACAATTCTGTTTGAGAAGCGTAAGGCAATCACAGAAAGATCTCATCTTTGGTCTGTTCTGCATCGTTTTTAAATGTTTTCTTGGCACTTTCCTTGTACTGGCAGGTTGAATCAGGCATGCTTGATTCAGTGAAAGGTTACTGCGGTAGAGTTTTTTGATCTTCCTACAATTTGTATTATGTTAATTTGGTTTATGCTTCCCTTCCTGTTTACATGTTCCTGATACCGGTAGTTTATAGTAAGCAGGACCGACTGTATAAAAGGCAACCATTGAAGAGATCCTTGATTTGTCCATGTTTTGGGCTTTTCTCCTAACTGCTCCTTATACATGTTAATTATTTTTGTCACCTTCCCTTTATTGGTTTTTCATAACTGTTCCCCCTCCTCCTTTTGTTTCTTCCTTGCATTGACATTCTCCAGTACTGCATGCTTAGAATTAGTAAGGACAATTACTGATGTGCTCCTTTACCTCAAATGGTTCTTATATCTTTCTCCTGGCTACATTCTTTTTCCATTTGTGAACGTGTGCTTTTATTATGTACAGGTTTTAATTAAACAAACTGTCTCATGAGTAATTAATACAATACAGTACATCACGAATGGAATTTTCTTCTGCACAAACTTAATTCTCTGTCATCTGAAGTTTTCATTTGTTTGGCACTGGTAGAAAAGATATCTACTCTTTTTCGAAATCATGAATCAGAAACTGTACCGTTTAATGGTAACAATGTTCTCCAAGTCTCAATCTTTTTGGGTATTTCATTAGAAAGTGTGTGTTTGTTTGGAGTGAAATGTAATCATTGGCTGGAAAACTGAGGCTAACAATAAATGAAATTGTTCAGTAGGAGAGCCATTTTTCTTTAAAACACTAAAAATAGGGATAGATATTTAAAGGAGCAAAACAAAGACATGTACTTTCTCATAAAGATAATAATATTATGTTTTACTATCCGTTAATATATTCATGTGCAAAGCTGCCACAGGGCCGTGTCAAGTGCACTTTAGTCTAACAATTTTAGGCACTAGGGGCCAGATGTATGAAAAAGGCCTTTTGCGAATCGGAAATAGCGATTTTTAAGAAATCGCTATTTCTGATTTGCAAAATGCAATGTATCAGATTTGCGATTCGGTAATAGCGATTTCTTAAAAATCGAAAATGCTATTACCGAATCGCAAATTGCGATACAGCCCCCATTCGCATCTATGGGCCTGTCGGCCCATATTTGCAAATATTTTGCATGTCCCAAATTGCAAATTCCTAACTGGAATTCGCAATTTTGGGAAATGCAAAGTCCAGGGTGCTGGGGGCCTAAGGCCCCCTCTGCTGCACCCCAAAACATTTTTTAACAACATGTAAGGTGAACAGATGCTAATAGGGCATGTGTGCTTTACATGTAAATTTTAAATGCACTTTTAAAATTTGCACATGGTTACCACCAAGTTCAACTTGGTGGTAATAGCGATTCCTTAATGCCCATTTCGCATTAAGGAATTGCTTCATACATGTGCTTTAGAAATCGCAAATAAGTATTCCTTATTTGCGATTTCTTATTTAGAGAGTCACAATTTGCGACTCGCTAAACAGGGTCGCAATTTTAAGGAATCGCTATTTTAGCGATTCTTCAAAATTGCATTCAAAATGCCTTTGATACATTCTAAAAGGGCTTTTTGCATTCGCAAACGGGCATTAGCACCGTTTGCGAATGCAAAAAGCTTTGATACATCTGGCCCTAGAACACTACCTTTAAGTGCTCAGTTTGCTTTTTAGTCACCAGAATTTACATTCCAGGGCGGAGTTTCCTTTTACAGTTAGAAATCCGAGCTTGCAGAATGATGCAGGCTAAAGGGTGCCATAACTGGCTACCTGTGTCACTAGGGGTACATTGATATGTTCCTCCTACTGTGCTTCATAATATGCCCCAATTATACATCATCTGTCCATTTTGCGCAGTGCTCTGTGGCATCATAATGCTCAGACCATGGAGCCCAGTGCTCCTAAACTGTTCATCACCCAATGCCGTCATGATGCAAGACACTCAGATACCAGTACACAAACTGCATTTTGTAGTGCGTTTTGTAGTACTACAAAACATACTACAAAATACAAGTTTTACCTATACTTATGTGTGCGTAGTTCTCTGCCTCAAGTGCAGAGCCCCCGCATATGTAGGATTAGTTTTTAGTAGTAAATATGGGAAGGATACAGGAGAGGCATGTGGGAAAATTGGCAGATTTACTCATAAAGAGGATGAGATTAGGAAGGAGTAAAAGGGTATGTGGGGCATTCAGTGAGGATTTTAGGTAGGGATGTCACCCACCCACACAACAGTAAGCTAATTGCTTTACTCTGGCAGTAGAGACATGTAACTTACACTCTTGTAGTAAGTTTACACTCATCTTTTGTGAATACCAAAAGCTTCAAACTTACTTGAGAGTGTAAACTCACTCAAAAATGTAAGTTAGCCTTGTGAGTCAGGCCCACAGTGTTTACCTCATTCACACCACCAGTGCATAAATGTTTCACATGCTCCGATGAGGCACATCACAAAGTGCTCTACAGAGACAAAATACCCAGGGGCTGATTTTACAGCCACCATGTGTGCGCCGTATTTAAAATACTGCACACCATGACGCAGGATAGGGGGCAATAGCGCCATTTTTTTAACGCTATTGATGTACTCTGCAGGAGTAGTGCCAAAATGTTGCCACTACTCCTGCAGAGTACATAGGGGTCCATTGTATTCATTGGCATGCCCCCTTATAACACCAGCTTTGAGCAGGCATTAAAAGTGCAGAGAAAAATGGTGCAAGGAAATCTCTGATTTCCTTGCGCCATTTTTTCAGCCCCCCTGGCGCAGGCATATTGTAGCACAAAAGGTGCATCGTTTTTGGCCATCTAATGCCATATTAGCATAAAATAAATTACACTAATGTGCTGTTAGGATGGCACTAGGGGCTCTTAAACCAGTCCTCCAAAGTGCATCTCTTTTGTTCCCATCACCAGGTACACCTTTCTTTGAGGACTCCTAATGAACATCACAAAGCTCTCAATTGTTATCTTTGTGAAAACTGGGTGTGTGTAGGCAGTCGCAGCTCATGGCATGCAGAAGGGGTGGAGCGGCGCCCGGTGGGGAATAAAATGTACATTCTTTTTTTTTAGAACACTTACCTTCATCACCACCACACTGTTCCATCTGCACCTCTGCTGGCTGTAGGCACAGGCTACCAGCCTGCCCTGTGGCCAGTCCTGACACTCCTCAGAGCAGCTTCAGGATTGGCTGGGAGCGTGGAGCCAGGGTGCTCCCAGGCAGACTGGGAGCCTGTGCATGCTCTCTCCAGCCCGGCAACTGTGTTGGAGAGATCCTACTGCGCATTTTGTTTGGCCACCTGAGACGGCCGGCCAAGCATACCTGCACACTGAGGGGGAATGCTGTGTACACCCCCTCAGGGCTCGTCACAGCCTGTGGCCCCGCCCCTTGCACCAAAAAACGATTATAAACACAATTTAATATTGTTTTTTAGTAAGAGGTTTGCAGCTGTTGCTGCTGGCGGGGGTGACACTCCTTCTCCTTAATGGAGGAGCCACCCCCTTGTGTAGGTCCGTTTGTATGTGTGCATCTGTGTTCCATCACTATACAAAAAGACCCACCTTTTGGCTGCCAATGCATGTTACTTTTTTCGTGCCCAGTTTCCACCAGCTAAAAGCTGATTGCCACCAGCTAAAGGTTTTGTCCCAGTCCAAAAACAGGACTGGGCACAATGTGTGCTCAGGTATTAATAGGAGGTGTTACTACAAAAAGCAAAAACAACGTCAATAGCACGAGAGTATAACTGAAAAAATAAAATAGTATTCCAAAATGTAGGCTTAAAAGACCAGCTGCAGACGTATCTTTTAAAATAGAAGCTGCACCATTATACTATTCTTCACACAGCAGTTTTTCGTTAGAAAGCTGCATTGCTTTGCACAGACCGTCTTTATAGAGATTTGACTGCTGATTATGTCATCTGTAGCACTTGCACTAAAAATGGTTGCTTTTCTCGATGCAAGTTTAAGCCCAGTGTTCCACAGCTGTGTCTCAGCTAACATCGTTTACACTCTCCTGGGAAAATTCCCACATGTACCGCAAAATGGTCAAGCACATAGAATCTGACATTTGCCAATGGTACCCATGCTACACACCACAGTCTGGTGTGAATGACCACTACCCTCTTGTTTGTGCCTAGTTTCATTTGGCATTAGGTTTTGAGGCACAGTCAGGTCATGTTATGTTATTTGACTAGGATTTGTATGAATATCTAGGGATTTTTACTCTGCTCCGCCCCAGAAATGTTGCATTTGTGTATATATTACCAGGGGGTTGGCCCTTCAATATGAACATGCTTTTGCAGCTTTGCATGCTAAAGGCCTTGCCACTGGAAAGTTGAATGAAGCTGCCACTTAAGTTGCTCTGCACCACTTTCTGCTTATTTGCATAATGCAACCGATTCAAGAAACTTTTAGTAAATCCGAGCCAGGGTATGCTTTTTCTGCTTCCCTAACCTAATCCAACATAAAAACGGTATTTTTTGCCTTTTTTAAAAATCATAGGCTATATACCTCTAAGCCATCAATGTGTTGCTCTCGGTAAGGAATTTTCTCTCTGAAACACACCAAATAAATTGATCATGCCATTCTGTAATAAACTAAGTAAAGCTAAGTCTAAAATTAAAAATAATGGACTATATGACCGAAAGTCTCCGTTTTTATGATGTCACCATGCTTGGAATTCTCAGCACTACGCTTGGGATTCACAGCATCCTTCGTTGATTCCCTCTGTATTTCAGTTGATTTAATTTAGAAATGCATCACAACAATTTTTACATTACATTTTTTTGCAAGTGTCAGTTGATCGCCTATAACTCTTAAAGAAGAGTAACGTTTGTACAGATGTTCTTTTGTAAAGGTATTACAGATGTATTATAACAAGTATTCTAACTGCATCACAAATGTATTATAACACGTATTATGTTGTAAAGGTATCAGAAATGTAAGTAACAAGTATTACTTTGTAAAGGTATCACAAATATATCATGCTTTACTTTATTATCTTCGTATAATGGAGCTCCTCAGAGGACTGCCTCCCCCGAGACTAGAAAGTATTTCATAAACATATATTTTGCACCTTATGAGCATATAGCACATCCATAGCAGTACATCTGTGGGCTAGTTTATGTGCAATTGTAGGACACGAATATGGATGCATAAACATTATGTAAGCAAATAACGTAAAAGTTGCCAAAATACTTCAATTCAAAATGTGACATAATTTAACATAGTACGTTCATTTTTCTTAGATTGAAAATAGTGTTTATTAAATTTACAGCCGGCCACTGTTAATAATCTGTATGATACGCATAGCATCCTGTGCATAATTACTTTGTGGAATGAGAAACCTTTTCCGAGTTTTAATTATTGCTTTTTATGCCCAAGTTAATTATCTACTCACAGCTCCAACAACTGAAAAGAGTGCAAGTACACTGCATCCCTTCTCGCGGTTGTACATTTTAATTGAAAGGCAGTGCAAGAACATTTTCTTCACTAAAGACGCTGAGGAGAAAGTTCCCAGAGGTTTATGAAGGGTCTAACATAACACATAAAGCGACGTGAAAACTTCCGAGCATAACTTTTCTCAGTAACTTTCCTTATTAAAAATAAATTGGAATTCTGCTGTTCCTAATGCATATACTATGTGTGGAAGCCAGTATCCAATGCAGTTCACATTCTATAAAACAAAGACGTGGATGCGACACAGGAAGTAAAAAAGTAAAGCATCTATTAAGCACAGTTCACGCCCTTGATATGCACACTTTATACCCAGTTCCATTAGAATGTATTTCTTTTGTCGTCACATTTTATTTTCCTGCGTAGCTAATGAACATGAACTGATATTTTCTAAGGGGAAGAACTACACATACTATGACAGCATTACTAATCTAAGAGAAGCAATAGAATTACTGTGCCAGTCAAAGGGGTCATTTAGACGCTGAAGGATGTTTTTTGTCCTGCCATAGCAGGAAGGTCATGGCCTCCTCGCCCTAATGGAGGATCGGCCACCCTATTGAGAGATCCCTGCCTGCCGGACAGATGTCTGTGTGTGAAGTGATCCTTAGCTTTGTTAGCTCACTTCATAACCCTGAACATCTACCAACTTTAAATCACCCAGTCAATAAACCTTTTTCTGTATTCAGAAAATAAACTTCCAATGCGGGAGTTTTCTTTTTTGTCAACAAAAATATATGTCCCGGACAGGCAGAGAGTGTTTTCCTAAAGGTAGTCCTGAGTGGTAGCAAATAAACTGGGAGTCAAATCCACAGAGCTGGGAGCCAAATCCACAGAGCTTTACGTTCTCCTCTTAGGCAGAACATCCAGCTGCAGGGAGAAAAAGTTTAACTTCCTGTTAGGAAATGTAGGTAAAGTCGGAATTTCACCCATCTTCTCGAATGGGGAAGTTTCCCTTTTTTCAGAACTTTGCAGGTATGCCTATATTCATTTGTTGTTGATTAAAGTTCAATATAATCCGTTGGTAATTTTTTTTTTTTTAAACTAAGCAGCGTCATTGTGAACTTTATTTTGGGGAGCAAAAAAGCTAATAAGGTGGCAGTAAGCGTGTTTCTCTCTCGAAGATGGGTGATACATTCATCCCAATTTTAATTCTCAAGTGTTCATTAGTCTAGTATACCTCATGTTAACATTTCTCTTATTCCTGTAGAAATATCTGGGTAGCAACATCCTCCCTTGGAAAGTTTTTCATCGCAATGTTTGAGTATATTTTGGAGTTGAGCTTCCTTAAGTCATTTGGGGAATTAATTTATAGCTTGTCCCATTCTCTAAAAGCTTTTCAAATGGCTCTACTCTGACCCAATATAATTGAGTTCTCTCTGCTGTGAATAATTTTGAATAGAAGAGCCTTCTTCAAGCAAATGTAATATAGAAAATATTTAGTTCCAAATTGCAACATTACCTCTAACCACATACCTATCTTCATATCTCACTCCACATTTATCTACACACCTATCTCAGTTCACATGTAACTTTTTAAACTTTTAACTATGGGGCCGATTACGATTATGACAGGCACACAGCCAGCCAGCACGAGCGGACAACAGATCGCCAAGCCAGCGGAATCCCGACTGCCACATTCTGACTTTGCAGCAGGGTTTGCAGGGTGCACCCGCTGTAGTCATGGCGGTGGCATGCTTTAGCTCTAGTAAGAGTCTGAAGCCACTGCCAGCCATACTGCGATGCCACCAGCCAGTTGGGTACACTGTGTCCTTGCAGTATTTTTAGCAAGTGACACAGTGTGTGCCCCAGACTAGCCGGCATTGAGGGGCTGACAGTGAGCAGCAGCTCATTTCAAGAAGGGCATAATCACCCTAAAGCTATTGTTGTGGCACTTTGCCTGCCTTTCCTCTGAGCTACACCCTGCGTGGACCCTGCAATGTGAAGGTCGACGGAAAGGCAGGTCCTGATCAGCCCGCTGAGCATGTGCTGGGCCCACTTCCATGGGCCGACTCTGCCTATCCTGCCAGCACCGCTGGAGTTGGAATCTCCGCGGAGGAGGCAGTTTTGTCTTCCCACTCCCATCATAATTTGGTGGTAATACCGAGAGGGAAGCGGTCAGGAAGACTGCCAAAAACGCGACAGCAGGACTCTTCCCACCATACTCAAAATCTGGCCCTATGTCTCCACCAATAACAAAAGTTTTGGGGTGCTCACTATACTTCATCTTGAGTTGTCACTAAGCAAACTATTGTGAGCAACTGAAAAAGGGATGGTCTTCAGGCACCTAGGTAGGGTGCTGTGCTTTTCACTTACTGCTCAGCAACATTATCTAGTGTATTGTATTGCGCTGTCACTCTTTGTTGCTAACTGGACTTTACTGTTTTATAGTTGCTCTGTTATTTTACCGGCTTCACTTTTGCTTTCAACACTTTTAATTCGGGAGGGAACCAGGGTCTCCTAATTGTGTGGGGATATTACGTAAACGGCGCAGGGAGAACCAGGGCCCCTAACTCCTGATTTGCACACTAAGGACCAAGGAGTTTAACACATGTTTAATTGCTACTCCTGGTCCTGCAGAAGCGGCCATTTTTTGGTGTCATTTGCGGGTTAGTGCTCCAGTCCTTGACTAGAAGGTCTTATTTGAGATAGCCCAGGACTGGACATACACAGCTGACGTGCCGATGGAGCGCTGAAGGCGCACCAAAGGCAAGCCTGTCTGCACCCATCAGGTTATGGATGGGAGAGTGGCCAGAATCCCTTGTACTTTACAGCAAGAAGTACTCTCTTAATTGACATCTGTTTTGAAATTAATGAGACCAACTCCCACTGTGAGTTGCCAGGTCATTAACCATTGCACCAATTATGCAATTCTTGTAAATTTGCCTGCAATGTTTCCAATACTGTGGATAAAAGTCACAGATCACCACGCTCGCTGGTTAACTGTGTCCAGACCGCTAAAAGTGTGGATAGGGTTAGTATTACCCCCTCCAACATGCACCAGCATAGTAAGAAACTCTAAAGAACATTTAAATTTTTCAGTCCCAATTGTCGCTCACTTCCCAAACACCAGCAAAATCTTTTGAACTTTCTCTGTGATTGTAATCCAGATGCAGTCTTTGTCACTGAGACATGGCTACATGCAGAGTCCACCCTGATATAATTGCTACACTCCTGGCCAATTTTGCTCTATTTAGGATGGATTGACAGGGTAGATAAGACGGTGGCATTGCTATTATTTTTAAAAAACAGTTTGAATGTAGAATCGAAGAATTCACTATTGCAGATTGCAAAGCTTTGATTTTTACACTTTCTCTTACCCATAGCTTTACCCTCTCAGGAGCTTTAATCTATCATCCCCGAGTGATGCTGGAAGGTGGTGCACCTCTCTACACAACGTATTGGTTCCACATTTTTTAAGAACAGCAAACTTCATCTTATTTGGGGGCTATTAATCCCCAATTAGAAGATGCACAAAGTAAGATGTGCACTTCTTTTTATTGAGGATTTAGGTGTACTTAATTTGGTACTTCTAAACTCTGAGCCCACCCATTTGGCAGGGCACCTTCTGGGCACCATCTTTTCCAATATAAGCAACTTGATAACTGACCTTCCCTTACCACTTCCTTGGTCTGACCATCATGTGGTGCCTTTTAAGCTCACAGCCTATTCTTCTTTACCGACAATCTATCCCAATCCCAAGCTGAAATATAAGAACTAGTCCAAATTAAACATCTCAATGCTTAATGAGCAGTTACTTAGTAAACAACATGTATTACTACATCAGGCTGATCTTGATCAGGTGGTGATTAATTGGTGGCTTACTGTAACCATCAATGTTTCCGTGTTGATCACCGTCAAATGTGCTGGCAGAATCCATCCACTGGCTCCATGGTTTACGGATATTCCTAAATCTGAAAAGCAAGGCTGCAAAGCGTTAGAAAGACTTTGGAGGAAATCATATAAGGATGAGGCTAAGAGTAAATATTGGGAGTGTCTGAAAGCCTATCATGTAACGCCGCGCTCTGACGCAGCGTCTCTTTCTGTCCTCACGGGTGGAACGCGCTACCGATATTCGGAGCACTGTTTCCCGTGTTTTTTTACTATGCTTTCTGGGAAGCATATATTTCGCTCCCGGTCGCGCTACACTTACTTGGAGCCTTTTTTCTTCTTTTGTTGTTGGTGGTGGGTTTTTTGTTGGTCCTTTTGCCTGTCTCTATCCATGTTGTGTCCATCTTGTCTTCTTTGTGTTTTTGTCCCAGCATGCTCTGTTTTTCTTTTATACTACTTCCTTTTTTCTATACTGGTCTATGGGCTTTTCCCAATCCAAGATGGTGTTACTTCCCTTTCCTGTGATGTCACTTCCCTTTTCTCAGTATATAAGTCAGTCAGTGTTGTTCCTCCTTGCGTTGCAAACACTTCCTTCTGGTTGTGCTGTTCGCTCCTGTTCTTTGTTCCTGCTTTTTGCCTTGGGAGATTTTTTACCTGTTCTTTGTTCCTGCTTTTGCCTTGGGAGATTTTGTTCCTGTTCTTTGTACCTGCTTTTGCCTTGGGATATTTTTGCCTGTTCCTTTTTTCCTGCCTTTTACCCTGGATATTGACTATTTTGATTCCTGTTGTCAAGTCCTGTTTTTTCTTGTTTTCCTTCAGGAGTTCCTGTTAGAGGCCTCAACTCCTACTCTTTGTTTGACATTTGGGGGGCATCAAGAACACGTTGCCTTTGATCTCATAGCCTCACCAAATCCCATCATGATTTTGGGAATTCCCTGGTTAGCCCGACACAACCCCTATATCAATTGGGAAACACGAACTATATCCCTAACGTCTTCATTTTGTCAACAGAATTGTTATTCCACTACTTCTTATTGGACTCCAAAAAGGTCCTGTCAGTCAACTAAGGATAACTCTATCAATATTATCCAGAGGGTTCCAGATTGTTATCAGGAATATATCGGGATTTTTCAGAAACCTAGTAATCCTATTTTGCCACCTCATCGCAGTTATGACTGTGCTATTCCTTTAATTCCTGATGAAGTCGTCCCCTTCGGTCGAATGTATTCTCTGACAGACCAAGAAAAGAAGGTGCTAAGGGACTATTTAGACGACAACTTATACAACGGTTTAATTGCTCCTTCCACGTCCCCCACTGGGGCTCCTCTCTTCTTCATCCCAAAGAAGACTAAGGAACTGCGTCCTTGTGTGGACTTTCGTGAACTCAACAGAATAACGATTAAGGATCGATATCCACTGCCTTTAATCAGAGATATATTGGATGCCATTCAAGGAGCCAAGATATTTACTAAATTAGACTTACCTAAGTGCCTATCATCTCCTTCGGATCAAGGAAGGAGATGAATGGAAAACAGCTTTCCGTACCCCTTTTGGGCACTATGAGTATCGTGTTATGCCCTTTGGACTGACCAACGCCCCTTCTGTTTTTCAACGATTTATGGAGTCAGTGTTCTCTGATGTACTCAATCAATATGTAGTCATTTATTTGGATGATATCTTGATATATTCCCGTGATCCTGAGCACCATGAAGATCATGTCCTGCAAGTCTTGGAAAGACTCAAGAAAATTGTTTTGTAAACCTGAGAAGTGTGAGTTCCATAAATCTGAAGTAAGGTATCTCGGGTTTTGTATTAATCAACACGGAATATCCATGGATCCTGACAAGGTCAGTGCCATATTAGATTGGCCTTCTCCAACATCCATTAAAGAAACGCAATGTTTTCTTGGTTTATCAAACTTTTATCGTCAGTTTATTCAGAACTTTGCCCACCTACAAAGTTTCATAACACAAACAATTAAGAAAGAGAACCTGAAGAAGGGTTTCATTTGGAACAAGGAGGCCGAACGCGCGTTTCAAGAATTAAAGACAGCCTTTACCCAAGCACCCGTGTTGTGTCATCCTGACAATACCAAGAAATTTATCGTCGAGACTGATGCCTCAGACAGAGCTATTGGAGCAGTTCTGCTGCAGAAGCAAGACAATGATGGATTGGAACATCCTATCTTTTATCTGTCTCATATTCTATCAGAGGCTGAATGAAATTATTCTGTTCTGGAACGAGAACTACTCGCTCTCAAAGTAGCTTGTAAGGAACGGAGGCATTTCCTGATGGGTTCCAGAGAGCCTTTTGAAGCTAGGACTGAACACCGTAATCTCCAGTGTCTTCGGAGCTTTCAGTGTCGCAACAGTCGTCAGGCTCGATGGGCTTTCTTTTTTAGTCAGTACGATTTCATGATCACGTACATACCTGGTTCCCAGAATTTAGTGGCAGATGCCTTATCCCGCAGATATCCTGACATAGCCCAGAACTCCTCTCCACATCTTATTGAGTCTAGCAGGATCATCGGAGCTACTCAATCTTTTCAAGAACGCATTCAATCCGAGTACCAGTTTCTGTCTGCTTCAGAATGGGATAGAGTGACTCCTTTTTTAGCAGAAGAAGGACAACTACTTCTATCAACAACATGCTCTTTTTCTACCTACCAAGAAAGTGCAGACAGAAGCCCTGCAAATGTGCCATGATTCTCCTATAGCCGGTCATCGAGGTATCAGGAAGACTCAGGAGCTGCTTCAGCGATATTTTTGGTGGCCTTCGCTAAAGACAGACACTGAAACCTATGTGTCAGCATGCCCAGTCTGTGCCCAGACTAAGATACCCCGAACTAAGGTGGCAGGTTTATTAAGACCTTTACCGGTTCCTTCCGCTCCTTGGTGTACTCTATCCACGGATTTCATATGTTCTCTACCTACCTCCTCTGGTAACCAAGTAATCATGGTGACCATAGATTCATTCACCAAGGTGGCCCATTTTTCAGCCTTCAAGAAACTACCAACGGCCCCAGAAATGAGTCGCATTTTTTTACGGGATATTTTTCGCCTCCATGGTCTTCCTCAAGAGGTCATTTCGGACAGAGGGCCTCAATACGTACCACGTTTCTGAAGAGCCTTTTTTGCCTTCTTTAACATTGAGATTTCTTTATCCTCAGGTTTCCATCCACAAACGAATGGGCAGACTGAACGAGTGAATCAAGAACTTCAGCAGTATCTGAGATGTTACTGTAATGCCACACAAAGCAATTGGTCGGAATATCTTGCTCTTGTCGAGTTCTCCTATAACAACACAATACATAGTGCGACCAAGACCACACCCTTTTATTGTACTTATGGATTTCATCTGCGGACTTTCACAAATGTTTCTCGAACACCTTCTTCTGTGCCTGCAGTCACTTCTTTTTCACAACAGATCCGTCGAATCCTGGGTCTACTTCACACAACTCTCCTAGCTTTGAAACAAGCTATGAAGCGAAAGGCGGATCGTTATCGGCAAGCCGCACCTTTGTATCAAGTGGGCCACAAGGTACGGCTTTCTTCCAGATTTCTACCATCCCGGTTTTCCACCAATAAGTTCAAACCACGTTTTTATGGACCCTTTCGAATTTCGCACATCCTGAATCCTGTAGTTGTGCGTCTCCGCTTACCTCATACCTGGAGGGTTCATCCTGTTTTCCATGTGTCCCAGTTAAAACCCTTTGTTCCTGATCCTTACCATCGCCAGTACCCACTTCCACCTCCTCTTTCTATCAACGGACAGCCTGAGTATGAAGTTCAGGAGATCTGTGATTCCAGAATTTTTTTACGCAAACTACAGTTTTTGGTCCATTGGAAAGGATACCCCCTCAGTGACTGTTCTTGGGAGGATGCTTCCTCCGTCCATGCTCCCCGTTTGGTTCGCCTGTTTTTTGACAATCATCCTGACAAACCTGGTGCCTCGGGGAGGGAGCCTACTGTAACACCGCGCTCTGACGCAGCGTCTCTTTCTGTCCTCGCGGGTGGAACGCGCTACCGATATTCGGAGCGCCGTTCCCCGCGTTTTTTGACTATGCTTTCTGGGAAGCATATATTTTGCTCCTGATCACGCTACACTTACTTGGAGCCTTTTTTCTTCTTTTGTTGTTGGTGGTGGGTTTTTTGTTGGTCCTTTTGCCTGCCTCTATCCATGTTGTGTCCATCTTGTCTTCTTTGTGTTTTTGTCCCAGCATGCTCTGTTTTTCTTTTATACTACTTCCTTTTTTCTATACTGGTCTATGGGCTTTTCCCAATCCAAGATGGTGTTACTTCCCTTTCCTGTGATGTCACTTCCCTTTTCTCAGTATATAAGTCAGTCAGTGTTGTTCCTCCTTGCGTTGCAAACACTTCCTTCTGGTTGTGCTGTTCGCTCCTGTTCTTTGTTCCTGCTTTTTGCTTGGGAGATTTTTTGCCTGTTCTTTGTTCCTGCTTTTGCCTTGGGAGATTTTTGCCTGTTCTTTGTTCCTGCTTTTGCCTTGGGATATTTTTGCCTGTTCCTTTTTTCCTGCGTTTTACCCTGGATATTGCCTATTTTGTTTCCTGTTGTCAAGTCCTGTTTTTTCTTGTTTTCCTTCAGGAGTTCCTGTTAGAGGTTTTTTCCCCAGTGTTGGGGTTTTTTCCCTCTGGGACTCCTTCTGGAGGGTACGGTCTGCTTTGGCGTAACCTGTCAAGCGGCACTGTGGCTACTAGAAGGGGTCGCCCTTATCTGGGAGTATCCAGGACCTGTGGAAGACTTGGTGTATTCGCCAATCCGAAATCCAGAGGTGAGAAGTCCAGCACAGTAGGTGACATATCATGCACAGTGTAAATCTGCTTGCACTACTTCTTATACAGAAAAAAACACTCATGTCCAGAATTGCTCATGGACCCTTTTTTAAAGTGGTGAAAGAATTAGAAGATGCTAGTAATGTTTCTCCTCTCAGAGCCAGGTTGATGATGTGGCTGTCTTTTTTTACTCAAAAATTTGAAAAGATTCACGCACTGCTGACTAGTGATGCCTTAAAATCTGAGGTCAGTTTGGCTATAAATGTGGGGAACCCGACTTTGGAAGAGAATAACCATGTGTTGTAAGCAAGTCACACAAGGAACATTTATATACAACAGGCTTATTGTCCTTGTACTAAGCTAGAACATTATTACAGCAATACATTGATATTCTCGTTAAAAGTAATTGTAACATAGTATAATCATTCTATCTTTAAGTATGCTTATTATTTATATAGTTATTAATTGTAAATAGTTGGAATGGTACGTTCCTGACTCACCTTAGAATGCGAAGATTAATGGTCTAGCTGGGAGCTCACCTTGGAATGTTGAGAGAGTGAGCAGTTGGATGGCCTTATGAGGAGTTCAAGAAATAAAGTTCCTGTCTTGAGGTGTTATCTCCTGCCCATCTTTACAACACTTAAATTGGCGACGAGGATGGAATGCTGTGCAGGGGGCAGTTGAACTCTTCACCCCTGATGCTGTGTAGAAAAAAGTGAGCTGATCCTGAGCCATCCAGCGAATAACTTCACCTTGGAGCTGGGTTGCTGAGGTATGCCAGGACATTTCCTGTGACTGTGTTGTTGTTTCTGGTGTGCAGAAACATCATGTCTGGCAGTGGAACGAAGTAAAAAAAAAAAAAAACAGCGTTAGACCAGAGAGGCGTGAGGCGTGCGAAGTCATCAACACCCTGGACGCGTGTTTCTGTGGGAAAATTGCCGTAAGTGTATAGCGTGTGCTCCAACTACAGCGTCATTAACGCTGTGTTTGTGACGGTAGCCGTTTGTAATGGAGCGAGGACGAAAATACAATAAATAAATAAATCGTCGAAGTACGAGAGAACCGGCGGCAGTCACTGAAGCTACGGTGCAACTGAGAGAGCTGGGCGGAGCCAGGACGTCAGAAGTCCTGATAAATACAAGTGTGAGGCATATTTTTATGGCGTTACTGAGCAGGAAGGACTACTGACTATGATTTTTCCCAGAGTGTAATGAGTATTACACGTGTACTGTATGAGCGAGGAACGTTCTGGGACGATGTAAATATATTCTTCAAGTGATTGGTGGAAAAAAAAAGTTACAATATATATGTATATGTGTATTGTAATGTTTAACTTGTGATGAATTCAAGATTTAAATAGGCATACTGAACTGTGAAGACATAAGTACTTATTGATTTAAGTTGTGGAAGTTTAACAAGTTCCAGAAATATAACCTAAATTAAGAATCAGAAGGAACCTGTAAGGGTATTGGATCTATTTACACAGACTTTAGCACAACATGGCTGCTGCCAGTATGAACCAACCCCGCCATTCCTAAATGAAGTGGGGGAACCGAGAGTACTTTGGAAGGATTGGATAAAATTGTTCGAATCATATATAATTGCCATTGGGGGTGAGAAGTTTTCACCATTACGGAAGCAGCATATCCTATTACATAATCTAGGAATACAGGGTCGGAAGGTTTACGACAACCTACCAGATCCAGAAGAAGAAGGGGAAGAAGGAGAAGATTTGGATGAATATGAAAAAACTCTTAAGAAATTAGAGGATCATTTTGGACTAAGAATCAATGTTGTACCAGAAAGACATACGTTTTTTTCTAGAGCACAAGATAAAGATGAAAGGGTATCAAGCTATATAGCTTGTTTGAAGGGTCTGGCAACCACTTGTGATTTTGGTAGCCTTGAGGACTCATTGATTAGAGACCAATTAGTTAGATGCACCAATAATAACAAGGTGCAAGAAAAGCTATTAATATTAAACCCCTCGTTAAAGGAAGCAATTGAGATTGCCAAGAGTATTGAGCATACGGCAGAATGTATGAATTTAATTAAAAATACCACGGCTGTGGAAGAAGTAAGGGAAGTCAAGGCCAGTTCCAAACAGGATTATAGAGAAATGAAACGAGAGGAAGAATGTAAGGTTCAGGAAGTACTACATAGGAAAAACTCTATAGATAACACAAAAAATAGGTGTTATAGGTGTGGCCATAACAAACATTTGGCGAATAACCCATATTGTCCTTCTAGGAGTTGCATATGCAGAAAATGTGGAGCCAGGGGGCATTATGCAAGGATGTGCAAAGGGGATAAATGTGAACCGGGAGGTAAGAAAATCGTGCACAAGGTAGAAGATGGTCAAGATTACCATAGTAAATTTGTGTAACAAATGAAGAGCGGTAGTGGGGCAAAGAGTATGAATGAAACATACCCTTCGTGTGAAATTACCTTGGAGGGTGAGAGAGTGAGAGTGTTCGCAGATTCGTGCTCTCCGTTTACAATTATAAATTATGGTATGTATGAAAACAAATTCAGGAGGAAAGGATACGTTTTGCAACCGGCGGATATATCCCCAAGTGGGTATAACAATGATCCAATACCATTGGAAGGAATGCTGAATATGCAGATAACATTCAAGGATAGGAAGATAAAGGGTAAAGTTTATTTTACTAGCAAGGGATCCAATCTTCTCGGATGGAAACATCAAAAAGAATTAGGTATACGGCTTGACCCTAATTTAGAAGAACCTGTACTGGTAGTGGAAAATTCCAATAATGACCATGCAGTATGTAAGGAGTTCCCTAATGTATTTGATGACAGACTAGGCCGGTTGATTAACTACCAACACAAGATTATTGTGAAAGATGGAGCAATCCCTGTCTCTCACAAAGTGAGATCCATTCCATTCCTCATGCGTGAACCTTTGAAACAGGAGCTGTGTAGATTGGAACAACTGGGCGTGATTGAACCAATTGAGAGTTCACTATGGTTAACTCCCATTGTAGTGGCCCGTAAACATAATGGGAAAGGTATACGCGTATGTGTAGGTCTGAGGGACTTAAATGCTAACATTTGGGTGGAGAGATTCCCCTTACCCAAGATTAATGAAATGCTGAGTACAATGGGCCCGGCAAAAGTTTTTAGTGTTATTGATCTTTCCTCAGCGTATCACCAAGTTGAGTTACACCCCTCTTCACGTTCGCTCACCTCCTTTATCACACCATTTGGTGCTTTCAGGTATTGTAGAATGCCGCTCGGACTAGCGTTCGCTGTGGCTGTTTTCCAGCGAATCATGCAAAATATCCTGAAAGACATCAAAAATGGCCTATGTTTCCAGGATAACATGTTGATTTACGGCAACAGCAAACAAGAACATGGTGACACTCTAAGGGAAGTGTTCAAAGTTTTGAGTCATGCCGGAATGACTATTAAAAAGGAGAAGTGCTGTTTTGGGGTAGAGTCTGTGGAATATCTAGGACATAGAATTACGAAGGATGGGGTCCATCCTAAATATGACTTAGTGGAAGCAGTAAAGAAAGCTGTAGCTCCTACAAACAAACAGGAACTTAGATCTTTCTTAGGTGTTGCTGAATATATGGCCAAATTTGTACAAAACTTTGCCATGGTTACGGCAACCATGAGGAAGCTGTTAAAAAAAGAGGTGCAATTTGTATGGGATGTAGAATGTCAACAAGCATTTGACATGATCAAGGAAGCAATAATTAGTTCTCCACATTTGGGAATTTTTGATTCCAATCATAAAACTTGGGTGACCACGGATGCCAGTGGCCAAGGTTTGGGAGCAACTTTATCCCAATATGTTAATGGTCAAAAGAGGATTGTTGCCTTTGCCTCCATAGCATTGTGCGGAGCAGAAGGGAACTACTCGACCATTGACAGGGAGACGTTAGCCTGCTTTTGGGGTGTGAATCATTTAAAATTTTTCCTTTGGGGTTTGCCATTCACAATAAGAACTGACCATAAACCTTTAGTCAATGTATTTACCACTCAAGGTAGAGAACGTGCCACTCCTCGGATTGCGAAGTGGATGTTAGGCCTTGGAAGCTATAATTTTGAAGTGGTACATGTCCCAGGTAGTAAGAACACAATAGGCGATTACCTGTCCAGGTCCATGAAGCACAATACAGAAGATGCTGACGAGCAGAGGTATAAGAAGTAAACATCTAATCTTGAACCAATACTATGGGTGGAACTGGCAAGTCTAACTAAGGAGGAATGGGTTAAGGAAACTAGGGAAGATAAAGTACTGAATCTACTGAGAGGAAAGATTGTCACTGGGTGGCCAAATAAATTAAAAGACATGGAGGATGACCTTAAGGGATACTGGGATATCAGATCGGAGCTCCACATTTCTGATGATTTAATCATGAGAGGGGAGAGAGTCATACCTCCGGAGAAATTGTGGAACAAACTAATAGAGTTAGCACGTGAAGGTCATTTAGGGAGGAGCCTGACGAAAAACTAATTAAGAGCTACATATTGGTTTCCAAAAATGGATGGGTTAGTAGAAAACTCTGTCAGGGAATGTACAGCATGTGCACTGAGTGACAAGACCAACTTGACACGCAAGGCTCCATTGTCACCCATGAGTGTGCCAATTAAACCGTGGGACAAACTAGGTTTGGACATTATAGGACCAATGAATCACCTAGGTTGCAAGGGACGATATGTTTGTGTCTTGATTGATTATCAATCTCATTGGACAATATTCAAAATTGTAAGTCAAATCACGACAATGGATGTTGTCCAGTTTCTAACTGAATCCTTTATGAGTGAAGGAGTCCCCAGCACATTGGTGACAGACAATGGTGTGCAATTTACATCTGATGCTATGAAAGTTTTCTTGAAAAACTGGGGCATTTGTCATTTTAGGACCGCCTTCTATAACCCTAAGGCAAATGGGTTGGTGGAGAGGATGAATAGAATGTTCAAGGAATGCATTCAGAGAGCGAGTGTGTCAGGAAAGCTGTGTGAGGATGCACTAAGACAAATGTTATGGGCCTATCACACCACACCTAATGCAGTCACAGAGGTATCACCATTCCAATCTTTGAAGGGTAGACAATCTGGTACCAAACTAAATCCTAACTGGTTGAAGGGTGGTGAGTAGTTACATGAGCAGAGGGAAGTGACTGCTGCACGTGTTAAGCGTAAACAGGAAAAATATAGGAATTGGTACAATGCTAAATTTGACACTAAAGGAAGGTTATAGCAAGTAGGTCAAAGGGTTAAGGTCAGGCTCCCTGATAGGTTGCAACCAGGATATAGTAAATTCTCAGACCCACTCAGAATCAAAGAAGTTTTTAAAAATGTTGTCAGATTAGAAGATGGTAGATGCTGGAGCATGGATCGTATAGTGAGCCATCAGGAGTCAAAGAACGATGAGAGAGGATGGTCAACTACAGGAAACGAATCCTCTGATCCAGCGGACAACAACCAACGATGTAGCACTTGGATCAGAAGAAGCCATGCATGGTGTAGGGACCTTATCTTCTCTCGCTAAGGAGGGGAGATATGTTGTAAGCAAGTCACACAAGGAACATTTATATACAACAGGCTTATTGTTCTTGTACTAAGCGACATTATTACAGCAATACATTGATATTCTCGTTAAAAGTAATTGTAACATAGTATAATCATTCTATCTTTAAGTATGCTTATTATTTATATAGTTATTAATTGTAAATAGTTGGAATGGTACCTTCCTGACTCACCTTAGAATGCGAAGATTAATGGTCTAGCTGGGAGCTCACCTTGGAATGTTGAGAGAGTGAGCAGTTGGATGGCCTTATGATGAGTTCAAGAAATAAAGTTCCTGTCTTGGGTCTCCTTCCCATCTTTACAACACAATGCATCATCTAGGAGAAATCGGGACACCAAATTAGGGCCCTCATTATGAGTTTGGCAGTCTTCAGGCAAGACTGCCATGGAATATCCCACCACCACCCCACCAGTGGTGGCGGTACAGTGGCCGCCGTATTACGAGTCACAATCACCAAGCCGACGAAACACAGTGAGAAATCCAACACCACCAGTTTCACTGACGGCGAAAGAGCGCCTGCCCGCCCACTGGGCCAGCCATGCCGACACCATTCTGGCCACCATGTTATGAGTCACATTTCAGCACACTGGAACATGCATGGTGGGAAACCATTGGCGGTGCGCACCGCGGCCGGCTAGAAAATACCCACAAATAGAAGGCAACACCAGATTGGACAGGTCAAATACCCCACACCTGAATCACATACACACACCACAAACACCTCTTCACTGCACCATAATGCACACCCCCTCACACCACCTCAAACCCTTGTGAATACTACCACTACCCAGGGATACAGGACCCACCAACCACTGCACAATGAGCATTTATTTTACACGTTGCACATACCCCACAACAATCAGCCGCCAGCACTGCACCTCACACGTATAGCACTCATTCCCACAACATGTCACGCCACAAGCATCCATACTTCACTGACAATTAGTTGCAGGTGATGGTAGACGAGATAGTCAGAGTCGAGCCACAACTGATGGGAGCACAAGTCAAGTAAATGTCTATGGCCAGGAAAACTGAGCTTTGGCAGAGGATCGTCAGCAGGGTGAATGCAGTTGGCAGCTACCCATGCACAAGGGTGGACATCAGAAAGAGTTGGCATGACCTCAGGTGGAAGGTTCATTCCATGGCGTCCAAGCACAACATTGCCCTCAACCAGACTGGCGATGGACACCCACCTCCTCCCCTTGACTTGACATCCTGAGAGAAGGTGTTGAACATCATGCATTCTGAGGGCCTGACTAGAATCATCGGAGGGATAGACTCTGGTAAGGAAGCAACACCCCCCTGAGCACTAACCACTTCAGTCCTGCATGCCTCCCTAGCATTCAACACTCGTTGTGCCATCACAAACCACAAAACAGCACCCTCCACTATCACCCCACTTTCCTAATCTGCATGCCACACCACCCCTTTCCCACCATCCACACACCCACCCTACACAATGCACGCTAAACCTTCACAGTCTCATCAACTATCACTCCCACAATCCATCACTACACACGCCAGACCCGAGTCACTCTCACACCTCACAGTGGAGCACCTGCTTGGACAATCATCCCACATACCACCCTGACTGCTAGCCAACACCGCCTCACTACCTATGGAAATTACAGCAATGTCAAACAGCAAACCCAAGACTACATATGATTTGAAAAGCATGGCCCAAAGCCCATTCACCATGCAGTGCCTGCATTTGCTGCAAATGTCTATGGCATCCCTGGGTAACAAATCCACCAACTGCAAGCAGCACACCATGACACTACAGCGACAGAGATAACCCTGCCACTGCCACCCGGCAGAGGATGGCAGGGTCAGACAGCCCTCCGCAGGATGAAGGCCCCAGTGGATGTCTGGAGGACGATGAATTGCCTGGGCCATCTGGGGCACCTGGCCAGTCCACACCCAGCAGCCCCACCCTGGACACCCCAGACTCACCCCACTGTGTGGCTAAAACACCTCAGGTAGCCCCTCCACCTCAAACCTGTGCATCAGGGACCACTCTGTTAGAGGTGTGCCGCACAGTACAGGGGCCTGAGTCAAGGGCACCCGCCCTAGAAAATGAAGGCCCTGGTGCTATTGGGAGTGGGCACTGTTAGAAAAGGGGGCCTTTGGTTGGTAGTCGGGTTACCCCCTGTCCAAGCAAGGACCCTCACTCTAGTCAGGGTAAGTCACACACAATCCAAATTATCCTGTGCCCACCCTCTAGTAGATTGGCACTGAGCAGTCAGGCTTAATTTAGAAGGCAATGTGTAAAGTATTTGTGCAATAAATCATACAATAACACAATATAGCACCACAAAAATACACCACACAGTGTTTAAAAAAATATATAATATTTATCTGGATAAATGCAGGTCAAAACGATTAAAGATGCAATAAGTAAATGTTGAGATATCACTGAAAAGTGATATAAAGTGTCTCATATCTTTTAAAAGCAAACAGAGTCTCTTTCAAGCACAAAGTACCTGGTTCGCATAAAAAATCTCCGTAAAGGGCTGCAGAGGAGGAGATGCGTGGAAAGAAAGAGGTGTGCGTTGATTTCTCAGTCCGCACACGCAATGTGTCATTTAGTTTTCATGCAGGGATGGCTGTGCCTCGAGCTTGCCGCTCGGTCATGCATACTCTTCGGGTTGCGGGGTTTTCAGATTCCCCGGGGACGATGCGTGGATTTCCTGCATGGGCAGGATGAAGTCACAGGAGCTGCGTCAATCCGGTAGGCGTTGCGTAAAAAAATTCTACTGCGCGGCAGGTGCAGAGTCAATTCCTCTCTGGAAGTCAGGGTGCATCGCTGTGGCTCGGCTATGCATCATTCCGGTGAGCCAGTCCGTCGAAGTTCCGGTCGCTATGCTGGCACTGCGTCGATCTTCTTGTTGCAAACTCAGGCTGTATCGTTCTGGTTTGGCGTGCGGTGAAATTTTCACCACGCAAGGCGGGCTGTGCATCATTTCTGGCAGGCTCTGTGTCAAATTTCACCACACAAGGAGTCCTTCTTGTAGAGATTAAGGGGGTTATTACAACTTTGGAGGAGGTGTTAATCCGTCCCAAAAGTGACTGTAAGGTGACGGATATACCACCAGCCGTATTATGAGTTCCATAGGATATAATGGACTCGTAATACGGCTGGTGGTATATCCGTCACTTTACTGTCACTTTTGGGACGGATTAACACCTCCTCCAAAGTTGTAATAACCCCCTAAGTCTTTTTGGTCCTGAGACTTCAGAGAACAGGAGGCAAGCTCTATCCAAGCCCTTGGAGAGCACTTCTTCACAACAGCCAGAGAGCAGCAAGGCAGCAGCCCTTCACAGAAAGCAGACAGGTGAGTCCTTTGAGCAGCCAGGCAGGTCTTCTTGGCAGGGTGCAGGTTCTGGTTTAGGTTCTCTTCTCCAGGGATTGTCTGAGTTGGTAGGGGCAGAGGCCCTGTTTATACCCAAATGTGCCTTTGAAGTGGGGGAGACTTCA
Organism: Pleurodeles waltl; assembly: GCF_031143425.1. Classification (NCBI taxonomy): domain Eukaryota; kingdom Metazoa; phylum Chordata; class Amphibia; order Caudata; family Salamandridae; genus Pleurodeles; species Pleurodeles waltl. Next base: position 343,092,969 of record NC_090451.1, read on the forward strand.
AAGAGTGGCTTAGAAGTGCACAAGGTCCACTTTCAGTTCAATCCGCTCTGCCAGGGTCTCAGTAGGGTGTGTGGCAGTCGTTTGTGTGAGGGCAGGCCCTCCACCCTCCCAGCCCAGAAAGACCCATTCAAAATGCAGATGTATGTAAGTGAGTCTGAGTATCCTGTGTTTGGAATGTATCTGAGTGAATGCACAAGGCGCTGTCAACTAACCCCAGCCTGACGTGGATTGTAAGGCACAGAAAGATTTGAGTGCAGAGAAATGCTCACTTTCTAAAAGTGGCATTTCTAAAATAGTAATATTAAATCCACCTTCACCAGTCAGCAGGATTGTGTTTCACCATTCTGGCCATACTAAATATGATCTTCCTATTCCTTTCATATCAGCAGCTACCACTCAAACAATGTATGAGGGCAGCCCATATGTTAGCCTATGAAGGGAGCAGACCTTACAGCAGTGTAAAAACTTATTTAGGAGTTTTACACTGCAAGGACATGTAAACTACATAGGTAAATGTCCTGCCTTTTGCTTACACATCACCCTGCCCTAGGGGTTACCCAGGGCACACCTTGGGGGTGACTTATACATAGAAAAAGGGGAGTTTTAGGCTTGGCAAGTACTTTTAAATGCCAAGTCGAATTGGCAGGGAAACTGCACACACAGGCCTTGCAATGGCAGGCCTGAGACAAGGTCAAGGGGCTACTTAAGTGGGTGGCACAATCAGTGCTGCAGGCCCACTAGTAGCATTTAATCTACAGGCCCTGGGCACATATAGTGCACTCTACTAGGTACTTATAAGTAAATTAAATAGCCCAAATGGGTATGATCCAATGTTACCATGTTTAAAGGGAGAGAGCATATGCACTTCAGCACTGTTTAGCAGTGGTAAAGTGCGCAGAGTCTTAAAACCAGCAAAAACAGCATCTAAAAAATGGAGGGAGGCAGGCAAAAAGTTATGGGTGACCACCCTAAGGCTGTCAGGTCTAACAGGCACACTATGCCATGGGCACAGGGGGTAGGGGTAATGGGAGGGGATCTGTGATTCAAGGGAGGGTCCAGCAACAACATCAGACTGGCCAGGAGCCCCTCACCCAGGTCCTGGGTGCATACCACCAAACCCAGGACACCATGGCCCAGATCCTCACTACCCTGCTGGAGACCCAGAGGCTTCAGAGGGAGAACCATAAGGAGGCCATGCAGCAGTGGCAGACCCACAATACCACCATGGTCTCCATAGCAGGGGTGCTGGCGGAACTTATCACTATCCAGCATCAGTCCACCTCCCACCAGCAGGCCCCTTCTATTAGCCAGATCACATCTGAGTCCTCCACGTCAGCCGCAGCCAGTTTAATGGAGGCCCTGCCACAGGACAAGCAGCACACCAACATCCCTTCCCCTATAGCTGAAGAGCCCCCATGCATGCGAGGACATCCAACCAGACATCCAGCCTCCACTGATGCCAAGACCAATGCCAGGAAGTGAGACACTTCAGAACATACTCCCTTGTGTGTCACAGCAACACCCTGTTGACTGTCCACTGTCATAACTCCATTTTCACATCGCCATCATACTGGACTTCGACTCCCCACAGGTGGGCTAAGTACTCTGATGATCCATTCGCCATGACCCCACTCATCAGCCCTTGCACTTGTCACATAAAAATTAACACCTTTGAGCACAGTTACTGTACATCTTTAACTACCATGATTACAATATAGACAGCCATGACATGTGTAACAGGCAGACCATTGTCCTACCATATATGTGACAGTGCCAGAAGGGGGAGCTATCATTTACAAGTTCTAAAATACAGATAAGAGCACAACATTTATAGTTATGGGTTCACCCAAAGCCCACATTGAACACATAACACTTGTGGCAGCCGTGCACACAGCAGACATTGCTACTGGTTACATAGCATGGCTTTTACACATACCTGCATGTCAGTGTAAGTATTGTTGTTTCAGCTTTGCTCTGGAATCAGCTGTATCCTTGTCATCCTTGTCCTCATCACTCCCCATGTCCCCTTCATCAGCCACTGCCACAGCTGCACCATCCTCAATATCCAGTAATGGGATATGGTGTCTGAGAGCCAAATTGTGTAACATGCAGCATGCCAAAAGGATCTTTCACACTTTCACTGGTCTGTACAATAGGGCCCCTCCAGTAAGGTGCAGGCACCAGAATCGGGCTTTCAACTCTCTAAAGGTGTGTTTGATGACCCATCAGGTCCTAGCATGGGCCTCATTGAAACGGTTTTCAGCTGCTGTAGTCGGATGCCTGAGAGGTGTCAGCAGCCATGGCAGGTTGGGATAACAAGAGTCACCTGTGTGCAAAAAGGTAATAGGCATATTGAAAACTGTAGGTAAATCGGGCAGGTGGTGTAGAGTGTTCAGAATACAGAGGCACACATATGACACAATGCATACAGATGAACCAGGCATGAATCCCTTTGCAGTGGTGCCATCATGTGTGGGATGCTGCTGTGCCGCAGAATGTAGGCATCATGCACTGAACCTGGGAACCGGGAAGTCACTTTTGTGATGTAGAGGTCTGTGAGACATACTAACTGCACTTTGGTTGAGTAGTAGTTTTTACGGTTCCTGTTCAGTCCTCCTGGGTGGCAACAGGGCAATGTGGGTCCACAGTGGGCAGATTGTCACATTGGGGAAACCTGATGTAGCTGCCTATGTGTTTGTGTAGGGCACATAGGACATTCTTCAAGACGTAGCTGAACATCTTATGCCTGCTGTCCCTAACCCACCAATGCAGCTCGGGTTGGAGACAGCTCAGGGCATATGTCGGTTAGGCTGTCCTGAGACAGCTGGCCAAACCCACATGTGCACCGACAACAGTGCCACCAATCCTCCTCTCAGCCTGTCATCCCCATGGCCCTGCCCCCAAAGAAAAATAAAACGATAGTAAACGTGGTTTATTATTGTTTTATTTTTCAAGTTTGGCAGCTGCTGGTGGGGGCGACACTCCTCTGCCACAGCGGAGGTGCTGCCGCTTAGATTTAGAAAAAATATAATTTTTGTTATATGCTCCAGAACAATAACCCACAGTAACTACACTATGCATTCCATGGATGAGGAGGAATGTTTCTGTTGAGATAAACAAATAAACTTCAATGAGTGATTGGCTTTATTTGGCTTACCTGGTTTTTCAAAACTTCCCTCACCCCCTCTGTCAAGACAATTAAGTGCAGACAAGAATCTGAGTTATCAAATATTCCTTCACTGGAAGCTTTGGAACATGCTTCCACAAACAAACTAGCCCTTGAAAATGGGTAAGGTACTGCATGTTACTTGTGCTTTCATGTGCAAATTGTGGAGAAATGTGGCCCAACGGTAAGAGCAGCAGACCTTGATGCAGAGATCTGGCCTGGGACCAGGGTTCAATTCCTTCCTCAGTTGTCCTTGGGCTCAATTCCCTTGGACCAAATAATTCTCACCTTGGTGCCTAATCTAATTGATGGGTCCCACTCTGTAACTTTGGGCAATTGCTTGCTTAATCTCCACATCAGTGCTTGAATGCCTGGCTTCACCCTGGGGCTGTCCAGGAGTAGGAGCCTCCCAGGGAAAAGCCAGGAGGGGTTCCACAGTGGTATGTGTACAGTGCCTTGAGACCCTAACGGGTGAGTAGTGTGCTATACAAGTGCAAAGTTTACAGTTTTTTCTCTCAGGACACCCCTCATGATATTGCTGATCTCCGTAACAAACATACACTTATTTCACAGGCACCTTCAAATTGCCACCATCCTGCTTTATGAAAGTCATTTAAAGCACATTCCTTCTACTTAACAACAGTGTTGTGCATTCATACAAAGTTCCAATATGAAACACAACATTGTTTGAGATATTTTTCTCACTTGCAGCTAAAAAGATAATACACTTAAAAGAAGGTGTTTGTTTTACAAGCTGCAGAGGCTTGAGTTTAAACATGGAGCAGAGGAGAAACTCTAACACTACACACATTCAAATATGAAGCATGTCAGTAAATATCTATGATACAATACATCAAAATGTTTGTTTTTGTTTAGCTACTCGGTGGTGCCTATTAGGAAATGTAAATTCACATTCTAAATTTACTGATGTGCAAATTTGCCCTACACTATGGGTGTATCTGCACATGTATGCTATTCGTCATTTCCAAGGGTAGATTTACACTGAAGTGTAGCCTTACATATTTCAAACTCCTCAGTTCAGTTCTATGTTTGAATTTGAAAGTGTAATGTTATTACCAGTAACTTTTCACATGAAGGAGATGATTTCTGAAACCGTGGTGGCGGTCACCCTTTGGGAAACTACAGGGATTAAAGTTTATTATTTATAATAATGATAATTAAACATATTTAACATAAAATGTAAATACATGATAATTGAAAGATGTATTATTAACATAAAATAAACTTACCACACATTACATTATGTGAAATAAATAATTAATGAAGTTAAATCTATTTACTCATTTTATAAATAATGTTCCTTTCTCGCTAGCCAGACTAAATTAGTTATCACTCATGCTGTCCACATGCACTGCTTATACCTAGTCGTGGGTAAAATATTCTGTTACAGCTGGGGAATTGGCTGAATATATAATCCACCAATTGCTGCATGACAGAATTTGTTTCTTGCACGTGGCTCCAGAATGGTAAATTGGCGAGTGTGAGTTATGTTTGGTGTCCTGTAGAGAGATTTGGCGAGTGTGAGTGAGATTTGGTGCCCCCTAGAGCAATTTCCAGTCACTAGGAGGACATCTAGCAAGATTTTGCTAACGTGGGCGGTCGTGGATGATCACTAAGATTCACTGTCAGGAGGCAGGTGCTGAAGTTGAAAACCTACTCAAGTGGCAATAAAATCAACTTGAGTAGCTAAGCCCTCTGGTGTGCTTCATGGTGACGTTTGAGCTGATTTTTCAGTGCCTGCACTCGCTTCCAGCACTAAATAACAGCACAAGCTGCGTGAGGTGCCTTACCCACTGGTGGAATTCTGCAGAATCAAATTCTGTGAGTTCTGCCCACCACTACTTATACCTTTTCATATTACATCACTTATAGCATGTTAAATCATCCGATTGTACAATACAATAAATTTATAACCATAAGTTTTGAATTTTTGACGTTCATGTAGTTTAAGTTGACTTTGTATAGAAATAAGAAATTAAGGCCCACATTTATACTTTTTTAGCACCACATTTGCGTCATTTTTTGACGCAAAAGTGGTGCAAAGTTACAAAATGCAATTGTATTTTGTAACTTTGCACCGCTTTTGCGTCAAAAAGCGGCTAAATGCAGCCCTAAAAAAGTATAAATATGGGCCTAAGTTTTCCTATTTATAACTACTCTTAATCTTTTGGGTTTTTCATTGAATATGCATTTTTTTATTTTCGTTTCTAAGAAGTAGTATCTTTATGATTGTGGAGTCTCTGCTCATAAAAAGATAGGAAACTCCTATCTTTTTTTGTGTGGAGATTCAACACTTGTAAAGATACTTCTCATAAATCCTTTTGTGAATAGCATATAATCATAAACATACACACAAGTGTAAGCTTACCTTTGTTAATGAGGCCCATATATAGATTTACACACACACACACACACACACATCTATAATTATTAACTCTCCTGACTGGAATGGCCCAATCAGTTAGCCTGGGACTGTACACCTCAGACACTCGCAACCTCATTTACGGAGTTCTGCAAGGTTCCTCACTGAGCCCGACCATCTTCAACACAAACATGATCCCTCTAGAAGCATCATCTGCTACCACAGCATCAACATTCTCTCCTATGCTGATGACATTGAACTCATTCTTTCCCCCATGGACAAAATGCCCAGTACCCGGATCAGGTTTGATGCCTGCTTGACTGAAATTGTCCACTGGATGAAGGCCAACTGTCTAAAGCTGAACACTATCAAGACCATAATCAGGATCTTTGGGAAGGGCCACCACCCAAGCCAACAACATTGGGATCATCATCAGCAGGTAACTTAACATGGCTGCCCAAGTCAATACCGTCACTGCCTCATGCTTCCAAACCCTGAAGGTGCTGAGGAAGATAATCTAATGGCTTCCAATCAGCACCTAGAAAATTATCATGCATGCCCTTATCCTAAGCAAGGTGGACTATGAAAACACCATCTATGCTGTGTTCAACAATAAAACTGACCAGAAGGCTGAAGACCATTCAGAACTTGGCACTCACATCACATTGAAAGAACTCCACTGGCTCCCCATTCACAAAAGAGCACAACTCAAACTCTTCACCCACAATTTGAGGCACTATATAACAATTGGGCAGCATACCTTAGCAATTGCCTCTGCTTTCACAAGCCTTCCATACACTTCTGCTCAGCCGGCTTCCTATCTGCACAAATCCCACACATCTTGAAAACCAGATCCAGTGGTCGAGCCTTCAGCTACATCCCTCCTAAAGTGTGAAACAACCTGTTGCTACACATAAGAGCCTCACCCTCACTTCTTGAAATTTGTAACAAGCTGAACACCTGGCTTTTCGAGTAGCACCATTAAGCCCTGGGTATGGCTAGACTCACACCAGCCCAGTGCCAGGATACTCTCCTCTGTAATAGCACACTCCACAAATCTTCATAACATAGCATAACATAGCATAACATAACATAACATAACATAACATAAGATAACAAAATATAAAATTAACCAGTGGCGGCCACCACTGGGTAGTTATAGCCAGGATGACGTTTCCATAGGAAGTTGATTTTATTGGTTTGCTAACAATTCACAAATCTTCACATAACTTTCCAAAACAAAAGTTGTATTCACCTCATCCTCTTCCTGTAAAGCTGTGGGGTAATCTGTCAAGTGGAGGCAGAAAAAAGACATATTTTCCCGATGCAATTTTCCATAGGAACTTTATGCACAGCTACAGCAAAAATGACTGAACAGAAGTACATCATATTTGGCAGAAAGCTAGATCTTAATCCAGAAAGCATGTGTTCTGTGATTTGGTGTAAATCTGTATTTTTTGAGAAATTAAGACTCAAAACTTTGCAATTTCATGCTGCGGCTCCACCACACATTCTTGAGCTCAAGCACACATTGTGATTGGCTGGCCCCAACCTGTTGGAAAAGTGGTGGTCACCATTTTAGGGCTCATTAACGTGGTCTCTGAGTCCTACAAAAAGTTAAAATGATATATACAGGGGCAGGGGAGGGGTGCCATGTATTTTCTCCCTAATTAAAAATAAAATAAAGTTGTTTTGGGGTTTTTGTGAAACAGAGGATGCACCGCAAACACCAGGAGAATTGTGGTGGATCCGTGGATCTGTGGCACAACAAAATAAAAAACGGGGATCGAGCACCCATGTTACTTAGGAATTGTAATACTATCTTACTTTTAAATAATAAACCTTAGAAATTCACTGAAAAAAACAAACGCTAAAGAGATATTATAGTTAACACATGACCTAAAGTAACAATAACTCTCACCTTCTCCATGCACTATTTGTGTATTTTTTGCTGAAAAAAAACAAAGGTTGAACGGGTGTTACAATTAAGTGAAAATGTCAGTTAAATCATACCATTTTAAACAAATAAAACCAATGAAATTCAACAATTATATTTATTTCAAAGAACTATAACTTGTGCCCTACAGTAATTATAACTTGTGCCCCTATCATACACAGTGTTGTCATGAATGACATAATTTCAACTGTTGCAGTGATGTTATCAATTATGTCATAGCATGTCATAAGTAATGTAATATGAAGAACTGGTTGAAGTGGTTGAGGCTTTTTTGGAATGTTTGGAAAAGATTTAAGTTATAAGCAAACTAAAAAATGTTTTCCTATGGAAAGACTGTTCTAACTATAAATAACCAGTAGTGGTCTCCATCTCCACTGTGTAGTTATACGCAAGTCTCGCTTTCCTTGGCAAGAGTGCTTTTCGATTCGCTAATAACTTTGAGTGCTGTTTGACAAATTGTCACAAAGCTTTCCAAAAAAGATGTATTCACCTCAGCTCCTTCCTAGAACATTTCAGCATGATATGGTGGGCTGGCAAGAGAAAAAAGGGGTGGTCCCAGCTGCAATTTCGATAGGAAGTTTTGAACAGTGATAAAGAGAAAGTGACTTCTGGAGTTTGTGTTTAAAAACAAATTTGGAAAAAAAATATACCAGATGTCATGTTTGGTGGTGTTGTCTGTCATACTTTTCCATCGTTGAAAAGAACTACTGTGAACATTGTTTCATGCCAATATACAGGGATGCCCACTGGTCCAGGGGACATCGGTCTGTATGGAGGTTTGAGTAAAGGCAGGGTGGTGGAGGTAACGTCCTCATGACTCAGTCTCCCTCTACTCCATCTGTCAACCCATGAATTAGGCACTTTATGTGCACACAGGTGGCCCTGGCCAGTGAGGAAAGTTTTTATGGAATATTGAATTTTGCACTTTTGAAAGGTTGTACCTGCATGAGTAATGTGGAAGGGGGTGTTTGTAAACCAAACTGTAATAGCAATGGATCACCTGCATTGCCAAAAATTAGACATGAAACTATTTTAATCTTCTGTTTACCAGACAATACATAACAAGAATCTCTTTCAGGAGGACTGGGCAGTAAACTCTGCTCTGCTGGCTGAGTTCCCAGAGTTTTGCAACTCCATGCTCTGCTTGGAGTGCTATGTATGGAAAAAAAACTTTACCACCCACCCCTAGCTTTTGTGGTTGGTATGCTGACAGTGTGCCCCGGCAATATGATCCAAATGTGTGTAATAGGCAGTATACAGCATTCCACCACAGTTAACGGATCCGAAAACAGGCAAAGTAGGTAACAGTAGAAGCAATACCAAATCCACCTCTATCCCATGGGCACTGGCTGTTTGTTTGTAGCTATCATCAAACCTCCATTTAGATTGGTTGAGGTCCATGAATCACTTGCTCTTCTCTGATATTTAATGTGCAATGTGATGTCACTTATGATGCAGCGTTCTAGAACTGGGGAATTGGAAATGGAAAGTCAATGTCATCACTGACGGGTTACGACCCGTCGTCAACTTCATCAGCTTCTCATACAGCTACGGGTGGGGCAATCTCCTGGGCTATCTTGCACCTCTCCCTTTAATCAGGGCAATGAAACAATGAAAAAACTGCATAGTTCATTCTTCATACTATAAAATCCAAACACATTTGCTTTGCAGTTGACTTATTCCGTTTCACTGTTGAATAGCATGTCGTATGGAGGTTTATGACGTAAATCATACATTAGTGCATGTTTAGTTAGTATTGTCTGTGTCGGTGTGCTATGGATCAAGAGGAATTTAGGATGGCGTACCTGCACTGGGCCAGTAGACTTCCCAGTGCAGGCTTCAGACAGCATTGTGCGTGTATGTTCTAATTTCAGAATAAAAGCAAGTAATATGTTTGACCTCACTGCACAAAAGCCAGCTTCAGACTTAAGTTATAAAACATGTACATGATACACTTAGGGAAGCCGTATCAATATTAACTTATCAAACTGTTAGAACTTTGTGATGGGGACTGCTTCCAGTTCTTGTGTCTGGCATCAGCTGGTGCCATGGTTACCCGACCAAGGTCAAATATTTTTGAAAATTAGATGCTGCTGGACATGGCAGATTACACATGCCACCTCTCCTGAGACGCAGTGGCCTAAGAAGCCCTGCTAGCTTGAGGACCACACAGAGGATGGCCATATCCGGAAGGTGGCCATACGGTGCAACCAGGGATGGGATGGGGGGCTCATGAAAGTCACATCCCCTTCCCTTCTTGCTACAATTACCCGAGAACTGGCTCAGCACTTCAGCCGCTGCTATCCCTGGTAATCCTGGGGGCTGAGTACTGTTACGAACAGGAGGCCTCTAAACCACGGTACAGATGGAGCCATGGTGAGCAGACCCCAAAAGTTGCAACTGAACGAGTCAGTGAAGGTGGCTCTCTATTTCTTCCTTAACCAGTGACCGAGCACCCCTATTGGACATTGTAGGGGACACTTTCGGAAAGGCACTAGCAGCCCATATGGACCCCCTATCATGGCAGCCCACACTAACCCAAAACCCTATTTGAACCTGTGGTGGCACCCATGGGGTGGACCCCCACTGATCCAGTGCTCTGCCACACCATAGCAGGCTGCACGGGATGGACCTCCACCAGAGGTGGGGAGCACGAATCGGACACAGCAGATTGTCCCCAGGGCTCTTAAATGATGGGCTGCACCAGCTCGACCAAGGAGCCCAGGGGATGCCCCCGCTCGGGCTTGGATGCCGCCCCACCATATGTGGAGGCAATGCAATTAGATGACGAGGGGCCAAGAGGCCTGACTCCTCTCTGGACAAACAGGATCATATCTTGGATGGCATCACTTTTAACAGAGAGATGATGGAAGCAAAAATAGATTGTGTAGCAATAGATATGAACATCCTCCATGATGACCATTCCAAATTAGCAGACAAAGTAAAAAATAATGAAAATGGAATACATACTGTGAGCCCAGTCATAGACCTAAAAAGACATAATTCACTGAAAAAGTAGATTAGATGGTAAAAAGGGCAGAAGACACAGAGGGATACAGTAGATGCAACACTGGGCGGGAGGTAGGCCTTCCAGAAAGGGTCAAAAGTAACAATATACTGACATACCTGGAATGATGAATTTTGCACCATTGTGGCCCAACATGGACTCTTCTAATTGTTTGCCCTGTAAAGGGCACACAGAGTGCTGTTGAAACCCCTACTGCCGGGGGCACCACCACACCCAGTGGTAGCTAGACTACTCAACTATGCAGACAGAGAATCTCTGCTATGAACATCACAGTCAGAGGGCCACCAAAAGGTCAACAATAGCATAGTTGACTTCTTCCCGAACTATAAGCTAGTCATACAATGCAAAACAGCCTCATTTGTGAAAGTGAAACCAGCACTCAGAGAGTAGGGCCTTCAATATGTTGCTGTTCTCGGCACAGTTATTCCTGGATGGCCATTTGCTCTTTTTTGATAACCCGGCGGATGTATGAGATTGGATTGACAAACATTGAAATGGACTGGATGGTGCTCCCATCTTTCGTTGGCCCTGACCATGGAAGTAAAAGAGAAACAATAGGGTGGGATCTGCGGTATGTCCTCCAACTAGAAGACAGATGGATCCGCCTGTGGCCCATACTTGACGCCATGCATGGCCAAGAAACTTTGACTCCCCTCCCTTTGAGTTTTCTGCCATCACATCTTGGGGACCGAGTGTTCAGAGTGGACAAAACTTCCCACTAAGGTGGTGAGCAGATGACAGCCCGCACATGACTACGCGGATGGCAATGGACCACCTCCCACTGGAGCTCCTCAACAGTCTTCTGCCACTGGAGCACTGTTGCTCACAGCTTAACTGTTTGCAGAGTTTTGGTCACCTGTCGTTTGTCAGAGCGCCCCAAGAGGTGGGAGTTAGGGACTGTTTATTTCAGTTTAACAGGCATATAAAGTTCAGGATGTCATAACACACTTAAATGGGACAATTCCAGACACCTACATGCAAGAATGACCACACAGGGTCATGTGCTTGGCTTTGGCATACAGGGTCAAAGTAATTGTACTGCTCCAGCAAGACTTCCCAGTCTTCTAGTTATACCACCCTCACATAGATTGACAGAGGCATTCATTCTCCCCCCAAACGATATCAGGTACATTCGTAACTGAAGAGTTGTGTTGACTTGACCTCTTCATGAAACTCACTTAATCGGACTTGAGATATGCAGAACTGTCACGAAGATGGAGGGAGCAGGTCTATTTTATCAGCTACTCCTCTTTCCCTAGGGAAACACTTATATGGATCACCAATAGAAAATGACAGCATTTGTGTTCCTAATTTTAAGCAGATTACATTCTTAGAGTCCTTAGTGCCAATATAGCCTAACCACCCAAATAGGCAGAATTCTGGACAGAGACTATATTTGCATGCCAGACATCTCACTGGATTGGCCCACCCTTCCAGTTCTCAACTCCCCAACCCAGAGAGTGGCCAGTTATTTACAAGAATGGGTGGAAAACTGGTATCTACAAGATCTTTGCAGACTCAGGCATATGATAGCAAGGGAGTACCTTTTTTACTCCCCCGTGTATGATTTACATATCAGACGGGGCACTCAATTGGTTGTTAGTAGAGCATATGTCTTCCCAGATAAAATACATGGCTCCCACCTACTACTTAGAAAATAACCCACTCCTGATACGCTTAGGTCGGGGAAAGAGACTAGCTCCGATTCACACGTGGCAGCTTCACCCCGAGTTGCTGCAAGACCCAGCATTCAGAGAATCTTTAAAATACACTACAAGGGAGTACTTTCAACACAACAACAACTCCACAGACACATTTACAGTTTGGGAAGCATTTACAGTGGTAGACAAGGGTCACTGTTTGGGTAAACAGATTGGGATTTGCAAGACAGTTAGGCGAGGGCTCACCTGGCTTGAGGGCACACTGTGTGACCTTGAGTCCAAAGTGCTGTTAGTCCTGGCCCAGTACCCGGACCTCCAGGATGTGCAGAAACATCACACTGAAGTGGTGTGGAGGCTTGGGACTCTTTTCTTAGAAAGAATAGATGGATAGATCGCACACAGAGTAGGGCAATGTTGGGCAACATTTTGCCTGGGCTCGACACCCCAGAACACCTTGCACATATAGTATGAGCTCTTCGAGTCAAAGACAACACACTGAAACACATGCTGGTAGAAGTACACAACATATTTATACAATACTATAAGGACATATATAGCGGGTGCAGTCTGACTGAGGGAGAAGTTATTGAACAATTCCTGGACAAAGCCACCCTACCCACGCTCAGTAGCACTACACATTTACTAGGATAGCCCAAATCTGAATGGGAGGTCCATTAAGGAACTAGCCACTGGGAAGACCCAACAAAATTCAATCAGACCAATCTGTATTTCCTTGCTTCTCTGCTGGTGGAGCTGTACAAGGAGGGTTGGGAAGTGGTGCCCTGTCTAAGTCGTGACGGGAGGCTTTGTGGATTTCCCTATGAAAACCGCAAAATAAATCAGAGGAGACTACCTCTTATTGACCTCTGTTGATACTTAACACTGAATATAAATTATTTAGTAGAGTCCTTGCCTGCCGCCACCTTTACACCTACTGGTATATGCAGACCAAAATGGGCTTATTCCACACCAAAATACCTCCTTAAGGATCATATGATTTTATCGACTACTTGATGAGACCTCCCCTGAGGCCCTCCCACATGCCCTTGTTCTCTCAGTTGATCTATGAAAGGCCTTTGCCATGCTACAATGGTGATACATGCATGCAATGATGTGATGCATTAATTTAGGCAAGGAATGGGATAAATGGATAGTGCTACTACTGTATATATCAGAGCATAGGCTAGGGTAAAGGTTGGACAAACATTTCAAAGCCCTCTGATATACGAATGGGCACCAGACAGGGATGCCCTTTATCCTCCTGCTGGTTGTGCTAGCCATCAAGCTCTTTGCCAGCAATATTGCGACGGAGTGCATGGGTAAGGGCATAATGCAACATGACAGGGAACATAACATCTCCCTTTATGCAGATTATATGATTCTATTCTTAAGAGATTTGGCGATAGGAGTACCGTAAGATGCATACAGGCTTAGTCTATTCGGTGAGGCAATATGCTTACACACAAACTGGGACAACACTTGCGCCTTCCTGGTACGCAGAGATGACAAAGCCATCCCACGGGCGCACCTAGGTTGTGCCTTGGGAACCTCAGGTGTTCCATCACCTCGGTGTCAAAGTTTATCACTGATACACGTATATTAGGAAGGAAAACCTTGGTGTTTGCATTTGATGAGGAGCAACATTGCCTTTTTGCGAACATTGAAGCTCCCTATAAGGGTGAGAATAGCACTTACAAAGATGATAATACTACCCAGAGGGCTACACTGCTTGGTAAAAACAACAAGGTGATGGATGGAAGGCTTGAATTAATCTCAGCAATTGGAAATTAGTCAGGTTGCATCTCAATCCATAGTTTTTCTGCCGACCATGCCACCCCCATTTGAACCTAGCCATATGCAAATCAGTCTTGACCCTGATACCCATGGGAACAGTCTAGTCCAAACTACTAGGCTAGGTTCTCCCTGGACTGGAAACAAGCATCCTGGGACTTGTTTTGGCATATTACCCCTCATCAGCCAACCTACCTTGAATCCAGTGGCACAGTGAGCCAAGGACCCATGTCTGGGCATACCCAGCGCACTTAGAGCAGCAAATGCAAAAACAACAAGGTGATGGATGGAATGCTTGAATTAATCTCAACCACTGGCATTTACTAGGGCCGCATCCTAATCCATCATGTTTTTGCCTATCATGCCACCCCAGTTTTGACCCAGTCATCTGCAAATCAATCTTGACCCTGCTCCCCATCGGAACAGTCCAGCCCAAACTGCGAGGCCATGTCCTCCCTGGACTGGAGATAAACATCTTGGGGCCTGTTTGTAGGTATCCCCCCTCATCAGCAATGCTAGCTTGAATACAGTGCGACAGTGCACCCAGGACCCACATCTGGGCATAGCCGACGCACTTAGGGCGTCAAATGCGACAAACAACAAGGTGATGGATGGATGCTTTAATTATTCTCAGCCACTGGCAATTGCTTGGGGCTGCATCCCAATCCATCATTTTTTTTTGCCTACCATGCCACCACATTTTGGACCCAGCTATATGCAAATCAGTCTTGACCCTGCTCCCCATGGTACCAGTCCAACCCTAACTGCCAGGCAAGGTCCTCCCTGGACCGGAAACAAGCATCCTGGAACCGATTTTGGGGTATTAACCATCATCAGCCTCACTGGCTTGAATCCAGTGGCACGGTGAGCCTGGGACCCACATCTGGGCATAGCCGATGCACTTAGAGCAGCAAATGCAAAAAACAAAAAGGTGATGGATGGGATGCTTGAATTAATGTCAGCCAGTGGCACTTGCTTGGGCCGCATCTCGATCCATCATTTTTCTGCCCACCATGCCACCCCAGTTTGGACTCAACTGTATGTAAATCAGTCTTGACCTGCTCCCCATGGGAACAGTCCAGCCCAATCTACTTCTTTGTGAACCTTCTGCTCTGGATAATCAGATCCTGCTTATGATCTCTAGACACCATAACACCCAAATTAATATGGGGTAGGGCTTCCTTGTGTGTCCTTCACCACCCAATTAGAGAGAGTGGTCTTCGGGTCCCTCACTTCAAATTATATCACATCATGGCCCAGATATAGGAGGAACTAGGATGCTGCGGAGCTCCTCAGAGGGACAAGGCATTAATACACCTTCTTGTTGGTGTGCGCCTCTCATGGGATCACTTTCTAAGTTATTAAAGATGGCCCTGCAGTGCTGGAGGAAACTTACTAAGATCGCAGGATTCCCTCAGTCATATGCCACAACGATACAGCTAGTAGGCTTCCCCACACCCCAGGGCAGATCCCTCACCACACAGAGGCAAGCCACATGGACTGAGACTAACCTACATACAGTAGACAACTTTTTGAGGAAGCGAGAATGATAACACTAGAGGTGCTAATTATGGATGCTGGCTTGCCTGGCTCACTATTTGGGATGCACAAAATGGTAACTCAGGCAGTACATACATTATGGCAGGTTGGACAGACCGAACGTCCAGCACACAGTGTTACAAATCATCCTTAGATTCGGGGGTAGCAGCAGATTTGTTGCTTGGCTATACAAGTCTGCCTTGCTCCAGACCCAGGTGACCCATCTCCCATTCAGGCAGACGTGGGAAACAGATGAATTGAAACTTGCAGGACAGGGAATGGGCCAGGGTGTTGGACCATGTCCATGCTGTATCAAGCAACATTAGACTTCGCTACGCCCAAAATAATTATCTTATCATATGACATATCGCACTCCACACAAACTCAATGTGATACAAGGCTCAACTGATAACAAATGCCCCAGTTTTCCCAAACTGGACACTGACTTTATACACATGGTCTGGTTCTGCCCTGGGATAACACAATCAATTCTGACATGGAGTGACAACAGAACTGGGGCACATATTAGCCCGGACGGAGATTCTGAGAATAGAGGTGTGCCATCTCTCGCTGTCCTCCATCTTGAGAGCGAAAGGAGTTGGGGGCAGATTCTTCAGCTTGACCCTGGTTCCTGGGATGTGGATACTGGCCATGCCCTGGAGATCACCTGGGGGACCATCCCATTGCAAGTGGAAGAGAGAGGTTGAGCAGTGGGCGACGATGGAGGAGGTCACCCTGAGAAGCAAGAAAAGGATAGACCTGCAGCATCGGCCAATTGCAGACGAAAGGGCAACCACCCTGGCCACCTTTGTGGGAATGGGAGAGGGGTGAAAGAAAAGCCTGCACCTAACAGACCAAGGAAAAAACTGAATTATTGATGGATGCTTTTAGTGATACCCCAGAGGCTGACCAAATACAAACGAGGTAGGAGAAAACACACTGCAAGACCACTGACTGAGTTCCCGAGGTTGAATCATTGTTACAAGTTGAATCATTTATAGAGTTATAACCACACACATATACCCATCCACTACTATGTTCACTGTAGCTTGCATACTGTATGTGACTGGTCACAAATGGATAATGTTTTGATAAGCTTATAATGTTATGCATTTTTGATGTCGAAAAATGTACAAATGCCGATAAACAAAGTTTAAAAAAATAAGTAAAAATGCATTTTTCTCCCATTTTTTCTGATGGAAATCTCTATAATCTGTGGCCAGTAGCAAGTGTCCGTGATCCAAATTCTCCCAAATTCTGCCAATAGAAACAATACCCACATGTATTAGTGGACCTCTATCACATGCAGAAAGTAAGGCTAATATCACAACCATGATAAAGGACTCAGGGATACTGAAAAAGATAATCTTTTTTTCAAGTGTGGCTAAGGTATTTGGGCTTTAAGTCTATAGCACCCTGAGAACATAAACAATTGTGGGCCTTTCCAGATACTAGAGAACATGGAGACTATCATGCGGGGAGACTTGCATGGATTCCACAACCTTTTCTTACCATGAATGCCATGCAAACAACAAGGTAGGCCTACAAAATAAAGCTTTTCTTACAACTTTGATGTAGTAGAGCTGAAGTAGTTGGACAACAGGTCACCACCAAGCATGGGACCCAACCAGCCCAGGGACTTGTTTTTTTTTCAAAACTAGAAACCATACGCAATCTAGGGAAGTGTAGTTTGCAAGCCTCCCCTTTGCATTTAGTACCTAGAATGTCCGGCAAATGTTAAACCATGTCTGCACATAAAAGAATGACTTCACCATTCCACTGGAGAATGGCTGCAATCTTGACCCTTGACTCATCTAATGTTTAAATAACAGTATCTTCCCATGGCATTTCTAAAACCTTCAAATCCAGGGTGGTGCATGAGCCCCACCATCCTGTTACTCCACCAATTTGATAATAAAGGCATAATCTCAAATGTATGGTTGTGCTGGTGCTTGACATAGGAATGATTCAGCTGACAAAAGGGTGAAAAAAATACAAAGTTAGTTTAATTCATGTTTTTATGTAAGACTCTTCTCTATGGACCACTTATCACACTAATGCCGTCCTGTGTGTTGATCCATGTGATGCATGAGGATCGTGTTTTCATGATTCAGTAAACAAATGGATCAGATTAGGACAGTAAAGATTGCATCAGTCATGTGTTTTTTTTCATCTGGTCCCTTTTGAGGGCAAACCTTCACATGGCAGTACTTGGCTAAAATGCCCTTGATGCTCAAGATTTAAATTCCCTGTCCATCAGGGACATTAGTGTTTTGTTTTTCGTAAATAAACTCACAATTCAAGGGTTTGTTCCTAAACAGACAAAAATAAAACATGCTGAGAGGACTTCAATGATATAGCAGGAAACCCATTATGCATTTTTACAAAACCTCATTGTGCTTTTCATGAGCACTTTTGGTGAGAGTGGCCTACTTTTCCAGTAGTGAAGTCAGGAAATGATTGATGGGCTGCCACAGGAGGATACAGCTGAGACCTTCACGTCCAAGTTGTGCAGCAGCCTACCCGCATAACCAGAAATGACTTCCTTAGTATGCATTGTGAGGAAAAACAAGTGGAAGGAATACAATAGCTGGGAAATTATTGCAGGGGGATGTTTTGGGAGAGCAAAGGTTGGGTGGCATATCACGTGACCAAGGAGACCGAGGTTAGCAGATTAATAGGTAGAAAACCACAACCAATATGACACCAGTTATCGTTTTGTCTTGCCCCGTATTCCGTGAATCCGTTTCCCTAACTAAAAATGCAATGGAGTTGTGTATTTTCTTCAGAACAGCAAGGTGTGTGTATCAGAGAATGAATTTACAAAGTGACTGGAACCTCTACAGACTCTTAGATTTGTGGGTCCTTAGAAGCATTTTGCAAGGTAATCCATATCTGATAAATGCACTAAAACAATTAAATCAAGTGTGTTTCCTAGATGAAAATGAGGCAAAAATAACACAAATTCCAAGTGGATGTGGAAAAGAGATCTCTCCACTGCATAGAAACATTGTGTTGCAAATGCATATGATTGATTATTTCTTTTATGCAGATTATGTAAATTATAGATAATCTTAGGGAGCAAGTGAAGAGGGAGAGGCATCTGCATACAAGTTGCAGAGTCCAAATAATATTATTGTTTTTCTAAGTCTTTAGAAAGTTGTAGTTGTATTGGAAAAAATATTCCATCCTTTATAAAAAATGTTTGTGAATCTGAAGCCTTACGAGAAATATTTTGTTTAAATAGAGGCACACTGCTATAACGTGCCATCAAGCAACTCCAAGGGCTCTATTTAGAGTTTAACAGAAAGGTACACTGTCACAAAAATGAGGGATGTCCCTTTTGCCCTAAGAATGCCTCCTGCTGTCCATTATAAGAATTGTGCAAGTCACCAATGATTTCCATGACCATATGGCGGAACAAGGACAAAGGTTGAGTTTCCTCTTAGTGTCATGGAACTCTGAGGTGACTTGCTAAATCCTTATGAAGTACAACATGGGATATTTTATTTCTAATAATGCATTTTCACAATAACACCCTTCCCACAAACAGCTGAAACCCTTGGTAACTCACTCTCTATATCAAAGGGATAGCATGACTGAAGGCATGAATAATAAAAATGGAATTTAGTGTAAAATTAAAAAGAGCAAAAGTTGTTGCTAAAAGATATCAGGTTCATGTAAATAAGATTAAAATATGTTAAGATCCAGAATGTGTAGAAAAAAGCTGGGAGTTTTTATTTTTCCAATGACCACCTAGGTGTGGAAAAATAAAAATATTCAGAATAAGGAAAAGCTTCAGTTTTCCTTGTTTAAACTGCAGCTGGTATTGTGCTCCATAGCCCACTTTTCACCGGTGCTGCTCCCTCTGGCAGCAGGCATTATGACATCAGAACTGAACAGTAAAAACGCATTACAGTTGAACAGCTACTATTTATTTATTGCAGGTACTGAAGCATTTTCCTACTCAAAATTATGCTTTAAACAAGGTCAATAAATCTTATCACCCAGCATAAGAGTGTGAAGATATAAGGTAGCAAAAAGTTCACAACAAATCAATCCAGAATGACAGTATCATGATATGGATCATACAAGGAAAGCTACAGTCTGAAATAAGGTTAAGGATTTTATTATAAGCTCAGACTCAAAGTCACAAAGACAATTCTCATAACAAAGTTATAAAGATACAGAATAACCAATGGTTGACCAAGGCAATAAAAAAGACTTAAACAAACTAACAACAATAAAACTAAACATTCAACAAACGTGATACAAAACATCAGCAGGATAATCTGATCAGAAAATAAACACTGTTCAATTTTTTAAAGCTTCAAGGCAATTCAAAAGTTGTCTAAATTTCATGAGCTAGTGCAAGGGAAATCCCTACAGATTAGCAAGTTACAAGTTAACATGTAGGCAAAAAGGTAAAAAGGAAAAGTACAAAAATATATATTTTAAATGATATATGGGGCAAGAGGTGACTAACCAAAGTAGGCAAAAAGTAGGTAAAAAGGGAAAGCATCAGCATGTCAGAAGTTTGGTCAAGAGTATTCTTTTGGGGGTCAGGGGAAAAATTCGAAGTCACAGCAAAGTATTGAAATGAACGGTAAAGGTAGAGAGCATTGTACCTTTCAGAATCCAAGGGTCTGCTTCTAAAGGGAAGGGCAAGAAGACTGCTGCAAATCCACCTGGGGAACAGCATGTTAAAGTTCATTGTGGAAGATGATTTGGTCATCTATCATTCCACATGACCCAGAAGATGTAATTGTCCAATGAAAGTCAGTCGTGCGACATGGACTGCAACATCAGTGAAGATTCTTATTACTACCATGTAGAAAGCATCCGTCTTAGCTCATCTGTGAGGGTTGAAACAAACGTATACATAGTCTGGTTCCACAGTTCCTGAATGTACTGTGCTCAAGGTTAGTTTCTCAAGCTCACTATGTGTAAAACTAATGGCAGCTATTACCAAGATTACATTTCTGAAAGGAAAGTTTACGTTAGCAAGAATGAGTAAACATGTTTTTGCACGGTCAGAAAACACGGCCCTGCAATCCTCACTTAGCCTAACCAAAGTGAATTAAAAAGGTACATTCAATTATCTCAATTAAAACATATATAACATTAACAATTATAAATTCAACATTAATAAGTTTTGTCAGTGTTCATGTTACAGGAGATTTAAAAAGAAATAACTGTTGATACATTGCTTTAAGTATGGTGCAGAATTACAATCTTCAACATTTGCATGTAATATTTTAAACATTAATCTCTTGAAAGCTTTCATCGTTTTAGTGCATACTATTAACATGATATAGAATAACATTGGAACAAATTAATGGATGAAACGTCAATTTTAAGGCTATACCACAACGGTTTAGTCTGGTAACCTATAGTGAATACACATTAATATGGTGCACCACTTTACAACAAATCTATTAGTACTTCAGTTAGCAGAATGCAAAGACTGTCACATTTAGATGATTACTGTGACATCAGGGATAGCAATAGCATATGTGCTATATCACCGGCCACTAGAGACTAAGGATCAACAGATATGCATCACGTTTGTGATGAGTACCAGTCTGCCAAACTCTGTCAGGCCTTAACATTTCAGCTAAGTGCTTTACTTCTACACAGCTGTCACCTTGGAAAAATACATACTTTCGCCCATCTGGCTAAGGTATTGACAAACCCCTTTTGAGTCACTTTTCTCTCCACCTAGGGCGACCTGAATGCTTCGGTTGTTTAATTGGCAATGTTTTTTATTAAAGGAATCCACAAGGTAAGGCTGCGTGTTTGATATCGAACCTTGAGGCCTGCTCACACCAATACATCTGATGGAAGTACCAATGACGCATGAAATGAGCTCCTTCTTCATGGATAGCTTGTGACATTGAACTTTCGGGTGAACAGACAAATGTGCACTCTGGATCTTCTCATTCTAAAATGTTCGAGAACCCGGCCTCTACAGCCACCTCCACAGCACAGGAACAATTGCTGGATTACAGTAATAAACTCCAGCGGCGTTTCCTGCCACTGGGGTCTAGTAGGTCAGCAAAGAAACGAGTGCAAAATAAAATATGTTCTCTGTGAGTGACTGGACGGGGAGTTGCTGAAGATGCACTGGGAGGATACACATGCGAAAAGGAAGCGAGATAGTCCTTGAAGTGATCAGAAGAAACAGCACTTATTTCGAACATTTAAAAACAGTGAGTAAAAGATACCTATGATATTTCAAAGAACGACACATGTCTGTATGATGCAATGAAACAATTGTTGAAAAATAGGCCATTACGAGCTTTAGTATGAAAACTTCTGTTCCGTGGGTGTAATCTTTCATAATTACGGTAATTTCATGTTTTATTTGTTGCATAAAATGCATCAAATGACGCTATAAAGACACCACACGTGCTGATTGTGGCAAAAACGCACGAAAGCACATAGGAGCAATCCAAAAAAACGCAAGCAGCTTCTATTTGCGGGAATTTTGTGTTTGTGCTATTTCTTAGCATGGCATGCATTGTCTTGTGGAAAATGGACACAAGGACACTTATCGCACTCAAATATAGTGCCACATGTTGTTTTTGCATTTCGTTTAAGTTCTCATAAAGTCTAAAGTTTATTTGATTAGGCCAATCAAATTACGCGAATTTCACACAACCCTAATCAACACTAAAATCTACTCAAAACAGAACACACCGTGACAGTTAGTCACGATCTGTTCAGTAGAGTCCTCATAACGATTGAGCTGGTGATCACGTTTTAGGCTCAAACTCCTATTTGCCATTAAATGGAACTGCATGAGCAGTTTTACCAAGACTGCGTCAGCACAAAGTCATACAAAGCAATGAAAAAGCTTGGAATGGTTTTCCCTTTCTAGCACAAAAGCTATTTTGGTCTGGAAAGGTGACCTTTTCTCAGCACAAATGGTGCCTTGAGCTGCTTTGCGCCACTTTGTGTCAGTCGCTGTTACACAGGTGTAACTTGGGTGGATCAGTGCAAACACCCATAGTTCTTGACACAAAGCCCAATCTACAAAGATTGGCAAAACAGGCCTTGTGTCAAAAAATAACACCTCCTCGAAGCAAGATCTAACTTGGAGAAATATTTAAATTTGTGAATGTAACAAAATACTTGAGACTTGGATTCCCGTTAGGTTTCTGGAACTGGGTGCACTAGAACTGGGAGTTTCAACTAGTTGTCATATCCTCATCAAGAGGAAATAACTAAATGGAGTTAAATATACTAAGTCCCTTTGCTTTCATATTTCGCAGTTTTGTGGAGAAAACCACTGAAATGTTCTGCCTGGTGGAAAGTGGCAGCAGGATGGGCGGTAAAGGGTATAACACTGAGCATTGTGTTCTCCCAGCATTCTGCTGCAGGGTGCAGATGAAAGCTGGGCTGTCATAAAATGCTTTAGACTATTGGCTGAAAAGCCAGAACAAATTAAGGGTGGCACAGGTACCATGGTATGTCCTAGAGTTTTCCATTCCCACTGGACCACAGACAAAACATTATTAGGTTTTAAGGTGAACAGGGAATTTTTAGAGGTCTTGCTACTGATAGGTTTAGCTATCTGAGAGGTCTCATCTTGCCAATTATTAAAAATATTTAATGTAAGGTATAGAAAGAGAAAGTCGGCTTTGGTTCACCCCTTGAAACACACAGTCCACTAACTCCATTTGTAGGTTTGTTCTGTGAGGTTACATCCTAACTCTCCTAATGCAGTATGTTAAACACTTGGCTACTACTCCCAACTTCTATAAAGTAAGCTGCTTCATATGACATTTTCTTTCAATGACAGTTCCAAGATACACACATAAAGGCATCCAACGTTTACCAAACACTTCTCCTAAAAAATAGCCAAATCTATTATCTTTGTCATTTTATCTTTAAGACCTATTGGTTTTGCCAGCTTATGTTTTAAAATGATTTCTCCACTTAAAATTAACAATTACAGATGCAGATATCACAAAAAAAAAAGTTATTCATTGTGGTAATACATATTAGAATTAAATACAGTTATTGATCATTGGAACACAGTAAGAATAAACCTAAACATATTATTAGAGATTTTTGATGGATCACAAATGTTTTTTCCATCTCAGGAGGAAACTGTGACAGAATCCAATCAAAAATATAGTCGTCAATGTGATAGCATGTCATGTGAGCAATGACCCACAGAGATTATAAATTAAAGTAAATGACTAATGTGTCGTGGATGAGAAATAAATTGATGCACTGGAAATAGTGTGAAATTAAACTCCTTGTTTAGACCACATGATGGATGTTTGGAAAGTTAAAGGATTTAAACAAAATATTTAAAATGCACAGGTGTAATAGTTATTCCAGTAACCCCTTTCAACATTCATTCTTGTGACAGAAAAAACTAAAACTTCATTTTAAATAATGATTTTTGTTCAACAATTAGTTAAATGCAACAAAATGGTGTTCCTCTCTTCTTCAATGTCAAAGTTAACAGATTGGGACAGTTTTTTACATTCCACATGTTTACTAAAGGGCAAATTTGCAAGGTGTTTGCAGGAATTATGGAGCATTAGGCCTTTGTTACCCCCTTAACAATCTAAAGATATACAGCTTACATGTTTTTAATATGAATATTAATCCTAACAGGAACTAATATAATTTGGCACAGTAGTGGGAAAAACAGGATTTTTGCAGTTCCAACACTGTGGCATTGCCTGTCTTTACATAGGTGCTTCCAGACCATGTGAGAGCCATTGCCCTACACGTGGGTATCAAAAGACTCATGGTGACTGACATGGGATTTTTTATTTCATTTTACAAAAACAATTATTACACTAATCGCTGGGAGTTTAATTCGCAGTGATCCCTGTGTGAAATTATCCAGACGGTGGAGAACGTTTAAATAAGTCTAGCCTCTGAAATAATAGCAGCTTCCCTTGCAAGAGGAACATGTATCAGGTATGTATTACAGAAAATGCTACAACAGTGGTAGGCTTCGATGAAATTTCAATTATTCCAGTGAAATTCATGTCGTTTTGGGAATTTCGCATTGCGTTTGTTATGCAAAAGTTCCAAAATGACACCTCTTCATGTAACTATGCTCCGTTTGTGGTAAGCTTTACAACGAATGCTGTAATTTGCACTGATTTGCCCTGAAAACTAAGGCCCATATTTATACTGTTTTAGCGCCGCATTTGCGTAATTTTTTTACGCTAAAGCAGCGCAAACTTACAAAATACAATTGTATTTTGTAAGTTTGCACCGATTTTGCATAAAAAAATTACGCAAATGCGGAGCTAAGAAAGTATAAATATGGGCCTTACTTTCAAAGCCCAGGAACAACAGAAACTGTTGTTCACAGTGGTCTTTTGACAGATGTCTTCACTCCAAAAATTTATGTAAGGATGTATTTTACGCAAAAATATAGGGCAAAATGATGGATTTGCATTTTGCATAACTACGCATAATTTCATGTCAATTTGCGTAATTACTGAAAAGTAAATTATGCAAATTCCACACGCCCCTAAAAAGTAGGTCCACACACAGCTGTCCAGTGAACTGAATCTTTCAACTAGGGTGGCTCTATTCTCAGTTGGACCATTATCATAAACGAATTGTATTTACCTCCAGCTCAGGAAATACCGTTGTCAGTTAAATCTATCCGTGGTGAAAATTATATCTGAAAAAACCATAGGATATGTTACAAAATGTACACTTATAGCATGCACATTAATACACATAATAAGGGAGAAAATTGCAAATATAAAGATTGGCATTGTTTTCACCACTAATCATTTTCCACAAAATGGCGAGTTGTCAAATGGCATTCACAGGTTATGCATGAACATGTTTGAATTGTTTGTTACCATTTAAGTTCTCCAAATATCTTTTGTCTAAAAGGGTGATGGTTGTTTATTTGCAACCTTTTTCTGAGTATTGCGTGATACTCTTGCTTATGGGAAAGGGGGATGTATATTTGAGTACTGCGCTGGTTGTCTCACAAAGGCACACACCTTGCATTTATGTAAGAATATTTCGCTGGGAGCCCTAATACAGAGTTGATCCTATTCAACTACCTTATATGGACATACTTAACCCTATTTCACAGTACAGTACACCATTCATTAATTGAGAACGTTCTCAGTTACATCTGTCAGATAAAGATTTACAATTTGATATCTCAATGCCGTGACTTCAAGGATTCTGGAAACCATTTGAAGATTTCCAGTGCAAGATCACTGGCATAATTAGCTTATTTCTGCAAGGGATATACATTATGATCATAGGTTCTACAAAAAAGGCAGGCGGTTCTATTTACTAATCTACAGCTCAGTGCAGTTTTGTTCTCTATGAAAATAACTCCATAGAATGATAGTGCTCGGTGACATTCATAATGGGAAGGTTGAGAAGTAAAGACTTGTGTAGACAACGACTAGTCTCATACACAAGGTCTCACAGGTACGGACAACCACTTGTACACACAGATACACAAAACGAACACATGTACAGAAGGATTCATAGTCATACACATAGAATAATATGCCCACATATACACAAGCATAAAAGGTGTGTTTATACCTGCAACAATATACATACAAATGTACAGTCATATATTCACCTATAAAAATACAGATACTCGAGTTTTGTTGTACTTTATTACAATGTCACACATACATATATGTGTATATTGGGACATACACAGATATACAACCACCTGATCATAGACACAAACACCCAAACCTATACATTGAGACATCCACATTCATACAGTGCAATACAATCACAGAAACATAGGCAAAGACAAAACCACACAGAATACCACATAAGAAATGCTGAAGAATACAAGGCCAAGCAGAAATGTCAATAGGAACACAGCAACACAACTATATGCACATGCAAAAACAAACATACCGGCTGACAGTGGTAAGGGTTAAGGTGATACCCTGATTGATGGACAGCCCTGGTCACTGCAGGACTGAAGCCTAAATCACCTCAGGCTACCTTTTTTGGTGATGCTTCAGAATATCTCAAATGGAGTGGTCCTCAGATGCATCAAGCCCCTGAGTCCAGTGTTGCAACTTAATTAGGCCTGCCACTCTGTCTGATAGCTGTCTCTTTGTGCCTATGTTAGCCATTAGACAGAGGAAATGCCTTGCTCAGACTGCTGCAAGTGCTTCCTTTTATAGATATCATTCACTGTGGATGTAGTTAGACATAATTATTAGAATTTGTGGAATACAAAAAATAATCACTAAACTAAAACAATTTATCTGCACGTTTGTGCAGTACGAGGCCTCTGTCGATTTTCATATTATGTATTGATTTTTAAACCTCAAGCTGGTCTTTTTGGCACTGGCCACTTAACTTCCCTCACAGCCTATGCTGCATGACTCTGAAAGGTCAGCATTGTTTTATTGTTCCAATAAGGAAAGATAGTCTAATATGTGGCCGAAAATAAGGCGTACGGAGGCCTGACGCCCACGCACGTAAGTTGTACTTTCCAACTCTCTACATTACACCTTTTCACTGATGAAGCAGAAAAAGAAAGACTAACAAATATTCATATATCATGTAACAAAATCGTATAAAGTAGTGTGATTTTAGCAAAGAAAAATAATGTACGTGGGAAAATGTGCCCACGAGGTAGTTCGCCATTATTATAAATGAGCTTAATTAATCATGAAGAATCGACAAATGTAGTAATCCGTCATAATTGCAAATGTATTCTATGATTTTCTTGTTGAAACTGTTATATGCTTAGCTTAAATTTAGCAGAGGCTTTGGCTTAGTTTGCCTGGTCTCAAATTTAACTGCGTGATTTTCACTTGTATTAACAAAAAACTTACTTTTACTTTAAGGTTGTATTTTTCCAGTAGAAATGACTAATACACTTATCTCAAGGTTTCGTGCTAGGCTAGTTTCATCCCCTTTGAAGCAAGGTCAGTTTCTGCAGGTGCAGACAATAAAGACTCTGATATAGAATTAATTGGCAAACTTTGTTGAAACTTGTGTTCCAAGGCTCCAAGGACACCTTTTTGCATAAATGAGTACTAAGAGAAAGACACTATTCATTGGTCAAAAGGAAGCCACCCTATGAACCCTCCAATGGAAGACCCTGAAGAGTTTGGAATGTTTCTTACTTAAACCCACCGGACAAAGAGAAGTCAGCCATTTTCTTTGATGCCACTTTGAAGCCCGATACAAGACGCCATTTTAAATGACACTTTGATGCCTTTTCTCTGTCGCAGAGAAAGAGACTTTAAGAATTCTCACCCTAGAGACTTTAACTTTAATTTTGCCCCGTCTTGTCCATGCGGTAAGATTTGCCCATTCTCCTTGCTGCCGCAAGGAAACTTGCTTTAACTTTGCCCCTTTGAAATCCGCCCCATGCTGATCGAACCGGTACCTGAAGGACGAAGACTTTTCCTTGAATGCTGATTGAATTTGGTAATTATAAAAGGATAATTGTATTATGCATTGTGTTTTCCTTCTTAAATACCAACTGCTTATTTTGATAGGGCCCAAGCTAGAAGTTTTCTAAATTCATGTTGACTAAATTTGTTTTGCATGAAGCCCCACATGCCAATGCTAATTAGAGGTTAGTTGAGGTATTCACTTGATGCACCATGCTAAATTGAAACCTTGTTATGCAGACCGATGTATGAAATTAGTCAAATTCAGTTACTTATATTAGTGATTTGTATTGCTATAACCGAGTGTATTATAATCCAGATTTTGAGTAGATTGCATTTCTTCCATCGCTATGGACAGCTAGTAATGTTCGTATATGTATACCATTTGATTTTGAGACTCACTTATATTGTGCTAGCTTTGTTAATATAGGGAAATAAACTCATTAACCTTTAAAAAACAGGTGTGGTTATTCATGACTGAAAGGTCATGTTGCATCAAAATACTGATTGTTATTGATTCCTATTGTGTTGTTTGATTATTAAATTGAGTATTGGGTATTAATTATAAATGGTTATTGCTGATTGATTTGAGTGATCCCACTATTCTTGGATGAGGGGAACCCAACTCGGTTAAAATGTTCACCGACCTCCAGCTTGTCCAAGTACAAGTAATCTATAAGGACTGGATGCGTTATCAGTAGATGGTAGCAGAGATTGATGGTTTTGCCCTTTGGGACCCCATCTGAACAATAGACAGATTCAAGTTAGAATTTTCTTTGATAAAACAAGTTGGAGAGATGATGATGCCCTAATCCCCAATGACTTTCCCGGAATCTCGGAGCTTGCAAATGGAGGAAATGGAGGTGTGAGGATGTGTTCGGCGTTTCTAGTGACAGTATGAGTGAAGTTAGGGTTTTGCGCTTGCACAGCTTACGCCGCAGATGAATTGTGAAGTTTGTGAGGATTTTAGGGGGTTACGAACCCCATTCAAAAATTTTCGAGGAGTGATACTCCAAAGTGTGAAAGTAGGGAAGTCGTCCAACTTCATATGTGTGTGGTTGTTGATGTTGAGACGGGCCCTGCGAGGTCAAGAGACTCCGGAGTATGTTGAAAAGTGTATAGACACTTGATTGATGTTGTAATCTGTTCTATTTAATAGGTTGATCGGGCGTGGTCAACGAGTTAGTATGAATATTGAAGAATGAAAGAAAATTTGGGACTTTGAGATTTGACGAATTCTAAGGCGCGCTAGAATAGTTAATCGATCAGTTGAGAGTAAAGTTTGCAGGTCAAATTTTGCTTGCGAAAGTGGGAAACTGAGAAAGATGAAAGAACTGCAGAGGCTAGTGAAAAATCCCTAAGGTTTCTGAAGCGATTGTATTACCCTTCCTGTAGTAAACCGACAGATTTGTTTTCTTCTTTTTGGTTAGTGCTCGCGATATGTTGCAGAAATTGCTGGGATAGGTTGGTTGGTGAGAAGGGTCGCGCACGGATTGGACACAGTCCGTGAAGCGCAATTGGAGGGGAAAGGCAAGCAAAGAATATTCCGGGAATTAAAGTCACTTATTGATCACATTTTAAGAAAATAAAAGACGGAAAGATTACATTTTTCAAAGCACTTAAGAGTGCCTTGAGGGGAGATGTATATATTAAAGCAAATGTAGGAGAATAATCACCGCCTGAGGGTACACCAGCTTACATCGTGATTGAAGAAAAGGGTGTCGCACCATGTCTTTGGTTAAAGTAGTGGTGTAAATTAACAGAAAAGCATGGAAGTTCAGCATTCCCTATCCATGGGTCGTTTAATCTAAGAGTTTTGGAGAATCTAAGATTCGCGCTATACGACATGAAAGTACCTCCAAGACCAGCACAGTTTGAAGCATTAGCAATTTGGGAACAAATGGATAGGAGACAGCTACAAAAGAAATTTGAGACAAGAGTGAGAAAAGTAGAAAAGACAGTAGCGGATGCTAGATGGGATAGTACTCATAAGGTTTGGAGATCAGACATATTGCAGGGAATTAAATTGTTTCCAGCAATTACTGACGAAGCAGAGACGGAAGGAAGGAAAGCTACCTATAAAACAAACAGGAGTCAGTCCAGAGATAGAGAAAACAATAGAAACTCGAAAAGATCTGACGAATCGGATGATGAGGAGTTCATTCTGCAATTGCTAAATGGCCGCCCACCACCATATGTGGAAACCGAAAATGGCCCAAGCACTAGTACTGCCACTCCAGAACCAATACAGGGTACTGTAACACCGAATTTGAGAATATCACAGAGGCAAAGTAGTCCCGATATGCCTTTTACACCAAAAATACCACAAGTTCAGAGAATATATCCCAACGTGCCTAAACTGAAACCTGTCAATTATTATCAGCCACAGGTTCAAAGGCGCTATTGTGATGAGCATAATTTGGAAATGACTTCTAGTTTAATGGCGCAGGGAGGACAGAATTACCAAAGACCGACATTGATTCAAACCGAATCAACACAAATTTTGATACCTCGGAACCAGATGCAAGAAGCGCTAAAATACATTCAAACAGCAGAAAACCAGTCAGACATGCCAGCAATGATGAACCATAACGTGGGAATTAACATGCCACAGAACTTGGGGAACAGACAGAATCCGGATGCAATATCTTTGCCTATCACTGTAGGTCCGCCAGTGCCATTGTATATACAGGCAAAGCCGAATGTATGCAACAAAGGGGTAATGACACAAAATGAGACAGGAAAGAGATGCATAGAAAATACTCCACAAACGACTCCAGTAGGTAGACTGCTAAATAGATCTGGGTCCTTGTTGGAGTTCAGTCCAATTCCAGCTTGTGCTCCGTCAACTGTGGTAAGGTCAGGTCCACCACTAATAGTACTGCTAACTTCAAAAACAGAAATGTTACAGAAACCATCAGTAGCAGTAGACGTATGTGCCACATTCATGGGACTGAATGCACAACAGTTAACACAATGGTTGAACAGCCTGAACTCTCCACAGAGTACACCCAGTGGGAAAGGAGAAGAATATTTGAATAGACTGGGCATGGAAGCAGATGAACTAGTAGAGGGAACGATGGGTTTGAACAGGTTAGAATCATACACAGAAGAAGAGCTGAGATACATGTGCCCTAGAAGTATAAGAGAAGTAAGCAGCATACATAAGAAGTTACAAGAAATTGCATACAGGAACAAAGTCGACATAGGTAAAACCAAACACTTGAGCAGAAGTTACAGGTTAGACTTTGAGACAAAAGATTTTGAACACATGAGATCTACAGGAATGAAAACACACCTTAAAGAGATACTGCAAAGCGCGCAGGTTTGGAGATGTTTAGACAAATTGGAGAGCAGATGGGTTAAGAAAAAGGATAAGAAGAAAGAAAGTACCCCAGACCGGAATGAGAATGTACAACAGAATGATGATCTGATAACCATGCTACCAATGAGAGAAGCAGCAGGGGGAAAGCTTGTCCAGGTACCATGGCACAGGTGTGATATTCAATCCTTTACGGATGACTTCCCTAAATTAAGAGAGAAACCGATTGAATGGTATCAACAAACAGATAGATTTGTGAAACTCGCAAAATGTCTTTGGGAATACCTGAATACTTTATTCAAAAGTGTGCTTCCGGCAGATTTGTGGGAAGATTGTAAAAGGGATGTAGGTTGGCCAACAAGTGAACCAGAAAGAGATAGGGACACAGGTGCACCATCGCCTACGGTAATGAGTTTATACCATAAGGTGATTGAGCATTTAAAAACAAAAGTTGTGTCGAAAAACGTAGATTGGCAAAGAATTGACAGAACAGCACAAGAAGTTAAAGAGTCGATACATGCATACTATGAGAGATTGTTCAAAGCGTTTAAAAATTACAGTGGTACGGAAACGATTGAGGCAAAGGACATGCTCCATTTTGTGTTTAGATTTGTGGAAGGATTGAGACCCGAAATCAGTCAGATGATTAAAATGCATTTGATTTGTTGGCAGTCAAAATCGATCGATGAAGTGTTGAATTATGCAAAATACTGTAGTGATGAGATAGAGACAAAACAGAAAAGGTTGAAGGAAAAAGTGATGGTGATGCAGATTGGATCAGCTCAGACAGGTTTGCAAGGTTTGCAAGGTTTGCAAGGTTTCCAACAACAGTTGCCGCAGCAGCAACAGCAGGGAAATGCTATGTTTCAGCCACAGATGAGAGGCAGAGGCCGAGGAGGTTTTGTGAATAATGGTCCTGATTTGAATACTGTTGTAATTCCAAATGGCATACAGGCAATGAAAAAGGTGATGCCATGTCACACGTGCGGAATCGTCGGACATTGGAAACGGGAGTGCCCAATGTTGATGCAGGAAGGTGTAGGTCAGCAAAACAATTATATCAATTCATTTCAGAATACGAGAGGATCGAAATTGAGAGGTCCAAATCCAAATTTCCAAAATGATGTAAATCAGATGCAGGGTTTACAACCCATACAACCACAGCAGGTGCAAATGCCCCATGTACAAATGGTACAATCGCAGCCAATGCAAAGGCAGTTTCCTATGGTACCTAATCAGCAAATGCAAATACCCTTAGCACCAATGAATCAGCAACAAGTAATGCTTCCTCAACGGGTCACGGGTCAAGGAATGAATCAAAATGACACAGTACACCAATTCCCGTTACACTGTGAGAATGGAATAAACGATGTATGGGAGAGTGAAAGTTCAGATGAGGAGGGAAATTGTGTGCTTGCAGCATCTTTGGAAGTTGATCAAAAGGGACCGTATGTGGAAGGAAAAGTTATGGGTCACAGCGCTTCATTCTTGGTTGACAAAGGAGCTACACACTCTACAGTCAGAAGTATCGAAGTACCCAATTTCCCACTTTCAGGGAAAACAGTTCAAGTAGTGGGAGTAGCAAATAGGTATCTGACAAACCCAATCACAGATCCAGTGCAAGTCAGGATTGGAAACTATCAAGGGTCACATAAATTTGTGGTGTGTGACTCAAGTCCGATATCCCTATTAGGGAGAGATTTATTGTGCAAATTGGGATGCTCGATTATGTGCTCAAATAATGGAATTACAATTCAGACAAACAGTGATGAGGAAGAAGAGGACAGTTTAGGAGGGGACAAAGTGGAAACTGTTGATGAAGAGTATCCCCTGATTACTCTTTATCCAATGCTCACTGAAGCCGATATTCCTGCTGAGTTACAGGAAGCAGTTGAAAAAGAAGTGTGGGATATGACAGGGAAAGAAGTAGGATTGGTCAAAGGAGCAGAACCAGTGAAAGTGACTGTAAAACCTAATGTAAATTTTCCTCAGACACCACAATACCATATGTCACAAGACACTCTCATGAAAGTCGCTCAACTCATTGATGAGTTTGTGAAACAGGGAGTA
Source organism: Pleurodeles waltl (assembly GCF_031143425.1). Classification (NCBI taxonomy): domain Eukaryota; kingdom Metazoa; phylum Chordata; class Amphibia; order Caudata; family Salamandridae; genus Pleurodeles; species Pleurodeles waltl. Next base: position 343,126,290 of record NC_090451.1, read on the forward strand.
CTGAAGGAAGTACTAAGTAGTCCATGTAATTCACCGATCATGGGACTATTAAAACCAAGTGGAAAGGTCCGAATTGTTCAAGATTTGAGAAAAATAAATGACATAATAGTCAAATGTTGTCCCGTAGTACCAAATCCAGTTGTGATAATGTTTCAAATTCCCTGTGATGCAGAGTGGTTCTCAGTCACGAACTTGTCCCAAGCATTCTTTTCTTTGCCTCTTCATGAGGACAGCCAATTTCTCTTTTGTTTTAAATTTCTGGACAGAGTCTACAGTTGGTGTCGAATTCCCCAAGGGTTTTCAGAGTCACCATCAATTTTCAATCAGATTCTAAAGAAAGATTTGGAATCATTGGAGTTACCTTTTGAATCAACCTTAGTACAGTATATTGACGATTTGCTGATCACATCCAAAACAGAAAATGACTGTACGGTTGACACTATTGCCCTACTGAACCATTTGGGAAGGAATGGACACAAAGGGGGTCATTCTGACCTCGGCGGTAAAAGGCCCTTACCGCCGGTCAGAAGACCGCCATAACACCGCCGCGGCCGCGGTCAACCGCCACGGTCATTCTGACCCACAACGGCCAAACCTCCAAAATTCCGTCCTCCACTGCAGGCCGCCACATCAGCGGGCAGCGATAAACTGGAGATGACCAAACCTCCACTGTCACGCCAACAGAAATACACCCATGCCATTACGACCCACGAATCCACACGGCGGTCATTCAAACGCGGTATTCCATTGGCGGTACACACCGCTGCGGTCAGAATACACACACATCACCAAAACACAGCCACATTGGACAATTTGAAATACACACACCTGATACACATACACACACCACTCCCACACAATCAACCAACTATAAAACACACACCCACATCACCCACAAACCCCTGCGACCATAATTACTGAGAGAAGGAGAGAGAGACACAGCAGACAATCCAAAGCAAGACACACTGAGGCACACCACACCATCACACACACCACATAGTAGCACAAAGCACCACTCACCAACATACTTATCATCACATACACCACCCCACACCACACCCACACCACCCCATGGCACCCCAAAGGCACCCACGCTTTTCGGACCAAGAACTCCGGGTCATGGTGGAGGAAATCCTAAGAGTGGAACCCCAGCTCTTCGGCTCGCAGGTGCAGCACACCAGTATAGCTAGGAAGGCGGAGCTATGGCAGCGGATCGTGGACAGGGTCAACGCGGTGGGACAGCATCCCAGGAATAGGGAGGACATATGCAAAAGATGGAACGACCTACGGGGGAAGGTCCGATCGATGGTCTCCAGGCACAACATTGCGGTCCAGAAGACTGGCGGCGGACCCCCACCCACCCCTCCCGAATTCACATCGTGGGAGCAAGACGTCTTGAACATCCTGCATCCTCAGGGCCTCGCAGGAGTAGCCGGAGGAATGGACTCTGGTAAGTCCAATCTCAACTACTATATCTCCCCCACCCCACCAGCATGCCAACCCACACCCCCACCCTCACCCCCAACCCCCCAGCACACATCCTCCCTGACAATGTCTCACCAGCACAACCCACCCATCCCAACACCAACTCCTGCATGCCAACACAAATCATGGGCACCCATCACCTAAGCATGACCACTGCACTAACCCCCCCCCCTAACTACCCTCACAACACCTCCCTCAAGGAAATGCCTGCACTGGGGGACAAGGGCACCCATAACACGCACGCTATTGCACACACAGAAACAATAACCAAACTGTCTTACCCCATGCAGGACCCGAACGACAACACACCAGCCAGGAGGGTCCAGAAGTGTCCATCCCACCACCGGAACAGGCCCACACTGAGGATAGCAGCTCTGTCGACAGTGAACCTGATGACCAGCCCGGACCATCGGGGACCTCTGGGCAGTCGGTTCCCCTCAGGCAGCCACAGGCCACACCAGACCCGACCCCCTCTGCCAACACCAGCACAGCTCCCACCCAGCGGGCCCATGCCTCTGTCTCTAGGACAGCTCAATCAGCGGTGTGTCCGCCACTACAGGGCACCCAGGCTAACCCAACACCCCAACAACAACAGGGACCTGGGGGCAGTGGTAGCGGGCACACCGTCCAGGGGACAGAGGCCGGGGGAAACCGGGCAGCTCGGAGGGCTGCTGTTCGACAGGGGGGGGAGGAGAGGCCCAGGGAACCCACTCTCCAAGAGGCCCTCACCACCATCATGGGGGCATACCACCACTCCCAAGAAACGATGGTGACGGTACTGGCCAGGTTCACTGAGATCCAGGCACAGCAGGAAGAACGCTACATGGGGTTCAGGGAGGAGCTGAGAATCATCGGGACCGCAATGGGGACCATCGTCCTGGCCCTCCACAGGATAGAGGACGCGTTGCGGGACCATGGTGCACCACACAGGGCCCCTGTCACTAGGCCGGACCAGGAACAGCCTACCACCTCCGCCGGCGCTAGTGGACAGGAGGTCCCAACACCTCGACAGCCCCCCAGAACCCCACCTCCTGCTGAAGAACAACCACCCCGTAAGAGGAGCCTGAGACCAAAAAAAAAGACAGAGTAAGATGTCAAGACCCCCGCCATCAGGACATACCCCCTCAAGTCTTCCCACTGTCCCACATTGCCACCCTGTCCAACCATGAACTGCCTATGCTCCATCCTTCCACAGGCAAAAGAACAATGCACCTGTGAGACTGAGAACTGGACTCTGCCATGGATATTCCTCCACCCCCACCCATCACCCTTAGAATCACATGTACCGATATCTAGCACTGTAAATAAATCACATTTTGCACACAAATCTGTTTTGAGTCATGCTGTATTATTAACAAATGTATTACATATTACTGTTCAATTTCTGTTCTGTCAATTAGTCATGACAACATACCAATGTCAATACGCTGTATTTCATGGGCGAACCAAGCAGAAGTCAGGTACTGAGTCAGACAGCACTGAGAAGGGAAGGGAAAGGCAAAAATTAATGAAAAACATCTGTGGGGAACTACAGAAAGTACAGATGCAGGAGGCTATAAGCAATTGTGAAATGGCGTGGGTGAATCTTACCTGGGTGTTACTGGAAATACTGTTGTATCACTCTGTCCCTATTGTCTGTGTCGTCCTCAGAGTCTTCCTCCTCTTCACTCTCCACAGGCTCCACGGCTTCTACAACACCACCATCTGGACCATCCTCCTGCAGGAAAGGCACCTGGCGTCGCAAAGCCAGGTTGTGGAGCATACAGCACGCCACGATGATATGGCACACCTTCTTTGGTGAGTACATTAGGGATCCACCTGTCATATGCAGGCACCTAAACCTGGCCTTCAGGAGCCCAAAGGTTCGCTCAATCACCCTCCTAGTACGCCCATGGGCCTCATTGTACCGTTCCTCTGCCCTTGTCCGGGGATTCCTCACTGGGGTCAGTAGCCACGGAAGGTTGGGGTAACCAGAGTCACCTATTAGCCACACACGTTGTCTCTGTAGCTGTTCCATCACATAGGGAATGCTGCTATTTCGCATAACATACGCGTCATGCACTGACCCTGGGAACTTGGCATTTACATGGGAGATGTACTGGTCAGCCAAACAGACCACCTGGATATTCATTGAATGGTAATTCTTCCTGTTCCTGTACACCTGTTCATCGTCATTTGGGGGGACTAAAGCCACATGGGTTCCATCAATTGCACCAATGATGTTGGGGATGTGTCCAAGGGCATAGAAATCAGCTTTCACTGTAGGCAAATCACCCTCCTCTGGGAAAATGATGTAGCTCCGCATGAGTTTCATCAGGGTAGACAACACTCTGGATAAGATCTTGGAAAACATAGGCTGAGACATCCCAGATGACATGACCACTGTTGTCTGGAATGAGCCAGTTGCAAAGAAATGGAGGACTGACAGAACCTGCACCAGAGGGGGAATTCCTGTGGGTTGGCGGATGGGGGACATCAGGGCTGGCTCCAGCTGGGCACACAGTTCATGGATGGAGGCATGGTCAAGTCGGTATCGTAGTATTATATGGCGGTCTTCCATTGTCGACAGGTCCACCAGCGGCCGGTACACGCGAGGATTCCTCCTTCTCATCGCTAGTCCCAGCGGACGGTGCCTAGGAAGGAGAATATGGAGTACAGAGTCAATCCACTCACAGGTACGTACAACACAGCTTGCACAGTACAGGTAAATTTATGGTTTGATATGTTTGTATGTGTGCCATTGCAAGGCCTAGGCCTGTGTGACGCATTAGAAATTAAGCCATGTGGTCCCTTGAAATGGCCGATGCCTGACCTGTGAAGTGGGACAATGGGATGTGAGGTCACTGCGCTGGCGGGGCACACCGTGGCGGTAGGCGGTCGAAGACCGCTGTGCGAAGACGCATTGGTTAACATTGAAGCCTATGGGTTTCAGGAGCCAATGACGATGTGCGCCGGCGGTCGCGGTACGCACCGCCGCGGTACGCACCGCCGCGGGCGTGACCGCCATTTTCTATCAGCTCAATCATTCGAGACCTGATCATCCACAGGAGAGGACCTATACTGCAAGTGCTGCTGTGAACTCGGTCTGGAAGTGACAATGGCTGCTGCTACTGGTGAAAGGGCCCCCGCCTTCAGTTCAGAAGAGTTGGAGAAGCTCGTGGACGGGGTCCTCCCCCAGTATGCGCAACTCTACGGTCCTCCAGACCAACAGGTGAGTACACTCAGTGCACATTGAATGGGTTATGCCTGTGTGGAGGGGGGGGATGTAAGTTGGTGGGGTGTGGAGGGAATGGGGAGTGCAACGCACGACAGATGAGAGAATGGGAACCATGACAAGGTTGGGGAGGGGGGGGCATGTACTCCAAACATGCAGATATGTGACGGTTTCTCTTTCCCACCCTGTACATGTCAAACAGGTGAGCACCCACCAGAAAATCGATATTTGGCGTGCCATCGCCGAGGAAGTCCGGAACTTGGGGGTCCACAACAGACGGGGCACCCACTGCCGCAAGAGGTGGGAGGACATCCGCCGCGGAACGAGGAAGACCGCAGAAACACTGCTGGGGATGGCCTCCCGACCTAGGAGGGGTGCCAGTCGCACCATGACCCCCCTGATGTCCCGGATCCTGGCGGTGGCCTACCCTAATTTGGATGGGCGCTTGAGGACAGCACAGCAGACACAAGGGGGTGAGTATCCGCACATTCTCCTATCTGTATGCGCATTGGAGGTGTCTGGGTGGGGGAGGAGGGCTGTGGGTGACATTAGGCCCGGGTGCTCTCTGTAGTGTAGTCCGCTCCCTTAGGCATGGCCCTGTGCCCCCGCCCCCCACCTCTGTAGGGTGCCAAGTGCAGCTACCCATGCTCCCGCATCACCCATGTGCGCGTGTGTTGTCCCTAGACCTGTTTGCCTAGTCAGAAGTACTGAGTAGTGTACCCCAAGTTCGCGACTTAGTGCACGAGGCACCTGTGTCTGTCCTCTCCGCAAAGGGTATTGCTAAGGCATGCACTCAACTTTGTTTAATTTCTCCCCCACCCTAAATCTTTGTCTTCTTGTGTTTTAGCATCATCAGGCGGAGGAGATTTGGCGTCGGAGCAGGAGGGAGCTGCAGGTCACCAAGCCCCGGTGGGCACTGACACAGACACCGAGGGCACCAGTGATCCAGAGGGCGAGGGGAGCACCACAACGGGGGCCGGTGGAGACACCAGCGACACGGACACGTCCTCGTTTGGAAGCTCCCTAGCGGGGGCGGCACCATCTGTGCCCCCCGCAACAACAGGTACAGCCGCCACCCAGCGCACCAGCACCGCCCTCCCAGCAGCCCCTCAGTCTTCGCTCCGTGGCCGCTCGGCCAGGAAGGCGCGCGTCTCCTTCGCCCCAGGCACCTCAGCCCCTGCCTTTGTTACCCCTGCTGCCCTCAGTGCGGAGCTCATTGACCTGGTGAGGACGCTCATTGTTGGGCAGACTACCCTTCTGAATGCCATCCAGATGGTGGAAAGGGAGGTGCATCGGAGCAATGCCTACCTGGAGGGCATTCATTCGGGTCAGGCTGCCCATCAACGAGCGTTCACTGCTCTGGCCTCAGCACTGACGGCAGCCATTGTCCCTGTCTCCAGTCTCCCTCTTCTATCTGCCTCCACCCTTTCTCTGTCTCCTGTACCTCAACCTATCCCATCCACACCATCAGACCAGCCTGCACACACCTCAACACCCAAGGCCAGCTCATCCAAACATAAGCACCACAGAAAACACAAGCATTCACCCAAGCAACACACAGATGCAGACATATCAACAGTCACTACCACCTCTGTGTCCCCGTCCTCCTCGTCTCCCTCCTCCCTCCCTGTGACGTCTACACTCACACCTGCATGCACCCCAACATCAGCCAGTTCTTCCACCACCAGCAAACCCTCCACTACAGTCTGCACACCTGCAGTCACCACCCCCACTGGCATTTACACGTCCCCTGTGTCCTCTCCCACTGTGTCTGTCACCCCCTCTTCCAAGACACATAAACGCAGGCAGACACCCAAACAACAGCCAACCACCTCACCACAGCCTACGTCCCAGTCACCTGCACCCAAGGACAGCACACCTGGCTCTCATACAACCACATCCTCTTCCTCCACTTCTCTCACCACTACTCCTACCCCTTACCTTGGTCCCAAGAAAAATTACCTCTCCACTTTTGACCTCTTTCCCTCCCCCGACCCACCCCCTCCAACTGGGAAAAGTCCCAAGGGCACCTCAGGCACCACCAGCCCAACTACTACAGTGCAAGTGGTGCATGGCATGTGGAGTCCACCCTTTGGCGGCAGTAACACTTCGGTGAGCAGCAAGGGGACAGCCAGCCCCCCCCCCAGGCAAGAGGACCCGGAAATTGAAGGGCCGCCGTGAGCAGACAGAGACGGCTGCCCCCAAGGAGGTGACTCCGGCCACTTCACCGGCCACAGCAGCCAGGGGAGGCAAGGGCCCGAGAGCCCCATCTAAGGAGCGGAAGGACAGCAGGGCGGAGAGGACAACCACCAGGAGCGCGGAGCAGGAGGGCCCCACAAGCCCCATCCCGGCTGCAAGGGACGACACCAAAGGGCCCAGGACTCACTCCCCGAAGGGGCCTGACACAGCACGGTCGGAGGGCGACTGAGCAGGGTGTCCCGGCCAGGTATGACTCCCTTGACATACTGCAAGAGCACCGCTGAAGAGGGCCCCGCCGTGAAGACAGGTACCGCTGAACAGGGCCCCGCCGTGCAGAAGAGCACCGCTGAAGAGGGCCCCGCCGTGCAGAAGAGCACCGCTGAACAGGGCCCCGCCGTGCAGAAGAGCACCGCTGAAGAGGGCCCCGCCGTGCAGACAGGTACCGCTGAAGAGGGCCCCGCCGTGCAGAAGAGCACCGCTGAAGTGGGCACCGCCGTGAAGACAGGTACCGCTGAACAGGGCCCCGCCGTGCAGAAGAGCACCGCTGAACAGGGCCCCGCCGTGAAGACAGGTACAGCTGAACTGGGCCCCGCCGTGCTGAAGAGCACCGCTGAACAGGGCCCCGCCGTGCAGAAGAGCACCGCTGAACAGGGCCCTGCCGTGCAGAAGAGCACCGCTGAACAGGGCCCCGCCGTGCAGAAGAGCACCGCTGAAGAGGGCCCCGCCGTGCAGAAGAGCACCGCTGAAGAGGGCCCCGCCGTGCAGAAGAGCACCGCTGAAGAGGGCCCCGCCGTGAAGACAGGTACCGCTGAAGAGGGCCCCGCCGTGAAGACAGGTACCGCTGAACAGGGCCCCGCCGTCTCAAGCACCGCTCCGCTGGGCCCCGCCGTCTCAAGCACCGCTCCGCTGGGCCCTTCCTGTCAGGCACCGCTCCGCTGGGCCCCGCCGTCTCAAGCACCGCTCCGCTGGGCCCTTCCTGTCAAGCACCGCTCCGCTGGGCCCCGCCGTCTCAAGCACCGCTCCGCTGGGCCCTTCCTGTCAAGCACCGCTCCGCTGGGCCCCGCCGTCTCAAGCACCGCTCCGCTGGGCCCTTCCTGTCAAGCACCGCTCCGCTGGGCCCCGCCGTCTCAAGCACCGCTCCGCTGGGCCCTTCCTGTCAAGCACCGCTCCGCTGGGCCCCGCCGTCTCAAGCACCGCTCCGCTGGGCCCTTCCTGTCAAGCACCGCTCCGCTGGGCCCCGCCGTCTCAAGCACCGCTCCGCTGGGCCCTTCCTGTCAAGCACCGCTCCGCTGGGCCCCGCCGTCTCAAGCACCGCTCCGCTGGGCCCTTCCTGTCAAGCACCGCTCCGCTGGGCCCCTCCGTCTCAAGCACCGCTCCGCTGGGCCCTTCCTGTCAAGCACCGCTCCGCTGGGTCCCGCCGTCTCAGGCACTGTTTATGGTTCACTGTGCCCACCATGCCTCCTCCTTGACCAGTGGACTCTGTAATCCACCTGAGAGACTGTGGCTTTGCACTCCCCAGGATGGTACAGTGGGCAACCCACCCACTGTAGAGACATTGAGAGACTGTGGCTTTGCACTCCCCAGGATGGTCCAGTGGGCAACCCACCCACTGCAGAGACTTGAGAGACTGTGGCTTTGCACTCCCCAGGATGGTACAGTGGGCAACCCACCCACTGTAGAGACTTGAGAGACTGTGGCTTTGCACTCCCCAGGATGGTACAGTGGGCAACCCACCCACTGCAGAGACTTGAGAGACTGTGGCTTTGCACTCCCCAGGATGGTACAGTGGGCATGGTGGCTCCTCGTGGATCTGGCATCGTGGACTCATGTGGCTGTGGTGGCCCCCCCTTCCCTTCCCCCTGAGGTGCCTGTAGTTTTGACATCGGATGCCCCTGCAGTGTTCTCTGCAAAGGACTCAGGTCTCATGTGTGGGCTTTGCCCTTGTTTCGCAGAACCTTGGCCCACGTACATGTTAGATTCGTAGGATGTGCAGGACTTGTTACTTCAGTGATACACTGATGTGTATATCTTTTTGGTTTTTGTAAATATTTTTCACGGTTGCTCAATTATTTCCAGGTGCTTTTTTTTGTAAATGAAAATTTATTCCAAATTTGGTTGTGTCATTGTATTTTTAAAGGGTCTTTGTGTGGTGTCACTGTGACTTCCTGCTCTGCATTGGTGTGTACATATTGGGGGGGTGGGGGGTCGCATATGTGTATGCCCGTAACCTTTCTTCCTCCCCCCTCCCGTGTGTCGTAGGTGCAGTACTCACCGTTGACGTCTGCGCCGGAGTTCGTACTCGTGGTAGATGAGCAGGTAGACGAGAGCAGGTATGATGTTCAATTCGGGTTCCATGCTGTCCGGATTCCGCGTGGAGTGTCTCGAGGTGAGCGTTTTCCATTGGAAATGTCTGTTTCCGCCGTGTTTTTATCGGGGGTGCTCCCGCCCCGGAAAAGGTGGCGGATTGGTGGGTCGTGATAGGGTGGGCGGTACATTGTCTGCCGCCTGGCTGTTTGGCGGTGACCGATGCGCTGTTTGTTTGTTCCGCCGTGGCGGTCGGAGTGTTAATGCGGCGGGCTGTGTTGGTGGTTCCCGCCAGGGTCAGAATTGCATTTTTTGGACCGCCGGCCTGTTGGCGGGTTGGCCGCCGCTTTATCACCGACCGCCAGGGTCAGAATGACCCCCAAAGTGTCTCCTTCAAAATTACAGTGCTGCCAGAAGAAAGTGAAATATTTGGGTCACCAAATAGAGAAAGGGTCGAGAAGAATAATGAAAGAAAGAATAACAAGTGTACTTCAAATGAGTCCACCCAAGACGAGAAAAGAGGTGAGAAAGTTTTTAGGAATGGTAAGCTACTGTAGCCAATGGATTCCCAATTTCTCAACTCTAGCCAAACCTTTACTGAAACTGACCCAGAAAGATGCACTGGATGAAATAGTGTTGAAAAGAGATGAAATGGATGCTTTTATTGAATTAAAGGAATTCATCTGCAGGGCTCGAGCTTTAGGTATTCCTGATTACACAAAGCCTTTCACATTGTTTTGTCATGAACGTGATGCATGTTCCTTGTCTGTCTTGACTCAAGCCCATGGTGGCGTAAACAGACCAGTAGCATATTTTGCAGCTACTTTGGATCCAGTCGCAGCAGCCTTACCAGGATGCTTGCGTGCTGTAGCAGCAGTTGGTATAAGCCTAAATCAGAGTGAAGGAATAGTGATGGGACATCCTTTAACAGTTATGGTCCCTCACTCAGTCGAAATACTTTTGACACGTTCCCGAACACAGCACATGACCGGTGCTAGGCTTCGAAGGTACGAGACAATAATTTTGGGATCACCCAATGTGCAGCTGAAAAGGTGCACTACTCTAAATCCAGCAACCTTGTTTCCCAGTGAAAATGTCGAAATTGAGAACGCTGAAGAGATCGAGCACGACTGTCTTCAGGTGACTGAATTTTGTACAAAACCAAGACCTGATATCAAAGACACCCGATTGGAAGAAAATGATCACATTATTTTTGTTGATGGTTCATGTTTGAGAGATGCACTAAGAATATTGAAAGTAGGATATGCTGTATGTACAATAACCGGTGTTCTGGAAGCATCTTGGCTTCAGGGAGTTTACTCTGCACAGGTAGCGGAACTAGTAGTCCTTACTAGAGCTTGCCAACTTTCCGCATTAATGAAATTCAACATTTACACTGACAGTCAGTACGGATTTGGAATAGTGCATGATTTTCGACAATTGTGGTCACAGAGAGGTTTCATGACCTCTTCAGGATCACCAGTGAAGAATGGTGAAAGAATAAGAGAATTGTTACATGCCATCCAGTTACCAGGAGAAGTAGCAGTGGTAAAATGCAGTGCACACTCGAAATCACAAGACTTCGTTTCTTTGGGAAACGGATATGCAGATCAAGTAGCAAGGTTTTGCGCATTGAACTGTATATTGCTCAGAGACGAATGGAACCTGATAAATGAGCCAGAACTTGAACCAAGTGAAGCCTTTGCTCTAAAGGTTGTAGACACAATAGAAGATTTGAAATTCCTACAAAATAATGTCAGTAAGGATGAGAAACTCTCATGGAGCAAACTACAATGCGTAAAGAAACCAGATGATTTGTGGGTTTCAAGCGAAGGGAGATTGGTTTTGCCAGACAGTCTTTTGACGCAATTAGCCAGGTTGTATCATGGACAAGCCCACCTTGGAAGGGATGCCATGATTAGACTATTCAAAATTGATTGGTTTAATCCCAAATTCCGTCAAGTTGCTGAAGCAGTTTGCCATCGTTGCGTCATTTGCCAACAAATGAACGCAGGGAAGGGAACAGTAGTAAATTTGAGCCACATTGGAAGAGCAGGTGGGCCATTCAGCAGGATGCAAATGGATTTAATTGAGATGCCTATGCATGCAGGCTTGAAGTATGTGTTAGTGATTGTGTGTATTTTTAGTCACTGGATTGAAGCATACCCTACACGCAGAAATGACAGCCTTACAGTTGCGAAACTACTCTTGAGAGAACTAATACCACGCTTCGGATTCCCGATCTCTTTAGAATCAGATAGGGGAAGTCACTTCAACAACGAAGTAATAAAATTACTGTATGCAGCACTGAACATTGAACAAAAATAGCATTGTAGCTACTGCCCTGAAGCATCAGGACTAGTGGAGCAAATGAATGGCACATTGAAATCGAGGATGGTGAAAATATGCGCATCCACAAACTTGAAATGGCCTGACGCATTGCCTTTGGTGTTAATGTCAATGAGAAACACACCTGATAGAAAAACTGGACTATCACCGCTCGAAATTCTTATGGGCAGAGCCATGAGACTTCCAGCAGTTCCTGCAAATGCTCTTGTAAATATTACAGATGATATGGTATTGGACTACTGCAAAGGTCTGGCTGATGTGGTCCGCTCTTTTTCTCACCAGGTGGAGGCAACCACCTTGCCACCGATCCAAGGTCCAGGACACGCCCTGAAAGCAGGTGACTGGGTCGTGATAAAGAAACACATGAGGAAGTCATGTCTGGAACCCCGTTGGAAAGGACCTTTTCAAGTGATTCTGACAACTACCACTGCTGTGAAGTGTGCAGGAGTTCCCAACTGGATTCACGCCAGTCACACGAAAAGGGTGACGTGTCCCACAGAAGAGGAAATTGAAGCGCTGAAGTTACCAGCAACTGACAGGAAAGTACCAGAGGCTGAAACAGAACAAAGAGAGCCTGAAAGCGAACAAGCAGAAATTGAGACAGAAGAAAGATTTTCTGAGGAAGACGCAGTCGATCCTTTTGAGGACAACAGAGAAGAAGCCTCAGGAAGCGACAAAGATCCTGAAGGTGATAAGATCCTATCTCAGGTGAAGAAGCAGGAGAGCCTAATAAGAGGAGGGCTTTCCCAGAAGCAGACGATACAGGAAAAGAAATAGAAAACCTGATTGACCTCCTAGGGGAAGGAGACAAGACAGAACTAAGTGAAATCGTTCAAATTCTTCCAGAACCGGTTGCAGGTCCGTCAGGTGAAAGCAGCGCGAAACGAAGACAAAGTATATCGCCTGTGAAATCAAAGACTAAAGAGATATTAAAAGAGAATGAAGGGCCAAACTTGAAGAGGAAAAGAAAAGAAGGGTCTATCGCAATAACAGCATAGAACGAAGAAAAAGACACAGCCAAAGAACAAGACATAAGCGAGAGAGAATCGAAAGGAGATGCAAAATTGAAAAGGAAAAGAATACAGAGCAGAAGATATTCTGGTCCAGAGTGGGCATACACAGCCACTAACGATTGGTCAGACGAATTTCTATCTCTCAGTCTTGAAAACAAAGAGGCAGAACGACACTTTGGCACTTGAAAAGTGAAATTTCATGAACATTACTGAATAAGACATTGACAACCTGATTGACTTTTGAACCGGATAAGACATTGATAACTTGATTGACTTTGAAACCAATTTTGAGCCAAAAGCTGCTAAACCGATAAGAGACTAAGCTGCTAAAGAAAACCGTGTGAACATTGAACTTGTTCAGCTTTATATAGATATATATATATATCTGCAAATCTGATTTGATAAGGTGTCTTCAACTTTCTGATTCTATATAGATCATGCCAGGCAGGACATAAAATTAAATACTGTAAATACATGTGTATAGGTCTAATAACTGCATGTGTACTAATAATTATAGCAATAGTTTTTGGAATGCATGGAAAGAGTTAAAGAGACGCAAATGATGCTTCTACTTCTAAAACTCCTACTGAATTAACTCCTTTGCAGAAACTCGAACAAGACGAGAAATAGTTACACGACAAGAAAGAGCTCTCCTCTAACGTCTTCTATCGCTTGCTGAATGAGTATGTTGAGACAATGGATGCGAAAGATTGTTATGTGTGCACACAAATACCTACCTCAGTAATAGAAGGAGTGACATATCATAGCATGCCTCTTACGTATGGAATTTCATGTAGTTTGTTACTAACCAGATTCTATAACCAGGAGTATATTCAATACTTTTATTCCAATCAGGACGTCCTATTTCCATACATCCCCATAATTGAATATTTGAGTAAAACAGCAAGAGACTATTATATAAAATTAGTTAGAGGTTTCTTTGAACCACTATTGCCTTTTTCTGTAGTTCACACTCATAGAGACAACCTTACATGCTTACTTTCACCCGTAGAAAATAGTTTTTTAGATCACACTGAAGATAGAAGGAAAATGGTAAAGGAAAAACTAGAAAGGGAATTACACAAAAGAACGTCTGTAGATAACTATGCCTTTGCCACAATAAAGATACAAGGGAAATTAGCTTTAGATACATTACATACAGGGAAACTTTGTGTATATAGACCTAAATCATATTATGACACAATCTTTGTGGGAACGAGTGAATGAAAACATACGTTTTCGTTTCATGCTAAATGGACGTTCATGCTTAATGGACAAGACCCAGGTATTCCAGGGATATATTATGTTTGTGTACTTAATGCCTATTATCGTCTTCCTAAAGGATGGTAAGGGATGTGTTATTTGGGAATAGTATTTCCAAACATTTATCAACTGGATGACTTAAAGACGTTTCCAAAGCTGTCTGAATCACATCGCATTCAGAAAAGGGAGACAGCTTCTGGTGTGGTAGGAGATATATCTGGAGTGATGATTCCTTCAGTAGGAGTCATATTGAATTCAATCAAAATACGAAAGTTGTCTACTATTGTGGATAACATGCTGACAAAATTCTCAGGAGCCACAATCCTGATTGATGCTGAACATGCTGCAGAAAGAGCTATGACTCTTCAAAATCGGCTTGCTTTAGACATTCTTTTAGCAAAGAATGGAGGCGTTTGCAAAATGCTTAGTGCACGTCACTGTTGTTCTTATATTCCAGACAACAGTGGGCAAATTAGGAAAATGCTTACAAATTTAACTAACGAGAGTGCAGATTTGAAAGAATTGAAAGAACCAGGAGTATGGGAAAAGGTTGCAAAAGGATTTGCTTCTGTGGGAAATTGGCTCAGCAACATTTGGAACGGAATATTACTGAAAATAGTAAAAGGAATATTAATAATATTAATTTGCTTATTAGGTATTTGGGGAATATGGAAAGCTATTAAAATATTGAAATCAAGAAGCAAGAGGAGAAGAGAAAGAACAAAATAAAATAGTAGAAATATACAGAGAAAAATCAAAGGGAACAAAAAGGAAGAGGGAATTGACTGAAGTGCCAAATTACTAAAACAGAATTTTAATGAAATAAAATTTGTGATGGGAGATTTAATGTGATAACATAATTAGTCATCAGAGGAGGGATTGATGAAGCAGAAAAAGAAAGACTAACAAATATTCATATATCATCTAACAAAATCGTATAAGGTAGTGTGATTTTAGCAAAGAAAAATAATGTACGTGGGAAAATGTGCCCATGAGGTAGTTCGCCATTATTATAAACAAGCTTAATTAATCATGAAGAATCGACAAATGTAGTAATCCATCATAATTGCAAATGTATTCTATGATTTTCTTGTTGAAACTGTTATATGCTTAGCTTAAATTTAGCAGAGGCTTTGGCCTAGTTTGCCTGGTCTCAAATTTAATTGCGTGATTTTCACTTGTATTAACAAAAAACGTACTTTTACTTTAAGGTTGTATTTTTCCAGTAGAAATGACTAATACACTTATCTCAAGGTTTAGTGCTAGGCTAGTTTCATCCCCTTTGGAGCAAGGTCAGTTTCTGCAGGTGCAGACAATAAAGACTCCGATATAGAATTAATTGGCAAACTTTGTTGCAACTTGTGTTCCAAGGCTCCAAGGACACCTTATGCATAAATGAGTACTAAGAGAAAGACACTATTCATTGGTCAAAAGGAAGCCACCCTATGAACCCTCCAATGGAAGACCCTGAAGAGTTTGGAATGTATCTTACTTAAACCCACCGGACAAAGAGAAGTCAGCCATTTTCTTTGATGCCACTTTGAAGCCCGATTCAAGATGCCATTTTAAATGACACTTTGATGCCTTTTCTCTGTCGCAGAGAAAGAGACTTTAAGAATTCTCACCCTAGAGACTGTAACTTTAATTTTGCCCCGTCTGGTCCATGCAGTAAGATTTGCCCATTTTCCTTGCTTCCGGCAAGGAAACTTGTTTTTACTTTGCCCCTTTGAAATCCGCCCCATGCTGATCGAACCGGTACCTGGAGGACGAAGACTTTTCCTTGAATGCTGATTGAATTTGGTAATTATAAAAGGATAATTGTATTATGCATTGTGTTTTCCTTCTTAGGTACCAACTGCTTATTTTGATAGGGCCCAAGCTGAAAGTTTTCTAAATTCATGTTGACTAAGTTTGTTTTGCATGAAGCCCCACATGCCAATGCTAATTAGAGGTTAGTTGAGTTATTCACTTGATTCACCATGCTAAATTGAAACCTTGTTATGCTGACCGATGTATGCACTTAGTCAAATTCAGTTACTTATATTAGTGATTTGTATTGCTATAACCGAGTGCATTATAATCCAGATTGTGCGTAGATTGCATTTCTTTCGTCGCTATGGACAGCTATTAATGTTCGTATATGTATACCATTTGATTTTGAGACTCACTTATAGTGTGCTAGCTTTGTTAATATAGGGAAATAAACTCATTAACCTTTAATAAACAGGTGTGGTTACTCATGACTGAAAGGTCATATTGAGTCAAAATACTGATTGTTATTGATTCCTATTGTGTTGTTTGATTATTAAATTGAGTATTGGGTATTGATTATAAATGGTTATTGATGATTGATTTGAGTGATCCGACTATTCTTGGATGAGGGGAACCCAACTCGGTTAAAAGGTTCACCGACCTCCAGCCTGCCCAAGTACAAGTAATTTATAAGGACTGGATGTGCTATCATCACCTAATTGATTAATAAAATCTCTTCTGCTCCTCTTCAGTTCTTCTCTGTGACACAACACTCATTTTCTTAGAGAGCGCCTCGTATCAGATTGACAGAAATATATAAGTATGATGAAGTATCGCCCTTCAAAATGTATTACTGCAGCTTTATATTGATACCTCACCCATGCATATGTTCATTCATTGAACTGTTCGCCAACCCATGCATCTGATAATTTTCATGCCATGCTTGAAGAGGCATAGCCCATATAATAATTGCATCACTAGAAAAACAATTCTGTCATAGCCACTGTTAAGCAACTAGAAATAATTGATCACCACTCAAAGAAGGAACTGGAGATAATGGTTACATTATGCCAACTGTGGCAACATTTTTCAATTTTTTCATGAAACCTTCTAAATGTCAATAATTTTCCTCCATCTCTGTAAAATCATTAACTTACTCTGCCCCCCACCATCAAAAGCATGACTGTTTAATTAATATGAATCTTATGCAGCTGTACCATTTGGATGGATCTATTCTTTGTGACAAAGAGACAAAGATATTCTTAAGGCTTATCTGCTGGAAAATCTGTAGAATAGACTCCTACTTTCTTCATCACAAGATATTTCTCCTGTTCTTTTTCCCCTGGTAGGATCAAGAGCACAGTCCATGTACTGAGGATTCATTTGTGGCTCCTTAAAGGATATGTATCCTTTTCCACTCATCAAGAATATTATGGAGTCACTTTGAGTGTTCACAAAATTAGATGAGTCAGGGGCTTATAACCTTTTTTAGGAATATGGAAGGTGGCAAATGGAAGACAGCTTTTTTCCACCCGTTTGGACACTTTGAATATCTGATGATGCATTTGCATTTTTTAACACCCGTGGCCCCTGACGTTTTTTAACGTTTCATGGGTCATTTGTTTGCTGATGTTTTGAACAATTATATAATATTTTTGGATGAAACCCTTATATTCTCAGAGAATGTCATATAGTATTGTGAATACGTTTCTAAGGTGTTGGCTTAATAACAACAGCATCAGGAAATCTGTAAGCTAGAATAATTGTCAATTTGAGCTGGTAGAAATCAAGTGCCTGGGGTTCAGGCTGAGTCATTCTGTCCTCTCTAGGAAACACCTCTGCCATATTAGAATCACCTTCTATAAATGTGAAAGAAACACAAAGCTAGTTAAGGGCTTGCAAACTTCTTTCTCTAATTCATCACAGGCTTTTCACATCTTACGACAAAATTATTTGAGCTTTGAAGAAGGAGGGTTTGAATACAGAATTTCAATGGAATTCTTATGATGAACTGCACTTTATTTAACGTTAATAATCAGTTAAACAAACGTCAGTACTAAGACAGATTTACTAAAAAGCTCGTACTAGAGACTGATGCTTCTAAAAAGACTGTGGTGCAGATTGTTACAATTTCAAGAAGATGACAGTGCAGAACATCCAATTATCTATCTTTCCCTAATTTTGTCTCACTTTTAACAACAATTTTTGGACTTGGAAGGGGAACTGATAGCAAGGAAACTCTCATGTACTGAATGGACGCTCAATGGGGAAAAGATAGATTTCTAAAAAGCTATATATCAGCATGCCCATCATGTGCCCAATGTTAGTCCTTAAAAGGTAACGTTTTTGGATATCTGCAACTGGGTGAAGTGCTTCTGAAGGACGTTGAATGGACAGGGTTACTGTGGATACCTTTTCCAGAATGGCATATTACTCTCCACTACTGCCTGGAAAATGGCAGTGGTGCGCAAACAATATTTTGTGATTGAATTACTCTCTTGTTCTTGTAGGTTGTGGCTTCTTCTGAATTATGGACAAGCGGAAGGATAAGAAGCACTACCTTCCCAGTCCATTTTTGCTGATACTTTTCGGGCTTAATGAAGTTCTATTTATGCCTGACTTGATTCCATTGAAGAGAAATTATCCCTTCTAAGGAACGATGGAGCACACTCAGACTCAGAGATTGAGATTACTGACTGAAGGCAGGTAGTCACTAGCAATAAGCAAAGAGTTAGGTGGAATATGGTACAATTGCAGCAGGACTCCATTAAATGGATCTACAGCCAGGTTGCCAACTGTCTGGAGGGATGGCTAATTGTGGACGCTTTAGGGGTGATGAAGAGTATTCGAAGGCAGTTGTATTAACTAATAACCAGTTATTTTTAAACTTAGTGGATGATTACCTTTGTAAAGAGGGTGGGAAAGTCAGTGGGGGCAGGTGCCACCATTCCTGGTACAGTGCCACATGTAGAAGGGATAGGACCATGCTAGTTAATGCACTGAAGAAGTGAGACAGACCCCTGATCTTGGCTGCTAGATCTTCCTATAAATGAAGTTATAAGACACCAAAAAAAAGGGGAGAGGGAAAACATGAGTAGGCCTTTTAGAGGCCACTAAAGCCAAAGACCATAGCTCCTTCTGGAACTTGGTTACAACTGGGAAGTGGGGATGGAATGCATTCCTTGGACAGTAATATCTCCGCTAGTGATTGGGTTAAGCACTTCTCTATCCTTTACTCTCCAAGTGGAGAACAGTTGGGCCCCCTAGTTGATGGAAGGACTTACAACGTCCCTAGGAGAGAGGACATACGTTTCCTGGCCAGTTCTTTCCCGGTTACTAAGCAACCCCCTGATACTGGCCCATATGACATTTCAATTCAAGAACTGCAAAAAGCCATAGGTGGGATTTTACCAAATAAAGCTCCTGGCCTTGATAAGATTCTGAGTAATTTGTTCTTGAATAAGCCAAGGGTATGAAGTGCTTATTCTTTGATAGTACTCGCTGCCATCATCTAGGGAGTCCCTATTCCTTCAACGTGGACTGGGGCAGTAATTATTCCTATCTATAAAGGTTTTGATGTCCGTAAATTATGTTTTAACTCAACTATAGGCAGGATTTAGGGAGTCTACAAGCACTGTAGACCACGTGTTTCAACTTCAAATGTTGTACTGGAAAGTCATTCCCTTGGGTAGAGGACGTTTATATGCTGTTTTTGTAGACCTCTGCTTGGCCTTTGATCTAGGTGTACCGAGGTATCTACTAGGAATTTGAGTGAGGCTTCACAGTGATAATTATGCACAAGTGAGATGTGTTAGGATAAGCAAACAGATGGATCCCTTCCCTGCACCAAAGTTGGCTAATCGGAAGGTTCCCGCAATTATGTTTTCGGATGATACTATACTCGTCTCTAAAACACCAGTGCGTTTGCAGAGACTCTTGGCTAGCTTTGAAAGCTTCTGTAAAGTAAGAACTCTAGAGATCAATGTAAACAAAACAAAGGATGTGATTTTGAACTCTGGATGGTCATGTAGGGCAAATCCAAAGTTAGCTGGAACTCCATTAGTACATGTTGGCACAATTGACTATTTAGGTATAATGTTAACAAAGCACATGGGATGGCATACTAATATCATGCAGTGTAGGCTAAAGTTGGAACAAGTTGCACGCAACATTATTAAAACACCATTAGGATCACAGGTGTGCACTATTTTGCCAGCCTTGAAAATTTACAATATCCAGGCTCTAGGGACTGCTTGTTATGGAGCTAAATTGAGGGGGTACCTTAGAGTGAACTTGCTTACTGCAGTGGAAAATCGCTTTATGCAACAGTTGATTGGGCTTCCCATATATACCCCCCTGCATCCAGTCAGGATGGCTTTAGGGTTGTGACCTCTAAAACCCAAACTAGAGTTGCACCCCTGTTATATTGGAGAAGAATTTGGTTTACCCCTGATATTTTTCCCACTGTAAGGGCCTAGAATTCATTTTGTCCCTAGCTAGATCCCGTGGATAAGGTACATCAAGGCCACTTTGTCGATAATAGGGCTGGAGAGTCTGTGGAGCTCTCTAGGAGAAGCCAGGTCCATAAGTAAGGACCTCAATATGAGTCTGTCAGTCCACGGACTGCCAGACTTGTGGTGACGGTTGCACCACCTCACTCCAAGCGTTCCGACCACCACATTATGACCCTGGTGGTTGGACCACCAGGGGACCACCTTCACCGCCGGGAGTACGGTTCCTGATAGGCTGACGGCAGTTGTACTCATGGTCAGCCATGGTGGCACTGAACTCAGCACTGCCATGCTGATCACAACTCCTGTTTCTGCCAGGCTGGAGGAAAAACAGTGCTGGGGGCCACAGGGGGGCCCATGCACATGCCCATGGTGTGGGCAGTACAGGTGTCTCCCTGCCCAGTACCTTTGGAATGCATAGTGTCTGCTTTGCTTATTGGCTCCATTAAGGTAATACAAGGTTCCTGTCTGTCAGCCCGGCAGGAACATCGTAATATCACTGGGGGAGACATCCAATATGACGTCTGCTTCCTCCCAGCGAGTTTGGCGGTCACAGTTTTCTGACCACCAAAATCATGATGAAGGCCTACGTCAGCAATCAAGCACACATATTGGCAATCCAAAGACTTTGCTCTGTTTTCCCAGACAAGCCATGGCCCTTGACAGAAGCTTTTCTAATTTTTTTAATTGAATGAAATAGAACAATCCCTAGCTAGACAGTTGTATCTGCAGTTTGGGTATTGAAAGTTGCCTCTGGGTTCTTTCACTGTAAATTGGGCACGGGGCCTCAGAGCCCAAGTGTTCTATGTGAGGCTACCACAAAGAAACAGTCGAGCATGTGCTGTTTTTCTGTCTAGTGTTTAGAAATTGTAGGAGGAATTGGATCATCCAGCTGTGGCGAAATTTGGAATTTAGCAACTTTAAAGAGGCCGTCTGGATTTTAAGATGTGATAATAGTCACACAATCAGTTTTTCTGAAAGCAGATTTTTACTGGGAATGTGGATATTAAGACAAAGGATGTGTGTTGGTCTTTTACATAGGGGTGGGGCTGAAGCTCCATAAGGTATAAGCCCCCACTCACAAATGTATCAAAATGACCTTGCTTTTTTACCCTTGCTGAATTCTTTGCTCCCATATTAAACTGAGCAATAGTTTTAATTGTATTATAGTTTTAGTGGCTCTTCCTTATGAAGCACTTTAGGGTAATAACACCATATGCATGTCACTTTGTTGTGCTCTGGTTGATTTATGATTCTGAGATTTGTATTCCTTTTCTTGATTGATTCAGATTATGTATTTATTCCTCATATTGAGGATTTTGGTTTTACTGCAGTTTTGTTTTTATCTTTTTAATTCTTGAGATATTTATTGATTCTTCATGCTCTTTTCTGCGGGAAACATCCTTTTTTACAAATTTTTTATTACGAAAGTAGTGGTTAACGAAAGCGTAACAACGCTTTTTTTAACCACGACTTCGTATTTTTGTGCCTTAACTATGTATGTTCTGAACAACGAACATGCGTGGTTAAGGTACAAAGAAGGGAGTTGGCGAAGGTAAGTGGTGGGTTTAGGTTTTGGGGTGGGGGTGGGGGGTCAGGGGGTTTTAGGTTTTAGGGTGGGGTTGGGGGGGTGGTGCGTTTTTGGTTGTGGGGAGTGGGTGGGTGGTCAGGGGGTTTTAGGTTTTAGGGTGGGGTTGGGGGGTGGGGCGTTTTTGGTTTTGGGGAGTGGGTGGGGGGTCAGGGGGTTTTAGGTTTTAGGGTGGGGTTGGGGGGGTGTGGCGTTTTTGGTTTTGGGGAGTGGGTGGGTGGTCAGGGGGTTTTAGGTTTTAGGGTGGGGTTGGGGGATGGGGCGTTTTTGGTTTTGGGGAGTGGGTGGGGGGTGGGGCGTTTTAGGTTTTGGGGTGGGGTTGGGGGGGTGGGATGAGGGATGTAGGGTGAATGGTGCCTATTGCTAATGATTTTATCAGGAATGCCTTTACAACGAAATATCGTTGTTAAGGCATTCGTGGTAAAATCATAAGTAGTAAGGACGAGGTCGGTGTTCCGACCTCGTTGTTAAGGTTAGTAGTTGTTTTTAATTCGGTGTTCTGTCATATAATCCTTTTCTGCTATTTTGTATTTTTTATATGTGCGCTTTTAAGGTCATATCCTGAAATAAAGCTTATTTTGACTTTGACTTTGATACGTTTCCAGTAGCCTGGCATTTCCCTATGCAAGGTAATGAAAATCGACTTCTTTTGACCTCATTTCCTGTTGAAGTATATATAAGGAGACGGTGCCTGGCATAGGTTCTATAAAATGCATTCAAAGTTTATTTTTCATCACACTCTTCACTCAGTTTCTACTAGTTTTGCCCCTGAACTGTTTCCACTTTTTCCTTTTTGACTCCAGTTTCTTCCAGATTGTGTTGTTGATTTTTCCAGTTATGTTCTGATTAATGGTTGGCCCCCTTCTCAACCTCTTGCCTTTTTCTTCATCTCATAATTAACTGCTGCATTTGAGGATGTTGTTTACCTGAAGTTTTAATTCCTGTGGCCTAATAATAGTGTAAGTTACTGATCATGTGTCTTACTGTGCAGGGTGGAACATTGGCTATTAGAAAGGGTCATCCCTTCACTTAAGCTAGCCGAACCAACTATGAAAGAGTGAATACTATGTTTTGCCCTTGCGAGCTGTGTATTATTCTTGGCTCAGGGTGGACCCATTACAAAGTGATAGTCTGTGCATAATGTAGACAGTTATTTAGATAAGGGGGCCAGAGTGTACCTTTTGAAAAAAAGGGGTCAGCTCCAGGGAATCATCAGCCATCATTGGCTTGGCACACCATGACCGTAGATGAATAATCAATAAGTGCTTTTTCATGCAAAAATGTACTATATAACCCCATTTTTGTCAAACTAATTTTGAAGAAGGCCACACCAAGCCCACTTAGGAGAAATTGGGCTTACTTACTGGAATTTGGAGCAAGTACTACACCCCATCACTCTCATAGATCACCAGTCCCATTGGATTTAAAGTGGAATTCACAAAAACATTATTTATATCTGCCTATCAGACTGATCTTCACTTCATCTCATTTAACCAGTCCCTGTTCATTCTCCATGTATTCTTCACACAGCTAATCACTTGGTACTTTCTGTTCTTCTCTCTTTCTCCACCATGCTCCTTTTCTCTGTACATATGCGTTTTTGTCTCCTGAAGTCAAGCCTAGTGGGATTGCCACAATTAGTCCTTCACTTCCTGGTAGCAGCACCTATTTAGAACACTGTCTTGGCTGAGACATGCTTTGTGGTGGAATCCGTGCTCCAATCAATGCTCCCAATGTGGAGAAATGTGAAGTGTAAAGAATTAGACATGTTTTCCTGCATTCACTGAGATATGCATGCATTCATGTTCCCCATTAACTTATGCCATTCTCTGAAATACAAACCTATATCCTTCCTATTTAGGGTGGTTTAATAATTATTAGAATCCTCATTAATCTCATCTGTTCAGTGGTTCCTGTTACCACATCACAATTATTGGTTTTATTATAAATATCAGCATATTAAATGTGACAATATTGGGGAAAATGCTCTTTATTTAGCAGAAAATGTTGAATTTAGTGCAGTAAGCAAATCTTTCCTGTACAAGTTTCTATGTGTAGACAAACCCAGAAGTTCCTCACATGTTTGATGTGTGCTGTTCACAAATGAACCCATGCAAGCATAAGTATTTATCACAAAATGAAAATAATTCACCTTCTAAACATCTGCTTCAAGTAAGCATTATATTTTGATGCAAAGTCTAATCTAGATTTTTTAGTTGATTAGACTTTGTGTCAAACCTATGGGTGTTTGCTTCGATCCACCTTAGTAATGCCTTTTTGACACAAGGTGGTACATTCTGCTTTTCTTTTTGTGCTCTGAAAAGTTCACCTTCCTCATTAGTGCCAGTGCAGAGGCTTAGTAAATCTTAGTAAATCAGAGGCTTAATGTGTCAAATGTTTGGAATGCCTTTAGCAAGTTAGTTTTGTACAATGTGAAATAAGTAGATTACGACTATTGAGAGGTAGGATACTGATGAAAAATGTAATACATATTTTGAGACATCAGAGATGACCTCCAAGAGAGAGTCAATAGATTGATGTAGGGCATGTTAGCCCAGAAGCCGAGTTTTCCAATAATTCCCACTGGGAAGGGATGAAGGCTCCTCTCAGTTTACCAGAAAGCATTAGAGCTGGAACTACCATTCATGAATAATGCTCTGTATAGGCCCGATAGAGAGAAGCTAGAGGTGAAACAAGAAGGCATGGAGGGTGTGGGGAATTGAGCACAAGTGAGGGCACTCCTCCCATAGGGTGTCTAGCAGGTACTGTTCAGGACTGATCTATAGAGATGGGTGTATGGGGTAGGAGAATCATTTGGGATACCTAGTGAGAGGCCAAGTCAATAGGTGAGTCTTGTGCAGCATGAGCAAGAACCTATGGCACTGGACCAAGCACATGTGGAAGTGCAACCCAGAAGAGTTCCACATCAGGGATACTGCACACTAACAACGAGCAACACTTATAGAGCATGGTAGGATGCAAGTTTGCTGTGATGCCTATTGTAATGGATTGATTGCCACACTAAAGCTGGTATCTCTGTTGTTTGCTGATAGTGTTTGTTGACAGACTGGCCTAAATAGGTAAATATTTAGTTACTTGTCAGTTGTCAAAAATAGTTTGTGAAATGCACACTGAACATAATGCATAGGTTGATAAAACAAGAGCAGCCTATGTGTTGCGTATTCCTGTGCTGTGTACATTGGGTGATATTTTTGTACTTGAACTGGTTGCTTAACATGTGCAACATTTTTGTTTAACATTACCGGAAAGCCTCTTCTCAGTGCACAGCATTAGGTGTTACATCAACTGGACATATGCTGTATTGCCCTATACAGCAAATCAATCTATAATTAGCACAACACCCTCCCCATTTGCTGATCCTGATAATATGTTAATGGTATATAATTGATATCTTGTAGGGGAACAGGAGAGTTACTTTGTGTTGACATTGTAAATCTTTCACCTGTGATCCTGCTGTTTGAATGTGTGGCTGAGAATTTCATTATACATTTTTTTGTGGTTTGTGGTCAGCTAGTTCATCAATAAGTATGTGCTGCAGTGACAAATAGATTTAATAGACCTGCTATGTTCTGTGCTATGGGAAGTACCTATAACCAGCCCCACTGGCACCAATGCAACACCAATACCGTTCATATGGTTGGTAAGTGACAATAGAAGCTTGGCCTACAGAAGAAACTTCTAGTGACCTATTGAAATGTGATCCTTAATAACAGTCGACTTCAGACTACCATAGGTGTCTGGTTATCCACAATCTCCCTGAACACAGGTGGGGATCACTGGGGCAGGTCCTATGCTTTTCTGTGTCCTGAAGATCCTGTTTCAGGGTGGGGTAATTCAAGGCCTCGCCTGGCATTTCCACATATCACAATGTTCACAATTGTTTCTATTTGCAGTCTCCCACTGATGTGGCCACAGGTCAGCCTTAACTTGTGCTGAGTCCCTGGGGGTTTAGGGGGAAGGGACTTTGGAAGTAGTGTTATTAATAATGAAAACATAATTTTCCTATCTTCTGTTTAGATATTTTTTTCCTAAAATGGTCAGTGTTTGCATGTGAAACATGCACTAAACATTACTGGTGATATCCTGGAAATTTCTTTGACTTTGTGTCAGAATGCTTGTTGCTTTGTTAACTCAACATGGTATATTTTTTATTTGCCAACAAGTATGGGACTGCTATTATATGGGTATTTAACTTTGTATTGTGAAAATAGCAATACAATTGTGAAAAGAATATTATTAGAACAACATCTTTCCTTATGGTATTCAATGTAGGATCTTCATGACTACTAAAAAGAAGGCAGCTGATAAAGTGAACCATGATAGCATACTAGCGCTTGGATAATTTGTGCTCTGAGCTTCTATGATCTTAACAGTAGTGAATGTATTTAACTTCCTCAATGCAACACCAACCCACCATCACTCCACATGTTTTACTCATTATTCAATGGGTACACAATTTGCACCTGAAATATGAGGTCATTATTTAATTGCCTATATAAGTTTGAATTTTGGCTTTTTACCCATCAAATGTTTGTTACGTTTGACCCAGCAAAAAAATGCTGTGCACATAACTCTGTGATGGGCAAGTTGCACAAGTGTTGTAATAAAGATCAGGGGTAAAAGTGTCGGTTTACACCTAACTCGGAATTTCCATACCAGTTGAGATTGTGAATATTAACTCTCTTGGCAACTATGCACTTCTCACTAATATGACTACTTCATTCACAACCCATCATAAATTGTAAACAACGCCAACCATGTACAGAGTATCAGGACCAGAGCTTTCCTTGACACCAGTGCCTAAAAATTGAATGATTTACAATAAGCTTTCTTGAGCAGCTTCTAGGCACACACCTGAGTAACAGGGAGCTGATCATGTTCCTAAGATGCCACGGATTGCCAGCCAGAACTTCACATTCGGAAATCATGGGCCTGATCATAAAATATTTTGCACTGGGGCTGTTTTGTGTCCTATGTGGTAAGTTAAGTCAATGCTTGTCCCAAACCCTTTTTCGCCATGCAATATGATAACAGTATTCTGGAGAAGGTAATGTGAGACAATATTGTTTCTGCATTTTTGTTGTGAGCATTTTGTTTTGGTAGTTATGTGGTCTGTTAATTACAGTATTGCTTTGTACTTGTGCTGCATAATTTCAATGTGATTTTGTACTGCATTGTCGTGTTGCTTCCTGTTTTGACATTTTTGATCTGATGCGTCATGTTATGTACTAATTATTTTATGTTGCTTTGTGTATAGTAATGCGTTTTGTTCTGATGTTTATTTTATATATGTCAACAAATACTGCCACATTCTTAGTCAAAAGGAGAAGTTGCCATGAAGCTTCCTGTGACAAGTAACTATTGAATATGGTCTAAGGTGGTGAAATAGCACTGCTACAGCATTTCAACTAAGACACCACTTAATCAAAAAGTGTGACAGAGAGGGTGATTTGTTTCACATAAATTGATCATTGGGCCAGATGTAGCAATTGACTCAATCACACATACGGTGGATTACCCTGTACACAGAATCCTCTGTCTGACCACCCGATTCTGACTCAGACGAGATATCTGTTTTCCAGTGCCGGTGCTTCCTATTCGCTCTGGTGTCAGAGTAAAAAAACATTGGACCCCCGACCCTTTTTAGGGCTGACGGTGTAATGACTTTTTTTCCATCTGTAGCTGCCTGGCAAAACCTGTCAGCCGCAGAGAGAAACTAAAAACAAGCATTTACAATGCAACGGGTCTCGCATTTGCTCATGTTAGAGCTGATCGCGTTGTAAACTCCTAACCCGACTTTTCACCTATCGGGCAAAAGTGCATTTGTGTACACAACCCGAAATTGTGAAATTAAGTATGTAAAGCGCTCGACTCCTGCCAAGCGAGATCGCGCTCGTAAATTAGAGAAAAAGAAGTCCACGAGCCTGATGAAAAACAGCGAGCCTCGCATGTTTTCTGTACTTGGTCGCTGCGCTCGAGGAGGGCTAGCCACCGGAAAAGGCATGACCTATGCTTGCCTTCGACTAATGAAATCAAGCAGATTTTATTAGGCAAGCCCACAAACCAATAAAAAACACTGACGTGAAGTTGACAGGGCTCCGAGCCCTTTTCTAAATACAAAAGCGTCTCGCTGCGATACGCATGCGCGAGCACATGCAACGCAGGCTCGACCCTAATAATGACACCCAAACCCAGGGGGTCATTATTTATTTGTTTTTGAAAATCGTAAGGTTTGCCTGCCAAAACCAACGATGGTGGTGCAGTGTTCCTCAAACTTTTTGTACCTTTAAAGGAATCATCACGAAGGCTGCAGGTGCACAGATCACCACCAGGCTTGTGGTATCTCTAAATCTGGTGAGTGGTAATCTATAATGGAGGTGGACGTAATATCCTCTGCCACCCATGAACTAATGGACTGCTGCCTGCCAAACAATGAGGGGCATATATACAAGCCCTTAGTGCCACCTTAGCATAATTTCTTTTTAGCTTAGGCAGCGCTAACCATTCCCCCATTCTGTGCCATATTTAAAAAGTGGCGCAATTCAAGCACTACGCCACTTTGTACTCCCTAGCGCCACATTATACCTGTGTCATGTATAATGTATGAAAGAGGGCGTTCTCCCGCAGGGAGCCCCAAATAATGGTGCAGTAATTTTACAAGATTTTACTGTGCCATTGTAGTGTCATTTTTTAATGCCCCCCTCAGGGCAGGTGTTAAAGTGTTGTAGTGTATTAGCCTATGGGCCTCCCTGTGCTTTGCTGTACTAATACCAAAATTGTTGGCACAAGTCCAGCAAAGCGCCACAATAGTGTCTAAAATTCTGACGCTATTGTCCTAACGTGTGTCATGGTGTTGTTAGGGGGGGTGCTGGCGATGCAAGGAAACTGGCTCATCAGAGCCGATGTGCCAGTTCCTTGTAGATATGCCCCTAAATCTGACCCCCTACTCTCTCCCCATAACATCTGCCATAATTTTGAGATGACCTGTGTCTTACACAGCTCTATTTTACCACCTTAGACAGTGGTTAATGGGTTCTGGTCACAGGTGAAGTGCTGCTTTTGCCTCAGCATGTAGCAGTATTTCTGACCTATCTAAAGTACACAACAGAACATAACACAATAACATAAACAAAGCAACATACCAACACAAAACATAAAGGCGTATCACAACAAAATACTCAAAAATGGAATGCAACACAACTGCAGTACAGCACAACAGAGTCACACTGCAATAATATAAAATAAAACACAGTAGCTTCAAAAATCAAATCAAATCAAATCATTAACATTTATAAAGCGCGCTACTCACCCGTGCGGGTCTCAAGGCGCTAGGGGGAAGGGGGTTACTGCTGCTCGAAGAGCCAGGTCTTGAGGAGTCTCCGGAATGCGGAGTGGTCCTGGGTGGTCCTGAGGCTGGTGGGGAGGGTGTTCCAGGTCTTGGCTGCCAGGTAGGAGAAAGACCTCCCACCCGCCGTGGAGCGGCGGATGCGAGGGACGGCAGCGAGCGCGAGGCCGGTGGAACGGAGGAGACGGGTGGGGGCGTAGAAGCTGAGGTGTCGGTTGAGGTATTCAGGTCCCTTGTCGTGGAGGGCTTTGTGTGCGTGGGTGAGAAGTCGAAAGGTGATCCTTTTGCTGACTGGGAGCCAATGCAGGTGTCTCAGGTGTGCGGAGATGTGGCTGTTGCGGGGTATGTTGAGGATGAGGCGGAGGCGTTTTGAATACGTTGCAGATGTTTTTGGAGTTTTGTGGTGGTCCCAGCATAAAGGGTGTTGCCGTAGTCCAGGCGGCTAGTGACTAGGGCGTGGGTCACGGTTTTTCTGGTGTCGGTGGGGATCCAGCAGAAGATCTTGCGGAGCATGCAGAGGGTGAGAAAGCAGGAGGAGGACACCGCGTTGACTTGTTTGGTCATGGTGAGCAGAGGGTCCAAGATGAAGCCGAGGTTGCGGGCGTGGGCTGAGGGGGTTGGTGCGGTGCCAAGGGCCGTGGGCCACCAGCCAGGAGTCGTCCCATGCGGTCGGGGTGTTGCCGAGGATGAGGACTTCCGTTTTGTCTGAGTTCAGTTTTAGACGGCTGAGCCTCATCCAATCTGCGACGTCCTTCATGCCATCTTGTAGGTTGGTCTTAGCGCTGGCGGGGTCCTTGGTGAGGGAAAGTATAAGTTGAGTGTCGTCGGCGTAGGAGGTGATGATGATGTTGTGTTTGCATACAATGTCGGCGAGGGGGCTCATGTAGACATTGAAGAGTGTCGGGCTGAGCGAGGAGCCTTGAGGGACGCGGCAGATGATCTCGGTGGGGTCTGAGCGAAAAGGTGTGAGGTATACTCTTTGAGAGCGGTTGGAGAGGAAGGAGGCGATCCAGTCCAGGGCCTGGCCTTGGATCCCGGTGGAGCGGAGGCGGGTTATTAGGGTGCGGTGACAGACGGTGTCAAAGGCAGCCGAGAGGTTGAGGAGGATGAGAGCGACTGTTTCACCGTTGTCCATCAGGGTTCTGATGTCGTCTGTGACTGAGATGAGGGCGGTTTTAGTGCTGTGGTTGGTTCGGAATCCGAATTGTGAAGGGTCGAGAAGGTTGTTGTCTTCCAGGAAGTTGGTAAGCTGTTTGTTGACGGTCTTCTCTATTACCTTGGCAGGGAAGGGGAGGAGCGAGATGGGGCGGAAGTTCTTCAGGTCGCTTGGGTCAGCCGTAGGTTTCTTTAGTAGGGCGTTGACTTCGGCGTGTTTCCAGCTTTCATGGAAGGTAGCAGATGAAAAAGAGGAGTTGATGATGGTCTGGAGGTGCGGGCGATGATGTCGTCGGCTTTATTGAAGATGAAGTGAGGGCAGGGGTCCGAGGGGGCGCCGGAGTGGATAGAGTTCATGGTGGTTTTGGTCTCTTCAGTGTTGATGTGGGTCCAGGCGTTGAGGGTGATGGCAGGGGGTGTGGGTTCGGTGTTGCTTGGCTGGGTCTGGTGTCCGAAGCTGTCGTGGTGGTCGGTGATCTTGCGATGGAAGAAGGTGGCGAGGGAGTTGCACAGGTCTTGTGAGGGCGTGATGGCGTTGGGGTTGGAGAAATCTTTAACGATGCTGAAGAATTCTCTGCTGTTGTGGCTGTTTTTGTCCAGTCTGTCGGTGAAGAAATTCCTTTTGGCTACGCGGATCAGGTGGTGGTGTTCGCGGGTCGCTTTCTTGAGGGCGGTCATGTTGTCAGCGGTGTGGTCCTTGCGCCAGGCTTTTTCGAGGGCGCGACAGGTTTTCTTCGATTCCTTAAGGGTGTCAGAGAACCAAAGAGGTTTTTTGGTGTTGGCCTGTCGATGCGTGCGTCTGAGGGGAGCAAGGTTGTCTGCGCAGTTGGTGATCCAGTTCGTGAGGCTGAGGGCTGCGTCGTTGGGGTCGTCGGTGGTGAGGGTAGGTTGGTTGACGGTGAGCGCGGAGAAGAGCTGTTCTTCAGGGATTTTGTTCCACTGTCGACGAGGGATGGGTTGAGTGCGGAGGTGGCGGGTCTCGCTTCGGAATGTGAAGTGGACACAGCTGTGGTCGGTCCAGTGTAGAGCGGAGGCGTGGCTGAAGGAGACGTGTTTGCTGGCAGAGAAGATGGGGTCAAGCGTGTGTCCGGCGATGTGGGTGGGGGTGTTCACCAGTTGCTTGAGGCCGAGGTTGGCGAGGTTGGCGAGCAGGGCGGTGGTGTTGGGGTCGTTGTTGTGTTCCAGATGGAAGTTGAGGTCGCCTAGGAGGATGTAGTCAGGCGAGGCGAGGGCGTGCGGGGAGACGAAGTCGGTGATGGAGTCGCTGAAAGGGGCGCGCGGTCCGGGGGGACGGTAGATGAGGGATCCTCTGAGGGTGGTCCTGGGGTCGGTGCGAATCTGGAAATGCAGGTGTTCTGCGGCGAGGGGGGTGTCTTCGGTGGAGGTAGTGATGCTGATGGAGTCTTTGAAGACGATGGCGATTCCTCCTCCTACTTGGTTGGTGCGGTCTTTCCTGGAAATCTTGTAGCCTTCGGGGATGGCTATGGCGATGGCTGGGGCCGAAGAGGCGTTCATCCAGGTCTCCGTGATGAAGGCGACGTCTGGTGCTTTGGAGTCCAGGAGGTCCCAGAGTTCAACGGCGTGCTTGTGGACGGATCGAGCGTTGACCAGGATGCATTTGAGGTGGTTGATGGCACGTGGGCTGGTGGTCATGGTAGTTGCGTGGTGGAAGATACGTTTGCAGGAGTGGCAGGCGAAAGGTCCATGGGTACGTTTTGGGTTAGCTTGGAAGCAGGTGTTGGAGCGACCTGGGTTGATGGCGTGGAGGGTGGTGGGGTCGTAGCAGAGCAGAGGGGCTTGGGAGTGCTGAGGACCAGGGGTCGTGGCACTGGGCGCGGGCCAGGCGCGGACGGGCGCAGACGGGCTTGCCTCTGGCGCGCCTCCGGTGCGCCAGCAGCGCGCCCGCTGCGCAGTCGCGCAGCGGCCGCCATAAGAGGGAGGAGGGGGGGGTCAGCTGGGGGCAAATGGGAGCTGGGGGCGGGGGCGTGCAGGAGGTGGCAGCGGGAAAGCGGAGGGGGGGACAATTAGAGGGGAGAAGAGCTGGGGGAGGGGGGTTAACGGTGGTGGGGGGTGAGTTTTAGGAAGTTTAGGAGTTTAGGGAGAGAGATAGGAGTAAGGTTGGGAAGATAGGGGAGGGGGGGTTGTAGAGGTGGTGAGGGTGAGAGGTAGAGTGAAAGGATAGGAAGATAGGGGTGGTAACAGAGGGGGTGGCGAGTGGGGGGGAAAGATAGAGAGACAGGTAGATAGGAGGAGGTGGTGAGTGAGGGAGACAGAGAGAGAGATAGAGAGATAGAGAGATAGGTAGATAGAGATGGGGGTAGATAGGGGTGATAGAGAGGGGGAGAGACGAGTCAGGAGCGGGAAGAACCAGGTAGTAGGTAGCAGTTAGCTCTGTTGGGAAACAGAGCTAACAGAGGAAGAGGAGCGGGGAGCAGGAGGGAAAGAAGAGAACAGGAGGAACAGAAGACGGAAGAACAGAAGACAGAAGACCACAGAAGAAGAACAGAAGACAGAAGAGCCGAAGAACAGAAGGCAGAAGACCACAGAAGAAGAGGAGCTGAATACACAGAGGACAGAAGGCCACAGAAGAAGCTACAGAAAAAGAGGAGCGCAGAGGACAGAAAAGTACAGATGAAGGTGAAGAAGAGGAGCGCAGAGGACAGAAAAGTACAGATGAAGGTGAAGAAGAGGAGCGCAGAAGACAGAAGAATACAGATGAAGGTGAAGAAGAGGAGCGCAGAAGACAGAAGAATACAGATTAAGGTGAGGAAGAGGAGCACAGAAGACAGAAGAATACAGATGAAGGTGAAGAAGAAGAGGCGCGGCGAGCAGCAGAGGAAGGAGCCAAGAAGAGGGACAGAGAAGAAGAGGCACACGCGGGTCGCGGTGCAAAGGAGAGAGAGAGAAGCACACAGATGAAGAGAGAAGACGGGGAGCAGGAGGGAAAGAAGAGTACAGAAGAAGACTACAGAAGGAGAGCGCAGAGGAAGAACAGAGAAGAAGAAAAGAAGCAGGAGAGAGGGTGAGTGGCGCGGGGCAGGGTGAGGGGCTGGGAGGTGGGGGGGTACTTACTGCGAGGTAGCTGGGCTTGCTGGGAGGTCTTAGGAACCT
Organism: Pleurodeles waltl; assembly: GCF_031143425.1. Taxonomy (NCBI): domain Eukaryota; kingdom Metazoa; phylum Chordata; class Amphibia; order Caudata; family Salamandridae; genus Pleurodeles; species Pleurodeles waltl. The sequence goes on from NC_090451.1 coordinate 343,159,600, forward strand.
GGGCTGGAGGAGCTGGAGAAGCTGCAGCAGCAGGGGGAGCGACCTACCCTTGGGTCAAGGGTCACTACCACTGTCGCGCAGCGGCCGCCATAAGAGGGAGGAGGGGGGGAGGGGTCAGCTGGGGGCGAAAGGGAGCTGGGGGGCGGGGCGTGCAGGAGGTGGCAGCGGGAAAGCGGAGGGAGGGGGGACAGGTAGAGGGGAGAAGAGCTGGGGGAGGGGGGGTTAAGGGTGGTGGGGGTGAGTTTTAGGAAGTTTAGGAGTTTAGGGAGAGAGATAGGAGTAAGGTTGGGAAGATAGGGGAGGGGGGGTTGTAGAGGTGGGTGAGAGATAGAGTGAAAGGATAGGAAGATAGGGGTGGTAACAGAGGGGGTGGCGAGTGGGGGGGAAAGATAGAGAGATAGGTAGATAGGAGGAGGTGGTGAGTGAGGGAGACAGAGAGAGAGATAGAGAGATAGGTAGATAGAGATGTGGGTAGATAGGGGTGATAGAGAGGGGGAGAGACGAGTCAGGAGCGGGTAGAACCAGGGAGTAGGTAGCAGTTAGCTCTGTTGGGAAACAGAGCTAACAGAGGAAGAGGAGCGGGGAGCAGGAGGGAAAGAAGAGAACAGGAGGAACAGAAGACGGAAGAACAGAAGACAGTAGACCACAGAAGAAGAACAGAAGACAGAAGAGCCGAAGAACAGAAGGCAGAAGACCACAGAAGAAGAGGAGCCGAAGAACAGAAGACAGAAGACAACAGAATACATCACTACCACAACATAATTACACAAAAAAATGTGCACAAACATTTTCATCACACATTAGGACCTTCAGAATCCTATTTTCATATTACGGTGGCAAAAGGTATCTGGGGGAATTATTGCGTTAAATTACCATCACGAACATGAAATAGCGGCATTCAAAAATATTTTGTGATATGACCCTCATCTTAATTACTGTCCACAGTGCTCTCTCTCTATATGTATGACACATCTGTAACCAATAGTCTTCATTGTCTCGCACTCTTCATTTATTTTAGAATACAAAGTAGAATATGTAGGTTTGATGTGTCTATAAATTCTGCGTCTTGGGAGGTGAACACTTGCAGCCAGTGAAGTGTGTAATTTATATTTGTAAGGGTCACATAAACATGGCAGAGGTTGAATTGTACTATAATGGGATTTAATGCACGGTTTCAAAGCGAGCATGTCTCCAAGGTTTATCTACAAATGAAGACAGACTTTGTGTTACTAAAACACCATTGAAACTCGATCAGCTACTGGTTGTTGCCTCACATTTCAGAGGAAAGGCGTATCCGCCTTCTCTGTTAAAGGTAACTTTCTTTTTCTGAACTGTATCAGCATGGAAACAATTACCACTCTTCAAGGTTTCCAGCTGAAAAGAAATTGAGCGTGCAAATACTCCTTAATCATAATCATTTTGGCAGCACAGGGTAATTCATAAAAGAGGCGCTAATACATTGCAATTCAGTAATGTTTCAGAATAAATCAATATTAATAATTGTTTGCATTTTTAAAGTGCAGTCTGCAGCGGAAACTGTACAGAGCTCAGCCTCTAGATGATAGCCTTCCAAATCCTATATTGAACCTAGCCGTGCTGTTCTTTCGCCTACAATGTTCCTTTTGAATTAGGAGGCAAAATTGATCTGCAAAAACAGTGATCAATTATTTATCAGCGCCGCATTAGACTACGTTAATTATTCATGATCCAAAAGGTCAGAAGCTATTTTATTTTTAAACTATAGTTTTAAAAATTGAACAGTTTAATAAATGTATTTGGGCTGTTTCTTTTTCAATCTTCTGTGAATTAACGCTACATGTCCACAAAAAGGAATTTTTGTCAAATGAAATCGAGGAGACAACTGTGATTTGGTCTGTCCTCTGCATTTTATTGTTGTCCTGGAATGTGCTTTTCGTAGCGGACAGCTGATATTTATTGTTTGACTTACAAAGATGCCTAATGTGTCATGATGATGTGTCTTCATTTCGAAAAGGTGTGGCATTGTGCAACCTTGATTGGTAGTGAGCCATGTATGCGATTGTGAAGTGAATATTGAGTTTAGTCTAAAACATGTTTTCCATTGATGCACTTCGTTTGGTTACCTAGGTTTTGGGTATAGGTGATTTTGTCAAAAAGCAAACCAAGGTCATCCATGCTGGCTTGTCAGTGGTTGATTAAAACCAAGGTAACACTTTCACACCTACATGGGCAGAATTAGAAAGCAACCCTGGACGTAACAACCAATAGCACTACTCTTTTGCACACCGAGGGCACTTTGGTGCTGCAGAGAAAGCCATAATGACTTATGAAGCTGGTTAGGTAATACTGAGCCCTTTGGGAGGAAGGCTTGGGAGTTTCAGAGACGCGTCAGACCTTCTCGTGCAGTTGAGTGCAGTCATATATTTAACTTGTCTATGTGAGGGATGTCTGCGTATTTCTCAACATGCTGCTGGTCTCCTTGTGTTGAAAGTCGGATCAGCGGCTGGAAACCTTTAGTTTGACTTTCAATGCTGCACTGCGCACTATAATGTGGACAGCACTTTTTATGCAACGTGGTGTTCTGTCCATGTCTGAGCCAGATACCTCGAACCTGACACAAACAGTCATAGAGCACCTTTGTACATATTATGGCCCCTAGGGCCATCATACAGCAAGTGCCACAGAGGCACAATGTGCTTTTGTGCCTCTTTTTTGTAACCCGTCGATTATTACAGAAGGGGCCACGGACATGTGTGTGGCCATTCTATAAAACGAATCAGGCCGGTGCATATTTTGGGCAGCACAAACCAAATGGGGCTTTCCCTCGCTTGCCCCAAGCAGATGATCAAACACCTTTTCCCTTACATCTCGTAAGCATTACAGACCAGGACGCAGGAACGAAGAGGCCATTGCAATGTGCTTTTTGGAAGAGGCGATGGGTCTCCTGCAGAACCTCTGTACATCACCTGGAAAAAGTCACACAGCAACACAATGCATCCATCCATGGGGCAGCCATCTCCATTCTAAACAAGCTACCAATCCCTAATCACTATAATCAGACCAATAGTTTCCAACCACCAGTCTGCCTTTCAGTGCTGTCCTGTCCCTAGTTCAGACACAAGCTAAAGACAACATATTTTATGTAATATTAGCATTATGCCTATTGTACCAGGAGCACTCATTTGAGAGTGAGCCCAGCACAAACAAGGACTGTGCACCATTTTAGGGAATGTGGCCCTTGATAGTGTCTATGCTTTAAGGTCATAGAATTTTTATCTTTCAGGTCATTTCTGATACCCAACGAAAGGCCCTATTTAACAGTAGCTTCCTTTCCAAGAAATGTGTAAGAAATCAGGTTATTGGTTGAGGGGGAGGTGGAAACCCCATTTAAGGCAACAACCTCTACTGTATATTTGTCAGCATGAACCACAAAAGTCAATAAATTAACCTGTGCTTAAATCTCTGGAAGCTTGACACAAAATAGGCTTAGAAGCAATGTGTAAAGTATTTATGCAGCACACAAACAGTAATGAACTGAAAGCATAGCACAAGGAAAATCCCAAACCATTTCAGAAATATATAGTAAACCTTAATTGATCAAATGATAGCAGAATGACAAAATCCAAATAGAAATGAGATAATCAATTTCAAAGTTTTAAGCACAAATAATGACTTGAGAGCACAAAGTGCCACTCATGGTCATCTGATCATGCTAGCTCGGAGGAAGTCACAAGTTCAGGCGAACCGCGATGGAGCACGGGTCAGTTACTGGGACCAGGTTAGTCCAGCTGAAAAATTACCTCATCAAGTCATGTGCAAAGTGATATATTTGTGTTGGAGGAGGAAAAAGAAGGTAGAGCATTGAGGATAGTCGTTTCTGTAGCCCGAAGATTGGGGTGTCCCTGGAGCTTCGCATTGGCAGTCATCATGGGCTCCTGTTACTGTAGCACAAAGTGCAGGGCTTGTGGGTTTTTGAGGATGGTCACTGTCATCGTAAAGAGCAGGTCTCACCGGAGATTTGTGTTGGCTGTCATCACAGGAGGTGGACTCTCAGCACTAACAGGCATGTTTGCAGTCAGAAAGAGCCCAAAATTTCAGGGTTGCACACTTCCACTAATGCCAGCGAATGAACCAGGACCTGGGGGAAAGGGCATCTTTTGGGGATCAGGACTCAGCAGCGGGACTCATGCTTTTCTAGGCAGCTCTAGTTACAACTGGTCAGCTGGGCAGTTTCAAGGAAGCCTATGAAGCTTGTTGTGACACTGTAGCTCACACAAGAGGTCAGCCAATTGGCCAGTGGATTGACTCTGGGTAACCTGCGATCAAGGCATGCTGGTCCAGCCTTCCTTCTTTAGACAGCAAGGCAGTTCTTCAAGCAACAGGGTAGTCCTCTTTCGGCAGGGCAGTCCTCCTGAATCTTCCACAGGTCCAAGAGTGTTCTGATGAATGACTTTGGAGGGTCAATATTTATACCAGGTGCCAGACTTTGTGTGGGGGCACTCCCTGTCCTATCCCAACAACTTAAACATATTTTCCTAATGTTGAAGAATATCTTTGATCCCAACAACTTAAACATATTTTCCTAATGTTGAAGAATAACTTTGTTGTTTTTCTCATCATTTTGAGAAACAATGTTTTGAGCAAGAGAGAGAGAATTTACAGGCAGATGATCTTGGTGGATGTGGATAGTGCTAGATACCGCTTCTTACCTAATGAGATCCTTGACATGGCTGCAGATTGGGATCAAGACCTCAATTCAGTCTATGTACTGGCCATCCCTGATTGCAGTCTTTCCTGGCCACTTGAGATGTGCAAAGGGTTGGTGAGGACAACATGAGGATCTTGCTGGTGAGTCAATCCTTTGGCTTGTAAGAGATACTCACATCCATCCACAGCTGAGTGCACTACTTTATCCTATTCCACAGTAATTGGTGAAAAGAGCAACAGACGACAAGGATGGTTTAAGGCATTGCTCACTTTCCTTGGGCTCTAGCTGTCATTGACTGCACACATATGCACTTCAGACACCCCCAACACAGGGATCACCATTTCCAAAAAAGACATCACTGGCACTCTATTAATGTTTAAGTTGTCTGTGATACCAGGGGCTACTTCATTTATGTGCATACTGACTTTCCAGGGAGCACACACATGTGCAACATTTTCTGATGGCCATCTACTACACATCAATTGGCTAAGTAAGTTCAACCAACTCCACAGGGGCTGCATGTTAATTTGTGGTTTGGATACATACCAGTATTTACCTATAATTCACAATATCACTTTGGAGCGACATAACATTATGACTGAATGTATGCATGTATAGAGTGAATAGAGCATTCTGGAGATCACATATCAAATGTGGCAAGTTTTTGTTGCAGGTGATGTTGAGAATAAACTGTCTTTCACCACACCCATATCTCCTTATGACACGCAAAGACTCACCTTCGACACACGTGAAATAGGGCACACATCAAAATGCAAGTCATCACTGGATGCACTTTTGGCATCCTAAATAAGGGTAGGCAGAATTGGTGGAGTCTTACTCTGTGCAATTCTGAGGAATAAAGCAAAAAGTCAGCTCGATTCTGCATTGTTCCGCCCTCCAAATCACCTGGGTATTTACTATTGACCCCTTCCAGTACCACTAAACATGTGCTTATGATTGTTTCCATTAAAACACTGCCACTTCACAATAGGCTTTTCAATTTTTCCCAAGGTCTACACTAGAAATTTACATTTTGAAATGTTCTTGCACCCTCTCGGTTTATGTACTTTTTTAAACAGTACTACAAGGCCACATTAATATGAAAATGTGCCTTATAGAAATAGGTTTAGTATAGCACAGATGTTAAAGGCGGACCACAAAAAGGTGATAGCATATAACATTATTTAGTCAGTAACTCAAACATTCATTGCAGAGGCGACCTCTTTCTCTCCCCAACATGCAGATTACGCAATTTCAAAAACAACCACAGGTCACAGAAAGGGGTCTAGGGAGTAGGAAGAAGGGTCATTAAGAAGAGTATGCTGTCATTGCCAGTTAACTCTCATTCTCCTGCCCAGCAGTTGCTTTATTTTGTTTTTAGCAGCATTCAAAACAAGTAATTAATATAAGTCATAATTATTATTAATGTGTGCTAGGAGTGTGAATTCACCAGCAGGATGTAAGTGCATTCCAGGTCAGGATTAAGACCTTTCTCCACCCTCCCCCACCACCACACTGCTGTGAACAGATGGCTGTGAATTGGAAAATACCATAAAGACTTAACTCCATGATGCATATATTTGCATGGGCTGGTCTACGAGGCACCAATGTTATATGGAGCAGACAGTAACAGGCTTTTTGTGACATTAATACCAAGTCCACCACAACCCGACTGTCGGTTCTATCTATGCAGCCCTCAAGTCGCTAGTAACATATATATAGTTAAACAAGGGACAAATGACACATGACTGTGTGCTGTTATACCACCGTCCAACTACAAACATTCGATGTCAGGACCGGAGGCTCCGGGTTATGCTTTCTCTCTCTTTACTGAGAAAAATACAGCAGCCAATCAACATCAAGTAACAGAAGAAACTACATATCCCAGCAATCCTGGTAGTCTATATTGCCCAATCCCAGTCCTGCAATCCATATAAATGTCTCTGTCCTTTAAGTCCTTCCTCTTTCTTTGCTGCTTGCAGCCATAAGCTAAGTACTCCTGCGCTTCTTATTATATATTTGCATGTTTTATGTGTATATTTTCCTTCAGCCGTGCAGCGGGAGCAGGGATCGAGAAGCACTCATTTGAGGAATTCCCTCATTATCACACACTATCATACCCGAGCAGCCGACCTCTTCAGAAGGCTTGGATCGGCCGTGTCGTGTGACGACTACATCATGTTTTGAAGTGGTGCACCTCTGCCGGGCATTTTCTTTTGCCCCAAGAGGTGTACAGTGTGTTTGCTGTCCTCCGGTGAAGGACAGCTGAGCGCCAAGTTCAGAGGACTCTGTCCTATTTCTATCTCCATCATCACACGCGCAAGGCAGTTCCCGGCTTCTTTTCACTGTTGGAAATTCCCTCGGGTGCGACGCGGGCGAGAGAACTTTTTCACTTGTAATTAGAATGCCCCAAGGTGTGCAAATACAGTGCAGGGCCTATGCCCTAGGGAAAATTGTGCAGGTGCTCCCTCTACTTTTGATCTTGGGCCGTTTTTGAGAGTTTTTCTCTCAGGAGTTTCTCCTGCTGGGGTTATTCCCCACCCCTTGTTTGAAATCCTTCATATCCTCTGGTCTGTTACACTGATGAGGGAGGATATTTTCAAGAGGAGGCAGAAGATTACTAAATGGAGGAAAGACTGGTTCAGGCCTTGGGTCACCATGTGCAGGATCCAGTTAACCAGGCCTTGATTAAGGCTTTGAAGCATTTTGCACAACCTCTAAAGAGATTTGGACAGAGAGAATTAATGGATTGATTCCCCTCCGAGATACTGGCTGGAGAAAGTCAGATTTCTGATGGGGGCCTTGCCCTAAGAGCCTCAGTGGGAGCACTGTCCTCTGCAGACATTTTTTCACAAATGGCCTCTTCGGTCCTCAAAGACCATGAATATGTCCCCGAGGTTTCTTCTGATCCTCCTGGTTCTTTTCTGGCTTCTGTACCACCGCACTCCGAGGTTTCTCATTCCTCTGCTTCACAGTCTTTGGACTCTGAACAAGGGCTAAGCAACACCAAACTGTTGCACAAGCGTAAACATAAAAACCATCATATTTCCACTGATACCGTGTCCCAGAAGACCCTGTTTTTTTAACCGGACAGTATAATTAATCTGAGATCTACTGAATAGATACCTTAAGCTGAGTTGGCACACTACGTGCAAGAACGTTTACGCAAGATCTTTGACAAAGACGTGCATAATACCTTACGTTCGGAATGGCCTAGTTCGTCATTGCTGGGTAAGGTGGCGGACACTCCAGAATTGGATTCTGGCATGGCCACTTTTCTCAAGAAATATGTGAAAGACCCCAAGAAAGGTCTAGACACGGCCTGGTAGGGTTGCCAGAACAAACTCCTCGACATTTCGGGGCCCCTCACCAAGATGCTGGAACTAGTGGTGCAGGTGAAGGAATCTGGTTCTCCGTTGGACCCGGAAGCCGTCCTCGAATGGGCACAGAGAGCGATATGCCTGTTGGGGAAACACAAACTGTGCCATGTCAACATAGCAGAGGAAATCTTTTCTGATGAGAATAGATCCCAAAGTGGCAGAATTAGTATCTTCAGAGCCTGGCACCCTAGTGAATGGTCATGAGTAAATATGTCTCCACCTTCTCTGCTCTTGACAAAGCCCAGAACTCAATGAGAGAGATGTTTAGCAGCTGACTTTTTACTAGGGCCGGACGCTTTAGAGGCTGAGCGCCAGGCCGAGGTTTCTATCAGGCCTCAGGCCTCAGCAGGTTATTCAGACGTGGCTATTATCAAGGCAACTCTATCCTTCCCAAAACAGGAGGAGCCGTGGTCGCGCCCATAGAGGCGGTGGAAGAGGTGGTTTCAGTTCCATGGCCATCACTACTACAGGTGAGATTAATCCCCTTTTCAGAAGTTGTTCTGGGGGAGGATATAATGGCATTTAACAGCCAGGGAAAGTATTTCACAGGACCCAAGGGTTTTGCAAACTGTCCAAGGTTACAGGATGGAGTTTTACTCCGCTCCCACGCAAGATATGGCCCCTCTTCCTCTTCATTTTTCCCAGTCAGAGAGCAGTTTCATAGACAACAAAGTAAGATCTCTGCTTCACAAGCAAGCAATAGTCAAGACGCTTCCACACCCGTATGGTTTTGTCAGCACAATCTTCCTGGTGCAGAAGAAAGGTGGAGGTTATCGTCTGGTTCGAAATCTAAAGACATTCAATTCTTGGATAGTGTACCGCCATTTCAAGATGGAGGGTGTCCATCCTCTAAGAGACCTTTTGCAAGAAGGGGATTGGCTGGTTCGGCTAGATCTCATCTGTGCCGATTTATGCTCCCCATTGTCGTTTTCTTTAGTTTTGTTGGCCAAACCAGTATTACAAGTTCTCAGTCCTTCCTTTCAGGCTGTAATCGGCCCCCTGGTGCTTCACGAAACTTCTAAGACCAGTGGTGCAATTTCTTCGAGAAAGAGGCGTTCACCTTATCGCTTATCTCGATGACATCTTAATCATGGCCCAAACCAAAGATCTAGTTTTAGGGCATCTTTCCTGAACTGTTCAGCTTCTGTAGAATCTGGATTTTCTCATAAATTCCGATAAATCGATAAAGATTCCATCTCAGTGTATAGAATTCTCAAGTTTCCAAGTTGATTCTATCAAAGCACAGATGAAATTACCGTTAGCGAAAAGAGCCTCGATCAAGAGAGAGTTACGGGGAGCCCTTGCCTCTCTGACTACATCCTTCAGAACCCTCGCTCACCTTGTAGTACTTCTAGCTTCTTCTATATAAGCAATTTTTCTAGGCCCGCTTCATTAAAGGGCCCTTCAATGTTTGAAAACCTTGCATCTGCGCAAAGGGTTAACCTACTCAGAGCAGATCCGGTTGTCAGAAAAGGCCAGGACAGAAATAGTTTGGTGGTTGGACCATATGGATGCGTGGAATGGCAAAGCCATTTTTGCATCCTCTCTGGAGATTAGCATAGAATCGGGTGCCAGCCAATGGGGCTGGGGTGCCCGGTGCGGGCAGTGCAGACAGGGGGCAGCTGGTTTCAGGAGGAACTGACACTTCACATCAGTTGTTTGGAGCTTCTGGCAGGAGTTTTGTGATTCGATCCCTGTCTCCCCCCAGAGTCAGTTGTTACATACTCTTGCGCATGGACAATGTTTCGGCAGTGCGGTACATAAACCGTCTGGATGGGACCAGATCTCGGGTCCTTGTGAAGATTGCCAAGGAAATTTGCCATTTTTGCCTGCAACACCAAATATCGGTATCAGCGGAGTGCATTCTGTGTAATTCCAATGTGATAGCAGACTGGAACTCACGTTTTTTGAGGCATGGCAGTGACTGGATGCTTCGTCAATCAGTCTTTCAAACTATGATCAATCAGTGGGGCGAGTGTTCAACAGACCTTTTTGCATCTCAACTCAATGCTCAACTCCCTTAGTTTTACAGCTGGAGATCGGACCCTTTAGCTCTGGGGTCAGATGCTTTTCTCCAGAATTAGACCAAGGGTCTTCTGTATGCCTTCCCTCCATTTTCCATGATTCAGAGAGTACTCTCTCATATGAAGAGACAGAGGACGGAGCTCAATCTGGTGACACTGCTCTGGAAAGCTCAGTCGTGGCTTCCGGTAGCGATGGTGCTCTCTTGCACCTTCCCGCTTCTGAGTCCATCGTTCCCATCCTTGCTTCTGGATCAGGCAGGATCTCCACATCCATTGATACCTCAGGGAATATTTTCCTCATGGCATGGAGACTTTCAGGAATCTTTGGCAGATTGCCAGGAATTTTGAGAGATGCTATGAGGCCTTCTGGAAGCTATGGCTGGGTTGGTGCAGTGAATGGAGTGTGGATCCCTTGGGGGCTCACATCAGTGTGATTGTTAATTTCCTTTAAGTTTTAGCCTCTCAGGGTTTTGCTTATAGGACAATTAATAATTTTAGATCAGCTATTTCAGCTGGACACCTTCATATTGAGGTTAGACTAATTGGAGGGCATCCTTTGGTTTGTAAGCTCTTATGGGGTATCCGTTTGATTAGGCCTCCTCAACCTAAATATTCTTCTTTGTGGTATGTTGATATTGTTCTGCATTTTCTCATAAACTGGGCATGTAATGAAGATCTTTTGGGTAAGCAGTTATCTGCCAAACTCACGGTCCTTTTGTGTCTAATACTTTGCCGACGCATGTCTGATGTGCACGGTCTGGATTTAGCAGGTAGAGTATTTACACCTTCGGTAGTTTCTTTTTCTATTTCTAGACGTATGAAGACAGCAACTAAGTTTTTCATATCCAGATTTTCCCCATAATCAAAAATTGTGTGTGGTAAATTGTTTGAAGGCATATGAGGATTGCACCAGAGAGATTCGCAGAGATGCTCAAGGGCAGTTGCTTATATCATTACAAAGTCACTTTGCGCCAGTCTCATTGGCCACTTTGGGCAGATGGGTTAAATGGCTTTTGGGGGAAGCTGGTATAGATGTTTTTCAGTTTGGAGCGCATTCAGTGCGTGGCACCATGGCATCCAAGTCCTTTAGAGCAGGTTCTCATTTGGAGGATATAGTGGCAGCTGCGGATTGGTGTTCGGACACTACGTTTAGGGTTTTCTATCATAAACCTACTATAAATGTAGCGTCTACAGTGGTGGATCAACTTTGAACCAGCATAATCTGAAGTCTCCGGTCATGACATAGAATAAAAGATTTTCTAGCTATTGCATCAATAATTTTTAATTCTATTAAGGACACGGAGGCGAGGATTATTCCACTCTTTTTGTTATTTGTATGATTTATGATATCTACTATAAACTTGGTATAATTACGATCTATTCTGTTATATTTTGTAATATGCATAATGTGTTTTCTGATATATGTTTTGTTCCCTCCCGTAAGCATTTTTTCTGGAATCATTGCCAGATTATTGGTACATTTTCTTTTGTTTTAGGATCAGATAATAAAAGTGCATGACTTCTTCAGAGTTTCATGGAGGACTAGATGATGGTGCCAGTTTGCATAAGGGCTTCCGTTGTTCGTTTTCATTGGAACCTTGGATAATCCCTTTGGAGATCAGGTTGTTTTGTTCTGCTTATTTGCAAAGAAAGAGGAAGGACTAAAAGGACAGAGACATCTATATGGAGTGCAGGACTGGGATTGGGCAATATGGACTACAAGGATGGCTGGGATATGTAGTTTTTTGTGTTACTTGATGTTGATTGGCTGTTGTATTTTTCACAGTAAAGAAAGAGAAACCATAATCCTCGCCTCTGTGTCCTCAATAGAACTGAAAAGTCTTGACGCAATAGCTGGAACATTTTTTATTCCCCCAATAAAAGTGTTGGACTCTTTAAAAGCACATGCTTTTACCCCAGAGAAGCAGCAGCTGCAGTTGAAGAAGTTTTCAGGCAGCCTCCCATTCCTTTGCGGAGTGCCCATCCTGAGTCTGCTTCTCTATTAGCCAGGGCCAGCAGCATTTAGAATTTAAATGAGAAATTAGACAAGTATAAAATAACAGAATTTCCTCTTGCTGGGATGGAGCACAGAGTCCGTGTGAAGCGCGAGATTACTCACGGCTGCCTGCACGTGGACCTGCACGCTGCTTCACAGTCTAAGGGTGGGCGTTTTTCAAGTCAGTGTAAAGCGGTGGCCATCTTGGGAGGGGTGATTTGTTTATTATGCTTACTGTCTCCAGGCTTTGTACTGATTAATTCCACTGGCAGAGCAGAGCAGCAGAATTTTAAAAGTAATTTTGCATTACAAAAGTAACGCAGAGTTACTGAATTCCTCCAATTCCACCAGCAGATGTGAAAATTCCACCCACCCCTCATCCTAAAGTCACTCATTAGATGTCTTAGCTATATGGGACTGTGGTCCAGTACTCTCCAGAAGTTATGGGAAAATTATAATAGCCCGTTGCATGTTACACGAACCTGCATGGAACAGGGCTTACATTTGGTCCTTACTCCTGCACTAAAGCCCATCCAGGTTTCTGGGATAGGGAACAGGGTGCGAAGTCTTGTTCTGCTGGTTTGTGACAAGCTAGTGACCTAGCTTTTCACTAGAATTACTTGTTCGATCATTGCTTCAGTATTGATTCAATGATGAATGGTAGATTTTTATGGTGAATGGTAGTTACATCCTCGTGAACTATCCTCAGGCACCACTGTTGCACCAATTTCAATTTTCAAATTTATTTTATTTCACGATTTGGCAATCCAAAGAGGTCTACATGTACACACATCTGCAACACAATACAAAAATAAAAATACGAGTAAGAATAAAATACATATTAAATATAAAGCCAAGCTATCTTTAAATACAGTGCTTAATATAAATAGAATCAATGGAAAATATAAAACAGGGTTATCTTTAAAATCCAATATAATTAGATCTCTACCCATCACTTATGTCTTAGAATACTGTGCTATATTTACGTATATAAAACAACAATCACAAAGAAAACTTCAGTTTGATCACTTTAGTTCTCAACCCCTCTAATCAATTACACAAATATAACCCAATGCAAAGCGTTCTAATATATAAAAGATAGGTTAAAACCCAGCAGCATTATACAAAAGAGCGATTCAATACCAATCTACAGAGAATATAGTGCATTAATCCTAAACTAATAGCTTCTGGCAGGGGCCTGAACATCACGTCTCAGCCCTTGAGGTAAAATAGTGCATTAGGAATGTAGCTTCCGTTACGTCCATCAATAGCTAATAACATCAATAAAGATTTAAAAAGGACTTAAAAATGTTTAAAATCCCGAAACAAAATATTTCATTCGGAGGTTTGTAAATAAATTTCAATACCTCTCCTGCTGAACGCATATTAAAATTCACGAAAAGCGGTTTCTGCCATTTTTTCCTTAATTCAACTAAGGTGAGGCAAACGAATAGCACATGCTTAAAATTCTGTACCCCCACCTGGCAGAGATGGCAAATGTTCGAGGATCCATCCCACTTGGAAGTTTAATCTTTAAGAGGTAATCCATGAAATCTCAACAGGATGAAAAAGCATTGTACTCCATGTGGTAAATTCCAAAATAAATAAGGTTGAGGATATTCAAAAATCGAATTGGTTAACGGCCTAAGCCTCCTCTTTTGGCGACAAAACTCAGTATCCAGTAAGAAACCTTTACCCCTTATAGCCTGTTTTAGGCTCTTTTTAAATGACAAGGGTGGTTGAGGTAAGAACAGATCAACATCTAACTCAAGCAATTGCATAGCAAGGTTGTAATTTCTAAAAAACTGATATTTTTCTCCTAATACCAAATATTTCTTGGTATGTTAAATGTCTGGAATCTGCACAATGAGCTAAGCAGAAGGCCCTCTGGATTACCGCAGCTAGGCCCTGTGTATAAACACTCTTAATGCTAAATTCAAGCCTTAAGGCTGCTATGGATACCAAATTATTACAAGAGACCAACCTTCTTAAGATCCGTTCTTATATCTTGTTTAAAAACTCCCATTTTGAAATTTCAATTCCATCTATGGCATACAGAAGGGTGGACGGAATCTTTGCTTGATAAACAGATAATAGATGAGAAAAATGCCGCCGGCTCACTGCATTATGAAAGGCCAATATACCGTGTGCCTGAGACAGAGCCAGTTGCACAACCATGATGTCACATCTGCATTTTTCAAGTCTTTTTTAAACAGAATTTTATTGCATTTTCGTAGTCATACTTACACACATCATAGTATCTAAACAATTGCTTATCATCAAAGGAGTGTCAATATGGATAACAGTTCTCTCTTACAGATAAATATCTCTTAACGATGTAAGATATCATGTAGTGCAATCATTCTCCCCTGACTCTTCTCTTAGTATGATCTTACAGTCAGTGTGTCATTTCTTAACCTTCATAACTAACCCCTGTCCCTTCCCTCCCCTCTTTGCAGGTATGTCCCAGTCACATCACTGTTCATGCATCTCATTTCATGTGGGTCTTATTGGTAGGGCACAGGTATTGCTGCATCTCGTAGGAATTGGTAGGTGGTGCATGGTTGTGAGAGTACTTCAGGTGTCCACTGGGGGATGGCCCCACTCTCATAAGTGGGCACCAATAGCCCTTCCATTGTGGAGTAGCCATTTTAAGTATAGCTTCATGCACGTTAGTTTAACATACTAGGCCGCTGTGCACTTTGCCCTAGATATACTTTACTCAGCTTCGCACTGTTATTTTACAATAACCAGTTTTTACGGCCTTGTTTTAATTTCTTCTATCACATTGTTTAGCTTAATTCAGCAATGTGTTCTCAAATAATGCATTCTTGATCTCCCTGTGCTTCAGTCAAGGCTACAGTCTGGTACATTGCCGGTAAACGTGGTAGAGGTTTAGTCTGCAGCATTCGTAGAAAATACACATCCTTACGTGGGGACATTTAGAATATCTGCGTGTTAGTTATAAAAACACTTTCCAGTCCTAGTACACGTCAAGAGGGAGATTCCAGCCAGGGAACCACAACTGTATGCTGAATGCCCCATTGCAAATTCTGATGCAGATTGCAGGCCTTTGCTCAGGTATGAGGGTTGATGTCTTCCCAGGGGAACCTGAAAGGCAGGCTTAGAGCTTAACATGCTGTGCTCGAAATATAACTTAGAGAGAGAATAATCTAGCAGCACTATGATAGCCTTATTCTCGTTCTTCACTCTATTGTTACTATTTTAATATTATTGTGTTGTGTAGTTCTGGTTATTGCAGCTCACACTTTGTTATCCAAAATGCAGTTGTTTTATTAAACCAATCTTAAAAACTTATACTGCTTCTATTGTCATTTATATATGAGACCGCACCGTGTATGAGAGAACCGGTTGTGACCTGAGTGATGACGACTTCCCTGCGAAGTACTGAGATGTCATGCGCTCGGCTGCCCAATTGTCTCTACCATTTGGGAGAGATGAGGCACTGCTAGTTAGCCGGAGCAAAACCCGGATTTGGAGTGACAAGAGTCATCTACCGTGGGCCAACTCAGTCCCCCACCTCATGGACGATCTTGTTGCTCAAAATCCAGTAGTCTCATTAAGATAATGAGAGCCTACGTGACACCATCATGGTCCTTCTCTCATTCTGCTCAGGTGTGGGATCCACCTCTCATTTCTCCCATTCTCCTATTGCCTAGAGGCATGGGATCTCTTTATCTAGTACTGTCGAGATTATGTTTGTGATCTACTCCCAAAAGCCCCCCAGCATAGAACACCCCCAGAGCATGTGAAAGAATGAGGCGTTTACTTCAGTGCAACGACTGCATTGATCGGTATTTATGTGGAACATCCTATTGATTTTCTCTGGTGTAAGATATGCTCTATGCAATTTATAGAAATTTATGAGCTTAAACGGGGCATTTCTTGTGGCTTTTGTTGTGTTATATTGGATATTTTCCCAGTCCTTGTCCCCAATCATCTTACCCAGGTCTGCTTCCCATTTATTTTTCAGGCTCACCAGGGGTTTCATTACTTCCTTAAGTAATCTTCCATATATGTAGGTCACTGCTTTGAACTTCCCTGATGCTATCACTAGATATTGACAACTAATTGATTGGTGTGGTTCTTGTATTCCAGCCTTCCATTGTCTCTTTATAGCTTCTGTAACTGCTCTGTGTATTAGAAAGTGACTTCTTGGCAGCTCACATTGGGCCTTATGTACTAAATTGGAAGGAGTGCTCCATTATCATAGAGTGCTCTGATCTCTGTCGCCCCTGCTTCTGCCCAAAATCGTAATCCTCTCCACGATCCTCCTTGTGGAAGTTCTTCCAAAAACCCTATAGGGAGATCTGGGGAGTACGGAACCCGCGTGTGTATCTTCCAGAGATGTTGTGCCCAGGACTTTAAATTCAGGTGTGTTTTCTCTACTGTTGTCTGGGAGTCGTAGTATCGCCCTACTCAATGCTGTTAGGTCAGGGGTCAATATGGGGAGTGGTTCTCCCAGTGTTTTTCTTCCCGCCACCCATTGTGTAAAGCATTGCAGGTGGGTGAGGTTCTAGGAAATAAGCCTCAAACTCCTGGACTGCCATTCCTCCCTCCGTTGTTGGTTTTTGCAGTATGGTCAGAGCTACTCGATGGTGGCTGGGGCCCCATATGAATCCCATTATTATCTTATCAATTTCCCTAAAGTATGCCCTAGGAACCCAGAGGGGTAATGTTGTAAAGCAATATAGCAACCTCAGGAGCACCACCATTTTGAGAAGAAATCGGCAGTGTAGACCAAAATGCTATACTTGTTTTCAGGCCTCTCATGGCCCTACCAAGGTTGCCATCCAGTAGATCATCCATGCAGTCACATATGTGAACTCCCAGGTAAGTAAGGGAATGAGGTTACCAGGGCAAAGGTCCTCGTGCATCTGGGGGTACGGCATCTGCTTGAATGGGGAATAGACTGGATTTGCTACAGTTTACTTGGGGTCCTGACAAGGTGCCATATTGCTTTAGCATATCCTGCGCTCCTGTGAGGTCTCTCTGCTGCTTCCTCTCTACCGGTTGTGGTGGTCCTGAGGATGGCGCAGAGGGGCCGTATGTTATGTGTTGTGCTTCTTCCTGGTATAAATCCTGATTGGTCCGCATGAATCAACATAGCCATATGAGGTAACAGGCGCGTTGGTAATATCCTACTTAATATTTTATAGTATGTATTTAACATTGAAAGTGGTTGATATGCTCGCTTGTCATGGGGCTCTTTGCCTGGTTTTAACAAAGGTACAATTAGAGCATCTCTGGTAGACGGTGGGAGTATACTAATGGACTTGGCCATATTAAGCATATTTGTCAGTCTGGGAGCTAGGGTTTCTCTATAAGTGTCATGAAACTCAATAGGGATCCCGCCAGTACCTGGTGTTTTATATCAGCCTATAGTTTCAATTGCTGCCCATACTTCTTGAACTGTGATTTAATCTCCCAATGCCTCTACCCGCTCTGGGGGTAATTGTGGTACATGTAGGGCATCCAGTAACTCCCTCAGGTTCACCGTTGGGAGTTCTGCATATGTTTGGTATAGTTGCACGTAGTACTCTTGAATTATTCTATTAATCTATTTTTGCCTGTGTCATCTCAAGCCATCTTCTGCTTCTAATTCTACAATAACTGACCCTCGTTTGGTGGGATTTGCTAACCAGGCTCGGAGCATGCCTGTACGGTCTCTTTCAGCATGGGCTCGCACCATATAATTTCGATAGTCAAAGCATTGTGACTTTTCCACTCTAGTTGCTACAGTTTCCTTTGCAGCGAGGAGCTCCTAATGGAGCTCCGAATGACCAGGTGATTTTTTTTCCCACTCTCATAGTAGTGTTGCTTCTACTAAAACCTCTTGGAGTAAAGTTCTCCTGACCCCTACAGCTTCTGATATGCATCGTCCTCTGATTACTGTCTTAAACGCATCCCATTTCGCTAAGGGGGAATCTGCGGTACCTGTGTTTTCATTGAAATAGTGAATAATAGTGAATAATAGCCGTGCCTATCGTTGTCCAGAAGATTTGGACCTCCAGGGTTTTGGGTCACAAGTGTCACGTTGGGATACTGGAACGCTCCTCCCTCGGCTAATACTGAGTAATAGTGGACTGTGATCTGAGAGGGTGCGGGTCAGATATTCTGTTGCATGTACTTGAGCATGCATATCTGGGGAGCATAAGATATCATCTAAGCGGATGTGCAAATCAGATACTGGAATGGTAAGAATAATCCCTATCCCAGGATGTTGCTTTCTCTAGGAATCTATTAGCCCCCATTCTTATTGCCACCTTGAAAAGGCGCAAGCCACTCTCTCAGTCTGCTTGCCTGGAAGGGGTGGGTGTGATCTATCTTGGGTGGGGTCCGCTATACAATTGTAATCCCCCCCAATATTACTGGTCCCGTTAGGAAGGCGGTCATGGCTTTGGATATGCTATAGAAGAACTGCGTTTGATCTACATTTGGGCCATATATACTCCCTAGTGTCACAACTCGGCCATCTAACCTACATCTTACTGCCACATATCGCTGTGGGTCGATCATTTTGACTCAGGGTCGATCATTTGGCTCAGAAATTGAAACAGTACCCCTGCCCAAATCCAGACCAGGGACCCTCGTGCATATGCATAATATGTTGTATAATATAGCTGTCCTCGCCATCTGAGCTGAAGCGCTAGCCCTTACTTAGTTGTTAGGTGTGTTTCCTGTAGGAGGGCACTATGTACCCCCTACGCTGCATATAGGAGTGGACCTTATATCGCTTGGCCATAGTATGCATCCCTTTAATATTCCAGGTGATTATCTTATATGTTGTGGTGTCTGCAATGTGTAGCCTTTTCCCCTCTTATTGTGGTTCTATCCACCCCCACGAAGTGCCCTTCCGGGTATTCTTTGCCTTCCATTAGCATGATTCATGTGGTGATGTGACTTTGGATCCCCCTGCCCCAAAGCAAACTAACTGTGAACAATCCCCCAAACTCCCCTTCCCCGGGACAAGTGGGTCCCCCTTCCTCATCCAAACTATAGCATGTAACTTAATGTTGGTGGAGTAGTCCACCAAACGAATTTGTGAGGTCCTTGCCATCAGCAGATGGTATCCCATCTGACTTCCTCCCCCTTAACATGGTCATCATATATCTGTTCAATTGTTCTTGGTCAGCTTATTGTGAATAGCCAACTCTAATGACTCATCCGTCAGTTCTCTGAGGATCTGCCCCTGGTGCAGTCGCTGTATGATTAGGATTCTTGTGTTGGTTCCTTTCTTGGGTATATAATGAATATAGGAAGTCTCAGCCACCATTGGGTGTCACATCATTCTGTATGCATGTTAGCTAGTCTCAAAAGCATGATGGGGGTGATTTTAGGTAGCTCGTCATCTGAATGTTCTGAAGAACCTTCTGCACTGGATATAGAGACCTCTCTATTTGTGTCCTTCTCCTTCGGGCAGGCGCCTTCTCACCTCTTCCGGCTTGTCTCAGACACTATTTCTACTGCCTTTTGCTGTCCTCTTCATGCCTCAGTTTTAGTTGGTGTCCCTCCATTGAGGTTTCATGCTTTCTTTTGTTTTGATTCCTTTCGGGCACTTTTGCCTGTTAACATTGTGTGGCTAGGTCCAGGGTGCTCTTGGAGTTCTAGCCAGTCCCAAACTTCCTGGGATGTTTCAAACAAATGCGCCCCTTCAGCCGTAGAGACTCTGAGGTGGGCAGGAAACATCATGGCATACTTCACATTTAAATGTCTCAGTCTTGCTTTAGCTTCCATAAACGTTGCTCTTTGTTTCTGTAAAGCCTTGGTGAAGTATCGGAAGATCATCACTTTATGATTTTCTACCGTCATCTCTTGTTTCTCTCGCCTTTGCAAGGATATGGTCATGATCCCGGTACTGTAAGAGATGAGGACCTATTGGTCTAGGCGGCATTCCAGGTTGCGGTGGTTTTTCTGGGACTCTATGCGCCCTCTCCAACCCGTAGAAGGTGGAGAGTCCCTCTGGTGCTATCTCCTCTAGCAGCCACCTCTCCAACTAAGATACCACATCTCTCCCCTCTATTTTTTTGGTCATCCCCACAAAGCAGATATCATTCCTCCTGGATCTGTTTTTGCTGTCCTCCACTTGGAGCTCTAGGGAGCGGACTTTCGTCACCATCACTTAAAGCCCTGTCTAATGTTCCCACCTCAGGGTTAAGCTCCGTCAATGTCTTCTCCTTCGCTGTTACTCTTTCGGACAGTTTCCGATGGTCATCCTTCAGAAAACTTAGGTCATCCCCCAGCACATCTATCTTGGTTTCGAGTGATTCTCTCGGGGTGGTGATGGCTTGCAAAATGTCTGTCAGCGTGCGGTCTTGCTGTGGTACCTCTGTGACAGTCTGCTGATTCGTTGGGAGTGCTCCATTGCTCTCCGCTGTCCCCCTGCTCCGTCTTTCTTTTTAATCATTTACCCATGTTTGTCAGTGGGGTAACTGGTCACATTGGCTCTGCTCTGGGTTGGCTGCTGTCCTTTGCGTGTGCCGAGGCATTCCAGCAAGGGCCCCTTGGGGTACTACTTTTGCAGGATTTAGCGCTCTTCCTTTTCTTCTTGGTCTATATCATCTTGGATACAGCACTGGGTTCCCTTTGGATATAGGGGTTTTTACTTTGGATACTGTAAATAGTTCTATGGGCACTGATGTGACTCTGATCCTTAACCTATTGGCTTCTTGGCATGGTAAGGCATAGAGAGCTCTAATCCAGGATTTCTCCTGACTCTGGGGGCCCTCTACTTTTCCAGTTGTGGCAGGGTACTGCTTATCCTCGTGGTGTTGTCTTGTTTTTGCTGCATGTTTGGTGACTATGGGGACTCTTTGGCATGCGTTGAGACCCCCCACAATCAGCCATCTACAATCCCTCGTAGCACCACTGGCACTATTAGTCTCTCTTTCCTGCTTCCTTACCTCTTTCTGGTGCTGCCGTTGTTGCCCTTCAGAAGTGCTATTCGATCTCTTAAGTTGTTGTATCCTCCTCAGGCTTTGCTGCCACCCAGGTCTATCGGCTGCCAGTCAGGGTCAGCAGCCACCTGCAGGGTCCGTCCTCCCACCAGTGTGGCCTCCTCCGCTCTGTGGGCGCCTCTGTAGTATTTCCACGCCCTGGGCGCTGTCCTCCCGCTCCAAACCCCCTGCAGCTGCCCAGGGCCCACAGGCAGAGGGACCCTCCTGGTTATCCCTGCACCCGCCCACCATTCCAGTGGCTCACGGCGGTGGTCTGGGCCAGACACGGGGGAAGCACCCAGAGGCTGCATCGAGGGCTTGGATGTGTGGCGGCCTCCTCTCCTGTGCACTTCGGCCCCGTTGCTGCACTGTGAGGGTGCTGTCAAGTGTGCCGCTTCAGCAATCTTCTTGGTCCCCCTCTTATTCCGCACTCACCAGGAAAGGTAGTCGATGCTGAGACGGGGCCATGAGGGTCACACGATTTCCTCCCACTGGCCACAGCTCTTTACTTACTCCACAGGCGTTTTCTCAGGGTCGCATACTGGGTGCCGCCATTTTGTCTTGGCCTCTTCGCGTTGTACTATGCCTAGAGTATCGTCATTTCTGAGTATTCACTCAGCTTTCCTGGTTCGCAGCTAGGGCTCAGGCAGCTTGTAAAGGGGTTATCGGTGTTCCCCATGCCATTGGGGCCCCTGTGAAGACAGGATCGTTAGGGATGTGAGGTTGCTGGGAGGGAGCTCGGCGACTCACATCCTACTCCATCGGCTGCTGGCCACGCCCCCCATATTTTTAAAGCTTTAATGAAATATTCATGCATAAATACTCCACCTTCTCACTCATTTTTTTATTAATAGCATGTCATAACAAGCGCCTTCATTTACACAGATTGACAATTTCAAGTCGTAGCCTAACACAAAATGTGGTGGATAAAAAAAAAAACATAAAATGCGGAATTACATTCACATATCTTCAGAATCACATGCCTGTACTTTTAAATGCAATGAAAACAACTACTTTAAATTATATTTCACATACGACAAGGGAAACTTTAAAAAACATGTGTTTGCCTTTTTTAATTGTAGTTACTTAATGCACCTACATTCTGGAATTCTTCACTTCTGGTATGTAGGCAGAGAATTCCAAAGCGAAGGTGGAGAACTTTATAGTCTTTGCATAGTACTCTGCCTGCCCCAACAAACAACATATGGTATGAAAGAACAGAAAGTAAGCCATTCCAGAGCCATTAAACAATGCTCCTCCATTCTCTTCCTTCGACTCTGGAAATTACCCAAATGGTTGAGGATCATGATGAAAGGGCCCTGTTAGACCTGTCAGCTCTAGGTGGTCTTCTCACAAACCTTTTTCCTTAAACCTCCATATTTTAATGATCGTGTTTCTTTTGGCCTTAAGGCTCTGTGCACGTTACCACTGCTAACTAGTGCTAAAGTGCATGTTCACACTCTTTAAAACTTGCTAACATTTGCTTATCCTCAGTTGGAATATTTAGTTTGTCTATAAGTCCCTAGTAAAGTGGCACTCCATGTACACTGCCTGTAAGTTAAATGTTACTAGTGAGACTGCAGTACCTGTTTATGCCACCTATGGAGGTAGCCTTGCAAACCCTCTCAGGCCTGCCATTGCTGCCTCTGTGTCCAGTTGTAAACTGCAATTTCAACCTGGCAAAATAATCATTTTGTCAGACTCGAACCTTTCTGTTTAATACATATGAGTCACCCCAAGGGAAGTCCCTAAACAGCCCAAAGAGTAGGGTCTAGTGCATTTAAAAAGTAGGACATGTAATTTTAAGTTTTACATATACTAGCAGTGAAAAACTTGTAAATTAATTTTCCAGTAGTGCAAGGGCTGCTTCTCTCATAGGATAACATGGGATTTACCATATTACATTTAATAAGCTGTAACTTCCAAGTGTGAACAGGTAAACAGATGATGTTTGGTATCTTTTAAATTGTAATGGAAAGTCCTCTGATGGTAAAGTCGGATTTTGAATTACAATTTTGAAAATGCCACTTTTATAAAGTTAAAAGAACAGATGATGGTTGGGATGTGAAACAAATCAAGCATTAACCCCAGTCACAGATCGGGGTTTAATCCATCATTTTTTCTGCTCACCATTCCACCCAAGTTCAGACCCAGCCATATGCAAATTAGTCTTGACCCTACTCCCCAGGGGAACAGTCTAGCCCAAACTGCCAAGCTAGGTCCTGCCTGGACCGGAAACAAGAGTCCTGGAAATGGTTTCAGGTTATCACCCATCCATAGCCAGGCTAGCTTGTATCCAGAGACACAGTAAGCACTGGACCCCGGTCTGGGCATATCCTTCCCATTTAGGTTGACAAAAACAAAAAGAACAGATGATGGGCGGAGTGCAGAACAACTCAAACATTCATCCCCAGTCACAGATCTAGTTATGATCCAGAGTTCTTTCTGCTCACCATACCACCCCAGTTCAGACCGAGCCATATGCAAATCACTCTTGACCCTCCTTCCCATTGGACCAGTCCAGCCTGACCTGACAAGCTAGGTCTTTTCTAGACCAGAAACAAGCATCATGGGACCAGTTTCAGTGTATCACCACTCATCAGCCATGCTAGCTTGAATCCATCGGCACAGTGAACACAGGACCTACATCTGGGCATACTCCTCCCACTTAGGGCACAAAAGTAAAAAGAACAGTTGATGGACGGAATGCGGAAGAAAGCAAACATTCACCTGCAGTCACAGATCTGGATTTAATCAATCATTATTTCTGCTCACCATGCCAACCCAGTTGAAACCCAGCCATATGCAAATCAGTCTTGACCCTGCTCCCCATGGGATCTGTCCAGCCTGAACTGCAGGCCAGGTCCTCCCTGAACCAAAAACTACCATCTGGGGCCAGATTTGGGGTATAACCACTTATCAACCAGGCTAGCTTGAATCCAGTGGCAAAATGAGCACAGTACCCATGGCTGGACATATCCTTCCCACTTAGGGCAACAACAGCAAAAAGAACAGATGATGGATGGAATGCAGAACTAATCAAACATTCACCTCAGTCACAGATCTGGGTTTAGTCCATCATTTTTTCTGCTCACCATGCCACCCCAGTTCAGACCCAGCCATATACAAATCAGCCTTGACCCTGGGCCCCCATGGGAACAGTCTAACACGAACTGCCAAGCCAGGTCCTCCCTGGACCAGAAACAAGCATCCTGGGACTGGTTTTGAGGTATCACCCCTCATCACCCAGGCTAACTTGAATCCAGTGGCACAGTGAACAATGGGCCCATGTCTGGGCATACCCAGAGCACTTAGGATGACAAAAGCAAAAAGAACAGATGATGAACGGAATGCAGAACATATCAACCATTCACCCCAGTTACAGATCTGGGATTAATCCTTCATTTTTTCTGCTCACTGTGCCACCTCAGTTAGGACTCAGCCATATGCAAATAAGTCTTGACCCTTCCCCCTAAGGGAACAGTCCACCCCAAATTGCCAAGCCAGGTCCTCCCTGGACCGGAAACAAGCATCCTGGGACTGGTTACAGGTTATCACCCTCATCAGCCAGGATTGCTTGAATCCAGTGGCACAGTGAGCACAGAATCCACGGCTTGACATACCTTTCCCACTCAGGTGCCAAAAGCAAAAAGAACAGATGATTGACAGAATACGGAGCAAGTCAAACATTCACCACCTGTCACACTTCTGGGTTTAATCCATCATTGTTTCTGCTCACCATGCCACCCCAGTTCACACCCAGCCACATGCAAATCAGCCTTGATCCTGTTCCCCGTGGGAACAGTCCAGCCTGAGCTGACAAGCCAGGTCCTTTCTAGACCACAAACAAGCATCCTGGGACCAGTTTCAGGGAATCACCCCTCATCAGCGAGGTTAGCTTGAATCTAGTGGCACAGTGAGCACCGGACCCATGGCTGGGCATACTCTTCCTACTTAGGGCACAAATTCAAAAAGTACAGATGATGGACAGAATGCGGAAGAAAGCAAATATTCACCTGCAGTCACAGATCTGGATTTAATCCATTATTTTTTTCTGCTCATCATGGCAATACAGTTTAATCCCAGCCATATGCAAATAGGCCTTGACCCTGCTCCCCATGGGAACAGTCCAGCTTAAACTGCAATCCAGGTCCTCCGTGGACCTAAACAAGCATCCTGGGAATGGTTTCAGGGTATCACCTCTCATCAGCTAACCTAGCTTGAATCCATTGGCACAGTGAGCAGAGGACACATCTCTGGGCATATCTCCCACTTAGGGAAACAAATACAAAGAGGATAGATGATGGACGGTATTCAGAACAAATTAAACATTCACCCCCAGTCACAGAGCTGGGTTTAATCCATCATTTTCATTTTTTTGCTCATTTTGATCGCAACCTTTTATGTGATTAATAAAAGTAATATACTCTTATGTCTGTCAGATCCTTCTAGTTGCGGAGATGTATAGTGTATGTGAGTTGACTAAAAATATGGAATATCCAGAGCCAACATCTGTTCTGCAGTTCATAATTGTTTTCATTGTGTACCAACCATGCATCAATTCATATAGTAAAATCTAATGAATATGAAAAGGGTCTAAAGCAGAGGTCTTTAATCCCTCGGGTGTGAGCCCCGTGGGTGGGTGGGGGTGCAGAGTCCTGGACAGGTAGTTGAGCATTTCCCCCTCACTTTGTCCAGTCATTAAAATGCTTCACTTCAACTTTCCTTCAGGTAGTCTCCTGTGCTGTGAAACAAAGCCGCAGAGACAGCTAAAGACACCTCCCTGCCAGGGTGCCTGCTTCCTGAATGAAATGCAAATGTGCACTTCGCGCTGATCTGCAACTGTAAAGGATACTTGAGAGTCAGTTCTGGCTTTAATTGACCTAATCAATTGAAGCTTTGCAATGACAAACATTAAGGTCCAGATGTAGCAACAGAGCAAATTGCGACTTGCAATTTGCGAGTCCGTGCGACTCGCAAATTGCAAGTCGCAATTTGCTATGCAGAAAGGTGTCTCAGACACCTTCTGCAACTCGCAATGGGGTCGCAAAGACCCACCTCATTAATATTAATGAGGTGGGTCGCAGTTTGCAACCACATTGCGAGTATTGGCACTCACGGGGATGGTGGCCTGCTGGAGTCAGCAGACCACCATGTCCGTGACTGCTTTTTAATAAAGCAGTTTTTTTTTTCCATCTGCAGCCCGTTTTCCTTAAAGGAAAACGAGCTGCACTTGGAAAAAAAACCCGAAACCTTTAGTTTTGGTTTTTTTCCATTCACAAAGGGGAAGGGGTCCCATGGGGACACCTTCCCGTTTGCGACTGGGTTACCATCCACTTCAAGTGGATGGTAACTGCGATTTCATTTGCGACCGCTTTCGCAGTCGCAAATGAAATTGAATAGCATTGCGAGTCGCAAATAGGAAGGGAACACCCCTTCCTATTTGCGAGTCGGAAATGCATTTTGCGAGTCGGATCCGACTCGCAAAATGCATTTCTGCATAGCAGAGAGGCTTTTGCGCCTCGCGAACGGCGTTTTTCACCGTTTGCGAGGCGCAAACCCTTTGCTACATCTGGCCCTAATTCTTTTTGAGTGGTAGTGCAAAGAGTTAACAACTGCACTGTGAACTGTGTGCATTCAATTTTAATCAAATTTACATAGTGCTTACTTCACCTTGTAGTGTTGAAGGGACAGCTATTAAATAGAAATGGTATTGCATATGCTCTGGTATTATTGAAATCTACATTTTGGACACACTGTTTTATCGCAAACATTTTTGTAGTGACCTATCGTATACTGTCTGTAATGCAAGTATAGAATAATGCCTTACATATTCGAAGTGCTTTCTGTCACAGGCTGTGACCTTGTGGCACTAAAAATACACAAGTCACTATTTTCGACTGCACCCACCAAGATTTAGGGCCAGATGTAGCAAAAATAAAAATTGCGACTCGCATTTTGCGAGTTGATGCGACTCGCAAAATGCGAGTCGCAAATTGGAATGCCAGAAAAAAAAGCGATCCGATTTTGCGACTCGCAGCCGGACTCGCAATGCTGTGTGCGAGTCCGCAGTTTGCGAGGTCGCTGTTTGCGAGTGTGCAAAAAACGAACTCGCAATTAGCGAGTGGGTGTCGCAAATTGCGAATACCTTCAAAATTGCTTGCAGATGCAGCAGAACACTCCAGAAAGCATACCAGAACACTCTGGAAACACTTCCTGGCACATGATGATGACATCACAGCCAGGAAGTTAACAAATACACCTGGGAGGAGGGCTCAACAGTGAGCAGTGTCTCTGCCACTGACAGTAGGGTGCTGAGGAGTGGTAGGCAGAGCACCATGGACGCAGCAGGGACCAGCCAGGCTGGCAGGAGGGGCAGGAGATCATAGATAACAGCCAGGACAGATTAATGTGGCACATGGCGTTAATGTGCCACATGACTGGTTGGCATTTTCCTGCCCATGGACAATTTCAACTTGTATATAGTTTCTTCATGACATTAATAAAACAGTTATTTTTGTTCCACTTAACAAATGGTTAATAGGTGAGTATGGTGGGAGTTGACACGTACCGTCCAAAATATTGCTTTGCAATGTGGTCCCGTCTCAGTCTGCCTTGATTAGCAAGACTCCTATCCCCATGATGGCGACGTGGTTGTTCTTGCTCTTCATCATCAGGATCTGGGTCTGCAGGGGTGAGAGGTAGCCCACGTCGGGTGGCTATGTTGTGGAGGATGGCGCATGCGACCACAATTTTGAAAGCGGTAATGGGGGTGTATTGGAGGGCGCCTCCACTGCGGTGGAGGCATCTGAATCTTGCCTTCAGCAGTCCGAAGGTGCGCTCGATCAGGTTCCTGGTCCTCTTATGCATACTGTTGTATTGCCTCTCTGATTCAGTTCTGGGTGTTAAAAACGGAGTCATGATCCAAGGCCTGAGAGCATATGCACTGTCACCTGTTGGGCACAAAAGTACACGGTTAGGAAGTCCAGATTGTCGTGCACAGTGACCTGTGTGTATGTCTGCAAGTGTCTGTGGCTCTACCTAGGAGGTAACCGTCTCCAAATTCCCCACGTTCCAGGCGTTGATGTATCCCACTATGCCTAAAAATGTATGAGTCATGGGTACTGCCAGGCAACTTAGCTACGATGTCCGTGATGACATAATGGGCATCACAAACAACCTGTATGTTGAGTGAGTGGGTACACTTCCTGTTGCGGAAAATGTGTTCCAGATTAGCAGGGGGGCATATTTGAATGTGTGTCCCTACACACCCTATGACATGAGGAAAGTGGGCAATGCGGTAAAAGTCCAGCTTGGTGCTGTTAATTTCTGCCTCATTCCTTGGTAAGTATATGAAGTGAGACATGTGCGTGACTAAGGCATCTAGGAATGCCCTGAGGAACCTTGACACTGCACTTTGGGATACCCCACCTGCCACGGCAATGACCCCCTGATAGCTCCCTGAGGCCAAGAGGTGCAGTGCGCATAGTACTTGCACATGCGTAGGGATGGCGCAGCCACGCAGAGTCTTGTGTTCTAGCTGTGGTTTCAGTAAATCTATTAATTCTTGAATGGCTGCGCTGCTAAGGCGGTATTTGTCATAGATCTCCTCTTCAGTTTGCTGAAAAAGAGTCTGCCTGGTTCTATATATCTTCTCCTGTCTGTGGCCCCTCCTCCTGCTCTGCTGGGCTGCGTAGACTCTCCTCCTCACTGCTATCAGGTATATCTCCGCCATCTTGAGTAACCCAGATGGCTTCTGGGTCCCCTTTTATACTTTGGTAATGGTTACCACCTGCTCTGAGTTAGTGGTAAATGGGACATGCAAACTGGGCTTTTTGCGACTAGTCGCAATTTGCGAGTTGCAATTGCATAAGGTTTGTGACTCGCAAATTGCGACTTGCAATTTGCGGGTCGCAAAATGGGGTCGCACCGGATGCGACTCGCAAACGGGTCCCATCGCTTTTTGCGAGTCGGAAATGGGCTTTTTGCATCCCATTTCCGATTTTGCACTGTCGCAAATTGCGAATCGGCCCGTTTGCGAGTCGCAATCGTTTGCTACATCTGGCCCTTAATTCTGTTGCTGTTCTGTGACATACAGGCCTCTGCGGTGCATTAATTAATAGAGGTGTCATAATGCACTAAAATGCACTTCACAATGAGTAACAACTTTCTTTTAATTATTTGTCATTTAAGCTGACTGTTATTTTATATATAGCATCACTTTTTTTAAGCTTCGGCAGCACAAGCCTCTCAATCAAACCTATGAGGTGATGCAAAGCCACCCTGCGTGGCTTTCCATTGCCTCATACATATGGAGTAAGGCAAAGCAGCGCAAGCCGCTGTGTTGCCTTACTCCGCCTCAAGTAGGCGTTCCATGGCCAGTGTGATGGGTGTTCCCACACAACAGCCATGGATTTTGACGCTGCCCCAGATTTACAAAATGACATAAACTGGAGCAGTGCCAAAACCTTATGCCTCGCCAGAGCAGGCATAATGAGGAGAAATATTTTCATTTCTCTTTGTTTTTTCCTCTTTCCATGTGTGTTGCATTGTGTAGCACACATAGAAAGAGAAAAATGCTTCTCAGGATTGTTTATGTGCAGGAAGGTGCCTCTTCCTGCACAAAAATAATCCTGCCTACGTTGGTGATGGGCAGCAATTTGTGTGCCAGCGCAGGGGGAAAGGACAGAAATGCACTGTATTTAATAAATATGGTCTGTTCCTGCCCTTTTATATTGGCGTAGGGGAGTGTTGCAAGAAGGCCTGTGACACTGCCCTATACCAGTTCATCATAAATTATGATGTTTGTTTTTAGCTACACCTTTGACCACACTCACTGACTTTTGTTTAGCTAAACATTGTTTAATATTATTTCCTCACCGTAAAAATGATTTGTCGTGGGAATTGGAGGTGTTAATGATTGTTGAGGATGAGAAGTACCTCATTCTAAAAATGTATGTAAGGTGGGGGGCCTTACACTCAAAATGTTTTGAGAGGGGGTCCCAACATCAAAACTTTTGAAGACCTCTGGCCTAAAGGAAACCTATGCATTTTTTAAATGCGCCCAAGATGCTGAAATTAGAAGCTGGTGTTTATTTGTACAAATGTGAATTTGTGGTTTCTCAGGTAGGGCCATATGTACGAAAGCTTTTTCCCATAGACACAGAATGGGTAAAATCCTTTGGTACATCTGGCCCATAATCATGTTATTCAGAGGGCATTGTGTTTATTCTCGAACACTGTGTTGCATTTTGAAACTAAAATTGGAGCGTAATTCAATTGACAAAATTCCTACTATTTTGTGTTCCCACATTTCGTCTAATAACAACATTACTACATTTGGCTGGGTCTTTAAACCACAATGGGAAAGGTCCCAAAATGCAGCATAGATTCATCACATTTTTGCTTTGAAAAGTGATCTGGGTTTTTGCGATTTTTGGGGCTGGGCACATGGGGAAACCTATCAAAGCTGGACATTTCTGAAAACTAGAGTTCTAGTAGAGTCCAGAATGGTATGACTTGCTTGGGTCTCATTACATTTCTTACCTAGAATAGCATGCAAATGTCAAACTTTGGCTAAAGTCACCTATTTTCCCCGTCTTTCTGTGAGGGAAAGTTACAGAATCTGTAGAAATCCACAGAATTCTTAATAGCATAACAGGTAATCCATTCTTCTCCCAAAAAAGTGGTACCCCACCTGTGTGGCTAGGCCTATTACCTGCAACAGGAAAGAGCTAAAAAAGTCATGTAGAATTATTGTGTTTTTGCTATAAAAATTGTTGATGTGGGGTGAGGCTCGGTCGCCATCCAGGGAAACCTACCAGACTCAGACATTTCTGAAAATCCAGATGGACATGCACACATCCCACTACATTCTCCTACGCAGAATGGCCTGCACATATCTAATTGTGGCTAAAATTATGCATTTTTCTTACATTTCTATGAGGGCAAGTACCAAAATGTACAGCAATCCACAACAATCCTACCAGCCTGTGTTTCCACACTTCTCTTGATAAAAATGGTTCCCAGCTTTAGTGGTTGGGCCTATCTCTTGCGACAGGAAATGTCCAAAACACACTAGGTAGACAGCACATTTCTAGCAATGTGGGTAGCTGAGCTAATTGGGCATGGACTTGGTCTTCCCTGAGTAAACCTACAAAACCTAGACATTTTTGAAACCTTGACACCGACAGGAGGCAAGAGGTGGTGTGATTTATGTGGATCCCACTATGTTTTATGTTTTCTCAGCAGGGATGCAATGCAAATGTTAAACTTTTACTAAAATAATTCACTGTCCTCACATTCATTGAAGAATAGTTTCAGAATCTGAGAGCATCCACAACTCAGCGCTCCTCCTCATCACTTGTGTGGCAGGACCTAAGGCCTGCATTAGCAATCTTGTGAAGTCAATGTGGTATCAGTATGGTCTTCACATGGTTTCATTTTGGGTCCTCCTCTATGACGTGCATTCAGTCCGCCCACACAGGGTGGAGGAATGTTTTAATGTTAGGGAAAAGTTTGGCAATTCAGGGTAGTAAGTAGCTGACTACTAGCTGGAAATGCCTATGTTTTCTGACATATAAATGTGGGAATAATATGCCTTTTTGACCCATACTTTGATGTTAACAGGCCGTTTTTTATAAGAAAAAATGTGATTTCTGCATGCCACCCCACCATGAATTTCCCTGGGTCTCTGGGATTCAGATGTATCCAGAGTTGGCAGGGTTTCCTAGTTGCTGACTGACCTTGAACCTAAGGAGCATACCTTTTCACCATGGGACGTGGGAGAAAAATGGGATTTACCATCCTCTGAAGGCCCACATGTCACAATTACACTCAAAGAAACCAAATTTCCCCTCACTTGCAATGCTGGTGTGGTTGCTCTAGGGCTCGGGGGTTTGAAGAGACTTTCCGGGATTGAGCCTGGGTGAACCATCCCTACTTCATTTTTTAAAATAATTCTCTGTTTCTAGTGTAACATCTATCACACTAGGAGGGTGGTTTAGGAGTAAACGACCCCATGGAGGCAGAAAGACTATGGCGTTCTTTAGGCGATGTGGGCATGACCAGATGCTTGGCTAGGACACCTACAAGCCCATTTTACTTTAAAACAAATATTCCCTGGTTTCGACTGGACCTTCTGCCTCTTAGGGAGAGAGTAGATTGAATGTGAACCCCCGAATATGATCCACGGTAGCAGAATGTTTAGGGTAAATTAGTTGGTGGGATCAGGATACCTAAGCTTGGGTGACACCCCCCCCTTTCCATCTTTTGGAAAAAGATATTTAATGTTACTTGGTGGAGTGTCTGTCCCCTTGGGGAGTGCAGACTGGGGAAAAAGCAAGCTAACCTGCCCCAAGGAGCAGAAAGACTATTGAAGTCTACGTTTAGGGTGATTTCAGGCCTGATCCAATGGTGGATTGCCTACACCCCATAATTTCAAGAGAAAAAATAAATCTACTGGTTGCTAGGAAGCTTCTTACCCTCCTCGGAGAGGTGATTGGGGGATTCGTCCCGCCTTCTGACCATCACAAACAGGGGCAGAAAGAGTATTGAGGGCCTTTAGTCATGGGGGATGTCCTGAGGCATAGAGTGGGCTGCCCCTACTTTATTTATTTTTTAATCAAAAGCCATTCTCCAGTAGCTTGTGTGCTTTCTGTCTCTGAAGAGGGTGAATGGGGTAAGCTCCCTAATTTGCCCTATGGGGTAGAACGACAGTTGAGACTGAGGGGTGGAAGTCAGGCTAATATGACAAAGGGCTTCTTCCGCCCTAATTTTTTGTTTTCTAAAAAAAAGCTATTCACTGTTGGCTAGGGCAGATTGGGAGTAAGCCTCCTAATATGCCCCCAGAATGGCAGAAGACTTGTGAGTCCTTCAGTTGTAGCGACATGATTAGATTCCTGTGTGGGCTGTTCCACCTCATTTTATTTAATTAAAAAAGCTATTTCCTTATGGCTAGTTGGCATTTTGCCCCTGGGATGGCAGATAGGAATAAGCCCTAGTCTTGAGAGAGGGGGCAGAAATAATGGTGGTCATTACAACCTCGGCGGTCTTTTTGCAAGACCGGCGAGGGACCGCCGTGCTGAAGACCGTCAGTGCAGGCGGTTTTCCGCTCGGCAAATAATGACTGGTGGCAGCCCTCCGTCCTTTTCCGGACAGAGAGCCACCAGCAGCCATACTGGCGGTCGGCGAGGAAGTGGACGTTGGTCCACCTCCACCGCCCCGTCAACAGAACACCGCCCACCGAATCACATTCTGTGATTCGGCGTGGCAGTGTTCTGTTGACGGGGTGCAAGCGGCGGAGCAGCCCCCATGGATCCCGTCCCCTCTCAGAGGATCAACGGACCAGGTAAGTTGCTCGTCCGTTAGGGGAGGGGGTGGGGCGGTGTTGTGTGCGTGCATGAGGTGTGTGTGTGAGTATGTAGAGTGGGTGTGTGAGTGCGTGTATGCATGCGGAGGGTGTGTTGTATTTGGAAATGTGTTCGTGTCTGTATGTATGTCTGAATGGATGTGTGCGTGTATGTCTGTATGTGGGTGTGCGTGTATGACTGTGTGTGTGGCTGTTGGCATGTTTGTTGATATGTGTGCGGGTATGTGTGTTGGTGGTGCCTGCATGCGTTTACGGTGTGTGTCTGGGTTGCGATGTTGGGGGTAGGGGTGCGGAGGGCCGTCCTGCCAACATTGGTGGGTGGCAGGGGGGTTGGGGGATTGGGGGTGGGGGAGACCCCTATCAGTGCCAGGGACGGAATTCCCTGGCACTGATAGTGCTTACCGCCATGGATTTCATGGCGGTTCCCAACCCCATGAAATCCATGGCGGTCAGCCGGGTCGTGATACCGCCGGCGGTCTCGTGACGGCCGCCGGACTGGAGACCCAAGTGTCCAGCCCAGCGGTCGTCTCCGCCGTGGTGTTCGGAACGAAGAAGTGCGGATGACCATGGCGGTAACTGCCATGGTCACGATTCAATTTTTTTTACCGCCAGCCTGTTGGCGGTAAGACCGCCACTTCCCCGCCAACCGCCAGGGTCGTAATGAGGGCCAATGTTCTTTTTTTTAGGTGGGTACTTCCCAAAATGAAATCCTTGGTGTTTAGTCGGTGGATCCCTGCTTGGGAATCATTCTCTTGTGTTGATTCACAAGTAGGTATCCACTAGGGAGAGATACCATTGGTAGTGGACATTACACCTTTCCAGCTATTCTTCTGTCTCAATGATCAGAGGCTGAGATATATCCCCAAGCACAGATAAAAATAAAAGCAGTTCCTGCTTGAATGGCATTGATTGTTTTCACTTTCATTTTGTGACATCAGCATGCTGTGTGTGCTGATCATCACACAATAGAAAAACTAAACTAACTTTATTTTTATAAAAAGAAAATCTCTCCTGATCTCAGAACAGAAGAATGTTCTGTCTCTGTGTGTTACAAAGGTAATGCGAAGGGCGTGAACATTGCATTACCCATCAAATCGGTTACATACATGACATTGCTATTGTCATGTAATGCACATAAAATGTATTACGACACGCAACAGCCATCAGCCAGCAGCCATTATTACAAGTAAAAGCCATCCTGGGCCATGTGATACACATGCATGCTGTATCAATCAATGCTTAATTTTTTGCCTTATATTCATTTTTTCATTCCTTTTTACCGCCATTGGTGAACCCTAGGGTGAACCTGTCTTAGTACTTCAAGGCATCCGATATTAGGTGATATTTTTATGGCATTTCTAAAATTATTCCTAAAAAGTGTTAAACAATGTTTGTTTGTATCATTTTTAACCATAGTTACGCACAGTGAAAAGTGACAGCGTTACTTTAGAATCTTACATCGCAAAAGAGAATGTGTTCTTGTGACATTTGATATTAAAATATAGTGAAAATAGTTCTTTGATTTACTTAAAGTAGTGAGCCCATGCATTCATGATTCTTTCTTCATGTTCCCATTCAGCAGACTGTCAGGGAGAAAGTGGGACTCAGAGGGACCAAGGTTGAAGAAGAAGGTGGACATTGTCCGCTGGGCCTACACATGAAGAGGACAATTGGATCACATCAGGGAAGAAATGAGTATTGACCAGCAGGGAGGTTGCAAGCACCTGGAGAGTCACTTGAACACAAGCCAGGAAACTCTGGTTGGATGCTGAGAAGATCAAGAAGTTGGCCAAAATGGGCATCAAATGCCTAAATAGGCATATGGGGGGGTTCTTCCTGATCAACAAGCTAACATTTGCCTTGTCCCAGGAGAAGGCCCCTCCATCATAGGGTCCGGAAGCCATACTCTCCATTCATTACGAGGCCCCCCCAAAACAATAGGATTTCAATGCAAACCTTATAAATGCCTGCCTGGAAGATCAGAATGAAGGTGAAATTTGCACCTGAGTCCTTGTGTGGTATGCTCAGGAGTGTGAGCCACTGCTTGCTTTCAAGTAGATCTTTAAATAGGTGGGCACTGGTCATCAGGAGCTCTATCAAGACCTTCAAGAGATGGTAGCGGAGGTGAATATACAGCAAGAGAAGCATATTGACCATCATAGAGAGCTCCTATGTCTACTATCCATAACGACAACAGCCATTGCAACTCATTCTCTTTCAGAGACCTCCACTAACTGTGTTGTTATGTTCCTCGGTATGCCTTCATCATCCTTAAAACTATCCTAGTGTGCCTATATCCACAAGTGGTGTCTAGTCCTGATCCACAACCTCAATTACATGTGCTTGGGGAGGAGCTGAAGATGGGCCTATACTCTGAAGAGGAGGAGAGGAAGGAATTTTAGAAAGCCTTTAACAAACTCCACCTGGTTTGGGGGATTTGACTGTGAATTCATTTTGAACCTAGGACTTTTAAGTTACTTTTCAATATTCACTTGCAACCCTGTGGCTTATGTTTTCTTTTTTTTAAATATTCACTTTTTTTACCCTTTTTCTATATTTGATATGTTTAAGTTCCCAGAAATTCCTGAAATGTATTGTTTAGTTGTCCCAACTCCTGCCAAAGTTCAGTTTACCTCCATGCACTCATGTACTATGTTTGATCTTTCCTTCCGTACTAAGGGTAGTCAACATTTCCCCTGCTGATAATATATTTTTTAATTATTTCAAACTTCATACATAGACTTCTTTTCCTAAATGAAACATGCTTATGGTCCTACGATTTAGTGTTTTTCTTTGGGAATGTTATTAAATGCAATTGAGTTGTTACAATTATTTCTGAAGGTTCCTGAGTTTCAAACACAGTACATTAGATCATTAAAATATACAAATATTCATGGCTAGGCAAACAAGAGATGACACACAGTTGAAAAGTAAGTAAAAGTGATATATATTGAAAGAGATGAGTTTTAAATATACATCAAAGTTGTGGGATGAGGGCTTTTAACAATTGAAGTTGTATTTTCAAAATATGGGTTATTAAGTGATTGATAAACAGTTCAATGGGGGTGGGGGCCCATGCCACCATGTGGGGAGGAAGTCCCTGTGCTCTGCTAATAAACACTGGACCCACGTGATGCTGACAGTGTTGTGAAATGACAGAAGGTAGATTTGTATTTGAGGGTTTCTGGGAGGAGTTGGTCGTGCAGTTTATTGTTCTGGCCTAGTTGACTGCAGTGTATGCTTTGGCCCTGCAAATTTATTTAGGCACATGTGAGATGTGACCTGTGTCATCTGCCTAGTGAATACATACACAGTTGCATCCTTCACGATCAACACTGGGAGATGTTCATGTTACAAGTTAACCATGTATTGAAAATAATTTTTAATCTTCCTGGTGGGATTTGATGCTGTGAGGGTCTCCCCATTTGACGAACAGCCCCCATTTAGAGGATTGTTGCTGGAAAACCTGATCCTTCCAGAGGACAGGATTTTTCTAAAGCACATTCCTCCCCATGCATGGCCTTTTCACAAATCCAAGAGGCAGTTCATTACAAGAGGGTTGACATCTTAGAGGTTGTGGGAGGTAGATTGCCTAATGTAAATCCTTTGTGCTAGGGTTTTTCTTCTGCAAAAGATTGAATGAAGGCCAGAGTTGCACCTGCTGTGGAAGGTGGAATGGTGCAGTTAGACCTGTAGGCTGATGGACTGATTGGGGTGATTATTACATAAATAGTATGATTATCCAAAACTGAATTTTAAATCCATAGAAACTCACTAGAGGGAGGTCTGCTGGCTAGCCTTGAGGTGTTTGTGGAGAGTTGTTTGGATGGGATCAGCAATCCCTACCCCTTTTTTTCTTGTTCAGCTGTGGCTTTCATGGACTTTGGCAGCTTTGAAGAGGCCAGAGGTTTAGTTTTTTCCTGAAACTGCACGCTGTCCTCTGCTAGTAGATGTTAAGGCATCATAGTAAGGCTCTTGTTCCCTAGGAGCTAAATAGAAGCATAGTATGTTTGAAATTACAAAGTGTGTATATGACTTGAACGGAGATGTTCTATAATAGCTGAACACAGCAAATGACTCTTTAACAGGGAGCAATGATACATGAAAGTGCAATGCTGGTTGCAGGTTAACATAGAACTAATGAAATAACATGAAATAAAGCCTTATCTGATCTTCCCATGGATGCTACCTGTGAGGAAAGACACCTCAACGTCAGCTGATGGTCCTGTGTCATGGCAGAAGGTACCATAAATGTCTCCCTAGGTTCAGCAGCTGGTAAAAATGTAAGGCAAATAAAGTCTGGTGATAGTGGGAGTGAACATAAATGTCAAAGCTAACACAGATGTTATTAAGCCAAATAAAATGCATATGTTCATATCTTTTTAAAATCAGGGATTTGGCCTCTGGACATACCTTTTTAACAAACTATAATGGATTAAAATACAGTAAATTGTCTTCAGGTGGTAGTACGATTGATTTCAAAGGCTTACCTAGCCCTAGGATGGGAGAGAACTGAATTGTTGCTTGCTGTATGCTCCTTGATGTTGTTTATTATTGAAGGAGGCATAGCTTGGACATCAGGTGATGGTGGATCACTTGAGCTGAAAACACAGACATAGCCAGAGTATAGTACTATGTACACATGGTATGTAAAATCACATGCACATCAAATTCTCCTGAATAAAATATATAGGGATACATATGTTATTTGTAGGCAAACACACACATGACATAGGTGTCTGTTGGATAGTATGGCATAACAAATATCACCCACTGATGGTATAAAATCGAGCTAGAATAGAGTGGGTAATGAGGAGCATATATTTTACAATTCAGCAGCAGAAAGGAAGGGACATATGGACAAGCAACGTTAGACACATACAAATAATACTACATATCCTGACATTTATACAGAAAGAAATGTGTTTATACAGATTGTTGCTGATTTGGCTTAAGACTTCTCAGACTATTGCCATCTGTTTGGCTGATAGGCAGACAATGCAGGACCTTCAACGTAAAAGAAGAGAGGATGTGTATGAGCACATTAGGGCTATAATAATGTGTTTAATTCAACAAAATATATATGAAAGAGACATTCATTTCAGTGTTGTAAAATAGCAATCAGAGAATTACAATTCTCTTGAGTGTGCTATTGAGGGTGATATCAATTTGGAATTCCTGTATGGAGAGGTGTAAAACTACTATGGTGCAGATATTTCTACCCGTATTTGTGAATACCATCTAGGCTGAAATCTCCTTCCAGGCACAGGTGGAAATATACATGTGCAGATACAGTTGCATATAGTTTTGCCTTTGTGAATAGAGATCTCATAGAGCGAATCCCTTAGCACTCAAGGGAGTTTATCATGAATAATTGCACTGGCATAGCACTGGACTGAGAGCCTATTTTTGGGTGTTTGCTGTGTTTAAATTGCAAATATTGAGCTTGGAGTTAATGCATGAACTGCAGACAGCAACTCATGGAAACAGTGAAAGTCAATCTCTGTCAATCGTTATTTAATCTGTCATCCACTATTGCAATTGGGTTACTTCTGTCTGTCACCCACTATTGCAATTGGGTTACTTCCATTTGCTTTTCCGATCACCGAGTTTTGGATTTTTTTATGTGGGTGAGTCTCAAAACTGGTGTCTCACCCACAATAATCATATGGCAACCAGACTGCATGTGTTTACTGCCAGTGTCTTCTTTTAAGAAAAGGTTAAAGCAATGCAGCAAGGTTAAGGAGCACTTGGCTGGCTACACATGAACACATGTGCACACTTGTGTGGGCTGTGTGTGAGAGGCTACTGCAGTGCATGGCCTGGTATCTGTGAACAGGTAGACTGGCATAATATGGGCTCTGCAAGGTTCGGTATTCACCTGATATAGGCCTTAATTAGTGTACACTAATAGGGTAAATCAGTGTTTTGTCTATAGTGACACCCCATCTACACATAGAGATGAGAACTGCCCTAGAGTTCAGAAACCACTGACGTCTTGAATTGGAATGTAACCTGTGCAGGAAAATCAATTATGTAACTCCCAAATTGATGTCTGTACTTCTTAAGGATCATCCAGGGTTTTCATTTTCCCCTGGCGCGGTCAGGATCAGATCCCAGGCCTTCAGTCACTCTGCCATGCCCAGTTAATTACATTTCTCTCCAGCAGCAGAACAAAGGCTGCCACACACTAAAGGAGCAATTAACAGTACTCCTCCCAGCTCCTAAGGAGGAAAAGGG
The DNA here is from genome assembly GCF_031143425.1 of Pleurodeles waltl. Taxonomy (NCBI): domain Eukaryota; kingdom Metazoa; phylum Chordata; class Amphibia; order Caudata; family Salamandridae; genus Pleurodeles; species Pleurodeles waltl. The sequence goes on from NC_090451.1 coordinate 343,199,254, forward strand.
TGGGGTGGTATGATCTACCTCAATCACCCAGCTATTAAAATGTACCAGTGATGGGCCTGCCCAAGCCCACTGAATAAAGGGGAGTGCCTGGACCACTGGCGCCAACCCACTGGGGAGCTCTCTTTGAAATTGTAGCGTGAAAGTCCCTGGCAGTGATGCCAGCGAAGGTTGTAGCTGAGACTCCAGGAGCTGATATGACAAATGACTTCTGGATGATGCCATTTTGGACTGCCCCAGCATCCTGTGCAGGAGACTTTGTACAGGGGTAGAGAGGTAATGTGGCACCCCAGGATTGTCCTGTGGCTTTACTGCACCCAGAAACAAAGATCAAGAGGAGAGCTGGTGCAGGGAGCCAGGTGGACTAACTTTTTAAAAACTGCACCCTTTTGTAGGAGAGGAGGGTTGCTACAACTGTCTCTGATGATTAGAGCTAACCACTAGGAGTAAAATAAGCTCATGATCCCCCAAATTGGCCCAACAGGGCCCCAGGTATGACATTTCAATGTTTGGCACCCTCTGACCTTTCCTGCCATTAAGCGTGTGGAGCTCCACTGCAGATCTGATAAATTGCCATAAGAAGGGCCAGGGCCTTGGGGATGGCACAAAGAAGATACACTGAAACATAGAGCCAGAAGGGGGGGTGGGGCCATCTTCTCTGACACTCCTGATGACCTGAGGACTCCATCCCTCAGGCTGATTTCATAAGAGGTTCCTGGGACCCTTCAACGGGCCCTCAGGAGCCAATTGATGTGGGGAAGTGCTATTACACTTCTCCACAGCTGCAGAATGCGGAAAGCACAGGTGCAAAAATTGGGAAGGGGCCTATGACCCTGTCCCTGGGCCCTGATGTTGTGGAAGGAGAAGGGGGGGTGCTGCCAAGCTCCCCTGTGTGGCTGGCTCACCCTTCTCCCCATGCCAGTGTCTGGGAGGAGTGGGAAGGTCAGTCATCAACAACATGCCTGCACGCAGGAACGAGCAGATCAAAAGACTGCTTCTGGCTCCTGTGGCAGCATGCCAGAGTGCAGGCTGCTCGGAAAACTGGCGAGGACAGCAAGGGGTAGTCTCCCTGAGCTGTCCTCTCACCAGGGACTGGTCACCCCCAGGAAACAAAGATGTGGTGCAGGGCCACTAATAACCTGAAGGAAATCGAAAAGGAAACCTCATGAGGCTCTCCTCGTGATGAGGAAGAGCCGCTAATATGATATTCAGTGCACTCACAACAATTGCCCCATAATGTCTGGTGAGGCATGACCATTTCAAACCTGTTTTAAGCTGTTTCTCCCCTTGTGGTGGCCCAGGGATGATGGGGTCACCACCAATGAACTTAGGAAGCTGCTGCCTTTCTCCCATCAAGGACTTAAGGAGTTTTCACCCTTAGTTGGGGGGGATTCAGAAACAGTATCCCTTCCAGGATTTTCCCCATATTTCCAAATAATCCTCTGGCTGAAGCTTTTACTCTACTGCTAGGAACGTTGTGCTGTTAAGGGAAATGTGTATGGTAACATTCATGAGGGTCTAAAGATGGTTAAATGTAGCACTGGAATTGAAGCACAGTGTGTGAGAATTGCCTCTTTTGAAATGGCAGCCCCACTTTTTGCCTAGGACATGATGTGGTTTTGGACTGTAAGTGCCCTGGGCCCTTCCTAAACAGGTGTCCAGTACTAGACCTCTTTCCCCAAAACTGTACTGTGATCAGCCACCCTTGCAAGTCCCTAGTAAATGGTACCCCTGGTAACTAGGGTATGGGTGCTAAAGAGAGGGCCCCCAGAGCTGCAGCACCAATTGTGCCACTCTGGGAGGCCCCACACCGGCCTCATGCAAACTGCAATTGCAAGTTGCATGACAGGGTGTACCCAAAATTGCAAATTCGACATGGTGCTCACCTTGGGTGCCATGTCCACTAACATTGCATATAATATAGATGTCACCCCTCTGGAAGGCCTTACAGCCCTAAGGCAGGGTGCGCTATAATGCATGTGAGGGCTAATGCACATCATTAGATATGCACCTACTGTGTCTTTGGCGATTCATAGACATAGTAAGTGTATGGGGAAGCCATAATAAATGTTTGTGCTGGACACCGGTCACTACAAGTTCCGCAGCTACATGATGGCCTCTCAGAACCCTGGCTTGTTTGGTATCAAACATCTCAGAATAATAAATCCACACTGATGCCTTACTGGTGCCAGTGTGGGATTTATTATAAAATGTACCCAGAGGGCACCTTAGAGGTCCTCCCTACAAAACCTAACAGCCCTGGCATATTTGCTGACTTGGTTGCTGACTGGTCTCAGCCAGCCTGCCACCACCAGACACACTTCTGGACTCCTGAGGTGAAAACCTTTGCTCTCCGGAGCCTCACAACAAAGCGCTTAAGTGTCACACCCCCTCCCCCAGGCAGGCACGCTGTTCAGATGGGAAGCATCAAAGGCTATACTTTGAAATGCAGCCCCAGCCTCTGCTGCTATGGGCAGAAGGTAGCTTACTGGTTCTACCCCCACTTTAGGTGGGGAAACCAGTGGGAACCTTTGTAAGAATATTTGAAGTAGCCACACTCAGCCTGCACAACCCCTCAGTTGTAGCAGGTGAGGTGACCACTCCGTTTCATTTTCCTACAACTTGGATGGTAGGAAAAATAGCCAATTAGGGTCAGGGTTGTGTTTGTTTCCCAGAGGAAATAGTCACTTAGTGGGTGTAGCCACCCTGAACACAGTATTTAGGTGGCATCTGCTGACCAAGACTCAGATTAGACAGAAACAAGAAGACCAGGAAGAAGAAGACTCAAGGCATGAGAACTGAAGCCCTGCTCCATAAAGAAAAAGCTGTCAAATCCCGCCAGCTGCTCCAAAAACTTCACAATTGTCGCTGAGGTGTTCCCTGGAAGCCTGGAGGACTGTAAAAAATACCCAGAGCACCTGCAGCCTTCTACAAATTGCCAAGAACCTCAAGTCTGATTTACTAACCTGCAGCTGACCAGTGTATCCAATGCAGTAGCTCAACCAAAAACTGTACAACAGCTTCACAGACGAGACCTGCCCCCTTGCTAAGTTTGGTGTCACTAGGACTTTTTAGGGCAGCAGACACCCAGAAGCAGAGTCCATTGTGGACTCCCAAAAGCACAGAAACAAGCACCAGTTGAAGGATTTCAGGACACGCAAGACCCACCCCCTGAGTGACCCAGCTGACCTGCAATCCACCCTCAAAGCTGCCTACTCCTGACCGGAAGGACTCCAAGACACACAGGATCTGATCACGACTTTGGCAGATGGGATACTGTCCGCCATTTTACAAGTTCCATAGGATACAATTGAACTTGTAATATGGTGGGCGGGATATCCATCACGTTTGTGATGGAATATTGCATCCGCCAAGGTCATAATCAGGCCCATAATGCCTGGCTGACTTATCTATGCTGCATCTGGCCTTCCTGGCCCTTACACTGATCAATCAACTGTGCTCCCATGGTCCCCAAGCCCTTGTGACCTCCTCCCTCCAAGGAGACCAGTGTGACTTACCTTTAAGTTCCCCTGTGCAGTGTGTTTCCAAGTGACCCCCTTCTCCTCTGTGTGCCAGCTCCAGGATCTTCAGCCACTGCTCCCACTCAAACTGAGAACCTCCAAATTTCTCCTGCCGGACCATTGGATCTGTCCATGGCCTCGACCTAAAATTAGAAGGTGATACTTGTGAGCTATTTTTTCCATCAATTCCTGTGGCTGGTGGAGAACAGATGCAGGGGCCAACAGGGGGGGGGTGTAAATATGCATGAAAACATTGTATTTTCTGAACTTTAAAAGTTTATAGCTAAAAAGGTATTACCTTGTAACAAAGTTCTAGGTCTTATACATTTTATAAATATCTATACTATTTTTGAAAATTGGTCTTAAGTTATTTTTCCAAGTGTGTCTTCATTGATTGAAACTGTGAGTACAACATATGCTCATCACGACTCCTTGATTAGCCTAACCGCTCACCTCTCTACCAAAGAAAATAGAGCAGTAGGTGATCTATTTGTATCTCACAGTGCATGTCATTTTCATACACTATATAAAGGGCCAGCCTCATACAACTTACAGATGCCAAGTGCATGGTTGCAAAGCAGTGTTACTTCAACGTGATGTTCTCAAAGGGCTGTTTGTATAATTGTAGCTTGAAGATATTAAGTGTATAAAGAATATACCTTTAGGGGTTTACTGGTGATCACACAATTTTATATATGGTATTTTCCATCTGCCAATGTGCATATTTATAAATTATTGCATAGCATTTAGTAGTGTGTGTCATAAATGTACTTCTCCTTTTTCCAAGGAAAAAGTACTGACTTGACATTCATTTATTGAGTGCTATCACTGTGAGCCAGTGAATGGTGATGACTAGCCCACACATCCTCCCTTGAGTATGCCTTGAACTGCTCTGCTTCACTACCCTGTGAGACTCAAGCACTACAATGGACTGTTTGGTTCACAGTAAGGACAATTGTGGACCAATTATTTCTGAAGGCCACAGAGCTAATGGCCCAATTTCCTACACATGCTTAAAATTGCTTCTGCTTCAGTAGAAGTTAATGGGCAAAATATATTCTCCACATTTTTCCGAAATCTCTCACTTTCCTGTACTAAAGAGTTATGTGAAGAATCTCTTTCTCTAATTGGTGACCCCGTGGGCATCTTTTGGCAGGGGATAGCTGTACTACTAAAAACACATGTTTAATTGAAGGTGGATACTTGTCACTTCTAATATACCTAGCGAAGTGCATTCCTCATTTGACTTTACTTACCTTTTTTGGAATAGTATTATTAAAATATGAATGAATACTTTTAACTCCTTGTAGATGGTACCATAATGGATTGCAAGCCAAGAACATGAGGTAGTGAGTGGAGAAGAGGTCTCTACAGCTATTTGCACTTTATTCCTCCTAACATCGTCTGGATCAGGGTAGGAAACTATATTGACGTTATTAACATTTACCTACAATAATATTGCATTCACTATATTGACCAACCACTACATTGGGCCTTATTACAAGGCTGGCAGTCTTCAGATCCCCAGCCTTTGCGGTAGCAGTCAGGACGGCTGCTGCTGTGGCAGCCTGACTGCCACATTAAGACCCTGGTGGTCAGGCCACCAGGGTTCCACCATCTCTGCTGGGATCTGTGATCCCGATGGCTTGACAGTGGGTGGGGGTCGCAATCTGAGAGGGCAGCGCTGCATGCAATGCATTAGGGACTCGTTCTCTGCCATGAAAAGGCTGGTGAAGAAGAGATGCAGAGACCCACAGGGGGGGCCCTACACTGCCTATGCACTTCACATGGGCAGTGCGGAGGTCCCCCTGCCCAGCACCCTTGCAGTGTTCACTCTCTGCTGTACAGACAGTGCCCATTGCGAGGGTGCTGTGCACCCTGCAGACAACAGCCATGCCTCCAGCTCAGTTCTGAGCCGGAGACAATGCTGCCCCCTCTTTCCTGCTTTTATGACGGGTGGAAAATTCAGTTTCTCCCTGTCAGCCTGGCGGGAGACTCCTAATAGGTCCAGTGGGGTGGTCGCCACTATGGCCACATCAACCTTGTTGGAAGTTTGGCAGATGGGTTATCCCGTCCGTCAAACTCGTAATTAGGCCCATTGTAAGGTAAATTAGTATTACCTGTTCTTAATTACCTTGGTAGGTAACTATAACCAGTTAGTAAATGCAATTACCTTACAATGTAGTGCCAAGTCGATGTTGTGGATCTGATAATATAGCTAGGCGATTTGTTGCTTGTGATGCTGTGATGTTGTGACACCACCCATCTTGGATTGCTTGGATTGGAATTATTATGAGGCTTGTATTTCTTATCTTATCCTGCAGTTTGGAGTTTCACGACTCATCAACATTTTCAATCTCTAAAATCCAGCCATCATACTGTAGCAGCAGACGTCATCTAGGAATTTTGATTTCATTTTAATTTGTGTTCTTATCCAATGTGTAGGTTTCTTCTTATTTGGGTCACATGCATTTAAAACATGAAGCCTTTTTCTACTTGGCAGGTATTAATGTCAGACAAATGCCTTTATTTGAAACTATAATCGTATACAATATACTTAACATGCAGCGATGATGTTATTTCCCAGAAAGGCTGTAAGTTATGTTTAAAAATCACATCATCACATTTTTTTCGGAAGAGCTGTAGCTCATAAAGATATCTGGAATTAATTGAAATAAATGAGCTTTTATCAAATATGTCATTGTAGCTGTCACAGATCACATTATAGTGTGACTTCTATTGGCCCCCACAAATTTAGGAATACGCTTCCATTAGCAAGCAGCTAGTCTCTGCAGATTTATAAGTAACAGGGTTTTCCAGTGAAATTGTACAGCTTAGCAATAACTGTTGAATGCATGTAACCAAAATCATTGACTTTTCAAAATATTAAGCAGGGTCATTGGAATTATGTGGCAAGAGAGACCCAAATTATGCAGCATGGTTGAGTAAATTATGTGACAAGAAAAGAAAAATTTTGTGGCATGCAGCGGAACATTTTGCAATAGTATTACTTTATTATTTTTATCATTTTTATACTTGGTGACGCTGTATGTTCATTGGTTGCACCTCATTAGTACAAGTTTAATACCTAAATATAGCAATAGTGAATCGAAAGTTGTCCAGTCCAGCTTTGAGAAGGGCCTTCCACTGTGGGGCAAAGGGTTGCCACATTTTTAGTAACATTTGAACCGTTTGAGACAGAAACTATCTTTTTTGGTAACATCAGCAGATTATGTGGCAGATGATGGTTTATGTGGCAAAAGTGGCAAATTTATAATTATGCAAAAATTGCCATGTCCGCACAATCGCATAATTCCAGTGGCCCTGATGTATAGTCACAGCTTATACCCAGGCTTTCTGTAGTCTTTTTTGTTTATATATGATATGTATTTTCATTTTTTTTAAAACACTTTTGCTTTGATAATAAGAGCACATAAACACACACAAAAATCAGAGTGGGACTGGTTTCGTCAATTATTTCATATATTAGTACTAGCTCTATGTTACAGATATGAAGTAAGGGAGATGCTGCATGTAGGGAATTTCATCTACGGATTACAGGACCTCAAATGTTTTGTTTCCATTTTATACAACTCAGTTTTGTCCTCTTTTAGTGAATCCTGAGGCTCCTGCCTTAGCAATCGTATGCTTTCGCTATAAAGACATGCTCTGCTTCCAACTGCAGTTGTGCTGGGCTTTGTGAGCATAAGAACATACCTACCTACAGAACTGCCTCAAAATCGTAAATTGTTTCAAATATCAAACATTGTTTCAATACAAGGACCATTTGTAAAAGATTATGCATTTTAATTTAAAACAATTGAACCTGTAATGTTTTGCAAATCTTGTTTTAAGGTATATTAAATGCAACATAATTGCTTACAAAAATGCAATTATAATATCCTTGCCTTGATACAAAGAAGATAGATCTTTCTCGCATATAAAAGAGAGTTGGGTGACCCCTCTCTGTAAATTTAGAATATGTCTGCTCTACTAAAACATAAGAAAAAATCCTCTTTGAGATTCTTTGGTTTGCCTCTGAAGGGTTGTCCTGGTAAGGGTTCTGTGATAGTTTACATGCAGAACTTAGTGAACATATTCAGAGTCCTTCAGTATTTAGCCCTGTTTTCACATTCCAATGTTGTATATTTATTTCGGACACTCTGTTTTCCTCACACAAATGTGTTTCTGTGGAAAAAACAGGACAAAAATGTGAATCAGGTTTATTCCCATTCCGACAAGTGAAACAAGGCAGTACAACTGCTAGTGTGTTAACAGTAAGGCTACAGGTGATTTAACTTCCCACATTTCTCATACGTGCTTTTGACCACTCTACTCTTCCAGTTTTTCATTAGAATTTTTTGAAACGTGGGCCAGTCTGTATGATTAAAAAAAAAAAAATCAGTGCTCATATTCATTGATAGTCACAAATGGAGCAATGTAGAATGAGTTTGCTGGCTGAATGAGTGATATTAATGAAGAACATTAGAGGCCAGTGTTACACAGGCATTATGTCACATTTTCGTTATTTAGGTGGGGCACAGTACTTTCATAAGGACACTAGACATAACTGCACTGAATTTTCCCAGATCCGGATCTGAGATGCAGGACACACCTCCTGTCTTGAGGAGTGGACAGGAATTGATGGGAGAGAAGGCCATTCTAATACAGTTGAAGAAAAGAGCAGCCTGGTGGGCAATACGCTCCAGCAGAAAGGGTGGAACAATGTACCAGTGAAGTCCACATCTATAAAGAATAGGTCAATAATAACTTAGAACCTGATTCCGAGTTTGGTGGACTTGTACTTTGTTGCATATGTTATGTCTACTCTATCCACCACATTTCAAGCACCATCAGATATATTGCACTTATGGGGCAGATAAGTCATTTTGTACGTTTGTGACAGAGTAACCCATCTGTCAAACTTTAAATCAGATGTTAAGTCTGAAATTGTTCATTGTCTCGAAGAAGCAACATTGTTATTTCCCTTAAAAGTGAAGAATGAAGAATCCAAGGTACATTCATTTCAAATAGTAAAGCAAAGAAGCAGCATTGAGTGACTACACCAATTGAACATCAAAATGGCTTGATGGCAACATTAGCAACATGACTTAAGAAACCAAAGGGCAATATTTAGCATTGTCAGGATTCTGATTGTGGCATCTTTTCTCGCTATGTAATTTTACAATTTTATATCAAACATTATATCGGATGATACCACTTCATAAGTGTTTTCAATCATTATATTGGAACATAAAAATGTGTCTTTTGAAATGTTTTTCTTCTTTTTCCTACTAAAACAATCTTAAGCCATTTGTACATTTATTAATATGTAAGAGAGTTATGTAAAATAAATCTCAGTGAATATAATTACAACTTGTTTGCTCATAAATGTATCTATAGCTTAGTGCCAATGTATCTTTACATCTGAACATACTGTATTACATGGCAAGCATCTTTTCTCCTGTCCATAGCTATATTTATAGTTTGTCTCTGTTAGGTCTTTTAGGCTACAAAGATAGCATATCAGTGTCTACCAATTACGAAGCGATATAGAGCATTACCTTATAGACTCTTGTGCTTTCTTCTTTCCTTTTCGCCTGGTCAATTGCTTTGCTTCATAACCTCAAGGTAAAATAGTGTCCTGAGTTTTAAGTTTAGACCTACGGTTAGAATAAAGCAGTCAAGGAGGGAGTGGAACAGCTAATGATATGAACTACAAACAGACCGTATCTAGCTGCTACATACAGGTACTCACAAGACAGGTGATCACCCCTGTACCTAAGTTCATACAACTTTTTTTAGGAGGAAATTAATAATTATTTTTTAGAGAATGATTTTATCTGGAACATGAGGATACCTAAAAAATAATTAGGTTTCTTTGAAAGAAGAAGTATATTAGAGGGGGTGACAAACTGATGTTTAGTTTATCTATGTCATAGGTATAATTCTTCCTGTGTGTGGCAGCTCTGGGTAACTAAGGGAATCCCATCTCTCAAACACAGAAATGTGAGAAAAGACTTTGGCCCTCATTACAACACTGGAGGTGGGTGATAAAGTGGCAGTAATACCGCCAACAGGCACCCAGTAAGTACTGCCAAATTATGACCATGGCAGTGATATCTCTGATAGACAGCCAATGTACCACACCAACCACCAGGGCGAAACAACAGCCACCACAGCAGTAGCCTGCCAACAGCCAGACAGAAGTCAAAGTTCTGCCCACCATATTAAGACCCTGCAAACCGCCACCTTTTCCAGGGTGGTACCAATGCCAACAAAAGCCTGACAGAAACAGAGCACAGAAGTCAAAGGACTCACTATTGGAGACACAGGGAAGAAACATGCTGCCGTGGAACCCGAACTGCAAATTTTCCCGATGATCTTCTACGTTATGCTCCATCTGAAACACCAACACCAACGAAGACGATGACGGTGAGTACAGCCACCTAGCACACAAGGGAGGGTGGGATGAAAGCAAGAGAGTGACCCACACACGTACAACACACACCCGACACACACACCTTACACATAAGCAGCTGCACAAGAAAAATTATTTGACCCCAAAAATCAGCAGAATAATGCAAGGACAACATGAATTGACGAAAGTGATTGTAATCAGTTCAACATCAAAATTAATACTCCGTTTTGGCCATGAAACAAATATGTACACTTGTATAAAAAAGGGACACTGTCCAGTACAAATTTCAATGGGCCAACATGGCCACAGGGCACAATCGAAGGTCCAACTCAAATCCTGAGCACATCCGGATAGAACACTGCAGGGGAATCAGTTTGCAAATAGGCAGGCGCCTCGGGGGGGTGCACCACAGCCGGATGCAGGTACAAGCCCACTGGTTATGGAGGGAGAAACATGCCCATTGCTCTTTGTCTTGGGGAGTGCAAGGCTACAGTCTCTCAAGTGGGTGTCTTGCCCACTGGCTCTGGAGGAGGCAACATGCCCATTGCTTTGTCCTGGGGAGTGCAAGGCCACAGTCTCTCAAGTGGGTGTCTTGCCCACTGGTTCTGGAGGGGGCAACATACCCATTGCTCTTTGTCCTGGGGAGTGCAAGGCCATAGTCTCTCAAGTGGGTGTCTTGCCCACTGGTTCCGGAGGAGTCACATGCCCATTGCTCTTTGTCCTGGGGAGTGCAAGGCCACAGTCTCTCAAGTGGGTGTCTTGCTCATTGGTTCTTGAGGGGGTAGCCCACACAGTTGCCCCTGCAGGGTGGACTACATGGCATCCGCCGGAGGTGATGGCTGCATGCTGGTGGTGGTTGGGGGAGGCTCCTGGGCAGCCCCTGCACTCAGTGATGGCTGCATGCTGGTGGTGGTTGGAGGAGGCTCCTGGGCAGCCCCTGCACTCAGTGATGGCAGCACATCCACGGTTGGTGGTGATGGCCCAGTGACAGCTGCTGGTGATGGCGGTGTTTGACTGACAGCTTCCGCTGGCATAGAGTGCCTCTTGTCCTCCTGATCATGGGTTGGGGATCCCTTACCCTTCCTGGCAGGGGTGGATGGGCTCTTCCCCTCTCTGCCTGGTGGTGCAGGCTCCTTCCCCTTCTCACAGCTCATGCAGGCTCCTTCCCCTTCTTCACAGCTGGTGCAGGCTCCTTCCCCTTCTTCACAGCTGGTGCAGGCTCCTTCCCCTTCCTCACAGCTGGTGCTGGACTATTCCTTTTCATCCCAGGTTGTGCTGCCTCCTTTTCTCTCAATGTTGTTGGTCTGGTATACCTACCACCATGAGTAGGTGGTGCTACCACTGTCCCTGTGGACTGTTTGACTGAGGTACTGGGCTGTGTCCTTGGTACCCTGCCCATACGTGCAGGACAGGGAGAGGGGTAGGGAAGAGATCAATCTGGGAAAGGAAAAGCTTTTTAGGGATGTTGGGGTGGGAGGAGGGAGGAGTTATGGGAGTGGAGGATGAGGGAGTGGTCGTCTGAGGAGTATGTCTGCTGGATTTGGGTGCAGTTGCAGGGGCTGTATGCTGTTGTGAGGTGGATGGCTGTTGGGTGTCTGAGTGCTTGTGTTTGTGTCCTTTAGGAGGGGGGACAGACACAGTGGGAGAGGACACAGGGGACATATGCATGGATGTTGTGGAGGTGTCTGCCAGTGAGGTATGTGTTCTGCTTGGTGTGGTGATGATGCTGGTAGTGGATATTGATGTAGTGCATGCAGGTGTGAGTGTGGATGTAACTGGGTGGGAGGTGGAGGAGGAAGAGGGGGAGACAGTGTAAGCAGTGGATGTTGTTGTGTCTACAACTGAATGGTGTTTGTGTGAGTACCTGTGGGATGAAGTATGGTGCTTGTGTTTGCCTGTGCTACTCTTGTGTGTTGTCTTGTGTGCATGCTTGTCTACCTGTGTGCTTGGGATGGGTTGTGGTTGAGGAGAATGGGGCTGGGAAGTGGAAGTTGGAGGGGGGACAGTAGAAACAGGGACAATGGCTGCCATCAGAGGCCAGACCCTGAATCGATCTCTATTGGGCCACCACTTGACCGTGAATGCCCTCCAGAAATGCATTTCATTGCTGCATCTGGGATGCCAGCCCCTGGATGGTATTCACAATGGTTGATTGCCCTACAGAGAAAGATCTCAGGAGGTCAATAGACTCCTCACTCAGGGCAGCAGGGCTCACTGGGGCAGGGCCTGAGGTGCCTGGGGCAAAGGAGATGCCCACCCTCCTGGGTGAGCAGGCATGGGCAACTCGCTGAGGGGTACTGGTAGGGCGGTGCTGGTATGGGGTGATGGCTGTACCTGCAGCTGGAATGGTCACAGAGGTGTCTGCCACCACCAGGGAACACCCTTCGGATGAGGTATCAGAGCCTGTGTTGTCTCCTCCAGGTTCCGCCGTGGTGCTCCCCTCGCATTCCATCCCACTGGTTCCCTCAGCATCAGTGGGTTCTGCCTCCTGGATCCTGTGGGATGCAGCTCCCTGTCGCCGGTGCCTCTGCTCCTCTACCAGATGATGCTAATGCACATAAGGACAGGATTACAAAACAAGAAAGGGAGGGAGTGAGACATAGAGTACACTGGGTCAATGACTGCACCAACACCACCATTGGCATACACAGCACCCTCACCCACAGGGAAGAGGCCTACGCACTATGCATTGCACTACCAGTTAAATGGCTAGTCACCAAGGCATGAGGAGGGGTACACACCGCCAACTGCAGCACACCTGGGACCCACACAGCCATGACTAGAAGTGAATAGTAACAAGCTAGGCAAGCAGTATTTTCCATTCAAACCCTGAGCCTCCAGAGGACCTACCCTGCTATGTCTGGCCTGGCCTAGAGGTACCCATTGACACACAACCACTACCCGGATACCACCCCACCAACTGTAAGTTGTAATGATAGACACTGCACTCACCCTCATGTGGCTGCTGTGATGCCCTCATGGGCCCATCCAGCTCAGGGTAGGCCACCACCAGTATGCGGGCCATCAGGGGGTCAGGATCCGATGGCACCCCTTCCTCATTGGAAGGCCATTCCCAGCTGGGCCTCTGCAGTCTTCCATGCCCAGCATCTCAGGTCCTCCCACCATTTCCAACAGTGGGTGCTCCGCCTGCCATAGACCCCCAGGGTCCACACCTCCTTGGCGAATGCACACTATATTCTCTTCTTTTGATGGGTGCTCACCTGCAGAGGCAATACAGACAGGAGAACACCATTAGACAAACAGTCCAGCCTGTCACAGGAATGGCCCACCATACCCGTTTCCATCACCATTGGCACACACATAGCCGAGTGCACATCATGTACACCGCCAAGAGGACATCCACCCACCTCACTTACACAATGCCTTCACACACAACTCCATGCATTCATGCCACATGGATCTTGCCCACAGTGTACTCACCTGTTGGTCTGGAGGCCCATGCAGCAGTCCATACTGGGGTGGGACATCATCCACCAGTTGCTCCAACTCCTCCAAAGTGAAGGCTGGAGCCCTTTCCCTGGTCACACAGGCCATGGTAGATTTCAGACACAGGTCACAGTAGCACATGCAGTGTAGGACCTCTCCTATGGAAGGTCGCAAAACAAGTGAGGAATGTGAAATAAAATGGCGGTCACATCCGTGGCAGTGCATACCGTCACCGCTGCCAAGAACCCCATTGACCACTGTACCCCATAGGGCCATATATAAACCAATGAGGAATTGCACAGCAGTTCACAACCACCTACCGCCACAGCGCACAACATAGGCGGCATTACCTCACTTCCAACTGTCCCTCCACACAGGACAGGCATCGCCATTTCAGGGGGGTGAACAGCCCTATGGATTATTCCTGCGTCACAGGATATATAGGCACATACCTTTAAATTGCACTGTCCCAAAACATGACTGCACGATGTAGACTGCTGTTGTGGTATAGTTGTTCAAAATGTGAGAGCCTACTCACTCTTGTGTCCCTTAGATACCTACCGCTGCGGATGTATAAGACATGGAGACATACCCCCGTGTACTGACCCCTGGTGGACTTGGCTACAATGGAGGACAGGCACATTATGCTCACCTATAGACTGGACAGGGCCACAATCACAGAGATGTGTGCCCAGTTGGAACCTGACCTGACCTCAGTTATCCGTCGTCCGACTGGGATCCCCCTCTTGTACAAGTTCTATCAGTGCTCCATTTCCTGGCAACTGGTTCTTTCCAAGTGACAGTGGGCTTGGCAGCAGGAATGTCACAGACAACGTCCTCAGTAGTGCTGGCAAGAGTCTTGTCTTCCCTGATAAAACACATGTGCAGCTACATTGTTTTCCCCCAGGTGGAGGATTTGGCCACTGTGAAGGTTGGGTTTTATGCAAAGGGGCATATCTCCAATATAATTGGGGCAATTGACTGGACACATATTTCTTTTGTCCCCCCTCCCGGCAAAATGAAAGGGTATTCAGGAATTATAAAAGTTTCCACTCCCTGAATGTGCAGTTGGTGTGCCTGGTGGACCAGTACATCTCTCACATCATTGCTAAGTATCCTGGGTCTGTGCATGATGCCTTTGTCCTAAGGAATAGCAGCATACCAAATGTGATGTCCCAACTACAGAGGCATAGGGTGTGACTAATAGGTGAGCCTTGGTCCCCACCCAGTATATTTTGGTGTATGCATATGCTGTTGGCAAAATAGGATAGTGTGTGGCTAAATGTTGTCCCTCAATATTTGCAGGTGACTCTGGTTACCCAGACCTATCATGGCTGCTGACCCCTGTGAGGAATGCCAGGACAAGGGCAGAAGAATGTTATAATGAAGCACATGGGCGAACCAGAAGGATCATTGAGAGGACCTTTGGCCTCCTGAAGGCCAGGTTCAGGTGCCTCCATCCGACAGGTGGATCCATGTGCTACTCACCCAAGAAGGTCTGCCAAATAGTAGTGGCATGCTGCATGTTGCACAACCTGGCCCTCAGACGGCATGTTCCTTTTAAGCAGGAGGAGGAGACTGGAGTTGCTCCTGTGGCAGCAGTGGACCCTGAGGACAGTGAGGATGAGGAGGCAGAGGGTGAGGTTGTGGACAACAGAACATTTGTGATACGCCAGTACTTCCAATGACACACAGGTGAGACAGTGCATCTTCACATATCTATGACTATTGGTGTATTCTGTGTGGCATTGGCATGCTGGAATTACCCACTTCTTTCCCCTACTTACTGTTACCTACGAATATTCATTTCACAGATGTTGGTGATATGACAACTTTATCCTGATGTGATCACAACAGGCAGCAACAGGTCATTAATTCTATGCTCATACTATGTACAGTTAATTTGCAAGTGTTGTAGCTGCTTCATTCAATGCACATTTTCAATACATGAAATACTAGTAGTTGAGTCTTATCCAAGGGTGTTTATTGTTGTCCTAAAATAAGGAGGGGCAAGTGCAATGGTATGGGGTGATGATGGAGGAAAGTCCAGGGTATTGTTCCAGTCTGTTTGTAGCACAGGTGCAGTGTCCATGGGGACATAGGAAGGGCAGCAATGGCAGTTCAAGGTGGACAAGGTGACTGAGTGGGACACAAGGAGGACAATCAGGAGAGTCTCATTTCCTGGCGGTGGTCTTGGCTTCTGTCTGGTTCGCAGTGAATGTTTGCGGGGTGGTGTACCTTCTGCAGGGGGAGGGTTGCTGGTGGCCTGTGGGTTCTGTGGCAGGGCCTCCTGGCCACTAGCGGCAGTGGATGTGGAGGGCTGTTTAGATGACTGGCTAGTGGTAGGGGCCCGCTGGTGTGCTGTTGCCTACCTCATGATGTTAACCATGTCTGCCAGCACCACTGCTATGGAGATCAGGGTAGTATTGATGGTCTGCAAGTCCTCCCTGATCCCCTGATACTGTCCCTCCTGCAGCCGCCTGTTCTCCTGCACTTTGTCTAGGATCTGGCCCATCGTGTCCTGGGAAAATTGGTAGGCTCCCAGGATCTTGATGAGTGCCTCCTGGAGAGTCGGTTCCCTTCTCATGTCCGCCCCCTGGTGCACAGCAGTCCTTCAAGTGTCCCTGCTGACCTGTGCCTCTGTCCCCTGAAAGGAGTGCCCACTGCTACTGATCCTGGGTCCCTGATTATCTTGTGGACAAGGTGTGGCCTGGGGGCCCGGTAGAGGTGGCACACTGCTTATTGACGTGTCCTGGGGACAGAGGCGTGGGTGTGCTGGGTGGGTGCTGTGGTGTTGGTTCCTGATGGGGGAGGCTCTATGGTGGTCTGTGAGTGGGCTTGGGTGACCGGCTGTCCAGTGGTCCCTGATGGGCCAGGTAGGTCATCCAGATCCAGAAGTTCAGAGTTAATGTAATCGTTGGGACCCTCTTCTGTTGGGGGACTGGATTGCGGTGTCACCTCATCCCCAGTGACATTGGCTGGGGTACCTGAGGGGATGTAAATGATGTATTATGCTTTAAGTGTATGACATTTGTACTTCTGTAGCTTCTCCTCTATGGTTGTTGTTACTCTTGCCAGCTTTTGCTTGTGTATGGTGATGTATTGTGGGAATGTTAGTTTCCCTATGCTGTGCATGCTTCAGTGATGAGTGTCCATGCAGGGCTGGTAGGGGTGTCCGTACATTGGTAGAGCATGCAGAGCCTGGCATTGGGATTAACGAGATGTGTTGGCGGAGTGTGTGGGATGTGGTGGAGTGATGGGAGTGAGGGTGAGGGGGTATGATGGCATGCAGGTATGGGGGATGATAATAGTTAAAAGTTGACTTACCAGTGTCCAGTCCTCCACCAACTCTGGTAAGTCCCTCAGGATACAGTATTGCCAGTACCTGCTCCTCCCATGCTGTGAGCTGTGGGGGAGGAGGAGGGGGTCTACCACCAGTCCTCTGTATGGCGAGCTGGTATCTTGCTGCTATGGAACATACCTTCCCCCATAGGTCATTCCACCTCTTCCTTATGTCATCCCTTGTTCTTGGGTGATGTCCCATGGTGTTGACCCTGTCGACGATTCTCCACCATAGGGCCATCTTCCTTGCTATAGATATTTGCTTTACCTGTGCTCCAAAGAGCTGTGGCTCTAGCCTGCCAATTTCCTTCACCATGACCCTTAACTCCTCCTCAGTGAAACGGGGGTGCCCTTGTGGTGCCATGGGTGTTGTGTGATGTTTGTTGGTGAGGGTGTGTTGGGTAATGTGGTGGGGTGTGTGATGTGGAGTGCTTGAGGGGTGTATGGCTGTATGTGGTGTGTGTGTCTAGTTGTCTCTGTTCTCTTCTTATCAGCCTCCTGGTGGCAATTGTTGTTCATAAGGGGTTGTGGGTAATGTGGGTGTTTGTTTTATAGTGGTGTGGGTGTGGTATGTGTATGTGTGGCAGGTGTGTGTATTTGGTATTGTCCAATGTATGTTGTTTTGTATGTGGGTGTCCATTCTTAGTGCGCCAATGGTTTTCCGCAGTTGAATGTCCGCCATGGTGATCTGTGGGTCATAATGTGATGGACGTTGTTATGTTGGCGTAATGGTGTGGGTTTTGGGACCCCCACTTTATCACAGACCATCGGTCTGATGGATTTGTGTATGTGACTGTATTCTGTCGGACTGGTGTGTGTGTGTCATAATATGGTGAACGATATTCCCCAGCGCGGCGGTAAGTTGGCGGCCGTCAGCTTGGCAGGAAGCAGGATTTACCGCCAATGTCGTAATGAGGGGCTTAGAGTTATAACCCCTCGGATCAATGACATAATATTGTGTTAAGCAGTATTGACTAACAAAAATATTGCCAAAAGAACATTTCTTGCACAAGTATTGATAACTAAGATATCACCATAATACAATACAAATATCGGAAAAAAAATATTCTTGCTTTTACATTGCTATGAAAAAATAACAAAAATATTGATAAACACAATATCAACTGCAATAATTATGCTAAAACAGGCAAGCTAAGCAGAAATTTATATAATAAATCATATATACATAGTACAACAAATACAATTAAACTTTTCATAAATTTAGATATCATCAAAATGCATTATTAAAATATTATTACATCAAAATAACTTTAAATACAAAATTACTTCATAATATATAATAAAATTTGAAAAAAATACAGTGCCACCAAGTTTAAAAATTATAAAAATAATAAAGTAATACTATTGCAAAATTCACAGGAACAATCTATCCCCTCAACGCAGACACCCTTGTCCTATGGTGCAAAGATGCCTGCATCGGCACAGCAGCTTAATTTAGCTCCGGCACAGGGAGAAACGCAGGACTGTGCCGTATTCCTGTATATATGGCGCATGCCTGCATTTCAAAAGTGGCACAGCGCAGCACTGCTATTTTTGGCACAGCACCGCGCTGCACCACTTTGGCTTAAATCAGGGCATAAACCTGTAAGAGTATGATTCTCTGCTGGATTCACAAAAGAACAGCAAGGAAATAACTGGGCAAAAAACATACCCTAACAAATAAGTTATAAAAAATTAAATGAACACAATGTAAATTAACTTAATTTAAAATAGTAAACAATTTATAATTAAACAAACTCTAACTAATAACAATACAGCAAAATCAACAAACCACAGTAGCACCAATTAAATTCCACCCTTGAACACCTGGACAAAGGCAAGTTTAAGTAAGTAAAATTGGAAAACTTCTAAATGTCAAGTAAACCTTAAACATAAAAAATAAAAATAAAAGCTCATAACCCCATTAAATGAACCACAAAACATGTTACTAAAGAAATTTTTTTGCCTCAACAGAAAACAAACCACCAGACCAACATTTCAACAGCTTCTTTGGAAAAGTGTTAAAAAGACCTGCAATTATAATCAACAACTTATATCTAAGTATAAAATGTAACACAATTAATTTAATGTTTAGTCTACATTAGCAGAGTAAAACATATATAATAAAAGGGGTAACTATATTATTGTACTGTTTTCACACAGAATGGCAGAAAGAGCAAGATAGATAGCATCACAAAAAAGCAACAAGTTGATCTTTCATCTGAGATACACTTTCAGACAGAAAGCATAAAGTACTGAGAATGTAAATTGGAAACGTACAAAAAACTACACTCACTTTTGTTATGGAAGAACTGCTACAAAAAATGATGTTATTCATTTGACAGAACAAAACCATCCCCCAAATGCCACTGAAATCAAAGTAAGGCATGTACTTCAAGATTTAAAAAAGGCAAACACTCCCAAGAGCTTGCTCCTTAACCCTTCAAATGCGGGCGTCGGCCACTGGCCGACACCCACACTACTTCCCTGGTGCGGGTCACGACCAAAATGCACCTGAGGATTATAATTTTTTTTTTAATACTCGAGAGACACAGAAGCTTTTCCGAGTCTCCCCCCGCCACCCACCCACCCCTTTGTGACGTCAGCACGCCGCGAGGTGCGCTGACGTCTCTACGGCCTCCTGCTCCGATGGGGAAAAGGGCCCCAAACGGCCTTCTCCACATTTGGGAAGGCCTCGTAAGAAAGGGGGGGGGGGGCGTGATGGCTTTCGATGGCTTTAAAAAAAAAAAATACAAAAAGAAATGGACAGAGGGTCGCCCGTGGGCAGGGCGACCCCCTGTGGGGGCAATTTCTTTTTTTGTTGTTGTTGTAGGGTTTCCCTGAGGGTCATTTTGGCCCCCAAAGAAACCATACAACTACTAAAAAAAATATAGATCTCTATATATATATCTATATATAGATCTATATATATAGATATATCTATGTAGATATATCTATCTACATGGACATATCTATAGATAGATCTATATATATATATAGAGAGAGAGAGATCTATCTATAGATATATCTATGTAGAAAGATATATCTATATAGAGATAGATCTATCTATATATATATATATATATATATATATACATATATATATATATAATAATATATATATAGATCACTTTTGTCAATACATGTGTGGTTTCCCTGGGGGCTGCGATCGGCCCCCAGGAGAACCAGACCCGCATTTAATAGTGATATATATATATATATATATATTTGCCACCAGTTGTCTTGCAGTTGCAGCTTGCGTCTTTAAAGCAATGCACATACTTCAACTGACGCATTTCAACTGTAGCTTTTAGGCAGCAATAAAAAAGGCAAGTAAGTACTGTGATTATGTTTCTGCTACAAAAGGATCAGACTTTTGCCTAGTGGCAGTTTTAGTGCCATAAAGAAGCGCAGAAGGTTTATATGCCTACTGCAAAGAGCAAATCTGTATCTTATGTAAATAGCTGAGTACATTAGTAAAGTCAGCCATTACCTGCGCTATAATACAAATGAAATGTATGTGCGGGTGGGGGGCGGCTATGGAGAGATGAAGGGCACTTTTGCCAGGTGGTAATGAGGGAATCCGAGGAGGAGGGAGTGGGTGCACCAATAATGATTGTTGGACTGGGCGCAGGAGGTGCTAAAGACTGTGACGAATGGTATGTGACAAGGTATTTTTTGAGTGTCTTGAAAGAACGTGCTGATTGAGGGAAGAAGCGCAGGTAAGGTGGCCTCTACTGTTGCACGTATCTCACACACACCATCGATTTTTTGACTGTCTACGTAGGCTAGTGTTTTAGAGCAACAGTTTAGCTAATAGCAGAGATGGCATCTTGATGGATGACTGCTGCCGTCACTCGGGTTATAGAGGACAGCTCTTACATAGGATCAATGACTGAGACATCAGATACTGAGACATCATCTGAGGGATAGGACAATGGCGCAGACTCTGGGAGTGATTTTTCAGTCAGACGAGTCCAATTCAATAACTCCTCTTCCAGTAAATTATGAGGGAGGTGATGAGGACAGTCCTGCTGTCCCTTTGCAAGCACAGTCTGTGCAACGGGCTAATAGTGGGTTAGTCCAACCCAGATAGCAGGTGAATGCGGCGGCAAGCCTGGGAGCTCCCCAATTTTGTTCAGCCCCAAATTCCACCACCCAAATCGAATTGTGGAGATATCAAAATTATCTATCACAAAACAAACTGGTTTTGTAAGGCAGGCACCTGTGTTTTTGGACCTGGGTTTCTGCGGCCATATAGAGAAACATACTAAACCCATACATTTCTGGAAACTAGACATCCGGGGGAGTCCACAGAGGTGTGACTTGTGTGGATTGCCCAAAGTTTTCTTACCCAGAATACCCTGCAAAGCTGAAATGTTGAATAAAAACTCTGGTGGTCATTACAACCCTGGCAGATGGTGTTAAAGCGGCGGTAAGACCGCCAACAGGCCGGCGGTAAAAAAATTGCAATTACCACCGTGGCGGAAAACGCCAACAAAGACAGCCCCTTTAGCACTCCGACCGCCACGGCGGTACAAACAAACAGCGTGGCGAACACCACCAACAGACAGGCGGGAGACAATGTACCGCCCACACTATTATGACAGGCCAATCTGCCACCTTTTCCGGGGCGGACTCACCACGGATAAAAACACAGCGGTAACAGGAATTTCGAAGGGAAAACGCTCACCTCTACACACTCCACGAGGAACGAGGACACCATGGAACCGGAACTCCAAATTCTACCTGTGATAGTCTTCCTGCTCCTCTACCGGCGGCGAAGACCACGGTGAGTACTGCACCTACGACACAGGGGAGGGGGCAGGCAAAAAACAGGGACACACACACACAACACCCCACACCCACCCCCACACTCACACACTACAACACACACACTAATGCATATCAATACATCACAGTTACACCCCCCACCCCCCCAGAAGAATGCAAAGACCAAAGAAAATGAGTGTAACCATTGGAATATATTACAAACAAGTCGGCAGAAATATATATATACACCATGTACAAAATATATACCAGGCATAGTAGTCCAGGTACTGCACAAAGAAAGCCCATGGAACACTGGGACCACACGGTATGGGCGAGGCCCACACAAGATCCCCGACCATGACGGAGAGAACACTGCAGGGGCATCAGACAGCAACTAAACAGGCACCTCAGGGGGAGGGAAAGGGGGGGCACCTCAGCCGCTTGAATGCACACCGCCAAATCCACGAGAGGACCACATGCCCACTGTTCCATCCTGGGGAATGCAAAGCCACAGTCTCTCAAGTCTCCACGGTGGGTGGGTTGCCCACTGTTCCATCCTGGGGAATGCAAAGCCACAGTCTCTCAAGTCTCCACAGTGGGTGGGTTGCCCACTGTTCCATCCTGGGGAACGCAAAGCCACAGTCTCTCAAGTCTCTACAATGAGTGGGTTGCCCACTGTTCAATCCTGGGGAGTGCAAAGCCACAGTCTCTCCAGTCTCTACAGAGGGTGGGTTGCCCACAGATACATCCTGGGGAGTGCAAAGCCACAGTCTCTCAAGTGGATAACAGTCTCCACTGGTTCTGGAGGGGGACTGGTGCCCAGAGTGCTTCATCTTGTGAAGGACAGAGGTAGTGGATGGATGTCTCCACTGGTTCTGGAGGGGGATCTGGAGGGGGACTGGTGCCCAGAGTGCTTCATCCTGTGAAGGACAGAGGTAGTGGGTAGATGTCTCCACTGATTCTGGAGGGGGACTGGTGCCCAGAGTGCATCACTCACCCCATGACGGACCCAGTTGCGTCAGTGATCCTGCCGCTCATAGGCTAGCGGTGCTTGAGTTGTCGGTGCCCTGTTCAGCGGTGCTTGAGTTGTCAGTGCCCTGGTCAGCGGTGCTTGAGTTGGCAGTGCCCTGTTCAGCGGTGCTTGAGTTGGCTGTGCCCTGTTGAGCAGTGCTTGAGTTGGCGTGCCCTGTGCAGCGGTGCTTGAGTTGGCGGTGCCCTGTTCAGCGGTGCTTGAGATGGCGGTGCCCTGTTCAGCGAGGCTTGTGCTGGCAGTCCTTCATGGCCCAGCGGGGCTGGTGCTGGCGGTCCATCATGGCCCAGCGGGGCTGGTGCTGGCGGTCCTTCATGGCCCAGCGGGGCTGGTGCTGGCGGTCCTTCATGGCCCAGCAGGGCTTGTGCTGGCGGTCCTTCATGGCCAAGCTGGGCCTGTGCTGGTGGTCCTTCATGGCCCAGCGGGGCTGGTGCTGGCGGTCCTTCATGTCCCAGCGGGGCTGGTGCTGGCGGTCCTTCATGGATCAGATGGGCTGGGGCTGGCGGTGCCCTCCTGGGCAGCTGGGCTGGGGCTGGCGGTGGCCACCTGGGCAGCTGGGCTGGGGCTGGCGGTGGCCTCCTGGGCAGCTGGGCTGGGGCTGGCGGTGGCCTCCTGGACAGCGGGGATGATGGCGGTCTTCTCCACCGTGCAGCTCTTCCCAGACTTGCAGGTTTCTTGTGGCCCTTCCTCACCTTGGAAGGTGTCACAGCTGACTCCACACTCCCACTGGGACCCCTGAGAGCGGCTTTGGTGGCTGGAGTCTTCCCCCTCTCCCGCCGGGCACTGGCCAACTTCTGATGCTTCACAGGTGGGGGACTGTCTGTGCTGTGGCTCCGTGCCACACTGGCCGTCCTGGTGGCCGGTGCACTCCACATACCGGTGACTACAGGCACCACTGGTCCCGGAGATGTTGTGGCTGAGGTGCTAGTTTGGTACCTATGAGATGGACGGGGTGGGGGAGGTGTGGGAAAAAGGTCAAGGCTGGACAGGAAAAGTTTTTGGGAGACACTGGGGCGGGGTAGCTGGAGGGGGTTTGGGAGCAGAGGAAGACGTGGTGGTAGTAGGAGGTGTACGTTTGATGACTTGGGGTGCAGGTGCATGCGCTAGAGGCTGTCGTGAGGTGGATGGCTGTTGGGTGGGTGTGTGCCTCCATTTGTGTATCTTGGAAGGGGGCGTCACAGACACACTGGGAGAGGACACAGGGGACGCGTGAATGGTAGTGGGGGTGGTGACTGCACGTGAGCGGGGTGTGCTGGTGGGTGTGCTGGTGGGTGTGCTGGTGAGGGATGTAGAGACTGTGCAGGCAGGTGTGAGTGTAGATAAGACTGGGAGGGAGGAGGGAGACGACAAGGAGGGGGACAAAGTAGAGGCAGTGGATGTTGGTGTGTCTGCATGTGTGTGTTGCTTGCGTGAGTGCCTCTGGGATGTGTGGTGCTTATGTTTGCCTGAGCTTCCCTTGTGTGTTGACGTGTGTGCATGCTGGGCTGATGGTGTGCTTGGGATAGGCAGAGGTACAGGGGATTGGGTCTGGGTGGAGGAAGTTGGAGGGGGGAGGCTAGAGACGAGGACAATGGCTGCCATCAGTGCTGAGGCCAGAGTTTGAAAAGCTCGGTGAAGGGCCGCCTGACCAGAATGAATGCCCTCCAGGAATGCATTAGTTTGTTGCAACTGCCTTTCTACACCCTGGATGGCATTCGAAATGGAAGACTGCCCAACAGTGAGGGACCTGAGGAGGTCAATGGCCTCCTCACTGAGGGCAGCAGGGGTGACTGGGGCAGGGCCTGAGGTGCCTGGGGCAAAGGTGATGCCCACCCTCCTGGGTGAGCGGGCACAGGGCGAAGGCTGAGGGGCTGCTGGGAGGGCGGTGCTGGTAGGGGGGGTGGCGGCTGTACCTGTAGATGCGGGGGCACAGATGTTGCTGGCACCACAAGGGAGCTCCCATCAGAGGACGTGTCCGTGTCGCTGATCTCAGCTCCTGTCCCCGCCGTGAAGCTCCCCTCGCCCTCCGTCCCACTGGTGAATTCCGAGTCCGTAGTCTCACCCTCCAGGGCCCTGTGGGATGCAGCTCCCTCGTGCTCCGGTGCCACTGCTCCTCCGCCTGATGATGCTAATGCACACAAGAACAGGGAGACCACAAAAAGGGGGGGGACGACAGAAGAAAGACATGTTGGGTGCATGGATTACCGCTACCGTTGGCGGACAAGACAGACACAGAATCCCCCTGCACTACGCCACGTTCTTGGGCTCCACTGTTCAATTCCTGGGAAATGGCCTACAAGGCTATGGAGGACATCTGTACACATAGATGACACAGGGGCATGAATAGCTGTACTTGGCAGTCTACAGAGGTGGGCTGGGGTGCCACATGGCCTGCCTTACGGAACTCGCCCTGGCCTAGTGAAACCCACAGCCCTCCTCCCCCACCCAGGCAACTCCACTGCGCGCAAAGTCAGCAGAATGAGAGTGTACTCACCCCCTTGTGTCTGCTGTGATGCCCTCCAGTGCCCATCCAACTCCGGGTAGGCCACCGCCAGGATCCTGAACATCAGGGGGGTCATGGTGCGACGGGAACCGCTCCCACGTTGGGATGCCATCCCCAGCTGAGCCTCCGCCGTCTTCTTGCTCCAGCGGCGAATGTCCTCCCATCTTTTCTGGCAGTGGGTGCTCCGTCTGTGGTAGACCCCCAGGGTCCGGACGTCCTTGACGATGGCACGCCAAATATCTTTCTTCTGGTGGGCGCTGACCTACATGAAATGTTCAGGGGAAGAAGAGAAGTCATTACCAACTGCACCGTCAAAGTGATTGGCCCACATCCCTGCCCTTGCCATGTGGCACATGCATTCACCATCTTTCCTGCATGCATTACTCTGCCCCCTTCCTTCTTACACCCAGCCCTCTCCACACAGGCATAGCCCATACAACATGCTCCCTGTGTACTTACCTGTTTGTCTGGAGGACCGTAGAGTAGCGTGTACTGGGGGAGGACCCCATCCACGAGCTTCTCCAACTCATCCGATGTGAAGGCAGGGGCCCTATCCCCAGACGCACGAGCCATTGTCTCTTCCAGACTGAGGTCACAGCAGCACTTGCAGTGTAGGTCCTCTCCTGTTGAAGATAAGGTATTGAGTGATTGAACAGATAGAAAATGGCAGTCACGTCCGCGGCGATGCGTACCGTCACCGCCGGCGTACATCGGCATTGGCTCCTAGGACCCATAGGGTCCAATGTTAACCAATGCAGCATTGCGCCGCGGTCTTCGACCGCCTACCACAACTGTGTACAACACCAGCGCAGTTACCTCACATCCCATTGTCCCACTTTACAGTACAGGCAGCCACCATTTCAGGGGCCCACATGGCTTCATTTTCAACAGCGTCACACATACCTAGGCCTAGTCTCAACACACATACAGGCCACCTTTTGTGTATGATTGGTGTTCTGGGTAAACTGTGGGTATGTACCTCTGAGTTGTTTGACTCTGTGCTTGCTGTTGTCCTTCATAGGCACGTCCGCTGGGACATGTGAGGAGATGGCGGCATCCTCCGGTGTACCGACCGTTGGTGGACCTGTCGGTAATGGAGGAGCGACATTTGATAATCACCTACATGCTTGACCGTGCCACAATCCAGGAACTGTGTACCCAGTAGGAGTCAGACTTGATGTCAGCAATCTGCCATCCCACAGGAATCCCCCCTCAAGTGCAGGTGCTGTCAGTCCTACATTTCCTTGCAAGTGGCTCTTTTCAAACAACTGTGGCCATGGCATCAGGGATGTCCCAGCCTATGTTTTCCAACGTATTGTCGAGAGTGTTGTCTGCCCTTCTGAAACACATGCGGAGCTACATCGTTTTCCCTCTGGTGGAGGATTTGCCTACAGTGAAAGGTGATTTCTATGCCCAGGGATATATCCCCAACATCATAGGTGCCATAGACGGGACCCATGTGGCTTTGGTCCCCCCCCACAGGAGTGAACAGTTGTACAGAAACCAGAAGAGTTATCATTCTATGAATGTACAGATGGTATGTTTGGCAGACCAGTACATCTCCCATGTGAATGCCATGTTCCCTGGCTCAGTGCATGACTCCTACATCCTGCGGAATAGCAGCATCCCTTAAGTAATGGGTCAACTCCAGAGGCACTGTGTGTGGCTATTAGGTGAGCACCTGGAAGCAAGACAGTGGGAATGGTTGTCTGGGGTTATCCCTCCAGGTTAGTGTGTGTCTAACAGTTGCCCCTCACCATTTGCAGGTGACTCTGGTTACCCCAACCTGTCATGGCTACTGACCCCAGTGAGGAATCCCAGGACCAGGGCAGAGGAACTCTACAATGAGGCCCATGGGCGAACTAGGAGGATGATCGAGCGGGCCTTCGGCCTCCTGAAGGCCAGGTTCAGGTGCCTCCATATGACAGGTGGATCCCTATTCTACTCACTCAAGGTGTGCCAGATCATCATGGCCTGCTGTATGCTTCACAACTTGGCTTTTTCGATGCCAGGTGCCTTTTCTGCAGGAGGATGGTCCAGATGGCGGTGTGGTTGCAGCTGTGGAGCCTGTGGACAGTGATGAGGAGGAAGCAGAGGAAGAAGACATGCACAACAGGGACTCAGTGATCCAGCAATATTTCCAGTGAGACACAGGTAAGAATACAATCCTGCCTACTACATGTACTTTAACACTACTACCTCTCTTCTGTCTGTCGTTTTCACCCAGTGTATGGTCACTGAGTTATCACTTTCCCTAACGGTTTCACAGATGTGGGTCCCACTGTGTGACATCAGCTTAGATTCCTCATGGACTAAAGCTGTGTGACATAGGTATGTTGACATTACTATTTCAAAAACATTTTGTCACTGTAATTGCTAATACACTATTTCGAAATCACAGACAGACTCCAGATAATTTTGTGCTTTAGGTGTGTTTATTTAAATGCAAAATATTGGAGGGGGTAGTGAAGGGGTGATGGCGGAGGAGTGTCCATGGCAGAGTCCACTCTATTAGTCTCACAGGTGCATTGCCCATATGGGCATAGGAAGTGGAGCTAGGGCAGTTTAATTGTGGACAGGGTGACAAAGTGGGACAGTAGGATGACAATCAGGGTGGTTTCATTTCTTGGCAGGGGTCTTGGCATCGTTCTCTGTCTTGTTCCTGGATCTCAGTGACCGTTTGCGGGGTGGTTCTCCCTCTGCAGGGGGTGGGGTGCTGGTGTGGTGGTCCTGTGGCGGGGCGTCTTGTCCACTAGCGCCAGCGGAGGTGGTGGGCAGTTCATCGTCCATGCTAGTGTCAGGGGCCCATTGTAGTGCCACTGTGTCCCTCCTGGTGTTGAGTACTTCCTTCAGCACCCCTACGATGGTGCCCAGGGTGGAGCTGATGGTTCTGAGCGCCTCCCTGAAGCCCATATACTGTTCCTCCTGCATGCGCTGGGTCTCCTGAAACTTGGCCAGTACCGTTGCCATCGTCTCCTGGAAGTGGTGGTATGCTCCCATGATGGAGGAGAGGACCTCGTGGAGAGTGGGTTCCCTTGGCCTGTCCGCCCCCTGTCGCACGGCAGCCCTCCCAGTTCCCCTGTGTTCCAGTGCCTCAGTCCCCTGGACTGTGTGCCTACTACCACTGCCCCCAGGTCCCTGTTGTTGTTGGGGTGGTGGGTTTTCCTGGGCTCCCTGTAGTGGTGGACACACAGCTGATTGACGTGTCCTTACGACGGAGTTATGGGGCCGCTGGGTGGGTGCTGTGCTGGTGTTTCAGAGGGGGGAAGGTCTGTGGTGGCCTGTGCCTGTGTGAGGGGAACCGACTGTCCAGAGGTCCCCGATGGTCCGGGCTGGTCATCACTGTGGGCCTCTTCTGTTGGTGGTGTGGACATGTGTGGACCCTCCTGTCCGGTGGCGTTGGGTAGGGGTTCTGCAGGGGTATAAGAGGATGTTTGTTAAATCTGTGTGTGTAATGGTGTGCAATGGGTGGGTGACCGTGTACCCCAGTGCTAGCATTCCTGTGTGGGAGCTTGTGTGATGGTGGTTTAGGGGGGTGTATGGGTATGTGCAGTGGCCATGCTTTGGTGATGGGTGTCCATGCTTTGTAGTTGCATGCAGGGCTTGGTTTTGGGATGTGTGGTTTGTGATGTTGGGACATTTGTGAGGAGTTGGGGTGCTGGGGGTGAGAGTGAGGGTGGGGGTATGTGATAGCATGCAAGTAGGGTGGGGGATTTAATAGTAAAGCTTTGACTTACCAGAGTCCAATCCTCCACCTACTCCTGCGAGGCCCTCAGGATGCAGAATCGCCAAGACCTACTCCTCCCATGTTGTTAGTTGTGGGGGAGGAGGTGGGGGTCCGCCGCCAGTCCGCTGAACCGCCAGGTCGTGTCTTGAGACCGCAGAATGCACCTTCCCCCGTAGGTCGTTCCACCTCTTCCTGATGTCCTCCCGATTTCTTGGGTGTTGTCCCACTGCGTTGACCCTGTCCACTATTCTGCGCCACAGCTCTATCTTCCTAGCTATGGAGGTGTGCTGCACCTGTCCTCCGAATAGCTGTGGCTCTACCTGGACGATTTCCTCCACCATGACCCTGAGCTCCTCCTCCGAGAACCTGGGGTGTCTTTGCCGTGCCATGGGGTGGTGTAGATGATTTGTGGGGTGGAGTGTGTGGTGATAAGTGTAGTGATATGTAGTGGTGTGTTGTGTGAGGTGGGTGGAAGTTGTGTGGGTGATGGTGTTGTGTGTCTGTAGATGCTGTTGTTCTTGCTGGTGGTGTCTCTCTCTGGCCTTCTTTCAAAAATGTTTGTCGTGGGGGTTTGTGGGTGATGTGGGTGGGTGTTTTATATTGTAATGGGTGTGTGGGAGTGATGTGTGTATGTGTGTCAGGTGTGTGTATTTTGAATTGTTCAATGTGGGGATGTTTTGTAAGAGTGTGTGTATTTTGAGCGCGGCGGTGTGTACTGCCAATGGAATACCGCGGATGAAAGACCGTCACGTGGATTCGTGTGTTGTGATAGTGTGTATTGTATATATATTGTAGGAAGTGGTGGTTGGCTTATATTTACAGAGAGGGGCGGGGGGCAGAGGGGTGCAATAATAATATATTTTTTAAAAAGGCACCTGCCTAACAGCATCCTCCTCACTGCATCCTTCTATCTTTTCTCCTGGAAGCTCTAACACTAGCTTAGGAAACAACAACTAACTAACAAATCCTGGTGCTGCTTTCATGCTGGTAAGCAGCATGAAAGCAGCATCAGGATTGGAAGGAGAGGCCTCTCTCAGCACTCACAAGAGCACTGGAGGCCTGTGCATTCTCTAGCCCAGCTTTCTTAAGAAAGCTAGGTTAGAGAGGTTTAAAGTGCGCATGTCAAGCTGGTCATCACTAAATGGCTTGCGAAAGGTACATGCATACTTTAATCTAAAGTGCACAGCTCCCTGCTGCTGCCCTCAGCAGCAATTGTCCTGCCCCGTCCTGACACTCGGTTCAGACAGGGTGCTGAAAAATGAAATGGTAATAAATACATTTTATTACCATTTTATTTTTCAGTTCTGGGGCCTTTTTTTTAGTGGGTGATGCTCATCTGCTCTTGTGGACGGGCTGCACCCTATTTGTAGGTGTGACACAGTTTACAAAGGCAAATGTAGTATTTCATGTCACCAAAATGGCAGATGCTCATCTGGACACTAGGAACGCCGGGGACCGCCAGCGGAAATCATTAGGGCAGTAGGTGGTTTCAACCATGGCAGATACAACCATAGGCCAATGTTGTTGCCTGTGGCGGTCCAGCCCAATGGTTGTGTCCCCTGGCAGTGGTGACCTTGTATGTGGCGGACATGACTAACTTGACTCCCGATACTGCTGCCTGCAACAACTCCACTATGTGATCTGCTGTGTGCTGTCTCTGGGAGCAATCTTGCCATGTCCAGCAGGTGACAGGTCCTCTGCCTTCTCTCCAAAGGAACTGGAGAGGCTTGTTGAAGAAGTCTACCCCTGTATAGACAGCTCTATGGCTCACCAGAGGAGCAGATAAGTAGGTTGTTGGCAGAATTGACTCTGTTCAACCCCATCATTTCCCTCCTCACAGGCTACAATGTGCCCCTGTGTGCCAGTTAGACTTCTTGTGTGCCTGTTGTTGCAATATGTGTGACATCAATTTGATATACATTGTACAGGTCTGGGGTCCATTACTATATGTTAAGTTCAGTCACATTGTGCTGTGTGAGGTTTTTGGAGTCCTAGATCCTCTTGATGCAGATAACTAGATTAGGATTCTTTACTGCCATCCAATGAAATCTCTTTCTTTATGATTGTTATAACTGTTAGACAACATGTATGTGCATGACAGCATGAGCTGGGTATG
This sequence comes from Pleurodeles waltl, assembly GCF_031143425.1. Classification (NCBI taxonomy): domain Eukaryota; kingdom Metazoa; phylum Chordata; class Amphibia; order Caudata; family Salamandridae; genus Pleurodeles; species Pleurodeles waltl. The sequence continues at coordinate 343,230,110 of NC_090451.1, forward strand.
CATGGAAGTTTCCTGTGGAGACTCTATGCATTGAGTCAATCTTGCAGAGCGTGAATGTGTTGATCCATTCAGGCCTAAAAAGTTTACCCTTCAGAAGCCACATATATGTATAGTGTTTCATTGTGGCTCACATCACAATAATTGCTGCTGCTACATGGGCTACCTCCTATCAGTAAGCTTGTTAGTCATTGTAGGCCCAGAGCAGGGTAGTGGGTTAGTGTGCAGATGGATATAAATGTCTGTAGTTATGTCCCTGTACTTATTGCCTTGTGTGTTTTGCGTTATACTTGTGGTCTGTTAGCATATTGAACATTTCTAGCTTGGCGTTTCTGACATGTCTGTGACTCAATTATTTGTGCCAAAACATGTGATTGTAATTTCTTGATTTGTCGTTTGCATCCATGCAGGTAAACATTCATCAAAAGAGAGCCAGCACCGGAAGGTGGGAACCCTGGGTGTCCACAGCCGGTAGATGGCCCACTGTCAGAAGAGGTGCGAGGCCCTGAGACGCTGGGCCCAGAAGATTGCTGAGGTCCAGCTGTGGTTATCCTCCCAATGTGAGCGGGGTGCACTTCAGACCATGACCCCTAATGGCCTGCATTCAGGTGGTAGCCTATCCAGACCTTGATGGGCATTTAATGGGAGCACAGCAGCCAAAAGGCGGTGAGTACAAGGCACGTTCCTGCCTGCCACATTGCAAAGTTAATGTGCTAGGTTGTGACATCTCCCCTTGGTGATTAGGGTTGAGCCATGTGTGACACAGTAGATGAGTGACCGTTTGTGTAAATATGTAATGTGGTCCATGTGTGCCTTGCCTATTGGCCCAGAGACTTAGGACACAACTGTGTACAATCCACAAACAATCTGCTCTCCAGGGACAACGTATGGCTGTGTACATTGATCAGTCAAGTATTATTTGTTGTTCTAGTAGGTGTAAATTCCATGCAACTGACCACTACTCCTCAGTGTTAGAGGCCAAAGCAAAGGAAGTGATGGATCACTGTCCTCAGCCATGTGTCTGTGTCAAATCAGTTTTTTGGCATCTGCCACCCAGAGGCTACTTGTCTTCAGTGTGCCATGGGTGCCTGTGCCTCACTACTGTCTGTAATGTGAAGATGGCCATCATACATGTGACAGTGTATACATTGTTCTTTGGGTGCAGCTACAGATTAATACTTTGCCTTAGCAAGCGGGGAATGTCCATTGACATGATTTGTGTGCCATCACTGTTGCCAACATTCCTTGTGCCTACATGTTAGCATGTGGCCCTTTCTCATTTGACAAAATGTGTGCGTTGCTGTTTCATGCATGGTCTACCTGTGATCATTGGATGATTTCTGTATCCCCTCACAGATATGTGCATGCCAACCTGTGAGTGGAATAGAACATTTGCAATTTGGGGTACAGTTCATGTGGTACCATCGACAGGATTGTGTCACCATTTAATTGATTGTTGGCTGACACACACCCTCAACCATCACTACGTGATTTGACATGTACAACTGCAGTAGCAATCAGGGAGAAGACATGTATAACTGTATTTTTTTATCCTTCAGTGTGCATTTCCAGGCCATTGATCAAGTAGTAAAATGTACTGCAGATGCGAAAGGGGGAAGATTTGTAACATGACTGTTGGCATTCATCATGGAGTGACTTACAGTTCTGTTGGAATCACATGTGATTGGGTACAACCATTCATCCACAGACATTTGAGTTTGCAGGGCCAAACTTGAGACAGTGATGTAGTTCCCATTTAAAATCTCTGGGCCTCTCCAACATCCACAGGACTAATGGCCTCCACTGATGCAATCAGAGTATGTAATTGTAAGAGATGCCAGACATTAGTGGTGATTTTCCTGGGGCATGCTGATTCATTGTGTTGTGGATTTCAGGGACATATCTCCCTATCAATTTGCACACAACGTCTACAGTGTATATTTCCATGCAAAATGTGCAACATATCTGAACAGCATTAGTACTTCCTCCATGACTCCATTGAGACAACGTTCACTTGGTAAAGTGTGCATTGTTGACATGTTTTCAGTGTGGCATAGGTAATTCCATGTCACCTTCTCCAGGCTACTGTACTGTTCTCAGCCACATGGCATGTTCTGGGAGCATCATTTCACATTCTTGTGTTATTGTGTATATGACAAATAAATGACCTTGTGTGATTTGTAAGAATGAACTTTGCATTGGGCTACTATTGTATGACAACAGGTAACTGAGTTATGCTCCATGAGGCAAAGCATTGAAGGTGAGGTGGTCTCCTAATTGTTCAGTGGTTACTGTGATTACACAACTTCAGCCATGCAATTGTAGTTGTCTGAGATCCTGATTTTCCTGTCAGCAACTGTTGACAGTTCAGATGGCATGAATGCATATGGTATGGCACATGTAGGGGCCTCTTAGGTGGAGTTTGCTGCTGGGGCCCACTTGACATTATGGTAATGTTTGCTAATCAGAGCTGTTATTCAAGTGCGATCAGAAACATGTGGTGACCCTTTTCCTCTTTGTATTTTCAGCATCAGCTCGGGCAAGAGAAGGAGCCAGGGCACAACCAAGTGGGGAAGCATCTGGTCAACGGTGCTTCTGGTCAAGACACCACTAAAATGGAGGGACCATGTGGCCAGGAGGGTTAGAGTAGTGCCACAGAGGAGAAGGATCTATATCCTCATCATCAGATTCTACCTCCAGTGGCCACACCCCAGTGGTAGCAGAACCTTCGGGAACTACTCCTGTGTCATCTTTATCCACCACCCCCAGTCCTATCGCCACCTTCCCTATTGCTCCCCACACAGTTCACCATGCCTGCTCACCCAAGAGGGTGGGCATCTCCTTTGCCGCAGTCACCCCTGCACCAGCCCCTGTTACCCCTGCTACCCTGAGTGAGGAGGATATTGACTCCTGGGGAACATTGCTGTGGGTCAGACTGCCATTGTGAATACCGCCCAGGGGTTGAACGGACAACTTCAGCAGACAAATGCTTTCCTGGAAGGCATTCATAGTGCCATGTCTGGCCTATAAAGATCTTTTCAGGCTCTGGCCTCCATACTGACGGCAGGCAGGCTCCCAATACATTTTCCCCCTCCACCTCCCTCTTCCCAATCCACATCCACTATTTCCCTACCTATCCTAAGCACACAGACACATCCACACACACCCACCCTAACACACACAAAAGCAGCATACATAATCATAAACACGACAAGACACACCGCCATGCAGGCACTCAACATACACCCACAAACACAACATTAGCCACCACTTCAGCAGACACCCCCCGCAACCCTCTTAAACCCACCACCACATCCAGTATACCCACAAGCACCATCACAACAGTCAGTGATACATACACAACACCCACCATACCAGCAGACATCACACCAACAGACACACATACATCTACCACATCCATCATACTTGCAGACACCACCCCAACAGACACACAAACACCACACCCAGCATACTCTCAGATACCACCTCAACAGATATACAGACATCCACAACATCTAGGATACCCACAGATACCTTCCCAACAGACACACACACATCTACTACTCCATCACCCAGCACCTCCACCTCCGAGACCCCCAAGATACTCAAATGCCCACACTCACGCACACAACCGACTCCTCCAAAACAGAAGCATACATCACACATTGACACACCCAGATGACCACTCCCTCAACCTCCAGATCCCCAACCCCTTCTTATGACTGTCCCAGTGTTCCAAAGGAGAGTTTCCTTTTTGAGCTTGCTCTTTCCTCTGTTCCCTCTATAACCCCTCCCAAACCCAACAGGCCCGACCCACATCTCAACCCATCCCTCCCATAACAAAGTCCTCCTCTGTCATACCTGCCCTCCCGCAAGGACTGATACCCATCCCCTAAGAAGAAGCCCACCCCTCCTAAGAAACAGCCCACTCCTCCCAAACCCACCTTTCCCAAATCTGACCCCCTGAAGGATGATCTCTGAGGTGCCTGCCTGCCCACTAGATCCCCATTCCTGTGGAGGCTCCCTGCAAGTGATAGGAGTCAAGTGTGGGCACAGTACGGTGCAAAGACTTTAACATGGACATAAACTTTGCTATTATGCATTTTCCATTGAATAAACCCAAATAGTTGTTTGTGGGTACACATTTGTCCTGCAATTCCTTTCCTACAATTATATATTGTTCCTGAATAATTTGTGTTGTCTGCCTACAGTGGTGTGTGTTTCAGCCTGATTGCTGATCCATTTGCTGTTGCTAGCAATATCTGACTTTGTAGGCAGTGCTGGTGTCACCCAGGACAACAGTAAATGTTGATTATATGGATATGTGTTTGTTAATGTAATTGTGGTGTCATTGCATTGTGCTATGTTTGGTATAGTAAGTATTTAATATTATGTGCTCCAGTGTCGGCATGCATGTTGTTTGACTTGTAGGCCTGATATGGATTGTAGAATCATCTCATGTATAGCAGCTTGAGCTTTCTTTGTGCAGACCTGAAGGGTGTTCAGTTGTGCTAGCTTCCTTTGCAATTGACTGAACATGGGCCCATATTGCTGTGTGTACCTTGCAGCTACTTCATCTAGATGTATGCCTCATGCAGTTGCGGTTGTATTTGCTTTCTTGACTTGCACTTCCACATCTGCAGGTAGGTATGTCACTTGTCTCTTCTATTGTCTGTCACTGAGAAACATGTAAGTCCAGTCCCTGTGCAAATGTTGCTTTAGTGGTGGGTGGAAAGTGTAATGGGTCCCAGTGCAGCATCCTTCCCTGACTGCTCCTGGTGCCCCCTTCCCTATTGTGGAGGTATTGTTTCCATTGCGTGGTTTGTATGTGTCTTTCTGACTGTTGTGCATCCTATTGTCCCTCCATTGTATTGCAATGTGGGTAATGTGTGGGCCCATTACAGAACTGTTTATTGGGAGGAGTGTTTGTGTTCCATGACACATCCATACATATGTGTGTTGAATCTGATGACAGTACATGGCATGTGTGCAATGTGAGGGTGTCAGTTGTATTGGTAGATGAGATGCTGCTGTGTTATTGGTGTTGTGTGACACAATGTTGTGTACATTTCACTGTCCCTGTGCCAAAGATGAGCAGGCGTGTCTTATTGTGTGGTGGTGCAATGTCAGAGATCTGCCCGAAGGGGGCGATTAATAGCTGTGTACATGTAATCTTTTGTGAATGACACCGAAACAGGGCACAATGTCAAGTGTACTTGGTGTCTGTAGCGTAAGGCCCATATCATGTGGATGACGGCATGACAATCTGTTGTTGTGCTTCATGACACAGGTTGGTGTATCTTCTTACCATCGGTTGTGTCCACAGCAGCATGGATTTTGGGCTCCAGGTATGGACGCCATTGCAGCACAGTACATGTAACGCTGCCTGCAGGTGAGTTGCTTCCTTAATGCTTTCCGTTTCTGCCTGCTAGGATGTGGTGGTCAGACTGCCATAATGGCTCTGCAAATCTCCTTCTTCTGATGGGTGTTGACCTGTATGGATGCAAGAGACAAATCAAACAATTACAAATACAAGTTTTTACACAAATGGTTGTGTCACACATGTCAGAAACACCAAGCACAAAATGGGCAATTTGTCAACATACCACAAGTGCAAAGCACACATGCCAATAAGTACAGGGACATGGCTACACACTTTTGGATTGTGGCCTACAATGACTACGACTATGTAACCCTATGCTCCAGCAACACGTATTGCGATGTGAGCCACAATAAAACATTACACCCCAATGTGGCTTCTTGCAAGACTGACTTGATGCATACAGTCCCTACAGACAACTACCATAGTACAGACTTCACCCTTACACTTGAGTGACAATGAAAGGGCTGGCATGGTGGGTACTGAAAGTGTCTTCCCAGTGCATGTGTGGACATCTGGCATACCAAAAGCAGACTCATGCCACTTCAGGGTGGGTTTCTGTGGTATGTACCTGTACCACAGACACACCTTTGAACATATGTTTCTAACCTACAGAGATGGCATCCCACACACAGGTATGTATTATAACATTTCTGCTATGTAACCAAGCTACTGAGTCACATGTCATGGCCTCCCGGAGCTACACATTGTCCGCACTATGGGTTTGTCATTTGTGGAATAAGCTTGTTGAAGACAAATGTGACTTCTGTGAAGGTGACAACAGAGCTGTTGGAGTAAGGGACTGAGTCAAAGACACACATTGACAATGATGTAAAATGCATATATGGACTAGTTCTGGGATTTACCTCAGTACCCATCCCTAATCTAGGCAATGGACTGGCACATTCAGAGCAAGTTTTGTCACTTAAGCCTGATATTGGCCACCTGACAAGATATGTAGGTCTACACAGAATGGGCAAAGTGCCACAGTTGTGTAGCCACAGTGACTCTCCTACAGCCTGGACTATGTCCCATACTGGTAGGTACATTTGACAGGCCCTGTTCTCTGCCGGCTGTGCATACAGAACCTACATGACACTCTCATTTCCATCACTTCCATGCATGATAGTATATCATGTGGCATTCATCAATGTGGCTTGTGGCTTGTGAGGCAACCCGAAGGGCACAGTGAATGATGATATGCCCTCCAGACAACGGTTTGGTAAGGCCAGATGTAGGATGAAAGATCCATGGCACAATATACGTTGCTTACAAGATCCTCAAAGGACTCAGACAAGATACATACACAACTCATTATGTCATCACATACATGTTGTCTAACATCTATAACCATCATAAGCAAAGAAATGTTGTATGGCAGGAAAGTCTCTTTGCCTAGTTATGTGCATCGAACCCAAGGAGGATCTAAGGCCCTAAAAAACATCAGACAACACAATGTGAATGGACACAACATATAGGAGGTCATTACAACCCCAGCAGCCGGCAATAATGTGGTGGTAAGTACCGCCAGCAGGCTGGCACTACCTACCGCCTCAAAGCTAACCCACCATTGTACCACACCGACCACCACGGGGGCCACCATTGTTCCGCCTGCAGGATTATGACCCCACCTTCCGGCATGCTTTTCGTGGCGTTAAAACCAGGGTGGTAGGCCATATCAGAGACATGGAATTCCTTCCCTGTTACTGATAGGGGTCTCCCCTCTGCCCCTCCAGTTACCCCCTCACTCCCCATACAGCCACACCCCCCTACATACACACACACGCATACACACACTCATTCACACATGCATACATGCATGCATGCATCCAATCACCCACACATCCGCGCACACTTCCAACCATACACGCAGACACGCATTCACATTTCACAACATACACGCACTCACATGTCCGTACTTGCACACATGCAATCAACATTCAACACACACCTGCATTCATGCACACACATACATTCTCACACCCCCCCACACACAAACCCCCCCTCCCCTGTTGGAGACCCGAATTACCTGGATCCAGGGGTCCTCCGGCAGGAGATGGGGTGGGGCGTTGCTACCACCAGCAGAACACCTCCAGCCGTATTATTTCTCATAATACGGCTGGAGGCGGTCTACTGCCATGGCGTGGTGCTGATGGTGGTAGCAGCGCCACCTTACTGCCATCCGCCGGCATGGCCACAGCCGGATTTCAGCCATTCTTCTGTCAGAAATTCAGCTGTGGTCATAATATGGCGGACGGCAGGTAGCTGCGGCGACGGTCTTTTGGCGGCAGTTGCCACGGTGGTAGGTGGTTTTTACCGCCAAAGTTATAATGAGGGCCATAGTACAGGTCTCAAATACCTGCACCACGCACATCCAAGTGATGCCAAACCAAACTGCAACAAAAGGCACACAAGAAGTCTAACTGGCACACAGGGCACATTGTAGCTTGTGACGAGGAAAATGATGGTGTTGAAAAGAGTCAGTTGTGCCCATGAGGTACTTACTGGCTCCTCTTGTGAGCCATAGACCTGGCCATACAAGGGAAGGACATCGATCACAAGCATATCCAGCTCCTCTGAAGAGAAGGCAGGGGCCCTTTCACCTGCTGGATGTGGCATGATTGCTACCTGAGGGGGCACACAGCAGCTGAAATGGTTGAGGGGTTGCTGCCAGCAGTGTCATGAGTCAACTGACTGATTTTGCATCATCACTTCTGACGGACACAGCCATTGGGTTGCGACCACCACAGGCAATAACATTAGCTTATGGTTGTGTCTGCTGCAGTTGTAACTGCCCACTGCATGAATGGCTTCCGACGGTGGAGGTGGCGGTTCCTAATGTCCAGTGGAGTAGGTCAAGCATCTGCCATTTTCCCTCTTATATGAGCCACAAAAAACAATACAAGTTTAGAATCATCACAAACATCCTCAATCTGTCTTGTTTTGTAGGTCTGACTACAAAAACACCAGTGTAGTGTGTTGCAGGGCATAGATGGCATATGACAGTGTTGCACGGGCAACCACTGCTGACAGTATTTTTGGCAGTCGGAAAAGACTGTCAAATTTCAAGGGGCAATTGAGTAACAGATAGTTGGGTGTCACCCGAATCCATGTTGTGGACACATTTGTTCAGAATCATGGGGGTCACATTTGACCCTTGTGTAGTTGCCTGGTGTGGCATATACTGGCTGGAATGTTTCCAGTCAGAAATGTTTTGTCACATTAAATTGTTTGTCATGCACCATGTATGTTTCTGTGGTCACGGTGACTAATGTTCCAAATCATGTCTTTTTACACATAGGTACCCTGGGAAAGGGAGGATGCACAACCTCTTGTCTGCCATCCATTGCCACATCATCTGACCATGAAGGAATACCACATCATCCAACAATACCATCTGAACAGGCAAATAATAGAGGATTTATTCCATCAGTTGGAGCCAGATCTGATGCCAGTTACCAGTAATACATACTGCATACCACCCATTGTTCAAGTCATGTCAGTATTGCACTTCCTGGCCACAGGGTCCTTCCAACATACGCTGGCCATATTTGGTGGTATGTCCTAACCTATGTTCAGTCTGGTTTTGAGAGATTGCCTATCAGCAAGGTTGAAATACATTGACAGCTATATTAGGTTCCCCCTACATGCAGATTTAGCCAATGTGAAGGCTGACTTCTATGGTTTTGTCTACATCCCACATATGGTGGAGGCCAATGATGGCAAACATGTTGGCTTTGTGCTACTGCAGGCAAATGAACAAGTCTATCTTAACAGAAAAAAACCTACATTCCATCAATTTGCAAGTTGCCTATTTGGCTGATTTCTACATCTCAAATGTATGTTCCTGTTTTCCTGGATCCGCCTATGATTCCTTTGGAATGTGGAACAGCACCATATCACAGCTGATGTCACAACTGCAACCAGAGGGGGATTGGTGAATTGATAAGTCACGTGTGTCCTGAATGTGTGTGAGCAATGTCAGGTGCTACAATCATGAAGTGAGTGACTCATTGTTGCACTTATATCCCATTCCTTAACAGGAGACTCAGCATATCCAAACTGTCCTTGGTTACTGATGCTGCTGAGGAATCCAACTATGCCAGGGGAAGGCAGCTTCAATGAGGCCCATGGAAGAACAGAGTGGGCAGTGGAGTGGGGATTGGGCTCCTGAAAGCCAGATTTAGGTGTCTGGACGGGACTGATGGAGTCCTCCTTTATTCACCCGGGAATGTGTGTCAGATCACTGTGTCATGCTGAATGCTCCACAACATCGCCCTGCGGAGGAATGTCCCGTACATCCCAAAGGAGGGTGAGCCTGCATTCCGCCGGGTGAGAATCCTAAAATGGCAAATATAGATGGCAGTGGTGAACAGGAAGAAGCTGACTTGAAAGAAGATCTCATCCACAGCTACTTTTTATTGAGTGTGAGTATGTCATGTGATGTCATGATGGTGACCGTACAATGAACTGTAGTTGTGAGAATGTGTGGAGGATAGTATTTTTCAAACAGTTAGGAAGCTGATACTCTGCAAAAATCATTCAAAGGCTGTTGATAAGATAGCTTTTAACATATCCCCACCTTGATGATCATGATGATGTTGCTTTGTTTCTGTCAGATTTATTGCAATGTCCAAATACTTGCTATGTGACTTATGTCATCTCTATGGTTTCAAGCCTATACTCCTTGTTTTGTTCTTTGTACAAGTACATTCACCAGGACATCTTCAGGAGGTAATTTCAGAGTTGTGACATCGGCAGGTATGTGATGCTGTACTAACATACAAATTGTACACGATTGTTCAAGGTAATGTATGTCACATAGGCCCTCATTACAACCCTGGGGGTAAATTCCGCTTACTGCCGTGCATAAGGCCACCAACATACCGCTGCGGCCACGGAATTCCGCTACAGGTATAACAACCCACAGCTCGGAATCCGCCACAATACAGACACCCACACAAGCTCGACACACCAGAGGTCAGTGATAAACTGGCGATAACAAAACCGCCAACGTCACGCCAACAAGAATACGCCCATACTATCACGACCCACGAATCAACGCGGCGGTCTTTCAACCACTGTAAACTATTGGCGGTACACACCAACGTGCTCAAAATACACACACATTTACAAAACACAACCACATTGGACAATTCAAAATACTCACACCTGATACACATACAGACACCACACCCACACACCCAATCCAATAAAAAACACACAGCCACATTACCCACAGACTCTTACTACCAGAAATTTGAAAGCAGGCCAGAGAGAGACACTACCTATAACAACACCAGCATCCACAGACACACAACACCATCACTTACACAACATCCACGCACCTCAAATAACACACCAACACATCCCCTCACATATGACAACAGACACCACCTCACACATCATCCACACCACATCATGGCACCTCAAAGACACCCCAGGTTCTCTGAGGAGGAGCTCAAGCTCATGGTGGAGGAAATCGTCGGGGTAGAGCTACAGCTATTCGGATCACAGGTGCAGCAGACATCCATTACATGGAAGATGGAGCTATGGCGCAGAATTGTCGACATTGTAAAAGCAGTGGGACAGCATCCAAGAACACGGGATGACATCAGGAAGAGGTGGAACGACCTATGGTGGAATGTACGTTCCGTGGTATCCAGACACCAGATTGCTGTACAGAGGTCTGGCGGTGGACCCCCACCTCCTCCCCCACAACTAACAACATGGGAGGAGCAGGTCTTGGCAATACTGCATCCTGAGGGCCTCGCAGGAGTAGCAGGAGAACTGGACTCTGGTAAGCCAAATCTTTACTACCTTATCCCCACCACCCCACCTGCATGCCATCACATACTCCTACCCTTAGCCTCACGCCCATCACCCCAACATCCCACAGATAGCCCACCAACACAACCCACACATCCCAAAATCAAGCCCTGCATATAACACCAATGCATGGACACCCATCACCCAAGCATGGCCAGTACAGAGACTCACTCATGCCCCAAAATCACCAACCACACAAGGACCAAGCCAATAATGCAAGCACTGGAGTAGAGGGTCACTCACCCTTTGCACACAATGGCACACACAGATACAATAACTATGCATTTACACCCCAACAGGACCCCTACCAGCGTCACCGGACACGGGATGCCAGACACATCCAGTCCCGCCACAGAAGAGACCCACAGTGATGACAGCAGCTCTGCACGCCTGGATCAAGATGACCAGCCCGGCCCATCTGGGACCTCGGGACATTCGGTTCCCCTGCCACTGTCACAAGTCACCACAGGGCCTCCCCCCTCAGGAGACACCAGCACAGCACCCATCCAGCGGGCCCATCCCTCTGTCCCCAGGACACGTAAATTAGCAGTGTGTCCACCACTACAGGGAACCCAGGCAACCCCACTAACACAGGACGATCAGGGACCTGGGGGCAGTGGCAGTGGGCACACGGTTCAGGGGACAGAGGCACAGGATAACAGAGAAGATGGGAGGACTGCTGTGCGACAGGGGGAGGACAGGCCCAGGGAACCCCCTCTCCACGAGGCACTCTCCAACATCATGGGAGCTTACCACCATTCCCAGGAGACCATGGCAACGGTACTGGCCAAGTTTCTGGAGACCCAGCAGATGCAGGAGGAAAACTACCTTGGGATCAGGGAGGACTTGAAGTCCATAAACACCACCCTGGTCATCATTGTAGGGGTGCTGGCAGACCTTGTCAACACAGTGGCACAACAAGGGGCCCCTGACACTAGCCTGGATGGTGAACAGCCCTCCACCACTGCCGGCGCTAGTGGACAGGAGGCACCGCCACAGGAACAACAGGACACCAGCACCCCACCCCCTGCAGATGGAGAACCACCCCTCAAACGGTCCCTGAGATCCAGGAACAAGACAGAGAACATCGCCATGATCCCCGCCAGGAAATAAGATCCCCCTGAATGTCACTCTTCTGTCCCACTATGTCACCCTGTCCATCCTTAAACTGCCATTGCTCCACTTCCTATGCCCCTTTGGACAATGCACCTGTGAAACAAATAGACTGGACTCTGCCATGGACATTCCTCCACCATCACCCCAGCCCATTTTAAAACCCCCTCCACTTATCTGCACAGGAATAAACACACTTCAATCACAAAACAATCTGGAGTCAGTCTGTGCTTTCACAAATATGTAATTGCAATAACTCTGGAATATAGCAATGCCAATTTCCTTCTTCACATACCAATGTAACATAGCTGTAGGCCAGCAGTAAACATAGCAGAGGGCATAAAGTGGGACCCAGATCTGTGAAATGGAAAGTCAAAGTGACAAGTCAGGGTCCATACACTGAATGAAAATGACAGACTTATGCTAGCTCAAACAATAGTATGAGATGTGGGAAGCAGTGACATCTTCTTACCTGGTCTCACTGGAAGTATTGCATGATGATGTTGTTTCGGTTGTGGATATCCTCTTCTTCTGCCTCCTCTTCTTCACTGTCCACAGGCTCCACAGCTGCCACAAGACCACCATCTGGCCCATCCTCCTGCAGAAAAGGCACCTGGTGTCGCAAAGCCAGGTTGTGCAGCATACAGCAGGCCACGATTATCTGGCACACCTTCTTCGGTGAGTAGTATAGGGAGCCACCTGTCAGATGGAGGCACCAGAATCTGACCTTCAGGAGGCTGAAGGTGCATTCGATCACCCCCCTAGTTCGCCCATGTGCCTCATTGTAGCATTTCTCTGCCCTTGTCCTGGGATTTCTCACTGGGGTCAGTAGCCATGACAGGTTGGGGTAAGCAGAGTCACCTGCAAATGTCGAGGGACAACTGTTAGACACACACTAACCCTTAAGGGCAGCCCCATACCCGGACACCTATATCAACTGTATTGGGACCATGGCCTCACCTATGAGCCTCACACAGTGCCTCTGGAGTTGCCCCATCACATAAGGGATGCTGCTGTTTCTCAAAATGTAAGCATCATGCATAGAGCCAGGATACTTGGCATTAACATGGGAGATGTACTGGTCTGCCAAACACACCATCTGCACATTCATCGAATGGTAGATCTTCCGGTTTCTATACACCTGTTCATTCCTGCGGGGGGGGTACTAATGCCACATGTGTCCCATCAATGGCACCAATGATGTTGGGGATATGTCCCAGGGCATAGAAATCACCTTTCACTGTGGGCAAATCCTGCACCTGAGGGAACATGATGTAGCTGCGCATGTGTTTCAGCAGGGCAGATAACACGCTGGACAACACATTAGAGAACATTGGCTGGGACATCCCTGATGCCATGGCCACTGTTGTTTGAAAAGACCAACTGGTCAGGAAATGGAGTACAGACAGAACCTGCACTAGAGGGGGGATTCCTGTGGGATGGCCGATAGATGAAATCAGGTCTGGCTCCAACTGGGCACACAGTTCATGGATTGTTGCACGATCAAGTCTCTATGTGACTAGGATGTGTTTCTCTTCCATTATCGACAGGTCCACCAGGGGTCTATACATCGGAGTATGCCGCCATTTCATCACCTGCCCCAGCGGACGTGCCCTATGGAGGGGAATAGCGAGCAGAGAGTCATCCAACACTGAGGTATCACAATTTGTTATTGGCAGAAACGTTAGTAATCCGCAATGTGCCGGTATCTATCTATTTGCCCAGCCTAGATTGGTGTGACGCAGTTAACATCCATCCCATGTGGCCTCCTGAAATGGTGGCTGCCTGACCTGTAAGGTGGGACAAGGGGATATGAGGTAACTGCGCTGGTGTTGCACACCGTCACGGTGGCGGTCGAAGACCGCGGCGCAATTATGCATTGGTAAACATTGGGCCCTATGGGTCCCAGGAGCCAATGATGATGTACACCGACGGTGACGGTACGCACCGCCGCGGACGTGACCGCCATTTTCTGTCTGTTCCCTCACTTGATACCTGACCTTCAACAGGAGAGGACCTACACTGCAAGTGCTGCTGTGACCTGTGTCTGGAAGTGACGATGGCTACAGTGTCTGGGGAAAGGGCCCGTGCCTTCACTTCGGAGGAGTTGGAGAAACTGGTGGATGGGGTCCTCCCCCAGTACACGCAACTGTACGGTCCTCCAGACAAACAGGTGAGTACACTCTGAGCATGCTGCATGGGCAATGCCTGTTTTGAGTGGTGAAGATGGAAGATACATGGGGGCGGCTGAGGCCTGCATGTGCGGATGGGGAGTGTATGTGCATCAGGGCATGGGTGGGAACTGGTGGGCAATGAGTATGACGGTCCGGACGGTTAAGTAATTTCCTTTCCCCCTGTACCATTCCTCTAGGTCAGCACCCACCAGAAGAAGGGTATTTGACATGCCATCGCCAAGGACATCCAGACCCTGGGGGTCTACCACAGACAGAGCACCCACTGCTGTAAAAGATGGGAGGACCTGCGCCGCTGGAGCAAGAAGACGGCGGAGGCCCAGCTGGGGATGGCCTCCCAATGTGGGAGGGGTGCCCGCCGCACCATGACCCCCCGGATGTTCCGGATCCTGGCTGTGGCGTATCCGGAGTTGGGTGGGCACTTGAGGGCATCACAGCAGCCACAAGGGGGTGAGTACACTCTCATTGAGCAGACTCAGCCCTTTAAGAGGTGTCTGGGTGGGGGAGGTGGGCAGTGGGTTCCCCTATGCCAGGGCGAACTTGGTAGGCAAGGTCCCTTGTGAGGCAGGCCATGTGGCACCGCAAACCCACCAGTGGCAATAGCCATCTACACCTAGTCATGCTCCTGTGACTTCCAGGTGTGCAGCAATTGGTCTTAGGCCTCGTACCCCATGGTCAGCTGAAATTTCTAGGAACTGTCAGTGCATGGCGTAGTGCAGAGGGCTGCTCCCTGTGTGTTGTACCTGCCAACGGTAGTGGTTTTGCCTGCACTGAACATGTCTTCCTTCTGTCTTCCCTTGCCCCCATTTTGTGGTCTCCCTGTTCTAGTGTGCAATAGCATTATCAGGCGGAGGAGTATTGGCACCGGTGCAGGAGGGAGCTGCAACCCTCTTTGCCCTGGAGGGTGAAACTACAGAGTCTGAAGCCACCAGTGGGACAGGGGGCGAGGGGAGCTCCACGGTGGGAACAGGAGTAGACAGCAGTGACAGCGACTCCTCCTCTGTTGGGAGCTCTCTTGCAGTGGCAGGCAGCTCTGTGCCCAACGCATCAACATGTACAGCCGCCACCCCCCCTACCAGCACCGCCCTCCCAGCAGCCCCTCAGCGTGTGTCCCGTGTCTTTCACTGCTACCCCTCAGATTTATCTGTGTTGCGTGAGTGATACATTTTGTGACTACACAAGAGGCAAAGGCATGGTACTACCAATGCTTTTTTTTGCTCTAAATAGCTTTCCCGAATTTATGTTTTATATTCCACAGCAAAAATTCCATGCGTTTAAACTTCAATAATATTGATCTAAATTATGCTCATCCTGCTGTATCACAAAAGTCCTTAGAGGTCGATCCTGATTTTCTGAAGTTTGCTTGTTGTTGGCTTCAATGTTACAACTTCCCTAATTCAAGCAAATTAGTTGTTAATTAGAAATGGACCAATTTTCTTATGAGCGTGCAGTTGTTCTTGATGGTAACCAACAAGTTACAGTACATCTACTATTTACTTACATACATATATGGTACTTGAATAACATGTGTATCTGTTGTTCTCCACAGTACATTTTCTTCAGTCAATTGAGTGAGCGATAGCCGCAGTGACAAAAAAGAAAAATAATATAATTTGGCCCCCATTATCCAACATTTGTCCGCACACACAAATTGTTGAAAACACTGAGAGAGATAAAATGTTATTAACATATTAGTGGGACAGAAGTTAGAATACATTGATTATGTGACCTATTTTTGAAGGTCTTACAGAGAAGATAATACAAGTTGCAAAATGTGCACAACTGAATCATGGTGAACCGTGTGCCCACCATTCGTACGGTGAGAGTTTTGCATTCATATTAAATGAAAGTTTAAAAATGAGCTAATGTTAAGAAGGTTGTTAAAATATAGATTAATAATTGAAGTGTTGAAATGAATATGAATTAATCGTACATATATTTAACATTGCAAGTTATGTGTGTGCAGAAAAATTTATAAATTTTTAAAGTTTTTACATGACATGAATAATGTTTGCAATTAAATAATTTGCTTTGCGTATTTGAATTATAAGGTGTGCAATTGGTTTATTTATGTTTTAAATGTATAAATGAGTATTAAGGCTTGTTGACTAGACTAGGTCTGAAAAGATTTATTTTGCAGTATTAATGGAAAATCACTTGTTTGTTCTGTCCCCTCCAACCTGAATTCTTTCCCTAGGCTGTCAATGTAATGTTAAATGTCCTATTGTGTTGTAGGCAAGAGGCATGTTTTAGAAGAAACAATGTTATATTGTTTGTTCTAGCTGTCGAATGGAACAGGAAACTGTAGTTCTCATGTGTGCCGTGAGAAAGGATCTCAAGTAACAAATAACTGGGGAATGTCATCTTTTGTTAGTAATGCATAAACCATCCGGTGACAATGCACTTTGGCTGAGAAGATTCCTAAAAGTATCAGAATTTGTCTGTGCCATCTGCAGTGACTGGATGCTGAATCTGACATCCAAAGTGTGCCTCCCTGAAGGACCAATGAATAGATCATGCCTGCTTCTAATTAGTGAAGAACTCTGGAATTTACGTCAGTCTATCCTGAAAAAATCTATTTTTTAAGCCCCCATAATGAGTTTCCTCATGATAGTCTCTATTGCCCTATTCTGTTATGTGGTTCAGTACTAATAAAGCAAACTATTTCATAACTGCTGAGCTGTCCTATGTGAAGCTTGTGTTCTTCTGATGCCGGAAGAAAGTGATTGTCCCAGCTTGACAAATTACTACTGTCTGCTGTCCCATGAGGAAAGGTACAATTAAATGTGCCTTCTTGTTACCTTTTCAGTTAGGCACTTACACCAGCATATTTTTGTAGTGAGTTATTCCACTTTGGTGTTTTTTCCAAATTATTTTTCTCATTCCTTTATTTTTGCTTCTGCATGTGTTAGCCGGTTCCCACACATGAAAGTCCAAATTTGTGTTAGGAATGGCTCAGTTCTGAATTGTAAAATCAGAAAATGAATGTTAAACTGTGTCTCGATGATTTACTGATGTCAACACCATCGGTTTTGAATTCTAACAATAATGTTCATATTGTGTTGTTGTTAATCCACATTATTCTTTTGGAGTGTTTAACAGTACTGATGTTTAGTAGGCTGAATCTTTTCGGATGTTTTGGTCAGCCTATGGTTTTCATGTATGTTTATAATTTAGTCTTGTGCACCATATGTGGCATTGATTTTTGGAGTGTAATAAAGCTTTGATTTGGTGCTTCAACTGATTATGGTGTGAAGCAATGCTAGTGGTATAATGTCATTGTTTTGTGATTGAATGATTCTGACTACTACACTTTTATAGAATTTTTTTCTGGGGCTCCAGAGCATCAACAACACCTTGACAAGTAGACTTTCTGCATGTATTTGGAGTGAGAATAGTGTAAATATAGGTACCCTAGGTTACGGTATTACCAGACAGAT
Organism: Pleurodeles waltl; assembly: GCF_031143425.1. Taxonomy (NCBI): domain Eukaryota; kingdom Metazoa; phylum Chordata; class Amphibia; order Caudata; family Salamandridae; genus Pleurodeles; species Pleurodeles waltl. The sequence continues at coordinate 343,248,061 of NC_090451.1, forward strand.
TACCACTTCCCCACACTGAATTACTCCCTTCAGAATGGGGCATAACACAGTAATACCAGAAATTGTTTCTGTCTAACTAACAAAAGGTTTGGGTGCTTTCACTGTCGAAATTTGTGCAGTGCTAAACCAGATTTGCAAATGTTTATAATTGTACAGAGAGGTTATACTTACATTCTGTCAAATGTTCCAGGATAGGTAGACTCAATCAGAGTGAAAAAGATCTTAATTGATGATGAACATTTTCTCTTGATGTATAAAAAATCAATCAGGAAAGGGCAAACAAGGACACTTTGTAAACTTTACAAATCACTCAAATATGAAAGCTCCAAAAATGTTGATAGTAAACAAAAACTCCAAACCCCTATTTTTAATCAGCCTTTCTGTATGTTTATCTCTGGTATGATACCAGAATACTGAGTTTTAAATATTGTGCTAAAATATTGCACAATAATATTGATGGCCAAAACATTGGCAAGGTAAGAATGTATAGGTAAGTATCTGTTTACTATATTTAATTCCACACATGTGTACCTTGAATTTATGCGTATCTGCAAGTTGTTTAGATGTGGAGTTCAGCAGTACATTTATACTTACCAATATATACTTACCACCATATTCTGTTATTTTTGCTACTGTGTAACTTGTAGCAGGATATTTCTGTAGTTGAAACTGTAACATAAGCCTTATAGAGTATCTTATGCAGTTTTAGGATGCACATTACACTTCTTCGTTCGTACATGTCACAGTGTTTGGACAATTTCATCGAGAACATGTTCTAGATATTTGGGGATAGGCCATAGTATCTGTTCCCATGCCAATGTTTCACAAACTCTTTGGTTTAACAGGTTCTCACCATCTTCCATTTTAAAAGATGGAAAACATTGCAAGTGAAGGTGACGGAGCCTAAATCTAGGTTGCAAACGCACTTTAGTGTCCTCTTTTTACCGTAACAAGCTGTTTAACTGCAAGCAACTGCGTCTGTTCTGCACTTGAATATTTATATAGGTTCTACACATCTTATTAATGTTTATTTACCTCTTTCATTTTCTTTTTACCATTTAAGTGACATTTTTAAAAGCATAGCTAGTGGTGGTGTAAAGGACAAGAGCTGAGAGTCTGTGAAAATTTGGTGGAAACTCCATCGAGAACAAAACCCTGCAAACTGCAAGGGGTAAAAGTGTGATCATTTGACATTACACTGTAAGTTCTGCCGTTCAAGCCATACTTATTTGGGATTTCTTTCAGTACGGCGTTCAAGTAGTGCAAGACGTTGCTGTGTACCTGTTTATGTGAGGTTGCACTTTCTACATTTGAACAGCACTGCTCAGTTTCACAGCTATGCTGTAAGAGAAGTTATGAGTTAAATGTATGCACTTTAGAAATGCAACTATATTTAAGCATGCTCAGAGTTCAATCTCCTAGTTAAGCTTTTGGATTTTATATCATACAACTGGAAAATCCAGAACAAAATAAGTGGGGGCTGTTAATCAAATTCTGGCTCCTCCTGTCAGGCAGTTGTGAAGAGATCAAATAACAGAGTGCAGTTCCCCACGAAGGCCAAGTTACATACCTCTAGAAATATTACTTGGAAATGGGTGTTGCATATAAAGAACAGTATGATTGCTTGCCAGAGAGAGAGGCTTTGGGGAAAAGGAGTGCCTTGAAGACAACCACCTATGGACCAGTTATCTGCATGTAATAATCCAAAAATCAAATACATTCTCTCAATCGGAATAATATGCGCAGCAAAATGTTGATGTTAATTATGATCATGTAATGAGACAAATCAATCAAGGGTGTTTAACATAAGGGTTATTTTGAGCTGAGAGTTAAGGATGCAGTCAACAAGACTTAACCCATCCACATCACAGTATACATTATTGGAAAAAATGGATTACATGTTAACCCAACAGCGACCCTACAAAGCATAGCATTTACATTATATTCATGGTACTGTAATGCTTTTTTATTGTCACACTTGTATAAGAATAACAAATTTTTACTAATTTTGGTTTGTGTTTGATTTTGAACCTGAAATTCCATCTTGAACAGTAGCGGGTCGTGGGTCGCCGAAGGGGCAGGGCGGTGCGGGGAGGAATAAACATTAAATTATTATTATAATATTTGTTTAAAAACCACTTACCTTTGCCACAATCGTCACTACGGCACTGCTCCTCTCCTGCAGACAGGCTGCAGGGACAAGCTCCCAGCGTGTCTTGTGGCCAATTCTAACGCTGCGCAGAGCAGCTTCAGGATTGGCTGACCCTGGCTGGGCGCTCCCAGGCAGACTGGGAGCCTGTGCATGCTCTCTCCAGCCCAGCATCGCAGTGCTGGGCTGGAGAGATTCTACTGCGCATGTATGTTTGGCCGGCCCAAGATGGCTGACCAAACACATATGTGCTCTGTAGGGGAGTGTTGTGCACTCCCCCTCACTCCTCATCACCCCGTGACCCTGTTCCTTTATAAGAAACAATATTCTTGTAAAGGTTTAGCAGCTGTCACCGCTGGTGGGTGGAGGACACTCCTCCGCCCTAATGGAGGGGCCGCCCCTGGTCTTGAAGTACTTCCTTTGTGAGGTCACTAAGAGAAGAAATACACCTCCATCCTGTTGCATGCCAATTTGTCCGTTTGCAAAGTACGCCTCTCTGTAGTTTTTCCACTTGACCCAAAACCATTCAGGAAAACGTAGGCTCACATACACTCCTAATTGTCAGCCAATGATATGATAAATACCACATGATTGATAATTGACTACTGAGGTTTAAAAATGGGACTGCAGAAAAAGTAGGACCCAAAAATGGAGATTATGAGATTTATCTTCTGAAAAATAGGTGTGACAAGGGAAAAAAGGAGAAAAAAGGCCATGAAAATCCAACCATAGACATACCAATGTCTAGGTCAAGCTGCAGGAGAAAAACGTCACAAAAAGAAAACTCACCATTACTGAAATGATACCACAAGAAAACGAGAAACACATTTTCTCCTTCTTCGCATTGAAATAGTTCACCAACAGGTCAAAAACTGGAACTACAACATAATCAATTCAAACATGTGAATGAAGTAACTCTATCAAGATGGGGGGGGGTGAGATAAAGGGGAATATTATGAATAAATGGAATAACTGCAAACCCACAACCAGGAGTGCCACAGTAAACATAAAAAAAGTCCATAAAAACACCTATACTGTTGACATAAATATATCCTCAAAAAGAAATGAAACGCAGGAGTAGTTTAAAACTATGAAATACGCTGTGAATCACAATAAATCATATGACTGTGGCAGTGAAAATATTACAAACAGAAATCTTACAATAACACATAAAATAACACTACAAAACACATACACAGAAAACTGAAAAGCTACTAAATATAACTGCACATTACAAAAATATGCATAGAAAACCAAAGGAAATTCCAAGAGTGGGTGTGATTAAGAACACCATTACCATACCCAACTCTATCTGCCATTATTTAAACCAGCAGACAGCACCATAGGTAAGCTAATCACATCACAGGCACAATGTCTGTTCCACTGATGATGGTATCATTGATTGTCACACTACCGCTGATCCTGTGAAACAAATACCTGGGAAGGAGGGAGATGATATAAAACAAGGATTAATCCCCTTCCTGTATCTGAAGAAGAGGTTTTGGAGAGATAGCACTACCCTCCATGAGTGATCCTGGACATGGTTGCTTATACACCTCTCAGCCTTAGGGTGGGCTGCCCCCAAACAGTTTGCGTTCTTTCCTCCTGTTTACTGAAATAGCTTTTTGTTGGCTTTAGATCTCTATGTTGCTAACCAGTGCTACAAATCTCATGCTCACTCCTTAAAACGTTGAAAAAGTGCCATCCACCTGATTGGCCAATTTAATTTATTTATAAATTCCTAGTAAAGTAATGCATGATGTACCCTGGGCCTGTAAATCAAATCCTGCTAGTGGACCTTCAGCACTTATTCTGCCACCCACTTGGATAACCTTTTGAAACATGTTTCAACCCTGCCATTGCACTGTGTATGCAGCTTTTAAACTGCCAATTGTTGCAGAGCTTGGAGCAGACAAAAGTGACTGCTCCCTGATTTTGCTCCTAGCATTGCTAGCCACCTAGCCACATCCTGCTGGTATTGGAGCTTTGCCATCCGACACCAGAGGGGTGGAAGGTTAGGACATCTGTGCAGTCAAGCTAGGCCAGTTCTGGCATCACTGAACTGTACTATATTTGTAGCCGGCTGTGGCCTACATGCACTGTCCTTAGGCCCTGGGCAGCTCTCCTCTTTCAGACCTCGTCTCCTGGACTCGCTCCAGTTACAATGTAATGTAGCCCCCAGGAAGTTCAGCGGGGGGTGTGGAGAAGCCTGTTATGGATTCACCCACCAAGCGAATGGACCCGCCTGTGTGATGGCACCAGCAGGGGCATTATCTCTGTGCTGTTTGAAGCTACATGGCCAGAGACCTGAGGCCTTAACGAGCAGGGCGCACCCAGTGCAGGACGGATAGATGGCCTGAAGTGAATACCCCCTCATTGCACCATCATCGTTCACCATGCTATCTACAGCTTGGCCCAGTGCCCTGCCTTTATCTCTGCCTGTTCCATTGTATTGGGATACCCCTTGCCTCACTCTGGCATTGGTTGCTCCTGAGAGGGGACCACCCTACCTCTCCTCTGACTGTGGGGTCTGACTAACAGCTATCAACCCTCCCCAGGATCTGCATCACCCTAGAGGGTGCCATTGGACACACAGGTCTCAATCTGCTTCTCCCACCTGAGCATCAAGGGCACCCCTCAGATCTAGACCAGTTTGATGACTACTGTTGGGGAATTGTGGACTGAAGTCAGACTGAGCCTGCTTGTCCCCTCTCTCAATGCTGGAAGCGGCTTTAATCCCTTGAAGAGTGGGATCCCTCACCTTCCCCTTAGGTCAGCATGGTGTCAGCCTGGACCCAGCGGCACATCGATCAGAAGACTAGCTCCCTTCTTCTGGCTCTCCCTCTGACCTATGTACAGCACCAGGAGCATGAGACCAGGAATAACCCACATCTTTTTTCTCCTGCACGTCAACAAGGCAGCAGCCTGCCTGCCAGTTGCTCTTCTTGCAAGCAGTTTGTCGCTCCCAACAGAGCCTGAAGGTCACTCCCAGGTAGTCCTGGCACAGTCCAGATCATATATAGAGGCTCTCCTCAAGGAGATTTTGTCCACTGGGGCCACCCTCAAGGCAAGGGACACCAAAATGTCTGATCTCACGTTGGAGGTAAAGTCTATCCGGCAGGGCATGTTGGCTATCCATGCTTGGCAGGATAGAGCAGACCACTGCCTGGATGCTGTTGGGCCTAATATCACTGTCTATCAAGTTTCTGCACCAGAAATGAACAGCTCTGGAAGAAAGCTAGGAGAGACAACTTCTGGATTTATGGGGTCCCAGAGGGCACAGAAAAATCAGACATGATTCACTTCTTGGAGGCATTCGAAATTTCATCAGGTGCATCAAGTGCAATCCTGCTGTACATATTAATACTCCCTGCCAGATCATCTCTTCCATGCAGCATCATCAACACATCAGGGCAACTTTGCAGGCAGCCAGGAGGGCAGATGAGAAAGCCCCTTCTCATGGATGGCAATACGTTCTTGTTCTCAGCAGACTACTCAGCAGGAACCAATGCTTAGAACCTGAGATTCCTGGTGCTTTACCATAGGATGAAGTTCTGCGATCTCAAATAGAGTCTCGTGGACCCAGCCAGGATGAAGGTGTCCATAGACAGGCGGACCGGGGAATTTTTGGACCCAGGTGATTTGGAGGTGTTCCTGGATTCTCTTGATGATTCCCCACTGGACACTGTCTCATCGGCTTCCGAGGTCCATGCCCAACAAGATGACTCACTTCTCCCCCATGAAACCACTGAGTACCTGTGTCAGCACCTGCATGTTGGTAGAGCACCCAGGAGGGATTCGGACAGAGCGGGGCTCTATCAAGTTGTGGAGATGCCATAAAAGGACAGAGGCCCAGACAAGCTGTCCTCTCCTCTGAATAAACTGGTCAGGGTGGCTGGAGTGACTGTGAAGGTTTGAACATGTTCTTTTTTCTGCAATTCAAATTGAACTGTCTTTTTCGGTGTTCACCTGCCAAAGGTTCTTTGTCGCTCACAGCATCGAATGGGGCAGCCCTGTCTTCGCCGTACCCTTCCCTGTGCCCTTTTCTCTCACGCTGGACAATCTGTGTTCCCCTGCTGCCCTGTTGCCTCAGTTGGCTTGATTTTTTGTGATTTCCCCATGACTTGCACAATGGAAATCATCAATTGTAGCATACCTCTGGGACAGGGGGAACTGGGGGAACCACCCGATACTATTTCTCCCTCTTCCTTGGTGTTTCCTCCCACAGGCCCTACACCAGACAACACCCCAACTTTCAGAACACAGTAGATTGATTTCTTCTTATTTCTCCTTCTCTCATCTACATGCAAGGGTTTTCTCTACGTTTACATTCCCAGTGGATGGGACAGGCTCAGGTCTGACTCCGCTCTGCACAGGTAAAAGCTTGTTCGTTTTTTCCCTAGTTTGTTTTACCTCCTGTTTTTTTCCTTTCCCTTCTTTCCTTCCTCCCTCTTCCCTAATCACTCTCACATTTGCATCTTGCTTGCCCCTATAGTGCACACCCTTGTTACATCCTTTTTACCCCAGTTATTGTTGCCTCCCCTTGTGCGCCAATCCTGGAGATGTCCTCTTCCCTGAAAATAGCATCTCTGAACATTCATGGCTCACCACACTATATTAAGCGACCTTTAAACTAAACATCCAGACAGACATAGCGTTGATGCAAGAGATGCATCTGTCCTCCAAGGAATCATCCAAGCTAAGGCAGGGCTGGGTGGGCAGGATCATATGCAGTGGCAAGTCCATTAACAATGCTGGAGAGCCCTCCACCCTGACAGAATGTTGAAATAAGAAAGGAGTAGTAATATTGGTAGCATGAAAGCTTCCTTTTCATGTTTTTAAGACATAGACAGACATTGAGGGCAAATGGGTACTTGTTAAACTAAGCTATTTATGAGGATCTCAAACTGGCATCTCTTCTGGATGGGGAGCCAGTGGTAGTTTCTGAGGTGGGGGGTGATGTGGGTCAATTTGGGGAGATCCAAGATGAGTGTGGCTGCAATTTGTTTTCTGCATGGTCTGGAGTCTTTTGAGGGGCTGGGTGGAGATGCCCAGGTAGAGTTTATTGCTGAGGTGGCTGGTGGCGATGGCCTGAGTGGCAGTCTTTCTGGTGTTAACTCGGATCCATCTGAAGATTCTGTGGAGCCTGAGGAGGGTGTGGAAGCAGGAGGAGAGGACTGTGTTGACTTGTCATTTCATGGTCAGTTCACTGTCAAGAATAATGCCTAGGTTGTGTGGGTGGACAGTTGGCACGGGTATAGGTCCAAGTTTGACTGGCCATAAGCTGTGGTCCCACATGGATGTGTTTTTCCAGAAGATCAGTACTTCTGTCTTGTCAGAGTGGAGTTTAAGGCAATTGGCTCTCATCCAGTTGGCTACATTTATAATGGCATGGCAGATGTTTGTTCGGGTGGTGGAGGGGGTTTTCGGTGAGTGAAAGAATATGTTGTGTGTCATCTGTGTACGGAAATATGTAGACACTGTGGGATCTGACAATGTCCTTAAGGGAGATCATGTAGGTGCTGAACAAAGTGGGGCTGAGGGATGATCCTCAGGGTGCATTGCATATGATGTTCCTGGGTTCATAGGTGAAGAGAGGCAACCATATGCTCTAAGTTCATCCTGTAAGAAAGGACGCAATCCACTTGAGGGTGTTTTGCAGTATGCCTATGCTGTAGAGTCTGTTGATGAAGGTGTGGTGGGACACAGTGTTGAACACAGCAGAGAGGATGAGGAGGATCAGGGCTGCAGTCTCCCTGTGGTCAAGTAAGTTTCTGATGTCATCTGTGGCTGCTATCAGTGTGGTCCTTGTGCTGTGGTTGGCTTGAAATTCTGATTGGGAGGTGTCAACCAGGTTGTTTAGTTCCATGTATTTGGTGAGTGTTGGTTGATGACCCTCTTGAGTACTTTGAAAGGGTAAAGGATCAAAGACATTGGTTGATAATTCTTGAGTTTTTGGGGTCGGATGAGTGTTTCTTTAGAAGGGGTCTGATCTCTGCATGTTTCCATCTGCCTGGGAAGGATGCCGTTGTGATGAATGTGTTGAGGATGCTGCTGAGTTCTGTGCTGATTTGGTTGGTTATGAGTGCTCTGGAGTGGATAGATGACATCATGGTCATGGTGGCGTGTGTGGTGGGAGGAGACCATGTGGTGATCTTTCGACTGGTGTTTGTTGGTTGGCAGAGGCTGTTGAGGTTGAGAGCAATGGATTAGGGGTTGAAATTGTTGTAGATTGTGGCAATTTTGCTATGGGTGTCCCAGAGTTCTTGGGAGGGGTGGATTGTGTTCTCTGTGGCTGCCATGTTGGAGTATTCCTTGATTCTTTTCAATAGTTCTTTGGTGGGGTTGGCTGCTGTATCAATGCGGGCTGTGATGGATGCTCTCTTGGCTTCCTTGATGCGCGGGTGCTAATTGCTGAGGACTGCTTTGTGAGCAGTTCTGTCAGAGGGGTTCCTGATGGAGAGTCATTGATTCTCGAGTCAATAGCAGTTGCACTTGGTGGTTCTGATCTCTGGGGTGTACCAGCTGGATTGATTTGAGGTTTTGTGGGTTCTTGCTGGTTTCATTGGGGTGACTCTGTCAGAATATTTGGTGATCCAGGTGAAGAAGTTTTTGATGGCCTGTTCTAGGTCTGATGAAGTTTCTGGTTGGGTGGTGCTGAGGGCCTGAGTCCACTGTGTCTTTGTAACCGTGCCCCAGCTGCTGTGCAAGGACCTGAGATGCTTGGTGGTGGTATGCTGTGCACCAGAGATGGTGAAATGAATGATGGTGTGAGTTTTGTGATGTTGTTGAATTTGAGTCTGTTGCTGGAGGTAAACACGGGGTTTGGTGACCAGTTGCCAATGTTGTTCAAGTTCTACAGGAGGGTGGTAGAATTGGCATTGTTAGAGTTGTTGACATGGAAATTGAGGTTGCTGAGTAGAACTTAGAGGTTAGAGTTGATGCCTAGGGTGGCAATGTGGTTGGAGGTGGTCGGTCGAGGTTCCAGGGGTCTGTTTAAGAGGGTGCCTCTTAGCACTGTCTTGGTGTCGGTCTTTTATTTGAAGTTGAGGGGTTCCATGAAAGGTGTAGGGTCACCGTTGGTGGTGATGCATTGAATAGTTTCCTTAAAGGTTAAGACAGTCCCTCCACCCTGTTCGTTGGTGTGGTCTAATTGAATTATCTTGTAACTGTCGGGTATTGCAGTGACAATGTCGGGGTTCGAGTCGGTGCTGAGCCATGCTTCAAGGATGAAGTCTACATGGGGGAGAGGGTGTTGATGTTGTCCCAGATTTCTGTGGCATGTTTGCAGAGGGATCGGGCATTGAGCAAGATGCACTGGAGAGGTTCGGGTTGTTTGTAGTCTTCCTGGTGGGTGTGGCATAGTATCCTGTGAGGAGCGATGTCCTGTATTGCAGGATAAGCAGCAATGTCGGCAGGTAAAAGATCCTTTGGTTGCTTGCGGGGAGGAGATAATGTTTGTTGGTGCAGACAGCAAGTTAATGTATCTACTCAACTAAAAAAACTTATAAACAATGAATTATATGGCCTATTGCTTTTGTTATGCAATTTGTGATGTTTCCCTCTGGCAAAACAATAGTCCGTCTTTTCTGTTGTAATTTACTTATTACACTTTATTGGTTAAATGTACTGTGTGATTAAGACCCGAATGGGTCAAAACACATTTTCTTTCCACCAATAATACATTTTGATAAACATTAACTAGATCTACTATAAGGGATGGGTTGTTTTTATTTTTCCTAACTATAGCACCCTTCCCAGCCTAGGTACTCATAAATAAATACACCAGGCATGGCGCTTGGTCGAACACGTCTTTATTGCTTTGTGTGTATCCATGAACTCAACATTCTAAACTATTCACCACATCTATTCAACAGACCCAAGCACTTAAGACACAGTTCTACGAAGTTCTTCAGGGATCAAAAGGGTCCCTTCATTGCTAACTCACAAGATACTACATCTCTCCCCCATTTGTTGGCGCGGCGATTTGAGCCTCGTTGGGCCACATTAGCGTAAAAAAATGTGATGCAAGGAGGCGCTAGGTCCTCTTAAATCTGGGCCCAAAGGTTACAGGGATGTTTTGGTTAGGCTCACATTTTAAACATTCGAGACCATAGAAAGTCACCTGTTATAGTTACGTTTCGCTGAAGTAACTACAACTCGTGCCCCTGCCATGCACAGGTTTGTGATAAATAATTTTACTGCAGATCTTACAATGACTTTATCATTGATGTTATCAAAGATGTCATGAGTGCCGTAGATTGTGGGGTAATTAGCAGTGCAAGGGTTATAGTTACTTGAGGTAACTCTAACTATAATTGGTGAATTTCTATGGTTTCGTATGTTTAAAAAGTGAGCCTAACTATGAGTGAATTTCTATAGGGTTTTTTAAATTCTATTTCCTAACTATGATGTCCCTGTAACCTTTTTTTTTCCAGTGAATTTCTATGGCTTTTTTAACGTATAGTATTTTTTATTACAATACGTTAATCCAACAACATCCAACCAATCCAAATGTGCATGGTGGCGGTTGGCAGAGGCCAGGCCCTGAAGAAAATCTCTTATAAGCACACAACCTTGCATTGTACACAGCCTTCGCCCATGCGCATTGGAGGTTGCCCGCAACACCTGGCTTGCAGCCACACCCTGCGGCCAACCAGCCTAACCACCAAATCCCAGACTGTGCACTTCCTTTTCGTCGTGCACAGCGGTAGTTGGCTGCAGCCTCTATGGGTGTCAGAATAGGTGTGAGAGTATGTATCTGGGGTGGAAGTGGCTGTAAGAGTGTCTGTCTGGTAATGGGAGTGCGCACATCAGTATTTGAGTGGGCGAATGAGTGTGTGCGCTGGTCTGTGAGTGGGTGCATGAGGGTGTCAGTGGGTCTGTGAGTGGGTACGTAAGGGTCTGACTCAGGGTGTGTGGATGGGTGCACAAGGCTCTGAGTGAGTCTGTGAGTGGGTGGATGAGTGTCTGAGTGGGTGTGTGAATGTGTGCATGTGTGTGTGTAAGTGGGAGAAATTAAAGAGAAACAGAGAGAAAGTGAGAGGGATAGAGATAGAGAGTTTTTTAGGCTCTGATGTATAATTTACTTACAATGAGATTTTTCTCTACAATTTAAAATACAAAATGTATTTGTCATGTTTAAAAATAAAATTAATTTGTACTTAAAAAAAAAAAATAGAAGCAAACCAGTCTGGCTCGAACACTAACTACTCAGTGTGAAGGTGTAGGGAACTTCACACTGAGCTACATGTTTTTTTATTATTTTTTCTTGGCCCTTTATGGGCTATCTGGGATGCAGGGGAGCCCTCAAAGGCTCCCCCGCAGTCCCTCAATATTTAATATTATTATTTGTTCAAATTATTTTTTTTTAATGCCCTTATGGGCTATCTGGATCTACAGAGGAAGCTTCCCTAGCAGTGCCATTGCTTCAGCAAGCACAGAGCTGCTTTGACAGCAACTCCATGCTTGCTGAAGCATTTCATCTCTGTTTCCTGCGTGTGTGCAGGGGACAGAGATGAAAGCTTTGGATTTTGAGGGCGTGACCTGCTTTACAGACCCGCTGTCAAAACCCTAGTATTTGCTGTGGTTTGGCAGAGATGCAGCCAAGCCACAGCAAACAGCTATGTCCCAGGGATGGGCACCCTGGGACATAGAAGGAGCCCGCCCTAGAGGTGGCCGTCCCCAGGGTCATCTGTGGCTCCAAGAGGGGGGCCACGCAGCCCCTCGCCAACAAGGACATAGCCACGTGGGTGACCGTGATGAAACAGACTCCCTTTACATGATTGATTATGTGCCCCAGGGGGTGGTGGTCCATGGTGGACAGGGGACCGGGTGCCTCCCCGCATATCAAAGTCACAACCCTGGGGAGGTGGTGGTCCCTAGGAGAGCGGGATGGGGCGTTTCCCCCCACATATTATAGCCACATCCCTGGGGAATTGGTGGACCCAGGGTAGCGGGGGTAACACATCTCCCCACATATGAATCATTTGCCCTTGGAAGGTCATGGTCCCCAGGGCAGCGGAAGGGGTCCAAGTGGCCCGCTGCATAATAAAACACAGCCCTGGGGAGGTGGCAGTCCCCAGGGCAGTGGAGGGCATATGCCCCCCTGCTTATTATTACCTGAACGCCCTGGGTAGGTGGTGGTCCACGGTGCAGCAGGAAGGGGCAGAGCACCCCTCAACATTAGGTAGCATCCCTGGGGAGGTGGTGGTCCCCAGTGCAGCACCTGCCCGTAAGAAGAAAGCCCGTCCAGCCCAGTACCTCCAGCTCCTATTCGATTCGTGGTCCCCCGTCACTAGGGTGAACAAGAGTGGCACTCCGCCCGTCCCAAGACCACTCCTCCACCCCATAACCAGAAGGGCAAGGACCTGCCCGCTCTCAAACCCAAGCCCAAGGACCCCACCAAGAGACCCCATTCCCCACCCCTTCTGCCCCCTGAGGTGGCTGCCTGCCATCTCCATGATGCCCCTGCCCAGTGGAGTGCCTCGGCTGTCGTGACTCAAGTTGAGCCTTGCCCTGTGTCCATTGATGTCTTTGGACTGGCCAAAGGCCCTTTCGGTACATATTTATTTAACTATATTTTTAATTGAGGTCACTGTTCCCACCTAATTACAGTGGTTGGACAACAGCTATGTGGCCTGGTTTTCTTTGCTCCTAGGTTATGTTGCTGTTGATTTCCTCTGCAGATTGTTCTGGATGTGTGGTATGTGCGTCTGATGTGTGTTGTGCGTGTGTGTGTGTCACTCTCCCCTCCCTCCCTTGTGTGCTAGGCGGCAGTGCTCACCGTCATTGTCTTTGTCGGCGTTGGTGCTCCCAGACATCCATTGCATTGTACAGCATCGGGAAGACTTCCTGTTTGGGTTCCATGGCAGCCACGGACTCCTCTGTGCCCCTAGAGGTGAATATCTCCTTTTATATGATGTGTTTTCACTTTTGGTGGCATTGCTAACACCCTGGAAATCCTGGCGATCTGCTGTGTCATATTATGGCGGGTGGATCCTTGTCTTCCACCAGCCTGTAGGTGGCTACCGCTGTGGTCAGTGGCACATTGGCAGTTGGGGTGGTACATTGGCTGTGTATGGGAGGGATCACCGCCATGGTGAATATTTGGCAGACATTACCGCCAGCCTGGCGACAGTACTGCAGCCATCACTGGCGTGGCGGTCAGCTGACCGCCAATGTCATAATGAGGGCCTATATGTCATAACATTTTATTTAAAATATTATCCAAAGATCATATTCTAAACATTGTTTAGATACATATTGTCCAATTGTGGGTACATTTCCTATTACTAACTTCAATGGGCAAAATATTTTGTAAACAATATTTAGGACTACGTATTTATGGCAGATGATAATTTCACAATGATATTCTTATAACATACCCAAGGGGAGTGCCCCTTCGTGCATCTATCTTCTCAAACACGATGATGAGCAAAATTATATGAGGATGGGATCTACAGGTGACTGGTGTTGTCCAGCGTCAATGACGATGAGACCCGCAAGACCATGAATTCCATCCACTCCGGATCACCATCAGACCCCTGCCCACACCACGTTTTCAACAAAGCAGACACAGCCATCGCACCACACCTACGGAAGCTCATCAACATCTCCTTCGAAACTGCTAGATTCCCGGAAAGCTGGAAACACGCCGAAATCAACGCCCTTCTCAAAAAACCAAAGGCGGACCCCAAAGATCTGAAGAGCTTCCGGCCCATCTCCCTGCTCCCTTTCCCGGTGAAGGTCATTGAGAAAATCATCAACACACAGCTCACTCGGTACGTCGAATACAACAACATGCTCGACTCCTCCCAGTCCGGCTTCAGACGAAACTACAGCACCGAAACCACCCTCCTCGCCACCACAGACGACATCAGAAGCCACCTCGACAACGGTTTTTACTTACTTAGCACAATATTCATTATCCAGATCATTTTGGATGCAAGGGTTAATTCTGAGAGAAAATCATGGTAAATGCTGGATTACTCTGCTCACATAATTATTACGCATAATTATGAGTAATTTTTTCAGTAATTACGAGTAATTACACTGTAGAAAATTATGCCAGTTACACCCACCCCTAGTTCTGACAGGTACTTAGTTAACTAAATTGTGGACATTTTAGAGATCTCCAATTATTTATTGTATCAAGTTGTCAGGTCTCAAGACATACTTTTGCATAGGGGAATGGGAGATCACACACAGGACAGTGGAAAATATACACTTGAACCTGAAAGACTACATTTCCCAGACCTACACACACAGCCCCAGCCACTAGAGGACAATCACAATTAGTCACACTTGCAGGTAAATAGGGGCAAACCAGGTATTCAACCCCATCTGTAAAGAGTTCCCTTGTCTGGCAACAAGAGTTGTCATGACTTTTCGCTACTCGCTACAGTTCACACTTGTTTCATCCTGTTACCATTTTTCTCTTCTCACTTGTTCAGTTCTAATTACCTTACCCACTGTTTGTAATTCCTGTCTTCTACCCTTGTGTCAGTTTGTCTCCTTGTCCTTGCCTCCCCTCTCCGGTTGTAGTATGGGCGTTTCATATTTGGATCCTGAGCAGGGTCTGAAGTATTCTGGAGGCTATTTACAGTGTCTTCTCTATTTCACCAGGTAAGTGGCGCACTTTGTTATGTCTACGTCTAACTCCCATCCTATTTTGTTAACCATTTAGTAATTGTGTTCTCTCACGCATAGGTGATGACATTTATGTTCATAGTTAAGCCCAGAGATGTTATGTCTCAAAAATCCATTCCAAGTTTTCCAAACACCAACCTGCAGGACTGTGTGCCTCTTTGTCCCTCCTTACCTCCTATTTTCTTAGATCTAGGTCTTAGTATCTCTGTCTCAGTGCAAGGACTTAAGACAATCTCTAGGGAGAAAAGGATGGACGACCCTTGACATCCACACTCAAATTATTCTGTTCTTGAAATTAGTACCCTAAGGTTGGTCCCCACCTGAGGAGGCTGACATATTCTGTCATAACCACATTGACTGGTAGAGCCAGAGGCACACCAAGTAGGAGAATGTCTTTCTTCAAACAATTCTGTACAGGAGATTGTAGGTTTGTAGAGATTACCAGGTAGAAGTCAAACTTCAAGAAGGCTAAAGATCAGTGATTCACAATGTAATAGATCAAGGGTTTTAAAGAGGGCCACCATTAAATCCGAAAGACGCAGTCGGTTTTTGGGTAAAGCACACACCAAAACAGCAGGCAAAGTTGGGACTACAATTTTGTCATTCATTCTCCGAGAAAAAACACCCAACATGGATCCACAAAGGTATGAACCAGAATTAAAGTCAGGTTCGGTGTTTAATTAGAACTGTAATTAGTACTTCCAGAATCCCCATCAATGGAATGGGAATTCTTCAGGTTGATTAGGAAACCATGGTCTCGTTGCGACTGGTAAACCACCTCTCTATCATCCCAAGCCTTTGAGAAAGAAGAAACAACAATTAGCCAATCACCCAAGTAGGTAAACATCCAATCCCTTTGACAGAAAGGGAGACGGAGTGATTAGCGTACTCGCTTGACGGTCTAATATTACATAATAGCGGTAAGAAGTGAATTGGAGCTTATCTCTAGACATCTGGAAATATCAAATTAGCGGATAATTGGAGAACTTATTTTGAATTTTGTTTTGACAAAGGTCCAGATTAAGGATATATTCACAATACAAAAAGTGGAGCAATTTTTACAGGTAGGACTGATACATGGATTGAGTTCACATGAGTGGTATACTAGGCACTACTCTAGTAGTAGGAGGTAACGGTTACCCTTGACTATCACTTAGAAACTTGTTTAATTACAGGGGTGGTTGGAATCACAGAGAATGGTTTGCTCACCTGGATGTGTTATAATTACCTAGACACACATTTTGGGGTTTGAGAATGTTAAGGGTTCTCACAGCACACCTATTGTGACACTTATATAATATCTCATAATTACAAGATGTACTACAATAGTATATTTGTAAATATTGTTGTAGGAGGTCCTGAGGAAATCCATGGGTACTCCCGGGATGAAACACGTGTTGACAACGGGACGATGTGAAGGACATTCATTTATGGATTATCTTTGAATAGGATTGCACTAATATTGGACATTCATGAATAATTGGGATTCAAATTGTGCAACTGCGGAGCTATAACATTTCATTGTGGAAATCAGGACAATTGGATGAGAATAATCTTCATGAACTTTTTATGTATAATATCAATGTGATGGAATTCATATTTGATTACCGTAATTTCTGATGTACTATAAATTTGTTTCGGTGTATATATAACTGTATGCAATTATTTTTTGTGATTATCCACAGACCTGTGTTTATTGTCTTTGAATCAATGCATGTGTGCGAATACCTTATAGTTCCTTTGACAGAAACAGTGCTACCAAAGGAGCTAGAGTATTAGAAAATACCTGAGGTGTGGAAGATAAACCAAAAGGGAGTAACTGAATCTGGAATTGTGGGATGCTTCTACAAAACATAGGTATTACCGGGGACTGGTGTGGACTGTAATATGGAGGGATATGTCATTTATGTTCAAGGACACCTGAAAGTACCCAGGATGCAGCAGGGATAGGGTGGTCTGCATGGTGACTATATAGATGTGTTTTTTCACCAGAAACTTGTTTACCAATTTGAAACCCACAAATTGTCTGTAAATCTCAATTTAACTGCCTTACCAGAAAAAGGATAGTATTCAACCTTCTCATCTGCAGCTGACACTATACACATGACATGCTTTTCTACCTGAAACTCTGTTTCTTCCACAGGGCAGTTTGCATCACCCTGGCATGATGTAAAGTTGTCATTTGAAAATACTCTTGAGAAGACAGCCATCTGAACTCCAGACAACAGCCCTGTACCAATAATTGAAGTTTACAAAGATGAATAATTTAAAAATTTCACTGTATCAGAAAGTGCTGTAGATGTGTTCCCAAGGGTGAGTCAAGGTGACAAAGGGATGGATGCTGATAGTCATTGTTCGAAATGGCCTTTTTTGCAGGATCATCCCTAAACCTTTTGTCTCCTTCCTCCTATTTTTTCTGACCAGTTTTTGTTGGCTTTAGGACTCTGGGCACTTTACCACTACTAACCAGTGCTAAAGTGCATATGCTCTGTGTGTAAATCGTGTGGGTGGTTGGATTAACCCTGATTGTCATATTTGATTTACTAGTAAGTCCCTAGTGAAGTGCACCAGAGGTGCCTAGGGCCTGTAAATCAAATGCTACTAGTGGGTCTGCAGCACTTATTGTGCCACCCACATTAGTAGCCCTGTAAACATAGCTATGACTTGCCACTGCAGTGTCTGTGTGCACAGTTTTAAACTGCCAATTCGACTTGGCAAGTGTACCCGATTGCCAGGCATATAACTTCCCTTTTACTACATGGAAGACAGCCCTAATTTAGGCCCTAGGTAGCCCCATGGGCAGGGCGCAGTGTATGCTAAAGATGGGACATGTACATATGTGTGTTACATGTCCTAATAGTGAAATACTGCTAAATTTGGTTTTCACTGTGCAAGGCCTATCTCTCTCATAGTTTAACATAGGGGCTGCCTTTAAATATTATTAAAGTGCAGATTCCCTTTGAGAGCAGATGGAAATATGGAGTTTAGGGTCTTTGAACTCACAATTTAAACATACATCTTTTGGTAAGGGTTGTTTTTAAATTGTGTGTTTGAAAATGCCACTTTTAGAAAGTAGGCATTTTCTTGCTTAAATCATTCTATGACTCTGCCTGTTTGTGGATTCCCTGTCTGGGTCAGTTTGACAGTTGGGCCGTTTGCACCTCTCTCTAGACAGTGACACAAAGGGGGCTGGGGTGTAGCCTGCATATCCTGATGAGCCATCTGAGCTGGAGGGGAAAGAGGAGTGGTCACTTACAACTGAAAATGACTGTGCCTGCCCTTACACAATGCAGTTTCCAATCATCTAGTGTATGTTTGGGGCCTGGCCTGGACATGGAAGGATCTTTTAAACACTTGAGACTTTGCTTTGGCGCTTGCCTCCTTCGAAGGCAGAAAGGGGTATAAGTATTGGACCCAAAACCCCTGACTTTTAGAATCTTTCTGGAATCAAAAGGAACCTCTGCCAAGGAGAAGAGCTGGAGAGCTGGAGGAGGAGTACTGTCTCTTTGCTGTGTTGCTTTGTTGGATTGGCCAGCAATTGCTGCTTCTGCCTTAAAAAAAGTGGAAAGGGTTAACTTTGGTGTGTATCCTGCTCAAGAAAGTTCTCCTAGGGTTTGGAGGAAAGCTTGCCTCCTGTTGGAAGTCTCAGGGACACCAAAGACTTCAGTTTCCTCAACCTGCAGGACTGGGAACTATGGGCCATATGTACGAAAGCTTTTTCCCATAGACACAGAATGGGTAAAATCCTTTGGTACATCTGGCCCTATGTGTTTTATGCTGTTCAAGAGTAGAAACCACTGCAATGCCGCCAACAATTCTGCTGGCCTGCACTGCGACCAGCCGATGCCACACGGAGCTGCACTGCCCCCCTTTGCACCGTGACCCTGGTCTCATCTACGCTGTCATCAGACAACTTCACAAAGCCACTGCTCACAGCGTGACCTGTGGGCCCTGCACTCCGGCATCGCTGTGCTCACACCGCAGCCTGGGCATCCCCAACAACGCCTCTCCTGCTGACAACGGCGCCTCTGCCTGCACCGTGGCCTGTGGACACCACTTGTGAAGTGCACGAAGCACTGCTCCGTCCCACACCTCAGCCCGGTCCACTGATGCCAGCACCACCGACTTCAGTGTCGATACCAGGCATCCCTGCCTGCACCGTGGCCTCGGGACACCACTTGTGACGGTCACAAAGCACCCTCCGATCTCTCACCGCCGGCTTGAGCCTAACCGATGACAGCACTTCAGCAATGACAAGGTCGCTGCCTGCACCGTGTCCTGGTGGCACCGCACATCGCACCACCTGTCCCGCTTCACACCGCAGCCCTGGTCTCACCCACGCCATTAGATGCCGTCACCAAGCTGCTGCCTGCACTGTGACCCGTGGGCACCACACATCGCATCGTCCTACTTCGCACAGTAACCCAGATGCCATTCACGCTAGTGCTCCTGACTTCATCAGCCTGGAGTTCAATCCGCAACACGTGTGACTTCAAGGACCAGACGACTTCCGCACCAACTCTGGAACTGACACTGCAATGCTAGCGATGCCGCTCTCCGGAGCTCATCGCGAGGATCATGACTCACTGCAATTTCAAAGGTACTGTTTGCAGGTCTTCCCGACACCGAAGATGGCCCGCAATGCCGCGGCCGGCCTGAATTGTTGGTTTTGTTGATCACAACATCGTGATAGCCCCTGGTGGAGCTATTGACTTCAAGGAACTGTATTTTTAAGTTAAATCTTGCAGAATTCTTTTTTTGTTTTACTGTATGTTTGGTCTTCTTTTATCTTTTATTTTTCTAAAACTGGTGTGATGTCCTTTTGTAGTGTTTTCACTGTGTTACTGTGTGTTATGTGAAAATGCTTCACACATTGCTTCTGATATAAGTCTGACTGCTCATGCCGAGCTATCAAGGTGGTGAACAGGGGTTAACTGAGCTGCTATCTCCCTTATCCTGACTAGAGTGAGGGTCCCTAATTGGACCGGGTGTAAACTGACTACCAACTAGAGACCCCATTTCTAACAGTCATGTGTTGCAAAGTCCCCTTTTTGGATGGTCACTCCCACTTTTTGCTGTGCGATGCTGTCGTTTTTGATCTGAGAGTGGACTTAGGCCTGATAATCAGACCTCAGTGCCAGTGCTCTTTCCCTTAAATTGGACTGTGATATGGTAAACCCATTTGGCAAGGACTTTACCACCCCTGTATGGTCCTAGTAAATGGCACCAGTGGTACCGAGGGCAGGGATGGTAAAGGGGTCACCAGGGCTGCAGCACTGATTGTACCACCCTGTTTGGCCAGAGTAAAAGCAAACCCTGCTGAGCTGCCATGTCAGCCTGCACGAGCAGCTTGTCTGCTGGGGTTTTACTCTGCTCACACCAGGTCGAGTCCCTTTGCTGCCCATAGTACAGGCCAGTCACACCTAAGGCAGATTTTCTACAGCCCAGAATGGTGTGTACATCTTGCTATGAGTGGGGACATTTATCCATGAGCATATATGACCTTGTGATTGCATTTAAAACCTAATGCTACCGCCAGTGACCAGCGGTCAATGGGATAACATGGGCTGGAGCCCGGGCAAACCCCGTTTGTCCAGCTCCATTATGGCATGACTGAATTCCCTCATGTCTAGTGTCAAACACCTTGCTTTTTAACCCTGGTCATGATTCTTGTGCCCAGGAGTAGTCAGCATGCACCCTGGTGGTGTCCTTAGAGAATGTACCCCAAGCTGCCAGCTTTCTCTTGCCTTAACAAGAGGACGTAGGACTCCAGGGCAAAGAGGGAACACTTAAGTGCCCTGCTGAGACCATATACTGGGGCAGTGTGTTGGACCTGTGCCTGTGGCAAAAGCATATTGTCCCCAGCAATAGGGACTCCAGTGGATGCCACAAAGCTGACTCCCCTGACTGGTAGAACCAGTCACTGCAACCTACAGAAGAATTGTCATGCTGTGTCACAAGAACTGCAACCCATCAGGCCCCTCTTTAGTGAGGCCAAAGAAAATCAGTGACCTGCACCTGGAAGTTGTAGTGAGGCGCACACATAAAGTTTTGAGCAGCTACACCACTCCTGTCTACCTCCAGCCAATGAACCTGTGGATTACTTTTGCTGCTGCCAAGGCTTATTTGTCACCAGCCTACTAACTAAATCATCCCCAGACGTCCCCAAATCCAGAACAACTGCCAGCAACTGTGACCGACTTGGGCAACGTCCCCATTCCTGAGATCCTGCATTCTGAAGAAAGCGACTTCAACTAAGTGGCAAAGCCTCTTTGGTGTGACCATGTTTGACAGCTGCAAGGTCATTTCTGCACCTGAGCCGCCAGACGTGGTGGCAGAGAAGCAGCTGTGGAATCCAGCTCCTGGGACTCCCAAGGCCTCTACTCTCCCAGGGTAGAGTATAACTCAATCTTCAAGTGTGGTTTTGTAGAGTCTGCATCTTTGATTGACAGCACTCGCGGTTTCCAGTCGTTTCTAAGGACAGCAAGGCTATCTCTGCACCTGAACTCCCGGGACAAGGTGAAAAGGTTCTGTCTATACAAACTTGGTCTATGGACCCCTCAGACCTAAACTCCAGGTGATTTCCACTGAAGTCACCCCACAAGTGACGGACTTCACACTGTGCTTTCCCCATTTGACTTCAATGGTATTAGTTTGACCACTAAAAGGGCATCTATTTTTAAATGCTTTAAAAATCCACAACTTGGGTTGTATGTAAAATACAAAGTTCGTTTTGGTGTCTAAATTAAGATTAAAATTGGCTTTACTTTTCTAAATTGGTGTTGGAGTTCTTTCAATTTGTGTAAATTACTTATCATCCATGTTGGTGTTGTGAAATGCTTTACACATGGTCTTCTTCTAAGTAGCCTGGCTGCTCTTTGCCACTCTACCAGGACTGAGCTAAGGTTTACTGGTGTGAACCCAAGTTCAACGTCTGGGCAATGTGTTAGTATTACATGGTAAGACCCCCCCCAGTCATACCACAATGGTACATCATGCTTTAGGTGCCAGAATGGTTTGAGGTAGAATCAAGTTACCGGGAATGGAACCTACTGAAATGAAGAGCCTCTTGACAAGGGGGCATACCTTGAAAAAACTTTGAACATTTTTGTGAACATTGTCCAGGAAATCATCTCCTACAGAAAACACACACTCAGCAGGACAATTGTTTTATCCCTATTGCATTTTTCATAAGTGACTCAAATTGCTGGTCAAACAAAATCAGCCACATAAAGGGCAAATGAGCAACAATGCCACTGGGTTCATTTAGCTTTCAAATATTAAACCAAATATAATATCAATCTGTGATGGAGGCTACAGGGCCCACTGCAGAGAGCTCTTTAAACATTTTCCCTGTTCTTCAATGAGTGGCAGCAAGAGGACAGGCTCTTCCCACTGAGAAGAGAGACTAGAAATCCTGTAGAAATGCCTACACTGTTGTAGTTCTAGCTTGCAAGGCCAGTGATGCACAACTCTACTTGAACACCTGCTCTCTTCAGACATGCTGTGCGCCAAACACTGCCTGCACTTCTTCCAGGCCTGGATATCCAGGATCTACATGAATTCAACTCCACCAAAAAACAATACTTGCCAAACAACAAGCATGAGCTCGCCCAGACCTAGCTCATTGACAGGCATGTTGATGGACTCAAACCACAACTTTTGCTCCCTGTCAAGTCTCTTGTATGAATCCTGGACACAAACCTCACCCTAAAATAACACATTGTCAAAAAATTAAAAATAACCTGGTCCCAGCTATCTGTACTGAACAAAAGTGGACTTGTCATACCAGAAAGTGACTTCAGTACCGCTGTACAAGCTCTCATACTCATGCATCAGGATGATGGCAAAACCAAGCTCCATTTTCTCTCAAACTACATACCGACATTCCTAAGGGCATCATACATGCCACAGAACAGCTCTTCTGGGATTTGAAGAAACACAACCCTCATTTTAATGGTGTTACACTGTCTGTCCTTCCTTGCCTGCACCATCTTCAAAACAAGCTTCATCGTTTACATAGTCAGCACGACCAGCACCCCTGTTTATCTTGCTCATGAGCTCACCATCTCCAGTTGCTCTTGGTGCTCTCATGGGCAAGACACTGTAAGACTTGAGACACCAGTGGCTAGAACAAAGTTTACCATGAAGACGACGGAAATCTCAGCTTCAAGCCTCTGCAATGTATGTTTTTAATCAGAAAGCAGAACAAGGTAAGCTTTTTAATCTCTTTCTATTCTTTCTCCATGACCAAATAGACAACTTGATGAAAAGACATGACATAATAACACTGGAGCATGAAAAGTACTGAAAAAGCATCTTGCATTAATCAACAGGTTCAGGAAACCCCACACTCAAGTAATTCATGTCCTTGGACATCTTGGCCACAATGTTCCTCTGACACCACTTCATCTGAAATGTACAAGTGAGCCAATTTAGCTACAGAATTCAACCTTCGTACATTGCAGAAACATATCTATTCCTCCACTAGCCTTTAGCCTCTGAGGCGTTACAGAAATGTGGAGGTCTGACCATACTCACCTCCAGATGGGTAAGACACTTTGGTGTGCCTCTACTTAGCAGCCCTCATTCCAAGAATCTGCCCTATGCTCCAAACATAGAATGCTGAGGTAGCGGGGACTAAATGCTTTCAGAATGAAATAAGGTCTTGCACTAAAGATGAATGAACAACCACTAATACTGTGCTCCAGTTTCCCATTGAGAGAGCGTAGCTTATATAATCTATATTAACATGAGATGCTAATGAATTAATGTGTGATAATGCTGCATAGAAACTGTAATAGTGAATTCTGCTTAAACATGCACTTGAAATGTGACCACGGGGAGTGGCCGCCAATGTATACGTGGACTAATAATGATGACTAAAATGTTTATGAATTATTATACTAAATGAGTTTATACTAATTATTAATAATTGTATTATTGAATTTGTGGTGAAATCCTTCTAGGCCTTAAGTTAGCATGAGCCGAAGCTTAGCTGTTTGGCTCTCATATTAAATGTATTTTTCCTATCTTGCAGTGTGCTGACTCTCAAAAGGACATGACCTCTTGTTTTCTTCAAACTAGAAGCTGAATGTAACCATAGCAGATTCGTTCTCCCAAATTCTTCATTGCCTGTAGGGTGATGTTAGACGAAATGCAACAGTGTAGATTAATGTAATGTACAAGATCATTCAAACTGGTGAAGACATTGGAGCTACTGACCAAAAGATGTGCAAAGAATTACAGAAAGATTAAATCATACCGGACGTGCTACCTTTGAAGACGTCAATCATGTGGACCAATGAAGTGTCTGTAAAATAATATGGGGTGAAAGATTAATGACCTAATGCATTTTCCCATTGGATAAAGATAGTGGGGTATAACCAATGTCCAATGAAATTTTAGGGGAATGTACAATGAAAAAGGGATAAAAACCCATGACTCGGGGAGCCATTTAGAATTAGGTAGGGAATGCTATTGATTTTATCCAGAAACTTTGTCACTCTGTTTGGTGACTTACTTTGGTTTACTTAAACCATCCTTTTCCTTAGATTGCCCAGTTACACTTTACCTCCTTATGAGGGAAGTGCCCCCTTTTGCCCCAGAGCTGAGTTCTGACTGACTGCGTTTTGACTGATGTCCTGAAGACGAAGTCTGAACCTGTGTGCTGACCTAAACCTTGGAGGGTAATTATGACAATGCAATTGTGATTTGTCTGTTTGCTTTTCCTTTCTAGGTACCAACTGCTTACTTTTGACAGAGACCATAGTTAGATGTTTTCCAAATTGGTATTCTAAATTGTTTTACATGAAGCCCAACATGCCAATGCTAATTAGCGGTTAGGACAGGTGTTCACTAAACTGACGCAAATAGACAAACAACCGAATCTATGTTCTGTTGAACTGACACGCTATTGACACTCTGCTAAATTGATCTATGTTTACGCTGTGTTATGTTTTGATGTTTGTGATTCTTGCCTTAATGAAATCTTATCAAGGTTGCCATATCGTGACTATGCTATTATGTTTCCTGGTATTGAGATTGACGCATCTGCTTTTAGAATTGTAACCAATAGGGAATAAAACTCATAAAAATTCTACTAAACTGGTGTGGTTATTCATGACTGCAAGGTCATGGTAGTGTTTTGAATTGATTAATGACTTTGACTAAAGTGAAATGTATTGTTGTGATAAATATTGATGACATAATAGACGTATTGATTGACATATTGATTAGTTATCTCGTCCTAAGGTGTCTCTCAACTGGGTCAAAAGATTCATTGGCGTAAAACGAGTCCTGATGTGTAATAAATTATCATAAAGGGACGCGTTATCACCATCAATAGGCGCCATACAGACAGCGTTCAAACAAGTGTATCATGACACTACAGAACTGTGCCTGATCTGAAAGAACAGAAGTCCAACTGAGAAAAATAGAGCAATCCATTGAAGCTGTCACAGACTGCAATCCACCCACAAGGTACTTTTCCAGTGTTGTGCAGTCTGGCAGTGTGGTACTGCCAGATGTGTCAATTTGTAAGGTACAGTGTGACATGGCAAAGCTAAAGCAAACATCTTACTCCTTTGGCCCCTTCAAGTTTGCCTAGCTGGCAAAAGATGGTTCAACAGTCTCTAGCTTGACAGAATTCTGATGGGTGGTCCATCATAGAACATTGGTTTGAGCGAATATAATTGAGGGTTATTCCTTATATTGTTTTCAGTTATGCAACATTGTAGTTCTTGTTAGGGCATTAACACTAAGGTGTTCATTTGAAGATTGTTGGACGTTAATTCTGAGTTATTACCAAAGCAAAAACAGCAGTAATGCCTCTAACCTGTAAAGTCACTGCAACAACAGCTTTGGATTCAGAAAAACAAAAAGATGCCGATAGAGGGTTGCCACATGTCTTCCCCTATTTGATTCTAGCTTTGCTGTAAAATTACAATTACTGGTTGAGGTAACACCATTCCCATAATTGTCATTTTACCACAAGTGTCCTAATGATTCCTGATTGAGGAAGTGCTTATGTGCAGCCTGTCTCAACCTATATCTTTGTTCTCATATACATCTCCTCTTTCGCTCTATTTCTTTCTCATAGTGTTTTACTATTCCTACCACCACGTTATAAAAAAGAGAGTTTTTTTCTCTGGCAATCTTATGAGCCTAGAACGTAACTAGGTGCTGGTCACAGTCCAGTCACAAGTCCCATTTTGAGTGCAAATGCCGATTTTGGGGATTATGCTGGTGTGGAAATAATGGGTATTTGCTCCTGTTATATGTCGCTTGTGAAACCTTGCACAAATGGAGAAAGTAAACAGCACAACGGGGATGTTGCACATGCTCTTATGAGGTGTAACATATGCAAATCACGGGATAGTCTCCACCCTCTGGTAATGTGTTGCAAATTGTGCACCAAATAATTTGTGAACCCTGAATAATTGCAAACTTGCATTATTAGCTACACTCAATTTTCATAAAAGAAACAATAAAAGAATACAATAAATTACAAAGCCAATGCAGAATAATTTACATAGTTTGTTAGACCTGGCATCCTTGGCGTGGTTTCCCCCCATCTTTTTGCCTCTGATTCCTGTGGTTTTGACAATGTGCTAGACTTATTTTTTGCTGGCTTTTGTACTCTGGACACTTTACCACTCCAGACCAGTGCTAACGTGCAAGTGCTCTCTGTGTATATTGTAAATCTAATTGGCTTTTCCATGATTGGCATATTTGACTTACTAGTAAGTCCCTAGTAGAGTGCACTAGGGGTGCCCAGGGCCTGTAAATCAAATGCTACTAGTGGGCTTGCAGCACTAACTGTGCCACCCACATGAGTAGCCCTGTAAACATGGGTCAGACCTGCCACTGCACTGTCTGTGTGTGAAGTTTTAAACTGCCTATTCGACCTGATAAGTGTGCCCACTTCCCAGGCCCAAACCATCCCTTTTTGTACACATAAGGCACCCCTAAGGTAGGCCTTAGGTAGCCCCATGGGCAGGGTGCAGTGTGTTTAGAACGAAGGACATGATCTGGTGTGTTTTACATGTCCTGATAGAGAAATACTGCCAAATTCGTTTTTCACTATTGCAAGGCCTATCTCCCCTATAAGTTAACATGGGGACTGTCTTTAAATATCTTGTAAGTGCAGTTTCTCATTGGGAGCTTATAAAGATATCTTGGTTTTTAGACTGTCAGTTTGAAAATGCCACTTTTAGAAAGTGGGAATTGTCTTGCTTAACCATTCTGTGCCTCTGGCTGCATGTGGAATCCACATCTGGGTCAGACTGACAGTTGGGCTGTTTGTGGATTCCCTGTAGACAGTGACACAAAGGGAGCAGGGGTATAGCTTGCATATCCTGATGAGTCTCTTGGGCTAGAGTGGGGAGGGAGGAGCTAACACTTATACCTGAAAGGGTTGTGCCAGTCCTCACACAATGCAGTTTCTAACCCCCTGGTGTGTGTCTGGGGCCAGGCATGGGCAAGGCAGGATCTTGTGAACAACAGAGACTTTCCGTTGAAGTTTGCCTACTTCAAAGACAGAAAGGGGAATAAGTAGTGGACCTAAAGCCCCAGACTTTTAGAACACTTCTGGATCAAGAGGAACCTCTGCCAAGGAGAAGAGCTGAAGAGCTGGAGGAGGAGTATTGCCCCTTTGCTGTGTGTGCTTTGTTGGGTAGATTTGCAGTTGCTGCTTCTGCCTTAGAAAGGACAAAGACTGGACTTTGCTGTGTATCCTGCTTGTGAAGATTCTCTAAGAGCTTGGACTGAGCATGCCTCCTGTTAAGAAGTCTCAGTGACTGCAAATACTTCACCTACCAGCCTTTGGGTTCACTTGCTGTGGACCCTAACTCACAAGGTGGTGCCTATTCCAGACTCTGGGCCATTTGAAAGTGAAAGCTGGTTGAAAACCAAGAAAAAACAAGTGCACCAATGCCGGATCACAGCCGAACTGATGCCGCTGCCTGACCCTTTGATGCCATGTGCAACCGAAGCTGTGGTCCCCGCTGGTGTGTCACGACCCTGACTGACATTATAGACCTGATGCTGCTGCAGCCCCGCTGTCGTCCCGTGACTTTGTGAGTCCCGAGTACCATGTCACCGATGTCCCAGCCACCCGTCTCCGCCGCGCACCTGCTGCCCCATGGCGTGACCGCAACCCAGTGAGGTCACACCACTATGGTGGTCACGAATGACGGAAGCACCGCCAACAGGCTGGCGGTGCTTCCAATGTCATTCTGACCGCGGCGGTAAAGCCGCGGTCGGCTCGCCGGGGCCGGCGGTTTACCGCCGTTTTTGCCCCTGCTGGGAGAATCCGCCAGGGCAGCGCTGCAAGCAGCGCTGCCCTGGGGATTCTGACCCCCGTACCGCCAGCCTGTTTCTGGCGGTTTTCACCGCCAGAAAGAGGCTGGCGGTAAGGGGGGTCCAGGGGCCCCCTAACAGGGCCCCGGCCAGCTTTTCACTGTCTGCCTAGCAGACAGTGAAAAGCGCGACGGGTGCAATTGCACCCGTCGCACGGCCGCAACACCGCCGGCTCCTTTCGGAGCCGGCTCCTGTGTTGCAGGCCTCATTCCCGCTGGGCCGGCGGGCGCTAACATGGATAGCGCCCGCCGGCCCAGCGGGAATGTTGGAATGGGGGCGGCAGTATTTTGGCCGCATGGCGGCCAAATGGCGGTTCCCGCCTGGCGGGCGGCTACCGCCACCCGCCAGAGTTGGAATCACCCCCTATGTCTTCATCCACTGGACATCGACCCCACCGGAGCGTAAGGAACCAACATTTTGCACTGACACCACCTCATCTCCACTGCTCTGCAGCAAGTACCTGACGTTTTGGACAGACGCCTCTGCTCCACTGCTCTGCAGCACCGGAACCGATGCCGCACCACATCCAGCGACACCTCGGTTCCCCAACTCCATACACTTGCTTGTTTCCTCACTTTCAAAAGGTACTGTACCTGTGGGTCTGTGTGACTCAGTGACTGGCGCTATTGTGTTGGGAACGACTCCATCATGAAGCCATGATAACAGGAAATTGAAGCATTTGTCTTTCTAAATGCTATATTGAAGTTGAATCTTTGAAAATCTATAACTTTCCTTTTGTATGTTGGATTTTTGTTGTTTGGTCTTGTTTTAATCAGATAAATATTGGCTATTTTACTAAATGGGTGTTGAGAGCTTTTGTTGTGTTTTCATTGTGTTACTGTGTGTGTTAGTAAAAATACTTTACACATTACCTCTGAGATAAGCGTGACTGCTTGTACCAAGCCACCAAGGGGGTACCAAGGTGGTGAGCAGGGATTATCATAGGTGTGTATCTCCATACCCTGACAAGAGTGAGGGCACCTGCTTGGACAGAGTGCAAACTTAATGCCAACCAGAGACCCCTGTTCTAACATAGTCTTAAACAGGTAAGCTACACAATTGACAGTTAGAAAAATTATATCTTTGTAAACAATAGACTGATAGTGTGTCAGGTTAATAAGGTTGCTGCTACACAATTAGCTCTTCATTCTGATTAGCTTTTTGTTTCCTGAAGTGGCTCACAGACCGCATACAACTGGATATCCTACAGCAAATCGATAAAGAGATAAGTTGTTGTAAGAACAGGAATGCGGGGTGAATGTTCAAAATTATAATCACGTAGAATAGGCAATATAAAATTTTTCAAGGGGCCTTATAAAATGTGCAAAAAACATTATGTGCAATGTACATTGGATTAATATATCATCAAGGGGATAGTAAGCGAGAACTTCTGACCAGTCATTAGTGTTGGGGGATGTGAGTAGTCAGTAATAATTGTCCAATCTAAAACGTGTCAACAAAACCTATGACGGCAATTCTGCACAGAATTAAAATACGTCTGCATGCCATCAGTAACGAGTGTCATTTGGCTGTTGACTACACTGGGTTTCACTAATTCAAGGATTATCTACATTCTCGAGCAGAGAAGGACAATGCATCTTTCAGTTTCTTCTCCTGATATGGTGAAGTGTGTCACGGTTCTCAAAATATTTAACATGACCTATTCCAGACAGGTGAGTTTTAGAAATTTGAACCAAGGAATCTGATGAACCAAAGAAAGTTTAAAACAATCATTAATAATCTTATGGTTTAAAATTGTCTCTTTACATGTCTACATCTTGTGCCATAATAACATTGGCTGAATTCTGATCAGTTCAGTTGAAACAAAGCCCCAAGTCCAGTTTGGCATACAAATGAGGGACAGCTCTTAGGGACTGAAAAAAGAATCCTAAAAAAGGTGTTCTTTACCATTTGGAGTGGGTTAATTTTACTGTAACCCTAAATACCTGCCCTGATTAAGGCTACCGACATGCACTTAGCCTTGTATATGGTTAACATTTCTCTCAAAGGTCTTTTACTAAGTTTGGTGGCAAAAGATAACCGCGCTGAAGTGGATTTATTTAAAATTCAACTTCCTGTTGATTGCAGTCTGTTTTCATGTACCTCAAACAATATTCACAGGTGAAAGTGGGAGTAAAGCTTAACTTACCATTGCCAACCACATAGTCATGAAAATTCATGACATTTTTTCCCACATTTCATTATAAATGTTTTACCTAGACTGACATTTAGACCCAGATCTAGCATATGATTGACAAAGCAGGTAAGTAAACGCTGCAAACCCACCGGAGTACAGGATATCAGTACCAGGTTATCTGTATAAAGAAGGGCAGCAATGGGTCTGTGTCCTATCTAGCGAAGAGTCCTACAATTGTTTGTCAAAAATAGAGCCCAGACTATTAATGTACTGGGTGAACAAAAAAGGCACAAGGACAGTAAGGAAAAGTGGAAAGTACGACTGCATTCACATCTAGGTCCATAGTACACCCTTGCCCTGCCCCCCATATACATCTCTCTAAGGAAGGATTTTCGGGGGTCCACCCCAAGCTCTGACAAGGTTTTCTACAGTTTGTCATGTAAGACACAATCCAAAGCACTTGGCAGGTCAACAAATGCCAAAAATAAATGGCCTTTTTAAATTAGGGTGTATTTTCCAATTAGCAATTTTAAATTTAACCCCTGTTCGATTGTCCGCAGAATCCTACAGAAACTATATTGTAAGTCGAAAAGGATTTTATTGTTCGCAGCCCACTCTTCTAATCTGCTCAATAATGTTCTATCTTTGAATTTCACCAGGGAGCCAAGTAAAGATATTGAGTGAAAACAAGCTGGATTTGAATGGTCCCCTTTCTTATAGATGGGCATTATCAAGGACTACTGGCCCCAGCACCCTTGTCAAAATTGGCCCCCAGAATAGTATATTGGCCTTGAAAGAGTGACTGGAATACCATCCAGGGCTTTGCCTTCCTTACTACCCACAAGTGCCCTATTAATTTCCTCCAGGGTGAAAGATAAATTAGTGGTGTCCGATGGTGAGCACTCTACAACAGCAAGATCTAACCCTTGGAGCTCCAAGCTGGAGGTAGAATAAATCTTGGGGAAGTGAGCCACCCAATCAGACTCATAGATGGCAACCTCTAATCTAGTGGGACTATCAGCCTTTAAGAATGGACCATTAATAGCACACCAGAAGGCTGAACAACCTTTAGTCAGACTAGCTTCAACCAAGGATTCCCAGGTAGCATCCTTTAGTTCTTTTTTTTCTTTGTTTCAATACTAAGCTGTACTCATGTCTATGCATTCTTAATAACAGGATGCACCGTTGGGTATTATTAAGGGCTGCCATAAGGTGCTTATGAGCTTTGAAGAAATACATTCTCATTATTAAAGTCAACGCTAAACACTGTTATGTTCTGAATCCTGAGTTTGTGCTTCTCCAGACCAAGTAAACTGAGAAAATGCCTATCAGTTTGGATAACATGTGAATCCTACACATTGGAGTGCTCTGACACCCTACACTGGTATGAGAGGTGTTATTAAACAAATGAGTTACATGTGACAGAAAGGCTATACAGTGATCAGAAGACTTTATGTGTAACATCTTTCTCAGATCTTGTGTACCTAAGAAAAATACAAACTGAAATCGCTTGGGAAATGTAGAATCTGACCTGAGGATTCAGCTTTCCTAAATAAAACCAAACATTGAAAAGTTAGTCGCTGAGATGCACTGCCAACCTTCTCATTAAAAGTTCTGATGTTTGCATATTTGTTTATTATAAAATAAGTATATCTTTAGTAATCTGAGTATTTATTTAATGTATACTTGATTGTGTATTTTTTGTGAATTACTGTTTTAATGTTTGAAATTTAAATCGTTCAAACTGCTTGGGGGTGCCTTCCATTAGTGTTTCAGTGGGGTCCTCGGGAATCAAAAGGTTGGGAACCACTGGTCTAGGTAATTGTAATGTAATATCCTCTTAAATGGTAAAGCCAGATTTCAAGTCACAATTGTGAAAATGCCACTTTTAGAAAGTTAGCATTTTCTTGCCCTAACCGTCTAACACCTGCAGCTTGATTTCTGGGTCACATGATTAGATGTAGTTGGCAGTTGGCCTCTGTGTATTCTTCCCAGACAGCCACACAATAGATGGCTCGGGAGTTGGTAGGATGGGACATCCAAAGTAGAATGGGGGCTGGAGCTCTGCTAACCCTACTTCCACTTTAAAGATACTGCCTCAGCTCACACACAAAGAACTTCACACTAGCCTGTTGTGCCTGCAGACAGACTTGGACAAGGACAGGGAGGTAGGAAATAGCAGACACTTCTGTGGGGGGGAAGTCTTCAGAGGTTTCTTCCACTCCAAAGCTGCCATTTGGTAAACAAATAGGACTACCAGACCCACTCTTCAGTTCACTTCTGGACATGTGGAAAGAGTCTTGGAGGACTGCCCTGCTGCGTGGGGCCTGCTGAATATAGTTCAGAGGACAGTCCTGCTGCACCAAGAAGACCACCCTGCTGCCTGAAGCCTGCCCTGTGCCCTCAGAGGACTGCACTGCTACTAAGACATGCTTTTCAGCTTGAACCTAGGACTTCCAGAAGGACTCCAATGGCTATTTAGCTGACCTCCTGATCAAGGACAGAAAAGCCCTTAGCTATAGTTAGAGACCTCCCCACAATGTATTCATCTGACTTAAAGCCCTGATATATTCTACATATATTCTGCATCAAATGTTCTGCTAAACTCCACACAACAACCTATTTTACAACAGTTTAAATCCTCACTAAACAGACAGTAAGGCACTTGAATTCACAGCTCCTGATTATGGCTCCGCTCACGTGTTCTCTTAGATTGTGCCTAGGGTGATGTCCGTTCAGCCTACTTTATAATCATACATTATTATATGTCGCACAAAGGTGTGTGGAATTAGTTTTCACTAGCCACGAGACATGAACTCTAAAGCTCTTTTGAAATAAAGAACATGTTATTGTCACTCGATTTCTCTTTGGAGTGTGCTCTAATTCATGAACTTAAATAGAGAAGAAAAGGAAGGGTTAGAGTGCTATCAGTAATGATGGGTACTTTATTTTTCATCTCAATAGAACTTAAATCCCACAGATCCTAAAGTATGAAACAATGCCCTCAGCAGACACATAAGAATGCTAAAATGCTTTGTTGAGATCTTCATCTTCAGAGTTGAGATCTTCTTCAGAGATTCTTGACCTTAACCATCTGAAGAGTATTCTCGTGGTTAAAGCATTTTGAGTCATCGCTCACAACTGTATAGTGTAAACTGCAGATCAAGTATATTTCTACATAGCAGAACATACTATTCCCCACCCCTCTTGAGGTTCGAAACAAATTAATTCGAGGTCATTAGGGCCTTGTTACTACAAATTGCAAATATTTTTACACAAGGTCCTATAAATCCGGAGTTTGGCGCAATTTTCATGTCCTTACTGGTGCTATTTGCCATTGAAAGCAGAGTGCCATGTGTGATAGTAACTACTCAAAATGGGCACAGTGACCATTTGTATGTACTTCGCTATTGTTTTACAGCTAGATGTTAATTCGGACACAAATAACTGCATTGTTTCTCTGTTGTATTCACGTCTTTTTCCCACTGTTCCAAAATAGCCACTACTGTTTACCTGCCTTTTTCTCCTCTATGTTTTTATATGTCCCTTTACATTGCCAGTTTGTTTCCGTGGTATATCTAGTCATGTCCCAAGCCTCAGGAATTCTTCAGTATTTGGGTGGAATTATCCTCCACGAAATGACCACTCATCATGGCCCACCATAGCACTCTGAGTTGGTTTCACCTTGCTTCTTCCTGGTATTACAAAAGTGCATCATCCTTATCCGTTCCTACATTTGTTTACATCTTTGCACCACTAGCAGGGTGTGGAGGTCCCAGACTTAGAGTGATGCTAGCCAGTTTTTCCATCGTCTTAACACATGCTTGGCATTTCTGTTTGCGCGTCGGAAAGAGGCTAAAAGCAGACCTTTTCATTTCCACAGTAGTCCATTATGTTTCAAGAAATCAGGGTGGTACACCAGTCGCAATTACCACCATTATTTGTGAAAGGAGATATCTTCACTTCCCAGGAATAACAAACAGTACAAGAGGCCAGGTTCAGCCTGGTACTCCCCCAAGACCTACGGGTCAAGGAACTAAGTAATCCCTACCGCTTTCCAGGTGATGTGTCATATTCACAGCCTTTCCCAGAAACTAAATAATAGGGAAATACTGTTATCTGGTGCGAAATTTTGGGATGTCATGGTTTTAGCAAAAAAAGCCTGTAGATGAATGAAATATAAAATGACGGAAAACATGGAGTGATTATGGTGCAATTGAAGCAGCTTTCTCAAATTTTTAGTTGTCCACCTGTTATGGCCAGAGTAGTTAAGGTTCGATTACAGTGTTCAATGGAAAGGCAAATAATCTGCACAAAACCTTCCGAAGGAGGGGACGGTCTCAGAAGCATGATTCCCCATTATAAATTCCAAAGGAAGATCTGCATTCTAAGAGAGAAAAAATAGTTGAACAGAATTACATCAAATTTGGCGCAAAGGCACACCTTTACTCAATAACTCTGCGTTTGTTCATTTGGTGTAAATCTCTTGAGTAGTTTTAAAGAAATTAGCATTTCAAGAGAAGCTTGGTTTGGGCATGAAGGAGTTAATTATAACAAAACATCAGGCATGACCTGTCCTTTAGGGTGGAGGGGCCACCCCCCCCCACCTTTTGCACCTCATGAAGAGTGAACAAAGGTCAGCCTGACAGACACTCTTCATGTTCAGGTCAGGCAGCCAGGACAGACATAAGCGATTTTGGGAGACTCCTGGCTGCCTGAGCTGAACTTTGCTGGGCTGAAGGTGTCACAGTTCCTGTGGGCGTGACCTCCTTGGCTTAGCAAAGGTGCCTCAAGGCCCTCTCCTGGGTGACGAGGGAAGCGTCAGCCATTGACTTCGACCTGGGCGCTTCAGGTTTAAGCCCTGGACCACCCAGGGGGCGTGTCAATCAGTGACACCTTGTCACAGAGTGGGTTGGGAGCAGCAGTCTCATTGACCCCCCCCCACTCTGTGACGAAGTTGGAACTGCTGCCTTCCCTCAATGGCTGACCCTAGGTCAGCCAGCGAGGGAAGGCAGCAGTCCCAACCCTCCTGGGACCTCCGAGGCTGAAGGTAAGTGTGCGTGTGTGTGTGTGTGTGATCTTTTTAAATGAATGTATGTTGCGTGCGTGTATGTTTGAATATTGATGAGTGTTGTTAATGGATATGCGTGCTTGTGTGTGTGAAAGAATGAGTGTGAGTGTGCTTCCCGGCTGCCCCCCTCCCCTAAAACTGTCGTCCGCCAGTGCAAAACATTACAGATATATATTGACAATTAAAGATCATCGGATACCCTTAAATTCCAAAATTCAAATAATAAGTAAAACCTATGACCAAGGTTTTTTTTTCCCAATCGGCCATGAAAATGCTGTGACAGTCAATACAGGACTTGACGACTTAGTCCAGAGTCCTGAACAAAAAATTAAAACCATATGAAGGGGTAGGGGGAGCTAAACCTGAACCCCAGACACCTGAGTTTAAAATTAAAATAATCAAATTACATTTTGTTGAAAGAGCACGCAGATCCAGTGCCTGAACTAGCTGATGCTAGCAATGCTCTCCAGTGTAGATTCAAGGATACAGTTTTGTAGCTACAGATTCAAAACCAAACGAACAAAATAAAAAAATTAAAAAAATAAAGATAAAAGGGTCTTTATTCGATCAATGACCATAAAAGCACATAAAAACAGAGATAATAAATAATACTTGAGTAAATAAATACACGTCTATAAATTGGTATAAAAACATTAAAACAATAATGAACTTGAGTTACACATAAAACTCTAAAACTTATCTATAAAAGAAATGAAGCCTTAAGTTGTTTTTTGGAGATGACATCATATACGCCAAGCTGCTGCTAAATACTTGCTAACTGAAAGAATTACGTCGGCTGAATTATGGCTTTTTAAAACCCATAGCGCCAAGGAACAGTTCTTAAATCCCAAAGACCTGCATGTATTACAAATACATTTTGATCGCGGAATCGCATAAGCTGGGCAAAAGAACATAAAATGCTCAATGGTTTCAAAAGTACTGCCACAAGCAGGGCATATATCAGGAAGATCGATCGGCCCCCACCTATGAGTCAATGACATCAAAGGCAAAGAGCCAAAACGAAACCTTGCATATAAGCTCTTGCCCTGCAAATCTGGTATAATGTCCAAATAAGATTCAAACTTTGGAGACCATTTGAGATCAATAAAGGAATTGATTAAGCGACCATGGGATTTGTGGATTATATAGTTATCCCTAACATAAGACCAATAAGTTTGCTTTAAAATGTTTTTATGCCGTCTCTCTAGTTTAAGGGGATTTTCCCAATAGTCACCCAGACCCAACAGTCGAAGCCAATGGGCCACATGACGAATCCAGGGAAGAGTGTTAGCATTTTGGCATTTTATTAGGTCGAGTAATGAGGTCTTATATATTTCTAGTTCGGGGATTATCCATAACCTGATCCAATAAAGGAGGGGTCTTAAAATAGCTAGATCTGCTACTCGGCTTAACCCCAAATCTAAAAATAATGGAAGCAGGGGTGTGGTGCGTGGACATGCAATTAAAGCTCTTGCAAAATTGTTTTCCCTCACACTGATCTTGTTACAGTTAGAGAAACCCCATACTTCCGCTCCGTACAGGGCTCACCTTGAGCCTTAGCCATATAAATATTTATTGCTGGGGAAACAACTTTTGTAGAGGTGCTTTGATAAAAACGCAATATAGATGAAGGTCTGTGTTGTAGGAGCCCTGCACTTTTTGTGATCTGCTCTTCCCATGATAGTTTGCTAGTTAACATGACTCCCAAGTAGTCTATAGAGCTAACTTCCTTCAAGGGGACTCCGTCAGTGTGAATGGGGCATTTTTTCCTAAGTACTTTGGATAACTCCATCAGTTTGGTTTTGTTGATATTAACCTCCAACCCATGATCGCTGCAGAATCGATTAAACCGATCAACAAGGATTTGCAACCCCATTGGTGCCTTAGAGATGAGAAGCGAATCATCGGCGAAGAGCAGGATGGGAACTTTTTGTGTGTTCAGGGAGAGAGCATCGTTCTGGCATATGGACACAGCCTTTACTACTTCATTAATAAATAAGGTAAATAATAGAGGGGCTAGCTCACAACCTTGGCAAACTCCCCTTCTAATTGGGATCTGTTCAGTCAGTTCACCTTGTTCACCCCACCTCACTTGGGCATAAGTGTTATCATGCAATCGTTTTAACAGGAGTAGTAGGTCCTCTGGGACTCCCAATCTACCCAGCACTTCCCACAGTTTGGCTCTTGGAACCAAATCAAAAG
This sequence comes from Pleurodeles waltl, assembly GCF_031143425.1. Taxonomy (NCBI): domain Eukaryota; kingdom Metazoa; phylum Chordata; class Amphibia; order Caudata; family Salamandridae; genus Pleurodeles; species Pleurodeles waltl. The sequence goes on from NC_090451.1 coordinate 343,285,633, forward strand.
CAGATTGCAGGTCTATAAATACTACATACAGGCACTGCTTGGCAATAAGAACATATTTCCAATACAATATGGCCAGTCGAAAGACCCGGTCAACCGTGCTAGTTTTAGCATGAAACCCAGCCTGTAATTCGGAAAGGATTTGGTACTCCTCAACCCAACTGGGTAGCCTCTGTAAAATTTGTTTAGCGAAAATCTTTTGTAAGTTGTCTATAAGGCTAATTGGCCTGTAATTGGCTGGAAGGTTAGCATTTCCTTTTTTATATATAGGTATGATCTCTGCCTCCTTCCATGTACCTGGAATTTGTCCCCCTGCAGCTATGCTATTTGAAATGGCATTAATATACCAGGACCAGATATTTGGTTCCGATCTATAAAGAACTCCCGGAAGCTTATCCGGTCCAGGTGCTTTGCCAGGTTTCAGGCTATTTATAGCCTCAAGGGTTTCTTCTACTTTGAAGATAAGGTAACCCTTAGGAACACACTGGGCCCCGTCTTGGAGGGCCGTGCTGGGGTTCGAATCCAACAGCTTTGGTGGAGAGTGGACCACATCAGTGTCCATTGAGCCCTCTGGTAGGGCATAAAGAGTAGTAAAATGCTCTACCCAGCTTTCTGGTTGTATATGGTTGCTGGGACAACTCCTACCTCCATTTTCTCTTTTGGACAGGAGTTCCCAGAAGCGCTTGTTATTCTTCTCTCTAGAAGCATCTAATAATTCCTGCCACAGGGAATCCTCCCACCGCTTTTTTGCATTAGACAGGGTTGCTTTGTATAGGGACCTAGCTTGTGTAATTTCCCCCTGGGAGCCAGACATTACTACTGCTCTTAACCCAGACTTAGCCTTTGAGCACCCCTCGTTGAACCATCCCTGACGTGCCACTTTCCCTTCATGTGGCTTTGACCGCCTTACTTTGTAAAAGAACCCCCGTAGCTGAATAGTCATGCTGTCATGTATTTTGAGAATCGGAATATTCCCCACAGCCTGGTCTTTGTACTCAGCCAAACTATTTTAAAAAAAATTGATACATTGCTCTAATGTGGTGAGGGTTGGACATCACTTTTGGCCAGGTAATCTTAGTAAATTTGTTATTCCAGCATGGTGGCGGAATTATTGTAGCATAGTTATTGAGTGTTCTCCTGAACATTTCCCCAGAGAGGGTAAGGAGCAAGGGGAAATGGTCACTATCACATCTCACTTCTACTTTCATATCTACCAAATGGGGCCACAACCTAACATCAACTAAAAAAATAATCAATAGTGCTTATAGACATGCCCCTTTTGAAAGTTGGTGCGATATTCATATCAGATAGAGTTCTACCATTACAGGCCCTAAGGCCATGTTTTAAACATAATGTGGCTAATTGCATGGCCACCCGAGATTTTTTGCAAGGCCGAGTAGTGGATAATTGTGGGATCCCCCACAACTCATCCTCTTCATCGGTTAAACCACTTATGAGGGTAGAAGGTTCGAAGGTACAGTTAAAATCTCCAGCTACAATTAAGATAGTCGAGGGGTGGAGGCTTCCCACAAATTCGGACAGGATAGCCAAGGTATGGGACTCAGAGCTATATAAGACCGATCGTATGTAGGCATTAACAACAACAATTGATAAACTTCTGTTGAACGTGATACACATGGCTTTTAAATCTACAGAATTAATTTCCAAAAGCTTATAGTCACACTGCAGATTCTTGTTAACAAGTAATAAAAGCCCACCTTTCGCCCGCCCCCCCCTTCTCTGGAAGTATAGCAGGTGCACTAAATGGGAGAAATCCATCTATACTGGTAGCGTCCTCTGCCCAAGTTTCCTGAAACAGACATATATCTATTTTTTTAATAAAAGAGGCCCATTCACTGTCATCTAATTTCTTTGCCAGGCCAGCAATGTTTCAAGACATAAGATCTAACGTACATTTATCTTGGTTTATCACCATGGTTGTACATCCAGCATCCACTGGGCTCAAGTCATTACTGCAGATGTCTAATGGTGGTGCTTTATCATCCCCCGTTGGATGTAAGACCAAGGGTCTTGTCATTAACCAGCCTCTCTAGACAAGCACTATAGTGCATGCCATGTGCAGTCAATTTGGCCGGGGAGGTGTAAGTGCAGCTCTCCAACTACACCACCACTGTGTGCACTCTTCGCACACTCAAGGGACCCCACTGCAGAGGACCTAGTACCACCACGTCCCTACACCACCACCAGGTTTGAGCTTCATGGACTCAGGGAGCCTGGCTGCAGAGGTAGGGAGAATAGGGAAGCATTGCCCATCTTGTACACCAACACCCGGTTCCAGTTTCACAGACTTATGAGGAACAGCTGCATAGGTACTATCACCACCCACCCGGTACACCACCACTGAACACAAGCTTCACAGGCCTAGGGTGCTCAGCTGCAGAGGTGCTAATACCAGCAACCCAGTACACCACATCCCATTGTAAGCTTCATGAAACAAAGGAGACCTATTTGAGTGCTAGTATCACCCTGTACACCACCACCAATGGCAAGCTCTAAGGCTGAGCATAGCCAGAAGGCACGGTATAAGGCAATAATTATAATGTACAGCCAATCCAGCATACCAGCACAGAGGCAAGCTACATAGACTTAAGGGGACTAGATGAGCATGGATTAGCAGCTGATCTCTGCTGTGTACTGACAAAGATCAAGAATTATAGAGGTTGAACACCAACTGAGGATGGGACACAAGGCCTGACAAGGTGCACATGGCTATGCAACAGGAGTGAAATGAACATGAAGGGTGGGGTGAAAGGCATGGCCAGAGTCCAGGCCTTGCACCCCACCAATGCAGTGTACAAAGTTGAGTTAATTGATCCAGACAATCAAAGACTATCCACGGTGTAAGTTAGATGCCCACGAAGGATTGGTTGGAGGGACTAGGCGGAAGTCACACCCTGCACCCCATCCATGGTTTTGCATAACTAAAGGATGCCTGTTTCATGTGGTTGGCTGTGCCCAGGTCCCATGGCCAACCTTCGCGCCCCCTCCATGCACAGTTTGTTTGTCAAAAATGTTACTGCAAACATTACTTTGATATTATCATTAATGTTATCAATGTTGTCATGAGTGCCGCAATTTGTGTGGTGATTAGCAGTGCATGGCAAAGGGGGAAAATATAGTTACCTTGGGGCACAAGTTATAGATACTTGAGACAACTCTAACTACAGCAGGTGAATTTCTATGGTTTTGTGCAGTTAAAATGTTAGCCTAACTATAGCTTTCCTGTAAACTTTGGTTTATTAAGTGAATTTGTATGTTTTTTTAAATTCTATTTCCTAACTATAACATCCCTTGTAATCTTTGTTTTTTTCCAGTGAATTTCTATTTTTTTTGTTAACATAAAGTCATTTTCATTACTACACATAAATCCAACCACCGCCACACACAGCCTTTTGAATGGCCGCAGCCCCGGGGACCACCACCTCCCGGGGGCAAAGATTTAGTTGTGTACTGGGAGGCCGTGTGCCCCCTCCACCGGCAGCCTCAAGGACCACTAGCTCCATCTGGCCCAAAATAAAACAATGAGAGGGGGCTCCATTTCGGACCCCCAGGGACCACCACCACCGTAACATTTTTGACAAAAAATCTGTCCGTGGTGGGGGCCCGAAAAAATAAACATATTTAAAAATGGAAGGGGCCGTTATATTATCAATTATGTAATAGAAGATGTCAGAACTGATGTAATATGTGGGGTAATTAGCAGTCCATGAAGAGGATGTGAGTCATAGTTACCTTAGGGCATGAGTTATAGTTTCTTGAGATAAGCATATCTATCACTGTTGAATTTCTATGGTTTAGTGCATGGAAAATATGTAACTAATTGTTAGAAATGGTGTCTCTAATTGGCAGTGGTTTTCACCCTGTCCAAGTAGGGACCCTCCCTCTAGTCAGGTTAAGGGAGCCACACAGCTAATTTAACTCCTGCTCACCCCCTTGGTATTTTGGCATGAGCAGTCAGGCTTCTCTCAGTGGCAATGTGTAAATTATGTTCACACACACACAAACAGTAACACAGTGAAAATGCTACAAAACGACTCCACACCAGTTTAGAAATCTAGCCAATATTTATCTGAATAAAACAAGCCCAAAACAACAAAAGTCCAAAATACAGAAGCAAAGATATCACTTTTAAAAAGTTGCAAAGAGTCTTAATTCAGATGAATCAATGTTTATCTCTTTTTAACACACGGTACCTGGGATGCGTCAAAAACAAAGACGTTGTGTGGTGCAGAGGAGGTGAGGAACCAGAAAACAAAGCAATGCTTCGGTTCTTTACTGTGCAGAGGAGGTGATCTGTCCATTTCTTACTAACAGCGGAGGTGATGAATTGATTCTCTTCTCACAGGAGAGGCGATAGATCAGTTCCTTACTGGCAGGGGAGGTGATGAGTGTATTTTTACTGGTAGGGGAGGTGATGCATCGGTTCTCTCCCTATAGGAGAGATGATGCATCAGTTTCTGGTCACCCAGCCTCAGTTTCTTGCTGCACTGTGGGGTTGATAAGAAAATTACAACCAGTGATGATGCTTGGGAAAATCCAGATGCATGATGATGACAGAGCCGTGGTGGAATAGGTGTGGTGTTGGTCCTACAGGTGCTGTGTTGATCTTTCCACTGCAAGGCAGGTGACGTGTCAATTAATCAGCCACAGGGCTGGCACTGCTTTGATTCGTTTGCCACAAGCCCAGAAATACGTAGATTTTCAGCTGAAGGGATCCCATGCATGACTTTATTTCCTGAGGGCACCCGTTTCCACTTCCAAGGGCACAAGGACTGGATTTGGCACCACTTGGCAGGTCAGGACTCTCAGAAGAAGAGTCCAAGGTACTGGCAGGTGAAGTCTTTGATGTCCTTGAGACTTCTTAACAGGAGGCAAACTCAGTTCAAGCTCTTGGAGAACCTTGGAAATCGGGATGTAGAAAGCAAAGACCAGTCTTTCACTTCCAGTACAGAAGCAGCAAGCAGCAGGCCAGCACAACAAAGCAGAGTGGCAGTTCCTCCTACAGCATCTAACACTTTTTCCTGGCAGAATGTCCTCAGTCCAGAAGTGTTCTGAAGTTGTGGTCTCAGAGGGCCAATATTTGTACTAATTTCTGCCTTCGATGTAGGCAAACTTCAAAGGAAAGTCTTTGTAGAGTACATTACACTATTTCACTGCAATCCCCATGTTACCCTAAGGGAGAGATAGTCCTTGCAATTGTGAAAACTGAATTTATCAGTATTTCACTCTCAGGGCATGTAAAACACACCAGTACATGTCATACCTTTTAAATACACTGTACCCTGCCCTTGGGGGCTTCATTGGGCCTATCTGAGGGGTGACTTACATGTAGTAAAAGAGAAGGTTTGGGCATGGCAAGTGGGTACACTTGCCAGGTCTAACTGGCAGTTTAAAACTGCGTACACAGACACTGCAATGGCAGGTTTGAGACATGTTTACAGGGCTACTCATGTGGGTGGCACAATCTGTGCTGCAGGCCCACTAGTAGCATTTGATTTATAGGCTCTGAGCACACACTTTGCACTGTACTAGGGACTTACTATTAAATCAAATATGCCATTTGGGGATAAACCAACCACCATTACCGGTTAGACAGAGATCACTTGCACTTTAGCACTGGTCACAGTGGTAACGTGCCCCGGGTTCTTGAACCAGCAAAAACAAAATTCAGCACAGGATCAAAAACAAGAGGTCAGAAGCAAAAAGACAGGGGGAATCCCACAAAAGGGCCATTTCCAACACTAATTATAATGTCCCTGTAAGCTTTGGTGTTTTAGTGAATTCCTAAGTTTTTTTTTATTCTATTACCTAACTATAACGTCCCTGTAACCTTTGTTTTTATTCCAGTGAATTTCTGCATTTGTTTTAAATGTTAAGTAATATTTAGTTAACTTACATCAATCCAACCACTGCTGCAGGGGTTGGCTGCAGGGCCTGGCCCTGGGGCCTAATAATACAATAATAATTGGAGGAAGACTGCGCGGCCCCCTTCTTGGGCTGATTTCGGTCATGGAGACCCCATCCGCCAAGGCCAAGCCACGTCTACCTGGGTCCCCCAGCACCACCCAGGGAACCCAGTTTGAAATGATGGAGACCGTGGGGTCCCCGCCTCCTGCTAAATATACAGCTCTATGCATGCTGGAGCAATATTTCATATGATTATCTGCCCACATGACAGATGGCTTGGAAAACAGATGGAAACTCTGCTCCCAGCAAGCGGGAGTAATTTTAGAGTTTTTGCTTGAAGCGAAGTTAGTGTTTGCTCTTGCTTGGTGAGAACTGTCACAGCTCCCGCCAAGCGAAAGCAAACAGTTATCTCACAAGGGTCGGCACCTCGGGAGATAGCAGGAACCAGCCATCGGGGTGGTGGTCCCCAGGGCCATTAATGGCTCCAGGAGGGGCCGATGTGACCCTCCTCCTTTAATTGGCAGGGGGCCACCCTGGACAGGTGGTGGTCCCCAGAGCTGTGTTTGGCCTGTTAGGGGGGTCGATCAGCCCCCTCTCAGTTTTCGAAACTTTATTTTGCCTTGGTATTTGGTGGTCCTCAAGGCCCAGATGTTGTAATTTAGCAGTGATTAGATTAAGCATTAGCAGAAGACATCTTGTATTTAGTTACTATTGTAAACATTTTGCGGAATCCATTTTGTATTCATGGCAGCCATTTTCTTTGCTACATGCTGCCATGTGCTCACCATGTTCTCTGTCCTACCTTTCTGTTAACTACTCTTGAATTCTGCCTAGTGACAAGTTATATTTAGCATCTCTTACTTTCGCACATGCTCAGTAAGGTCTGCAGCTGTTAGTCCTTGGAAACTGTTAGCTCCTCCTACCTGTCGACTGTGCATTTTCCACATGACCTTACATGTATACAAGTCTTGTTTCCATAATTGTACCATCTCCTTTTGGCCCCTGTGTGGGTATAAAAGGACTATGCTCTCTCAGTGTGCTACTTCAGACATTACCAAAGGGTGCTGTCTGAATTGTGGTACCACCTCATGAGGTTAATAAACTTATGTTTTTTATTCCAGTTTCCGTGCCAACTTCTTCCTACATGGTCTGAGGACTTTGTGCAGAGAAAGGTGAACCCCTTGCACTAGTAGGCCTTGCTGAGGCTTACTTCAACAAATTGGCGCCCGAACAGGGACTCATCGGCGACTCGGATGCCCAATGGATTGGTCGCGACGAAGGATTGGAATCTCGCTGCGGACGATCAATGCCTGAGGAGACCCGAGTCTTGGCAACCACGGCGTTTTTCCCTTCTTTCTGATTTGACCATCCAGGTGGTGCCGGTCCTCGACTGAGATTCTTTTTTGTTCATTCGTCATGCAGTGACCATTTGGTCGATTTTAGAACTTGGCAGTTGGAACCTGGACACCCTGTGATTGGTAAGAGCCGTTTTACGGCACTTGCTGTGGGTTTTGATGCCTGTGTTTGGTAATGTAGTTAGTACTACTTACTGTGGCTTTTGTGATTTGGGTGACTAGTCAATTTGTATTCTTTGGATTTGATATATAAATTGCAATTTATATAGGCAGGTAATGAGGAGAATTCTCTCCAATTTGATTTTGATTTGAACGGCACCTTAAGTGCTACTTTGATTATAATATTGCATATTCTGCACTATTTTTGGCATGCCTGTTTTTAGCGCACTTCGTAGGATGTGTTGCTTTTGTAAAGGTACCAATTTGAAACTGGAAGAATCGCAACCGGCACCCCCAGAGGGGACGCCAAATAGAGATATGTATGTTAAACATGGTCTTTCTTCTATAATGTACAGCACATTATGGAATAAATACACCCGCGCGGATCCTGAGTTACGTTGGCCTATGCATGGGTCATATGATTTGCGAAAGATTGAGTATGTGGAACAATGTATGCGTAAGCGAAAGTCTAGACAAGATATGTTTGACTGTGTACGAGTGTGGGAGAAAGAAGCGCGTGGACGAATGAAGCGTGAGCAAGCCTTGCTTGAGAAAGAGCAGCGGAAAAATGTATATGTGAAAGCATTGGACATGAGAAAGAAAGAAATAAATGACTTAAAGGAGCTAGAGGAGAAAGAACGTAAGCTACAGGTAACTGGCCAATACACTGTTAGGCAACCCCTCTATCCTATCCTTAATAAACCACATGATGAGTTATTGTTACCGGATCGCCCTCTACCTCTGTATGTCGTCCCTTCTGCCCCTCATGAGTTACCTAAAGTCTCTAGTTCGGAGCAACAGAAGATGCGGGACAGTCGCTCTATGCTGCCTGCTGACCGTGCGGCTGAGCTTAGATCTATTGCTCGTAAAACAATTTGTAGCGCTGTTTCTGCTTTTGAACTTTTAGACAACATGAAAGGGTGGACGGAAAAGGAGCAGCTATATTTTACTGAGGCATTTGGCTCAGAAGTTATTGAACTATATCGGAAATATTCTGATGAGTTAGAGCCCGATGATGTAGCAGCTGATTATAAGCAAATGCGTGATGGTCTTTTTGTTTCCTCCCAGGTGGCTGATGCAATCAGGCGTTTTATGAAATTACGTATTGTGGCAGTCCGTTTGCAAGAAGAAAAAAGGGCTGCGGACGCAGTTGCACGAGCATCTCAGACCGAAGGGGCGCAAGCTTCCATCTTTGAAACAGATAAGACTATGATAGTTCACGCGAAACCAATGCGGGAGGCCGCGCCTTTGTATGTTCCTCCTAAAGGATTGGGTTCGAGAAGCACTTCCTGACAGATCCACAGGTGAAGGCCATGAACTCCGACCTGGTGACCAGGTGATGATTAAGTCTTTTGAAAGATCAAGCAGCTTGGAACCAAGGTGGCGAGGCACAGAACAGGTGCTCCTTGCGACAAGGACAGCAGTTCGAGTGACGAACCGAAAGAATTGGGTCCATAGTACTCACTGCAAGAGAGTGCTACCTACCTTGGTGGAACCTGCTGTGCTGACCGATCATCGAGAGATTTTGACTACGGAGAAAGGCCGTGCTATATCACCTGACGAATCTGCAGAGGTCTTCCCGGACCATACGACTTCTGGAGTGTCACGATATAATTTGAGACCAAGGAAAGAATGTGAAAATTGTTTTGAAAAGAGTGGTTGAGCTACCGCCATGGGTTAGTGAAACGGAGAGCCAATGTGGCAAGGGGGATGGATCAGCTGTGCATTAGAGTAGTGACACCCGTCTTGGCCCGTGGTGAAGAAATCAGCGGCTGCCCAGGGATAAGAGCTCCAACGATTATTTTGAATTCATTTCTGAAAGGGTTGATTATCACTGTTGCTAAAATTAATAACAAATTGATCATTAGTATTATGGGGTTTGTTGTTGTTTTGGTGTTTACAGCAACGATCACCCGGTTTATTGAAGAGAAGTCTCCTGCTCGTGAGTTCTTTGTTGCCACTACTCCAGTACCAGAGGATCACTATTACTTTACGCTTCCCTATCAGGAGCAGAAGCACCGTCAATCGTACTTCAATAATACTTTCATTCAGATGTTGCATCATACTCATAATGCTACAAATACTACTAACTGTTGGGTATGTGGAATGATACCTGCGCATCAAAAGAAAGGAGGAACACCTTTCATTCCTCTTCCTTTTTCACACAATGGTTCTTGTCAAGCTTGGTACATGCTTTTGTTTGCATCTAGAAAACGTACGGAGGGCGGACTTCTTTTTCGCCTTAATAAAGTGTGCTACCAAGACAAAGATGGGTATCACCAAGCTAAAGGAACTAAATGGGAATCGGAAGAGTATCAGCCGGACAATGTTTCAATACCATATGTCTTCACAAATATACGAGACTCTGACAAGAAAGAACAATGTGTGATTTCTATTACAAAAACTAAAGCAGATTTATGTATACGAAGCATTGGACGAATTCCAGTAGGGATAAGCGATTGTACCTTGATTTTAACTATTGAGGGTCTAAATAATAGTAGTTTTACAGCCTCACATAATACATATTTTGTTTGTGGTAACTATGGATATTACCAACTACCTGTTGGGTGGTCAGGTGTGTGTTATGTATCTTTTCTATTACCTCCTGTGTTTTTGGCTCCTGCATCATATCACCGAGATTTAAAACTGTTCAATGACATCATTAACAATAGATATAAAAGGGAAATAAATACAAATGAGGTAGACCAAACTGATACTAGCCTGCAACAATATGTTGATTTTAATTTAGGATTGTTCCCCTTTGTAGGTGTTGTATTAAACAGTAGGAAAGTGAGACAATTGACTAGGGTTGTGGAAACCGTTACCAATCAGGCAGCTCTGGCACTTGGGAATATTACTGAGGAGCTCCAAATTGCAAGAATTGTAGCGCTCCAAAATCGTATGGTATTAGATGTGATATTAGCTGATCGAGGTGGTGCATGTCGAATCATCGGTAGTAGTTGTTGTGTTTTTATCCCAGATCACTCACCTTCGGTCTATGATGCAATATCTAAATTGCATAAAATTGCTGCAGAAATCCATACAGAGACTGGTACTTGGACTTTTTCTGGATGGTTTTGGGCTCTTGTTTCCGTCTGGGGCTGGAAACTATTGACTATCCTGTGTGTAATAATTGCAATATTTTTTACATGCTGTATCTGTATTCAGTGTGGTCCAGTGTTCTGCTCCATGTGTATTACTGCTTGTATGCCTACCAAAAGAAATATTACAGAAATGAAGGCACAACATATGTTAGATAAGGAAATAGCTGAAATGATGAGCATAAATATACAGGATGAATATTTAGATTATCCCAGAAAGACGAATGTCTTCAGCTAATGCTGAAAGGGTCGTCTGTTGTAATTTAGCAGTGATTAGATTAAGCATTAGCAGAAGACATCTTGCATTTAGTTACTATTGTAAACATTTTGCGGAATCCATTTTGTATTCATGGCAGCCATTTTCTTTGCTACATGCTGCCATGTGCTCACCATGTGCTCTGTCCTACCTTTCTGTTAACTACTTTTGAAATCTGCCTAGTGACAAGTTATATTTAGCATCTCTTACTTTCGCACATGCTCAGTAAGGTCTGCAGCTGTTAGTCCTTGGAAACTGTTAGCTCCTCCTACCTGTCGACTGTGCATTTTCCACATGACCTTACATGTATACAAGTCTTGTTTCCATAATTGTACCATCTCCTTTTGGCCCCTGTGTGGGTATAAAAGGACTATGCTCTCTCAGTTCAGTGTGCTACTTCAGACATTACCAAAGGGTGCTGTCTGAATTGTGGTACCACCTCATGAGGTTAATAAACTTATGTCTTTTATTCCAGTTTCCGTGCCAACTTCTTCCTACATGGTCTGAGGACTTTGTGCAGAGAAAGGTGAACCCCTTGCACTAGTAGGCCTTGCTGAGGCTTACTTCAACACAGAGGTCCACAAAATCCCACAGCATGTTTATTAATTTAGCACCAGGGAGGTGGTGGTCCCCTGGGCAGATTAAAGGCCCAGCAGGGTGATCAGTGAGTCCTATCTCCTTTTTTTAAACTAAAGCCCCGGGATGTGATGGTCCCCGGGGCTTCAAAGAGCCCAATAGAGGAGGTCTGCGCGGAACCCCTCTGACTTGCTAGTTTTTTTGTAAATTTATTGCTGCAAATATGTGAATCTGTCACAATCTTACAACAACATTCTTTTCAAAAATTGCTTCTTTTGCTATGGCCTGGTCCTAGCCGGACCCCCGCACCAAAGCTAGGTCTTTAAGTATCTCGGAAACTACTGAATGGATTTACACCAAATAACAAAAGGCGGTTTCTGAACCAAGAGCTATCTTCCTGCCAAATTTGGTGTAATTCTGTCAAGTGGTTCGGGCTGAAGTCGTGTCTAAAATCCCTATGTGAAATTGCATGGGGAAAACACATTTTGGGAACTCTCTGTTCCTCTGCCCCTGCTTGATGTATCCCCACAAAACCTTCAAGTCAGCAGCTGAAGTAAGTGGCAAGCTAACTTTGAAATTTCATGAGAATTTGTCGAATGGTGCCAAAGTTATTTGGAGAAAATAGTGCTTTTCCTATGGAAACTAGGTCCTAACTAAAACTGGCGACCTCCAGTGGGTAATAAATATATATTATATACCTACCAAAAAGTGTTTTTTGACTTACCTATATCTTTGGCATCATTTGACCCAACCCTTCATCCGTGCACAGCCAAGGTTGCCCACAAGACCTGGCCTGCAGCCAGACCCTGCGGCCAACCCCTCTAACCACTCAACCCCATGCTGTGCACAGCCCTTTGGTTGTGAGCAGCAGGAGTATGCCCAGCCTCTCTGGGTGTGAGAATAGGTGTGAGAGAGTGGATTTTGGGACGAGAATGCCTGTGAAAGTGTGTGTCTGAGTGTGAATGTGCAGAGATCAGTGTTTTATTGGGTGCATCAGTGTGTGCGTGGGTCTGTGAGTCGGTGTATGAGGGTGTCAGTGGATCTGTGAGTGGCTGTTTAAGAGTCTGAGTGGGTCTGTGAGTGGCTGCATAACAGTCTGAGTAGGTCGGTAAGTGGGTGTGTGTGTGTCTGAGTGGATCTGTGAGTGGGTGCATAAGTGTGTGACTGGGAGAAATTGATGGAAAGAGAGACAGAGAGAAAGAAAGTGAAAGGGAGAGAGTTCGTTTTTTACGCTCTGATGTACGATATACTTAGAATGAGATATTTCTGTACAATATAAAAGAAAAAATGTATTTGTATTTTTTAATTTTAAAAATAATTTGTCCTTTTCTTTAAAAAAAGAGGGAAGCTAGTCCAGCTGGAATGGAACCCTGAGTGCTCAGTGTGAGGATCTGTAACCTTCACACTGAGCTATTGATTTATTTTTTTGAATTTTTTTTTTTTTTTGTTCTTTATGGGGTATTTAGGACCTCAAGAGAATGCTCAAGGGCTCCCCTGCAGTCCCTACATATTCATTTATTTATGATTGTTTGTTTTATTTTAAAACAACCCCCATACAGGCTATCTGGCACTGCAGGGGAAGCCTCAAGGCCTCCCTCATGGTGCCATTGCTTCAGCAAGCAGGGAGCTGCTTTAACTGCAGCTCTCTGCTTGCTGAAGCGTTTCATCTTTGTCCCCTGCACACATGCCGGGGACAGAAATTAAAGCTTCCGTTTCTGACAGCTGACCCTGTTTGACAGTTCACTCTGTCAAAAACCGAAGTGTTAAATGTGGCTTGGCTGTATTTGCAAAGCAAACAGCTATGTCCCCGAGGTGGGCACTTCGGTACATATCAGGAGCCAGGACTGAGGGGCGGCGGTCACCAGAACCATCAGTGGCTCCATGTGGGATACAGCCCCAGGAAGATGGTGATCCCTAGGGCAGCAGGGAGGCATGTACCCCCCTACATGAAATACTAATGCAGCCCCGGGAAGGTGGTGGGCCCAGAAGCCGGGGGAGGGGCCAGGAGTTCCACCCCATTTATTTTATATAGCCCCAGGGAGGTGGCAATCCCTGGGGCAGCGGGGGGTGCTGATGGTCCTCCCGCTTCTTAAGTAATTGAAGCCCAGAGGAGGTGGTTTTCCCTGGGGCTGAGGGGAAGTCCAACCGGCCTCCCCCATGCCTTAAAATAATATTGCCCCTGATAGGTGGTGATCCCGGAGCTGCTGACGGGCCAGTAGACCCCCCTGCACTAAAAAAAAAGAATGCCCGCAGGACTTGGCCCACCCGTGGGTTTAATAAACACAAAGTGCAGGAGATTGCACTGCGTTTTTCTTAATTTTACGGCAGATCCGTGGATCCGCCGCGACCCCGGCTGTAAAATAAAAAAAATGCTTTTGAGGGTGATAACTTTGGAACCCCACCACCAGAGCTTGTACACTGGTCCTTTTTTTAAATCTTTTTATCTTTTTTCTGGGATTCGGCTGAAGCCAAGTCCCAACATGGCTTACAACACTTCAATGGTTTAATCGGAACTTAGCATGAGATCAGGAAGGGTTGCGAATCCTTCTCGTCTCTATATATCCTAATTTGTTTTCCCCTTAATTTCTCAAAAAACACTGAACGGACTTACACCAAAACAAAAAAGGATTTCCTTCTGGACTAGAACCTACCTTCCTGCCAAATTCGGTGTAATTCCATCAAGTAGTTTCACCGCTATCGCTATTCAAAATCCCAATGTAAAAATTAATGGGGAAAATGTGTTTTAGGACCCCCTTTTCTCTGCCCCACTCCTCGCAAATGGATCACCCCGAAACTTTTCAGACAACAGATGACATGACTAGCAAATTTATTTGGAAAGTTTTGTGAAGATTCAGCAAACCGTGCCAAAGGTATAGGTAAGTAAAAAAATGCTTTTTATATAGAACCTTGGTCCTAACCGTAATTAGCTAGTGGCAACCGCCACTAGGTTTTATATATATATATATATATATATATATATATATATATATATATATATATATATATTGCAAACATATCTGTTACCTAGTAGTGGTTGCCACTAGGTAGTTATAGTTAGGACCATGTTTTCATAGCAAAAGCATTTTTTGACTTGCCTATATCTTTGGCACCGTCAAGCGGGGGCAGAGATAAATGGGGGGGGGCAAAGAAATGCATTTCCTATGTTAATTCTCATAGGAGTTTGAACACAACTACAGCCCAAACTGCTGAAAGGAATTACACCGAATTAGGCGGACGGCTATATTTAATTCAGCAGATTGTGGTTAGTTGGTGTAAATCTGTTCAGTAGTCTTTCAGATACTGAAGGGAAAATACATTTGTATATCTAATGCCGCGGATCCTTCCCGATGACTTTGCGAACAATAACAACCTCATGCACGGAGCTGCAGAGCTCTGATTGTCTGTAGACACTTCAACCAGGAAGTATTGGCAGCCATCCTGGGACTGAGTTTCAGCCGAGTCCCACAAACAAAGAAAAAAATAATCTAAGGGGCTAGGGTAGCTCTGGTTCTAGGGTCTCTTTGGGGTCCTGCCAGGGCTAAAAAATTTTTTTTTTAAAATTGTATGATGCTATTTTGTGTCCCTGGGTGGGCCAGGACCCAGTGGAATTGGCATATTTAATGGGAGGCGCCCCCTGCAGCCCCAGGTCCCTGGGGCACAATTTCTCATCATATGCGGGGGTGCTGTCCACCCTCCCACAGTCTCCGGACCACCACCTCCCCAGGGCACAAGTTGAAATCCAATGGAAGGGGGGCACCCAGCCACCTTAGCCCCAGGGACTGCCACCCCCTGTGGTAGATTTTGCAAATAAATATGGGGGGACCCAGCCCCCCCACAGCCCCATGGACTAACACCTCCCCGGGGCTTTAAATGAAATATCTGCCGGGGTCCCCTGCAGCGGAGGAACCGCCATCTCCCTAGGGCCTATTTGTAATGAAATGCTGGGGGCTGCTTGGGTCCCCTCGGCCCGATTGATCGCCACCTCACCTGGGCACATCTTCTATTATTATGCAGGTGGCCATGTGGCCCCCTTGCAGCACTGGGGACCACCACCTCCATGTGGCACATCTTCTAAATCTAATGTGGAGGGCCACACGCCCCCCCTAGCACCGGGGACCGCTTCCTCCCTGGGGATAATTTTTAAGAAGAAAGGGGGTCCATTGGTAACACCTGGGCCATTTGGGACCTCCATCTCCTTGTGGCTATTTAAATCGGAGGGGGGCTGCGTGGCCTCCCTCAAGAACAGCTCCTCCTATGTCCCAGGGTACCCACCCGCAGGACATAGCTGTTTGCTCTGGCTTGGTGGATCTTTGACAGCTCCCGCCAAGTCAGAGCAAACAGTTCACTTTCTGCAAGTGAGAGCAGTTAAACATGAAGTTTTCAACAGTTTCCCTGCATGCTAAAATGCATGAAAGGAAACAGATAACAACACTGCTCCCACGAGGAGGGGAGCTGATATCTTTGCACTGATGTCACATCCTTGAGTGGCACCACACTGCCCACATCCACCTCACAGCACTCTCTAGTGCCTGGCCCTAATCTTTGTGCCAAGGGCTGGTGGCTTCATAGTGGGTCAGAGAGGACTATGCCAACAGTGAGACTGGTGGGCAAGTTTGTTTAGATCATGTAAATTTCTGCATGCATTGCCTGACATTATATGGGAGCATCCACGGTTTAAGGGAGAAAGGCTGCTCCTCTCTATGCCTCACATCTTTTCCAATATATCTTCTTGCTTGAGGAGTGAGAAAACCCATTGCCAGAGAGTCAAACTGAAACCCCGCCCTTGGAATATATCTCCTCCTCTTTGGTACTATGCTTAATTTGGCCATTCCCAGGTCCCTACCCTTTGTGCTATGCATAATATCTACTATGGCCGTATCCCCATGCCTAGCATACAGAGGAGTGCACCCCACATAACCAGCTTGGCAGAGAGCAAGTCTGGACATGTCCTCTGCCTGCACATGGCTAAACCAAAACCCAGATGCCAGCTTTACTTCTCAGAGGTGGTTTTTCACTTTAAAACATCTACACTGGTGACTGTGGATGTCATGGGCAGCAACTCTACATTTGTGTCCCCCTCTGCTCCAGACAACTAATCGCAAGAACTGTTTTACATCAAGGTTTCCATGGGATGCATAAATGACACAGTATCTAAAAGGCCATTGGAGTTGCAATTCCTCAGCACTTATATTGCCTCCTTCCATAGCCAACTGTACACTACAAATGCCAGAGTGACAGACATAGAAACACAATTGGATAGATTACCGGACTGTTCTTTGGAGATAAAAGCCCTAAAGTGCAAGGTGATGGACCTAGAGGACAGGAGTAGGAGTGACTATATGCATATCACAGGAGTCCCTGAAAAGCTTGAAGAGGTACACATGACAACGTTTCTTGGCACCATCCTACCAACTCTCGTGGAATTGTCATTTGCCCTGCCACTGGAGATACAGAGTACCTAGAGAGTTAAGACTTGTGTTTCCTCTATGTCACAAGCTCCAATACATATCTTGGCCTCTCTCCTAGATATCAGCAGACATGGCAAATCATCCATGCATTGCAGAAGCATGGTTCCTACCAGTTTGAAAATCAATACATATATGTATCGGCAGATTTCTCCCACAATACTTACAGTAAAAGGAAAAAGTTATTGGCACTACAGCTCCAACTACAGAAACAAAACATACACTATGACCTCCTGGAACTGGCCATTATGTTAATCACAGTGGATGGCAGAACAAGGGAATGCAACAAACTGGAAGAGTTAGAGAAATTTGTAAATTCCTTGGACACCTCAGAAATGAAATATCATGACCCGCATACCTCACCTGATTTGCCCATTTTGTTAGATAATAGCACTGTTAACAATCTAGATGAACATCAGAGACTGGATAAAGTCACCCAAACATGGTCATCAGGAGTGGGGAAATATTCAGAGAAAGGCCATGGGATACTTGGAGACAAATCCCGTTCAAAACTGAAATCTTAATACAGATTGTGACTTCTATGGTGTCTGCCTATTAGCTCCATACTATGTACACTTGTGTATTGGATAATTGAGACCCATGCATCCCTCTCTTACAGGGGCACCCTCCGTGAACTCCCAGCACTGTCTAGCATGCTTGCCTGTGTGAGGAATGGGTAATGATCCACCAGCCGAAGACTGCAGATTACTGGATGCTGCAGCAATCATGTGTTGTAATGTACCCCTCTCTCTGCTTTATGTGTGAAGAATTGTGCTTCACTTTGTGTGTTCTTTGTCACTTATAGGATGCATGCCTATGCAGGGTTTGGGGTACTTGATGGGTATGGAACCACGGCTGATGGGATTTGATTATCATCTGGCCACACAGATGGCTGGGGGTTGTGGCCCGTGATAGGTGACTGTAGATTCACTTCATGACAGGGTTAGTTTGTTTCTCTTACATCTATCATGTTATTATCTTCACAGTACGCATCTATCTGGCCCGCAACCCATCTACATACTGGAACCAGTCACCCTGTGCCTCACTGGTGTTTTACTTGGATGGCCCACATGCGTGCCTCCCCGCTTTCCTATGGATAATATCCCTCAATGTCAATGGTATGTTGCACTTTATGAAACAAAAGAATATTATGTCATATCTTAAATCCCAATGGCCCAATGTACCTCTGATCCAGGAAACCCATCTGACAGTCGTCAAACATGACAAACTGATAAGGTAATGGGTGGGCACAGTGGTGCATGCTAGCAGGTTACAGCGTAATCCCACTACCCCTGCCTTCCCCTTAGAACACAGGAAGGGTGGAGTTGCTTTTTTCCTCCATAAATCACTTACCTCCTGCACGCTGAAAACATTGAGGAACCAAAGGGAAGATATGTTGTTGAAAAACTTAAGATACATTATGAACCCTTTATTATTTGCTCCATACATGCCCCAGTGGGTGACAAATTGCATGTCTTTACTACCTCATTCACACTTCTCCACTCATTTTGCAAGACCCAGCATGATGGAGGGAGTGGAATCTACCCCTGGATGCATACCTTGACAAATCTGGCAATCCCAATAGCAGTCAACCCAGAGATCAATTTCTATTAACTGACATTCTAAGTGGCAATGCCCTGGTGAAACCTTGGCATCTAAAGCCCCCAGAGACAGGGACTACACTTTCACATCCTGTGTCCATGGTGCCCATTCATACATAGTTTACTTCCTGATGGTAGCAACATTATCCTAACAACTGCCGATCATGAACTGATTATCCTAGACTTAGATCTTGGTATCATGAAACCTCCAGCACCACATTGGCACATGAATATATCATGAATATATTCTGATATAGGACTCCCGGACATAAAGTGCATCTGAATTACTATTTATGCTAGTATTTACAGGAAAAAGAGGGTGCTATCCCCTGCACTCAAGTGATCTAGGTGGCTGGTAAAGCTTGCCTTAGGAACCACATGATGCGAGACTCGGAGGCCAGGAGGAGAATCAATGCCAACTGACTGAACTACACATCCTATAGGTGCAATCCTTAGGGAGCTCCTCCAGGCTAAGTACAAACTGAATTCCTTCTATAGCTTGCAGGCTTAATCAGCACTCTTACCACTCAAGCAGAGGCACAACTTGTGAGATGAGAAGGCAGGGACAAGGCTTCCGTTTTGTATCATACCAGCCATCCGGAATGCCCACAAAGAGTTTCTTACCGACTCCAATGAAATTTCACAGGAATTTACAGGTTTTTGCAAACATTTACACACATCATAACTGTGTGGCATATCCCAGTATGCAGTGAGTTTTTTGAAGTGGTTATATTTGCCTACCTTTATGCATGACCAAGCTAAAATCCTGGGGATCGACATTATCGACAACTGCACAAGTCATTGATGCCATGACAACCACAAAGGTACCGGGAGGTGATGGCCTCCCGAGGGAATTCTATAAAATCACCATTGCTATTAGTGCTGCCACTGTTGGGCAAGCTATTCTGGGAAATGGCTGCTACCACCATGACTTTACCTGAATTCAAAAGGGCTAGATTCTTCCTGGTACCCACATTAGGCAGGGAACAACTACACACTATGAACTACTGGCCTATATCCCTCATTAACTTGTAAATAAAAATCTTGTCAAAAGTCCTGGCCACATGGCTAAAAACCTGTATCCACTCCTTAATTAATTCCTCCTAAGTAGGGCTTGTACCAGGCTGCTCGTCAGCGAAGCATCTGAGGATACTCTAATACACGGTCACAACTTAGACAAGATAGGCATGTAAAGACTCTTTTCTTAATACTGAAAGGCTTTCGAATGGTTAATTGGTTGTAATTGTTCACAGTTATGGCAGCCATGGGTCTCAAAATGTAATTCACTGACAATCGCTTCAGTGACCTGTGGAGGCTTCTCCTCCTACTTCTTCAATATTGGTTGAGCCATGAGACAAGGCTGCCCACTGTCACCCCTACTATTTTTGATAATCCTGGAATCCTTAGCAGCAACTATACGTAATACATAAACCATCCAAGGGGGTCATATCGCTATAGATGAACAGAAGACACTTTATTACGCAGATAATATACTGGTCACTCTGACGATACCAGCACTCACAGCAGTCATTTATTCTTTCTTTGTGTTCTTGGGCTACAAAATAAACTGATCCAAATGCAAAGCTATGCCTTTGACAACAACTACAACCAAAGTATCTTTGAGAGCCCTACCATTTACTTAGCAGCCCAGTCACCTTAAAAATGTAGGCGTCTACCTCAATCCTGGTCTTGCTAATATGGTCAGAGAATATCACCCCTATCATGGATAAAGTCACTATTTGGTTCACTACCTGGTCTAAACTGCAGCTTTCCTTATGGGGCAAAATGCAGATTGTAAAATTAATGTGATACAGTGGTCAATTATATTTTTGGCATGCTGCCACTGAGGGGACCACAATATCTCAGGTGGGTAATCAACCACATTATCAGAAATTTCATATGGACTGGTCATAGGCCACGCCTCAAGGCCTCCAAGCTATATGCTAAAACCACTGCAGGAGACCTACGTCTTTAGCACTTGGAATCATATTGATTGTTTCCCCTCCTGGCTAACACAATAGATGTGCTGAAAACCCACAGAGAGACAACTATATGAATGTGTCTGAAAAACCACATATTACACACAACAGGTGATGTTTGGGGTCTATTACTCATCACATGCTCAAACAGGCCCCAACGGTAACCCTATGCTACATACCTCATGCTGCTCAGGTGCACAAATTACTTCAAACTCTCTGCACTATATATCTCCATGCACCTGCAAGTACCTATCTGGAGGAATAAAGACATCAGGATAGGAGGGTTGGAGCTTGAATGTCCTCCATGGCAGAACAAGTGCATACTTCCCTTATGAATGAGTCAGTGCTTTAGCACTTACATTTTTGGAAATATCTTCAAATCCTCCACAGCCTAAGTACTGTGATAGGTAGAGCACCCTAAACTTTGGAGGTTGAATCAATATTAAATTACATTATAACACAGAAAAACTTTAAATGAACTTGACTTGTTCTGTCTTTATCTTAGCTAGGCCCAACTCTATCTTAGGTCATGGGTGTCACCATCTTCCCTGTCCTGGACACTGGACATCGCCATGTTCACTGTTTGACCAGAATCATTGACATGTCTGTATGTTAACACTGTTGTCATCAGGCAATATCTTTCTAAAAAAATGATATCTTACAAATCTTTGATCAATGACATAGATACGGACTCTAAGATGACATTCATATGGGTCAAATGTTGTTTTCCCTGTAAGTCAAGGATGCATAACAACCCATATAGATATTTAGTCAAAGTAGTGTAGTCTGAATTGACGACTTTCTCCCCTATAAGTCCATAAAGCCAACATCAGAATAGTATACTTTTTAATGTTATGTTATATTAATTTGTATAGCACACTAATCACCCAAGAGGTTATCTGGACTCTTGGTCATGTGTGAAGTTTTTTGGTCCCCAAGGTGCTTTTTCAGTTTCTTGCGGAACTCGAGAAATGAGAAAGAGGCTCGGATGTGTAGAGTGGGGTCGTCCCATGCCTTGGATGTGATTTAGGAGAAGGAGTGACCTCCAGTTTGATTTTGCAGATGCCGGGAATGTGTGTGAGTGAGAGTGAGGTAGAGTCTAGGGCCCATATTTATACTTTTTAAGTGCCCCATTTGCGTAATTTTTAGGCAAATGGGGCACTAAAAAAGTATAAATATGGGCCTAGGTGTCTGGAGGGGTGGTGTCAGTGTGTGCAGCTGTTAAGGAACTTTGATCCTGTATTGTGTAGGGCTGTGTATGTGTGTATGAAAAGTTTTAATTGGTTACACATGTGAATGGGGCACCAGTGAAGCTTCCTGAGGTGCAGTGTGATGTGGGGGTAGAGTGGGAGGTTGAGTATGAGTCTTGCAGTGGTGTTCTGGATTGTCTGGAGTCTGTGTACTAGCCATTTGGAGATTCTGGCATAGAGAGTGGTGCCGTAGTCCAGCCTGCTATTGATCAGTGCTTTTCTGACGGTCCACCTGATGTTCTGATGCAACCATTTGAAGATTTTTAACAGCATGCATAGGATGTGGAAGCAAGAGGTGCACACTGTGTTGACTTGAGCCTTCATGTTGAGCTTGTCATCCAGGATGATACCTAGATTTTGCATGGCCTCTGGGTGTAGGTGTTGGTCAAGGATCTGACGGCCACTAGGTGGAGTCCCATTGCGAGATCTTGTTGCCGAAGACCAGTACTTCCATCTAGTCAGAGTTGAGCTGTAGACAGTTTATTCACATCCAGTCTGCTTTTATCGTCAGGCAGTTGCGAATGTTGGTTCTGGCAGCAGTTGTTTTGTCCATCAGGGAGAGCATGAGTTGGGTGTCATTGGCGTAGGAGATGACAGTTTTGTTTTGTGATTGGATGATGTTGCTGAGTGGTTTCATGTATTTGTTGAAAAGGTTGGGGCTAAGGGACGATCCCTGGGGGACTCCACATTTAACTTTCTTGGACTCTGATGTGTAGGGTGGCAGCCTGACCTTCTGGGTTCCTGTCAAGACTGACCAGATCCATTTAAGGGTGGATCCTTGTATGCAAATCTCGTGGAATCTTCTGATGACAGTCTTATGGGTGACAGTGTTAAAGGCCGCAGAGAGGTCAAGCAGGGTGAGGGCCACTGTTTTTCCTCTGTCCAAGATGATTTGAATGTCATTGATGTCCACAACAAGTGCAGTTTCTGTGCTGTGGTTCTTTCCGAATCCTGATTGAGTGTTTTCAAGCAGATGGTAAAGTTTGAGGTTGGTTGTGAGTTGCTTCTTGATGGCCTTTACAATCACCTAACTGAATAAGTAAGCATGGAGATGGGTTAGAAGTTTCTCAGTTGATTCAGGTTGGCTGTGGGCTTCTTGAGGAGGTCGTTGGCTTCTGAACATTTTTTTTCATCCAAGAAAGTGGCGGACATACTGGAGGTGTTAAATGTGTGGGCCAGGGTGGTGCTGATTGATGATGATCCCAGGTTGTAGATGTGGTGGGTGCCTGGGTCCCTTGGGGCCCTGAGTAGATGGTCTGCATGATTGCCACTGTATCATTTCTGGTGAGGTTTGTCCATTTGTTTAGGTGGGAATCTTAGCTGGTGGTTGGTAGGTTGGCAACAAGCTCTCTGGGCTTGGGTTGGTGTGCAAAGTTGCTGTAGATTTTCTGTGGAAGTAGTCGGATAGGATGCCACAGAGTTGGTGGGAGGCAGTGATTTTTGTGACAGTGGCTGTGGGCAAGGTGAAATCCTGGATGATCAAGAAGATGTCCTTGCAGCTGCTGGAGCTTCCTTTGATGCGGTCCACCAGTGTTTTTTTTCTTGGTGACTCTTATTTGTTAGTGTTAGCATTTGAGATGAGCTAGGTGAGTCCGATGTTACTCAACCTTTTAGGACTGTTGTGGAGTCAGGTTGTTTCTGTGTTCCAGGTGAAATTAGAGGTCACTGAGTAGAATGTAGAGTCTGAAGTCAATGCACACATGCATTGATCAACTGTAGAAATTTGAGGAAATATGGGAATCATTCCTTCATTCATAGACATCTTTGGTGGGTTAAGTGTATTGGCGGTCTCCCCCTTCATGATAGGATAATACTACCCCAACATCAGTCTGAATAACATAACTAGCTGACCACATACTCAGTGTGGCACTCACTGCCCGCCAACTACACACTTAGAGTTACACTGTCATATTTAGGACTGCATTGGGAAGATGGAAGAAGCAATGTAAGTCATATAACACTAATGTACCTCCTAGAACAGAGGAATCAACGGGGGAGCCTTTGTGCATTTGTTTAATTGCCTACTGCTTTTGATCTCTGCCATGCTCAGTTTATGTTATTACTTCTCCCCAGTGTTGCTATCTTTACTGGTGGAATGGGGATTTCTGAGCTTTTGAACTTGACCTTGACTGGGTTTTTTTCTCTCTTTTCTTTTCACACTGGAAGTCTTTTGTACTTTTCCCTTCTTGTTCTTATAATACTACAGCGGAAAGGCATTTTATTTTTGGATGCTTCATATCATCACATGTGCACAGGTGGTGCGGTACTTGTTTAAACTTTGTGAAAACAAATAAGGAATTGAGATACGGGAGAAGGTGTTCTGACCATCTAATCAGCCTGGATGTTTTGCTTTTTTGATTACCTGGTTTTAGACCTTTTGCCATGTTACAGCCTTAGAACCTGGGACTCATCCACAGTAAACTCATGGCAAATTAACTGTGCCTGTCTACCATTAGTGTCTGCTATTTAAGATAAGGCTGCTGAAGTGCAGCAAAGCGTAAGAGACGCTTAACTTGTGACACACTGGAACTTAACTGGTTACACATGAACATGTATATACAAAGGTGCACATGTGTGAGGACTGTGTTGGGCACAGTACAGGAACTGCACACAGGTAGCCTGGAGCAGGGGGTACTATGCAGGGTTGGGTATTGAACTGGGATAGGCCTTATAATAAGGGTGTACACAGATAGGGAAAATCAGTGTGGTTAACTGTCTTGTCTTCAGTAACACATTATACATTTATGGGGAGGCTGCCTTAGGGCGCAGGGGAGCTCCCCCTTTGATCTACAGACTTCAGTGCTGTACTAATGCACAGTGTAATCTGTCTGAAAAGAACAATTCTGTAAAGCCCAAGGACATATTTGTACAGGATATGGGTCAACCAGGAATCTCATATTTCTGTGGCTCAGCTCAGGATAAGAGCCCAGGCCTTTTGTCACCCTTCTGGTCTGGGTTAATTACTTTTCTTCACACCTGCAGGAACAAAGACCTTCCCCCACAAATGGAGCAATTAACAGTGCCTAAGTCAGCTCCTGAGAAGGAAAATGGTAGGGAGGACAGCTCTGCACCATTGAGCTAGCTGTCACCCTTTGCAGGAAGAGGTTCTGCCCCAGACCACTAAACGTAGGAGAAGTCCAGACTTCTGGAGTCAAACCAGGAGGAGGGCCCATGTGAATATTTTCAGGGGAAGGCTCTGGCAGTGATGCCAGCGAGGGGTAGAGCTCAGAACCCCCCGAGCATGTGTGGCAAGTGATTCCTGGATGATGCCATTTTGAGCATCACTCAGGAGTCACTGTGCAGGGAGGTTGGTAGAGGCCGGAGAGATGAAGTGGCACATTAGGATAGGCCTAGAGGTGCATCGCTGCTTGGCACTCCCAACCCCACTTAAAAGGTCATGGTCAGGGGAGAGAGCTCTCTCTTGGATGTGCTTTTCTGCTGGACACTGGAACTGGAGGCAGCTGCCATGGACAATTGGAAGTAAGAACTCCCTGGCTGCTAGAAGCCTAGGGAAAGTGTTCCAGGTGGCTAGGGATGGTCACCAGGAGCAAAATGAGACCAGGACCATTCAAATTGGTCCAACAGGGCCCAAATTATGGCTTTTCAAATGTATGGCAACTTTTGACATCTACTGGCAATCTTGAGCGAGTGGAGCTTTGAGGCAGGATAATTCTTGCCCTCTGGGGGGGGGTGTCTGCACCTCAGAGGTGTCCCCATGAAGATAATTAAAGGAAGAAGCGCTGTCACACCCCTGTGTGCAGCTGGGAAAAGTCCCAAGACCCCATCCCTGGGCTCTGTTGCTAGTATGGAAGAGAGGGGAATGCTGCTGCACTTTTCTGTGTGACCGGACCCTCCCTGCACCTGTGTCTGGGGGTGGTGGGAAGGCCAGCCACCAGTACGCATCTGTCCGCAGCAGCAGGCAGACCATAATGCTGCTATCAGCTCCCGCAGCAGCAGATCTCAGCACTAGCCACATGGGGAGCTGGCAATAGCAGCCAGGGGTGAGATCCCTAAGCTGCTCTCCAACGAGATTGAGGGTGGGATGTTCCAGGTGGGACTTGGCATCCTGAGGAAACAAGGTGTGAGGTGAGGCCGTATATAAAGACAAACAAAAAAAGTCTATGAAGGAAGCAGCTCTCCCCACAGCAGCAGGAGATCCTATTGCTAAAAAATTCAAAGAATTTTATAGCATGGGCCCTGCGGGCCCTGACTGCATTTTTGCCCTAGAAAAAACTTATTTTGGCTTTGTGGTGGCTCCAGGAGTGTGGGCTGACCACCAACATGTAGCAAAAGTGTAGGGGTTAGATGCAGGAGCAGCACAACCTCTCCCAAAAGATTTACCTAAGTTGGGTGGGACTCTAAAGTGATAACCCCTCAAGGGTGTGTAGAGGATTTCTAAGCACTCCCCGGGCTGGAACCTTTGCTCTACAGCTAGGAGTGTTGTGCCCTCTAGGGGCAAATACTATAGCTGCAATCCTTGTGACCTAAGGTGGTTCAATGTGAGTTTTCAGGTTTGCAAATACTCTCTAGGGTTGCAAGATGCTAATTGCACATTGGTGTAATACTAAAGGTGAGGATCTTTAGGGGCCATGTTTAAAGTGCAGTATTTTATGTTGAATGTTGTAAACAGTGTCTGCTGCAGGCATCCTTTAGGGACAAAATGATTTAATTACATTGGTTGTGGTTATAAATGTGCTATTTGTATTGCTTTATTCAACTCAACGTTATGTTGCATTCACCAATCACCAAGACATGCTTAGACCTTTCCCTTTATGAATGTTTTATGTAATGTCACCAAGAAGCATTACATTACGCTTACGTATATTTGCTAACTACTGCATAGAATGGAATAGTGTATGTGTAATAAATGTACGTTTCCTTTTTCAAGAGAAAAAGCACAGACTGGACAATCATTTATTGAGTATTATTACTGCATATCTATGAAATGGGATTGCTAGCCCACACAACCTCCATTGAATAGGCCTTAGGCTGCACCACTTCGCTACCCTGTCAGCGTCAAGCATTACAATATGGTGTTTGGTTCCCAGTGGAGGACAAATATGGACCCACAACTAATGACCCATTTTCTTACAAGATACAAAAAAGAACAGCTGACTCACAATCGATTGTGCACCTGGAATCATGTGAACAAGACATATTTATTATGGGAGATGATATTTTTGTACATATTCCAAAATGAAATGAGTTCTACATTTATTTGCTTTTCACTGCTATTCAGTCAGTCCAAACTTGTTTTAATGTTTTTCTCCATAGGTTTCTTCCTTTTAGAAACCTTTTAAGAATTTGTTTTTATTCTATTCCGAAATCTTATAATGACTATAACACACTTGGGTTTGATTGTAAATATATGACATATAAATGAAATGTAATCACCCCCTTCAAGAATGCAGTTGAGGATACCAGTCCCTTTTGCCAGACTTGATTTTACACCACTATGGCAAGAAATCTGTCACAAAGATATGATAATCAGACTTTGAGTAAAAGGTGAAAACCTGTTTTATTCTGAGTGAAATGGATTACTGAATTATGTCGGATTTAACTTCTCTGTAAAAGATCATGTTTGAACTAGTTGGATGTATGAAAGGATGAATTGAAAAGGAAATGAAAACTGGCTATACTAGAGTTCACCATAGTATTATTTCACTATTCACTACATATGTATATACATGGTTGCTAAACAAGATGGTGGCCACTGTGACAACGACTGTGTGAGTGTGTGTATATATATCTATATCCATATATATATATATATATATATATATATATATATATATATATATATATATATATATATACGCATACACACATATATACACAGTGATCCCTTGTCTCTAGACACATCTAAACGTCTCTGATGAGCTAAAATGATAGTGAAACACATGCCAGGAATTGCTTTTTATACTAATCCAAAGCTGTAATACTGTGCCTCGAGTGATGAAAAGCTTTTTTAATTGTACAGCTCGGCGAGGATGACACTGCACCAATCCCATGCTTAAAGGTTTTGTTTCACAAATGGCAAATGACTTTGACCCTTCCCAGCACAGCATGGATGGCACTTTGCCAATCTTATGCTTAAAACCTTTGCTAAAAAAACAGACATTTGAGATGAGTGTTGCAGGGTGCTGCTTACTGGAGCTGCTCTCCACCTAAACTTGAGAACTACCCAGAGCTCTCCCTTCTTTTTTTGCATAATGTATACATCACTCTAACGCTGAAAGGGTTTTATTTTAATTTACACTGGGTGCTCCCTTGTGTCTGGACAAAGCTAAACCTCTCGGATGAGCTATGATAGTGAAACATGTGTCAGGGGTTGCTTTTGCTCACTTCAGGTTGGATTGGAATGTATTAAACCAATCCAAAGCTGTAGTATTTTGACTGGGGTGGTGAAAGGCTTTTGTTATTTTACAGCTTTGCAAGGATGACACTGTGCCAATCCAATGCCTAAAGATTTTGCTGTACAAAGGACAAAAGACTTTGGGTCATATTTACAAGGCCAGTTGCACCACCAGAACATCATTTTAGTGATGGTTGATGGCTCACACTGCAGGGCCATATTAACAAGGCCACATAAAGCCACCCTGCATGGCTTTTTGAGGATTTGTAAATAGGGACTGAGTCAATGCAGTGCAAGTCACTGCTCACCCTTTGACAGGAGAACATGCAATGGATGTTACGGGGGTGTTCCCACTTAACACCGATGGCCAGATTTATGAGGTTTTGTAAACCTAGGAATGCTGCAAAAGCCTAGGCCTCCCATGGGGAGGTGTAAGAGAGGTGCAGCAAGGAGAAATACCTTTATTTCTCCTCATTTTTCCTCTTTCTATGTATGCCGCATTGTTCACCACACTTAGAAAGAAGCAAACGGCTCTTGTGATTGTTTTTGTGCAGGAAGGTGTCCCTTCCTGAACAAAAACAATCATCCCTGCAACACAGACACACTTGTACCATGGGGAAGGGTGCCTGCGTTGGCACATGGCAGCCCATTGTACACCAGCATAGGGGAAAAGGACAAGAATGTGCCTTATCTTATAGGTATGGTGTATTCTTGCCTTTTTCTTTTGATGCAGGACAGCACCGCAAGAAGGCTTCCGGTGCTGCCCTATGTCAAAAGATTGTACATGTGCCCCGTTGTCCCTTTCTAGCTTGGCATGGATGGCACTGTGCTAATCTTATGCTTAAAAACTTTTCTAGAAAAAGAGACATTTGAGGTGAGCAAATCTAGAGTGTTGCTGTTGTTGCATGGTGGAATTTGCTCTCCACCTAAAATTGAGAAGTACCCAGAGTTCTCTCTTCATTTTTGCATAATTTATTTTAATGTATGTGTCATTCTAATCCTGAAAGGGTTTTACACATATATATATATATATATATATATATATATACACACACACACACACACACACGCACATACATGTTTATATATATATATATATATATAATAAATAAAAAGTTTAAGATCAGTTATATTTAGAAAAACTTCATTTATTATCTTTATACAAAACCAACTTAAACTACACATAGCTTAAAAACTCTAACATTATGCATATAACTTAAAGTTATATACATCTTCCCCACACAAAACTTCCTATAACACAATCACCTCTGTACACAGTGTTGTGAACTCATGAACCAGACTACACAAATTATAACTCACACCTTTCCCATGCTCAGCTTATACCCTTTCACATTATATCACTTTACACCACATTAAATCATAGCATTCATATCAACACTCATGACATCTCAAATGACATAAGTTAAGAGAACACTGTGAATGGCAGCTGGTATTTTCAAGGCTATTATTTACATCTCCACTTGCAGTCTCCACTCAGTTTTTAGATTTTCTCCCTGCCACAAGCCAAGTCACCTGATAATATAATTATTTTCAACAGTAATCAGTTTTCACCACAGCTTGTGGTTTTTATGTTGTTTCTTGTTAAACATTTCTTATGGATCTTTGCTCACACTTTAGGCAGTTTGATGGGCATAGTCACCACTCTGAATTATCTCAGTGTGTTTTCTTAAGTCCCCTTATAAGTATGATCATGAACATGTGTGTTTTTACTAGCACTAATTACCACTCATACATCTCTATCCATATTCTCAATACACTCAATGGCAGCAGTAGTGAGTCAGCTTCGAGGAAGTATGCAGTGGTTCCAATCGATGCAGAGACAGTGATTCATGGATTTCTGTAGAGAACAGCTTCCCAGGACTGGATTGGCACCACTTGGCAGGGCATGACTCAGAGTTACAAGAGTCCAACAGCTGTAGCAGAGGTGAATGAAGTCTTTGATGCCCCTGAGACTTCAGAACAGGATGCAAGCCAGCAAGCCCTTGGAGTCACTATGGTTTTGGGTGTGTAGAGATGCAGGTCCAGTCCTTCTCACACCTAGGCAAGGAGAATAGCAGGCAGCAGGGCAAGCACATCAAATCAGAAGTCCAGCTAAGTCCAGCAGAGTTCCAGCAGGGTCATAGTCCCTTTAGCAGCAGAGCAGTCCTTCTTACTAGGGGAATGTGTTCAGGTCCAGACGTGTGCTGATTTGGTGGGAGCTGGGTTCCAGTACTTGCCTCAGTTGTGCCTTTGAGGTGGGGGAGACTTTGAAGAGGGGCCTTTGGAGTGCATAAAGTCCCGCTCTTCCTTCTCTGGCTCCAGAGACACTACAGAGGGGTATGCAGCTCTTTGTGTTGGTTCAGGACCCAATCAATTCAGGTGTGTCAGCTCCTCCCTCTATCCTGCCCAGTATGGCCCATCAAGATCTTGATGGTCCATCAGGATGCAGATGGGCTGTCAGGTACATCTATGCCCCCTAAGTGTGTTACTGTCTAGAAGGTATGCACAAGAGCCCAGTTTTCCCCCACCCAGATGTGTATTCAGAGACAGGCAGTGGTCCTGACTGGTTAAAGTAAGAAAATGCCAACTTTCTAAAAGTGCCATTTTCAGACTTGCAACTTAAAATCGAACTTCACCATAATTTGTGATTTTAAATTATAAGGCCAGAGACACCCACCTCGAAATATCTATCTTTTTCCAATTGGAAATTGCACTTATAAAATTGAATATGTCTATCCCAATGTTACAGATAGGCTTTGCAGTAGTGAAGAATGGGTTCGCGTATTTTTCACTACCTGGACATGTAAAACATAAAAGCACATGCCCAACATTTTAAATACACTGCAACCTGGGGCCTACCTTGAGGGTGACATATATGTATTAAAAGGAAGGTTTGAGCTGGCAAGTGGGTTCAATTGGCAGGTCAACATGGTAGTTTAAAACTGCATAGACAGGCTCTGCAGTGGCAGGCCTGACCCAAGTCTGAAGGATTACTGAAGTGGGTAGCACAGTGAGTGCTATGGGTCCACCAGTGGCATTGAAATTACAGGCCCTGGACACACATAGTGCACCTTAATAGACACTAGGCACATCCCAGGCCTGCTCCATAGTCACAGCCAGCAACAGTTTATTACCTGTATCTATTGGTATACCTGTTTTTGTTAATTGCTAATATGCCAGGATGTGATCATGCTAAAAGCACTATATAAAAGTAGGGCACCTCTGCTTTTTCAGTCTTTCAATCATCTGCTTTTGCACTAAACCACTGAGAGCCTGATTATGAGTAGGCCCAGTCAAATTCGATCATTATCACATCTGATTAATACATGACATCAAGGTGTCTGGGATTCATCAGCAGTGAAAATTATCACACATTTAGAGTTTTTGGGGGAATAACATGCATATTTTGCTGCTTATCGCATCGAAATCTGCATGTCCTGGTAAATATTGTCACTTCTTGTTAAGTTTTGGCAGGTTAGACATGTCAAAATTTACCAAAGGGTATGAACTTTGTTGCACTTGGTAATTACAGCACTACTGGTATTTGTGATCCCTGCAAAAAGTTTGTTCGGGCAACACACTTTAAGCATGGATGTCATTTAAGGGTCACCAGGAGTTGCACTGCCTTTGTGGCCTCCTGGCTTAAGATGTGGCAAAATCAGTGCCAGGAACAAAGGGGCAGGTTGTCCTTATGGACATTGCTCAGGGCTGCATTTTCTTGCTTTCAGTCATTTTTTTGTATTTCATTAATAGTGAATTGTTGGAAAATGGGTTATTGGTAGGGCAGGTAGGTACCTACACCTAGCAACAAGCCACTAACCTCCACATAGGTACAGTTAGGTCTCAGTAAATTAATCCCAGCTCAACCCTTGGTAGCTTGGCAACGAGCGTCAAGGCTTAACTTAGGAGACAAAGTGTAAAGCATTCAAATATCACAAAACAGTAATTAAATAAAACACAGGAAACAGTTTAAAAATCCAAAACCAATTTATAAAAATAGTTTATATTTTTATCTTTAAAATGACACAAAAACGATTAAAATCGGTTCAGGGGAACCGGAGATATGAATTTTTAAAGAATTATTACTTTTCTAGCGCTTAGAAACAAAAAGCGCCAATCGGGTCATCTGGTTGCACCTCGACCGGGGCAAAGTCAAACTTTCAGGCCGACCGCGATGGAGCCCTGTTCGGCTACAGGTCGCGGGAGGCCTCGGTTAAAAAGTTACCTTCTGACTTAGTCTTTATTTTGAAGTTTTTCTTCACCGGGACGAACCTGCCAGTTGTATCCGACCTCCTGGAGCCCTTGTCCGGATACGCGATGTGGGTTTCCTCGGTGGAGACTTTTACCTTCGGACTTAGTCGTTTTTTCGAGATGAAAATCCTTAGATCGGGGTAAACCTGGATCTTGATCCGACGTCCATGGAGCCCTTCTCGGATACGATGGCTGGGAGGTCCCGGTCAACTTTTTACGTTCGGACTTAGTCTCTTTTTTGGATGTTTTTCTTTACCGGGACGAACCACGAAGTCAGGCCGGGTCACGGTTGAGGCAAGCCGGCTAGAATTTCCGCGGCGGGTTGGTCCCTCTCTGGAGCTTTTTTCCAAAAATTCTCAAATCTTTTCCAAACTTCTGGGGCTTCACCCAGATGTTCTTTTAAGGTTCTTTTGGGGTCCACAGCTCACCCCAAGGGTCCAGAAGTTCTGTGATGGTCCTTGGGGGGTGCGGACTTCAACTCCCAGAATGCACCTGGCGCAAACTCCTTTTTGGCCACTGGACAGTGGTCAGCTGGTCGCTTTCTTCAGGAGTTGGTGCAGGGGACTCTGGTTAGCAATTTTTCACCTGTAGCAAACAGGGAGTCCCTCCTTGAACCAGTTGAAGCCAGGCAAAGTCCTTCTTGTGGTGAAGCCCAAGTGTGCAGCTGGTGCAGTCCTTCTGAGTGCAGGTTCCAGGTGCAGGCCAGGGGTCCAGCAGGGCAGTCCTTCTTCTTCTTTAGTTCCTTTCTTGTTGAATTCTGGAGGGGATCTGAGGTGTGGGTGCAGGTCTGCCAGTTTTATCCTTGCTTCTGGGTGAAAAGCAGGGAGGGCCTGGTTCTCCAATCAGGAACAGGGTCGTCCCCCTGTGATGACTACTTCCTGGGAAGTGTGGCAAAAATCTATCCCAGAAGGCAACAGTCTCTAAAAATCCAACATGGATGAATCAGATTTTTGGAGGTTACATCTGGCTGAGCCCACCCACTGGTGTGGCTAAAAATCATAAACACACCCCTCTCCTGCCCTCTCCTAATCTAATCAAGGGGGCACCTAATTGTCTGGCGTTGCAGGATGTGGGGGTGTTGCTGGGTGCTTCAAATGTCCTTCTCTGCCTTTGAAAACCAGTTTGGCCGCCCTCCCCCTTCCTGCCTCACCATCTGCTGAGGGGAGATTTCTCTCCCCCAAGCACATTCCTTTGTGTGAAGTCAGGCCACTTCACACCTCATCAAGGTAGCCTGGCAGAAGCTGCTGCAGGCTGGCCAATCAGAGCACAGCAGCAAAAACAATGCAGAGCTGAAATTGGCAACTTTTTAGGTAAAGTCTAAACTTTTTACCTGAACTAGTTATATTAAATCCCACAACTGGAAGTTGTGGGATTTATTGTAACAATCAATCTGATACCAAATTCTTGGTATGTAACATTTAAGGAGACTTTAAAATTTAAAATAAAGTCTGCCCATTCTAGCCTATGAAGGCCATTTACTTCAATGAGGGAAAAACGAATTTGGCTGTTTTTACCTCACCAGGGCTTATAAATCTATTTTTACAAAGTCCCTACTTATAGTTACGTGGCACCCAGCCCTAGGGGCACATAGGGCACACCTTAGGGGTGACTTATATGTTAAAATAAGGTAGTTTAAGACTTTGGAAGTACCTTTAATTCCAAAGTCGAATTTGCATATAACTTTAATTTAAAAGCAGCCAGCAAGGCAGGCTTGCTTTTAAAATGACACTGGGCACCTCAGCAATGCACCTAGGTGTGCACCACCTATGCTGTGGTCCCTAAACCTACATGCCCTACCATATACTAGGGACTTATAGGTAGGTTAACTTAGCCAATTATAATTAGCCTAGTTTGCATATCCATTTTACACCGAGCACAGGCCCTGGGACTGGTTAGCAGTACCCAGGGCACCATCAAAGTCAGGAAAACACCAGCAAAAAGAGGAAAATGGGGGCAAAAAGTTATGGGGCCTCTGCAATCAGCCCTGTTTTCTCACATGAATAATAATATATTATTCAGTATTAGTGTAATAACAAAGTAAGTACATTTAGCTAGAATATGACCCTCCTTGGTAGCTGAGGTAAGTAAAAGACACATTTAAAGGTATTGTGTCTGCATGCTTGCTGGTGAGAAAGTGCTTATGTTAAAGAGAGTGTGTGTATGAGTGAATGTGTATGTTTAAGCATGTGTGTGAGATTGAAAGTAAAGATAAAATGCCGTGTGATGTCACTTCCGCTGCCCGTGGAATTTTGATGAATTGACGTGCATGACTTTAACGGACCACTTGTAATAAAGCCCTAAAACGCATATGTAATCTTTCAATAAAAAATGCTAAACGACTAAACTGCAGTTAATGCGACTCCCTGTTGTTTGCTAAGATATCACAATAAATCACTTGAGTGATTAACCTTCACTTTAACTGAACAAATGTGGATCACAAGGCATGTAATTAAATTAGATGGTCCAACAACTACTATACGTCAAAATGCTCTACTGTTATTCTTTGGTGAGCATCTGCTTGCGTAGTGTGCAGTTGGAACACCCAGCATGTAATTAAATATCTCGCTATGCAATGAAAACCCCATTTCATTTTATTGGTTTGCAAAAGATTAATTACCAGTATGGACATTCTATCAAACAACTTTGTTAATCACTTTTGATGTGGTAAGCCCTTGTTTCTTTGCAGTGATACCACACATCCAGCAAGCTCACTACATTTGGATTTTTGTCATGTGAGTCTACCTAGGAAAAATTGACTTAATTTCGTATGTCTCCAAAACAATTACAGTGGCATTATGAAGATGTAGGTTTTATTAAAGGTATAAACTTCAGTCATAAAAAATTAAGGGCCTGGTTTAGACCTGGGTGGATGGAATAGTCAGACACAAAGGTGATGGATATCCCGTCTGTGGTATTATAATCTCCATAGGCCGACGGGATATCTGTCATGTTTGTGGCAGAGTATTGCTGGCGCGTCTGACCTTAATAAGTAAACTTACAAGGGGACGTTAATAGGTTGATGAATCTTTGGACTTGCAATTAAGATGATCCCACCATGACACCTGAACGTGCATATCAATAATTAATCAATAACATCAATAATTAATAATAATCATTGGCATTAATAATCAATAGAGTCAGTAAATGTTACACACCGTGACCTTTCAGTCATGAATAACCACACCTTTTGGTAAAAGTTAGAATATTTATTTCCCTAAATTAACAATGCTAACATCATGTAAATTAATCTCACATTCAAATAATATACATACAGAAACAACACTAGCTGTCCAAATCTACAGAAGAAACGTAATCCAATAATAGCTTGAACTACCACACATGTAATGGTACAAATTAATAACAAGAACAATTGCTCGAACGAGATCACATACATTTAGACTCAGCAGAGAAATGCATCAAACATTATTGCCTATTAGCAGAGTAAGGAACCTTAACTAACACCAGGTAAGCATTGGCATGTTGGGCTTCATGCAAAACAATTTAGTAACACAAATTTGGAAAACATCTAACTATGGCTCTATCAAAACAATGCAGTTGGTACCTGGAAAGAAAAGCAAATATGCATAACATGCGCATGGGTACTATAGTACCTTTCCTCAATTGGATCGGCAAGGTAGTCTTCATCATCAGGACATGAGGCATCAGGATTCAGCATCAAAGTTCAGAAAACGCAAAGTCTTTAAACATTAAAGTTAAGCATGTCTCTTGTCAAGATGGAAAATGGGCAAGAATGGCTAATGGCAAAATGCTCTTTCTTCTCAGTACAGTCCCGTTAAGTTAAATTCACTAAAACTATTTCTCAAAGTTAAGGCCTACAATTAGTAAAGCTAATACATGATGCATAACCTGTAATGTGACATATTACTACATTAGTCAAACATATGCTCAACATTCCATACTAATAAACTACTAGTAAGTACCCTTCGTGAACATTTTTCGCCACTCATCGTGATCACATTTTCCAATGCATGCATTATTTTCTATCATTATTACATTTTATACACAAATCTATTACTCACAATACATGAACACCTTTAATAATTTTTAGTAAAACACCTGCACTAGCAGTATTTCCCTCCGCCAAGACCTAAATCAGGCCATAGAGGCCAGATTTAAGAAAAGTGGGGCTACAATACATGTAGTGCCTCTTTGCTTGCGGCCCCTTGCTCCCCCTACTATCACCATGTGTGCGCCGTATTTAAAATACGGCGCACCATGGCGCAGGGTAGGGGGCAGTAGCATTAGAATTTCTGACACTATTGATGTACTGTTCAGGGTTAGTGTCAAACAATTGGTGGTAACCCTGAACAGGGGCCCATTGAAAACAACGGCATGCCCCATTTTAATGCCTGCTCAGACCAGGTGTTAAAACTGCTGAAAAAAATGACGCAAAGAAATCTCTTAGATTTCTTTGCACCATTTTTTTCAGCCCCCTAACAGGGGAACTAACCCTTTGTGTACATTATGCAAAAAATGATGCTAAGGTGGAACTAAAGCAGAGGTTGGCCCTCTAAATCTGGGCCTATTTTTTTTTATATTTTCATTAAATTGAGTATAGTTGACAATATGTCTTTATGTTTCAATTATAATTGAATATTTTTCTATATTTAACATTAGAAACCAAGGGCCTGATTTAGATATTGGTGGATGGGGTATTCCGTCACAGTGGTGACAGATATCCTGTCCCCCAAAATCTAAATCCTATTATGCCCAACGGGATTTAGATTTCGACGGACGGAATATCCATCACTGTTCTGCCAGAGTAACTCATCCGCCGAGATCTAAATCAGATCCTAATTGTATATATTTTCTAAGAAAACAAAAGCAAAATAATTTTCAACATCACTACAAGCAATTTCTTCTAATCCTTGGAGTGAAACAGTCTCATCTTATTGATTACAGTGCACATGTTTGACTTAATTACATTAATCTACTGGAAACTGATACTTGCCTTGTATCGATGTCATGCATTTTGGCATTAAACTCCTTTTTCTCGAGGGACAAGATTCTCTTTGTAGATGGGTATTATCTGCTGTATTTTAGTATAACCGTGCAATACTGAAAACAAAACCTAAAGAAAAGCTTTCATTTAAAAAGACGTCTGCCAATTAGTGGTTAGTACTTAGATGTGTTAAATAACAATATCAAAATTCCAACTTTCGTATAATGAGATATGTTCATGTACGTGCCAATTATTATTAACAAGATAGCACTGGATACCCCACATGAATGCTGAGAATGGGCTTCACATTGGTAGTGAATAAATCCACTGGTGTTGTGAAGCCTTTAGACAGTAAAAGAAGGCAAGCGCCCTGCTGTATTTGTGTGGTCATGACTGCCAGGTAGAGAAAATAGTGCAAACAGAATTCAATGTATACCTGTGCTATGAGTGCGGACAACCATTTCATCACAACTGAGAAATGTGATGGCAGTGCACAACTTTTTCTTTTGCTAAATCCTTAAGTGCCCTGCAGAGATGTCAAAGAAAAAGCAAAGTCACTCTATTCAAAGGAGAATTCGAAAACTGTTTAATGTATGTTGATAACGTATGCTGGTTTACTTCTAGGCCTGTGTGAAAGTTAAATTACGATGATGTAATTTGCAAATTTCAAATTACACTTGTTACACAATTTTCCCAAAACTATGCGATTAAGCCACTATTCATGGCAAAATGAAGTGCAGGGAGAATGTGGAATTTCCCTGGAATTTTGCGAAATCACTTGGAAGTCACACACCCCTCTTTAAAACATTTAAAGTATTCTCGTATGGTTCATAATTTAGGCCCTCATTACAACCCTGGCGGTCGGTGATAAAGCTGCGGTAATACTGCCAATAGGCCGGCGGTAACAAAAATTGAACTATGACCACAGTGGAAACTGCTCAGGCAGAAAGCCACTTTAACACACCGACCGCCACAGCGGTAGCAACAAGCACCGCGGCAGTAACCGGCAACAGCCAGGTGGAAGACAATGTACCACCCACTCTATTACAACAGGCCTATTTGCCACCTTTTCCGGGGCGGTACCAACAACATCAAAAGCATGGCGGAAACAGTACACAGAAGGCAAAGGACTCTCCCTTGGAGACACAAGGAAGAACCATGCCACCATGGAGCCCGAGTTGCAGGTGTTCCTCATGCTCGTTTATCTCCTTCTTCACTATCAACACCAACGCCGGCGAAGATGATCATGGTGAGTACTAATACCTAGCACACATGGGAGGTGGGAGGAAAAAGAGAGTGACACCCACACACAACTCCCCCACCCCCAACACCATACACATAACCAGAAGCAGTAAAATTACATATTCATCCCGCACCCCTCAGGAATAATGCAAAGAAAAAAGGAATTGATTAAAGTGAGTGTAATAAAATAAAAGTGTAGAAAATCGTGTTTCAAAATCAAAACAGTATATACATATATACAAATGGAGGGACACTGCCCAGGCCACAATATCCATGGGCCACAGGGCCACATCACATAGGCCAAGGCCCCACTTGACTCCTGCAACAACACGGAGAGAACACTGCAGGGGCATCAGGTCGAAAATACACAGGCATCTCAGTGGGACAGGGAATGGGGGGCACCTCAGCCGGAAAAATGTACAACACCACTGGTCCTGGAGGGGGCTGAATGCCCTGTGCGATGTCCTGGGGAGTGCAAGGCCACCGTCTTCTCTCAAGTGGGTGGTTTGCCCACTGCTTGGTCATGGGGAGTGCAAAGCTACAGTCTCTCAAGTGGGTGGTTTGCCCACTGCTTAGTTCTGGGGAGTTCAGAGGCACAGTCTCTCAAGTGGGTGTCCTGCCCACTGCTTGGTCCTGAGGAATGCAAAGCCACAGTCTCTCAAGTGGGTGTTTTGCCCACTGCTTGGTCCTGGGGAGTGCAAGGCAACAGTCTCTCAAGTGGATGGCTTCTCCACTGGTAAAGCAGGGGGCCTTGTGCCCAGTGTACTTCATCCTGGCAAGGATGGGGTGTTTACTTTGCCTTCCGACCCACACAATTTTCTCACGACAAGACAAAGGTGGGTTATCTTATCAGTGCCCTATCCGGTCCAGCCTTGGCCTGGGCGACTCCGATGGTATCGTCCAATGATCCAGTATTGTCTTATTATCCAGCCTTCGTGAATCACCTTAAACAGATGTTTAGTCATCCAGGATTGGAGGCCTCCGCTGAAGAAGCACTGTGTGGCATCCAACAAGGTTCTCAGGATGTCCTCCAACATATAACACGCTTTTGACAGCTTGTGGCCGAGACAACCTGGGTGGAGCGAACTCTGGTTACCCTATTTCGTAGAGGGCTAAAGGAGGAGATCAAAGACAAGTTAGTGCACTCCACCCGAGTTGAACATGTTCGCTGTCTGATGGATTTAGCTCTTTCCATCAAATATCGTCTCCAAGAACGCCGTTTGTAAAAAAGAAGAAATAGAGGACCTTCCCAGCCAAGTATCTCACGTGTCTCTGTGCACCGTCCGGAGGAAACTCGCCCTTCCGTCAGAGAAATTGAAAGTGAACCTATGCAGGTGGATACTACTCGTGACCCACTTTGCTCCAGTGATCGTGAAGAAAGACGAAAGAAAGGATTGTGCCTGTATTGTGGTGCTGCTGGTCACATGCTCTGTACATGCCCCGTTCTTCCTCTAAGGCCATCGGGAAACGCTACTTCCCATCCTCTGTAAGAAGGGAGGGGACGGAATCATCTGCTATACCTTCCATTAGTTCTTTTAAGGACAATGCCACTACTTTGTTCATGTTACCTGTGACTCAGCAGTTACCTGACGGTCGTGAGTAGAGAACAATGGCCTTACTTGATTGTGGTGCTAGTGGCATTTATATGGATAAATCCTGTGCCACGACACAACAAATACCAACACGACCCAAGGACGTTCCAGAACATGTACACACTGTGGATGTGTCTTTAATATCTTCTGGTCCAGTTGACACTACTACCCTGATTCTAAGTTTACAATTTGGGAACCATCAAGAACACGTCTCCTTTGACTTAATGTCATCCCCCAATCATACTATAATAAGACCGAAGTCAAATATCTGGGTTATCACATTAGTCCTACTGGAATAGCAATGGATCCGGAAAAGGTACAAGCCATCCTAGACTGGCCTTTCCCTACCTCCATCAAGGAGACCCAATGTTTTCTAGGCCTGGCCAACTTCTATCGTCAGTTTATCTTAGACTTTGCGGAACAGACCAGCCAAATAACACAAACATTAAAGAAGGAGAATTTACGTAATGGATTTGTTTGGACAAAGGTGGCTGAAGCAGCTTTTCAAAGTCTAAAGAAGGCCTTCACTCAAGCACCGATACTGAGGCATCCAGACACCAACAAACAATTTGTTGTTGTTACTGAATCTTCTGAAAGGGCCATCGGAGCAGTCTTACTCCAACAACAAGATGACGATGGTCTAGAACATCCTGTGTTTTCTCTGTCTCATGTACTCTCCGTGTCTGAACAACATTACTCAGTATTGGAAAGGGAATTATTAGCCCTGAAGATGGCCTGCCAAGAGTGGAGACAATTCCTAATGGGTTCCAAAGAACCTTTCGAGGTGAGAACGGATCATCGGAATCTACAATGTTTACGTAACTTTCAATGCCAGAACAGTCATCAGGCTCGTTGGGCCTGCTTCTTTAGTCAGTACGATTTCTATGTCACCTACATTCCTGGATCACAAAACATACTGGCCGATGCGCTGTCTCGCCATTATCCAGATTGTACTCCTACATCATCACAGTATTTACTTGAGCCTAGCAAGATCATTGGTGTAACTCAATCATTCCTGGATGAGGTACAACTGGAATATGCCAACCTTTCCGAACAAGAACTGGAGGACTTAAATCCCCTAATACATAAGGGATATTATTATTATAGGAACCTTTTGTTCCTCCCTACTAGAGGAGTATGAGAAAAGGCGCTGTAGATGTGCCATGATTCTCCGGTTGCTGGTCATAGAGACATTAAGGCCACGCTGGAATTACTCTTGTGATCTTTCTGGTGGCCTACTTGGAAAGCGGATGTCGAAAGCTATGTATAGGCCTGTCCTATATGTGCCCAATGAGGATACCCCGTACCAGGCCAGCGGGATTACTGCTACCGTTACCTGTTCCACCTGCTCCCTGGCACACCATTTCTACCGATTTCATGTGTTCACTACCTCCATCAGCAGGAAATTGCGTTATCATGGTCACAATAGATTCCTTTACGAAAATGGCTCACTTCACTGCCCTGAAGAAATTACCTACCTCATAAGAATTAAGTTAGATATTCACCCACCATAGTTTTCTTTTACATGGACTCCCACACAGCATTGTATCAGACAGGGGACCTCAGTACATCTCCTGGTTTTGGAAACATTTCTGTAGGACCTTGAACATCAATGTAGAATTGTCATCTGGTTTCCATCCTCAAACCAATGGGCAGACAGAACGTCTCAACCAAGGGCTTGAGCAGTATCTTTGCTGCTTTTGTAATTCTACCCAGAGTAACTGGAACACTTACCTTCCTATCGCTGAATTCTCCTACAACAACACTGTCCATAGTGCCTCCAAGGTCACCCCCTTTTTCTGTTCCTATGGCTATCATCCTACCTCTTTTCCTACCATTCCTCAGTGCACCTCTTCTCTTCCTGCTGTCATCTCATTTTCCAAATGACTTCAAAAGATTCATAGAATGATTCAATCTAATTTGCTGGACACTTAGAGATACATGAAAAGAATGGCAGATAAGAAGCGCAGGGAGGCTCCAGTGTATCACATCCAGGATAAGGTCTGGCTTTCTTCAAAATTCCTGCCTTTGCAGCTCTCTCAGAATAAGTTTACACCTCGTTAATACGGTCCTTTCCGTATTTCTCAGTTGATTAATCTTGTCTCCGTCCGTCTTCACTTACCTCGTACATGGAAAATCCATCCAGTCTTTCATGTTTCCCAGCTAAAACTCTATATGCCTGATCCTTTCTCCCAGCAGTTTCCGTCCTCCTCCCTTATTGGTGAATGATGAACCAGAATGTGAGGTACAAAACATTTGTGACTCTCGTGTCTTTCGAAACCGTCTTCAGTATCTGATTCATTGGAAGGGTTACCCTCTCAGTGAATGCTCTTGGGAAGATGCGTCTTCTGTTCACATCTCTCTTCTGACTTGTCACTTTCACCGGGTGTTTCTGCACAAACCAAGGGCTCCGGAGGGGGACCTACTGTCGCGCCGCAGCACACTGCACGAGCCAAACACTCGGCTTGGGCCACGGCGCACAGCGCTGGGGCACGCCGCACCCCCAGTCTCTCTTGCTGCATTTGAGGCCCTAAATTGGGCATGGGGCCTCGTTTCTTTCCCGCACTGCATGCCTCCCTGCACCAATAACCTCCCACCACTTACCTGTTATTGCTGTCCTTCTTTTTCTGTCGCCCTTGTTTGTTCTTCCCTTTATGTTTTTCCCTCGTTCCCATTATTCCCCTCTCTTACCAGCATGCATTAGTTCCCTACTAAATATGGTTCCTTGTCTTTTACTTTCTATGTGTTTTTTCCCTATCCAATATGTTGTATTTGCACTTCCTGTTGGTCGCTTCCTGTTTTTTGGGTATTTAAGGGCTGTGCTTCTCTTCCTCCTTGCGCTGCAACACTTTCTGTTTGGATGGAGTCTTCGCTCCTGCTCCTTTGTGTCAGATACTGGTTATACTTTTGTTTCAGTGCCTTCCTGTTTGTTTTTGATCTTACATTTTGCAAACAGAATTTTGCTCTTGTTACAGGAAATTCCTTTGTGGTGGTTGTGTCCCTTTTTAGGTTTTTTTTCCCTCTGGTACTACTTCTGAAGGACACGGACTGCCCTTAGCGTTCCTATCGCCTGCAGCACCGTGGCTACCAGAAAGAGTCGCCCCTACCTGGGCCAAGGCCGAACATTCAAGAACAAGAACCTTATCACTCGTTCAGCGGACTCCAGGCTCAAGCAATGTGTAAATCGTGACAGCGTCTGTCTGCTGTGTTTGGGTGCAGGTGCATGGGCTTGATGCTGTTGTGAGGTGGATGGCTGTTGGGTGTCTGAGTGCTTGTGTTTGTGTACTTTGGGAGGAGGGGGAACAGAGACAGTGGAAGAGGACACAGGGGACGTGTGCATGGATGTGGGGGTGGTGACTGCCAGTGAGGGGTGTGTAGTGATAGGCGTGATGGTTATGGGGGTAGTGAATGAGGATGTAGTGCATGCAGGTGTGAGTTGAGATGCTATGGGCAGGGTGGTGGACGACGGGGAGGAGGGGGACACAGTGGATGCAGTGGATGTTGGTGTGTCTGCATCTGGATGGTGTTTGTGTGAGTATCTGTGGGATGATATGTGGTGCTTGTGTTTGCCTGAACCATTCCTGTGTGTTGTCTTGGGTGCATGCTGGTCTGAATGTGTGCTTGGGATAAGTTGGGGTTGAGGTGAATGGGACTGGGTAGGGGAAGTTGGAGGGAGGAGGCTAGAGACAGGGACAATGACTGCCATCAGAGAGGAGGCCAGAGCCTTGATTGATCTCTGTTGGGCCGCCATGCTAGAGTGAATGCCTTCCAGGAATGCATTTGTTTGTTGCAAATGGCCTGCCAGCCCCTTGATGGGATTCACTATAGTTGACTGCTCAA
Source organism: Pleurodeles waltl (assembly GCF_031143425.1). Taxonomy (NCBI): domain Eukaryota; kingdom Metazoa; phylum Chordata; class Amphibia; order Caudata; family Salamandridae; genus Pleurodeles; species Pleurodeles waltl. Next base: position 343,329,543 of record NC_090451.1, read on the forward strand.
CAGAGATGGTTCGCAGGTGGTCAATCGCCTCCTCACTCAGGGCAGCAGGGCTCACTGGGCCAGAGCCTGAAGTGCCTGGGGCAAAGGAGATGCCCCCCTCTCATGGGTGAGCGGGCAGGGGAAACTCACTGTGGGGCTGCTAGGACTTTGGTGCTGGTATGGGGCTGGTGGCTGTACCTGTAGTTGGTGGGGGCACAGAGGTGTCCGCCCGCTAGCAGGGAGCTTCCATCGGAGGAGGTATCACTGTCAGAACTGTCCCCTCCTGTCTCTGCCTTGGTGCTCCCCTCACCCTCCATCCCACTGGTGCCCTCACCGTCAAAGGATTTGGCCTCATGGGCCATGTGGGCTGAAGCTCCCTTCGTCGCCGGTGTAACTGCTCCTCCACCAGATGATGCTAATACACATAAGGACAGGGTGACAAAACAACAAGGGGGGGAAGAGATAAAGGATACACTTGATCAGTGGCTGCCCCAATAATACAGTTGGTGTACACAGCATCCTCACACAGGAAACAGGCCTACGCACTATGCAATGTACTACCAGTCACAATGCTAGTCACCAGCCCAAGGACAGGAATACCTAACGCCAATAGCAACATCCCTGACACTCACAGACCCCTGCCCAGTAGTGGATGCCTACTAGCTTTGTAGGAGATGGTGTTGATCAGCCGCTGCCCAACATGGAACCTACCCTGCAATGTCCGGCCTGGCCTAAGGGCACCCACAGGCCCACAACCCCCACACGTAGACCACCCCACCATTACCATGTAGTAGACTTGGAAACTGTACTCATCCCCTTGTGGCTGCTGTGATGCCCCAAGTGCCCATCCAGCTCCGAATAGGCCACCGCCAGTATGCAGAACATCAGGGGGTCAGGGTTCGACGGGCACCCCTTTCTCATTGGGAGGCCATCCCCAGGTGGGCCTCCGCCATCTTCCATGCCCAGCGTCTCGGGTCCTCCCACCTTTTGCGACAGTGGGTGCTCCACCTGCCGTAGACCCCCAGGGTCCGCACATCGTTGGCGATGGCATGCCATATACCCTTTTTCTGATGTGCGCTGACCTGCAGACAAATAAACAAAGAAAAAGGTATCAGCCACACCGTCCGGCCTGTTACACTCATGTCCCACCATAGCCCTCCCATCCCCTTACGCACAGACATTGCCCACCATACATGCCGCACGCTTCCCAGGACCTTCCCACTAACCCCCCCTTACACGAGACCCTCACACACAGCACTACATTCATTCATGCCCCATGCATCGTGCTTACAGTGTACTCACCTGTTGGTCTGGAGGCCCATACAGCATTCGGTACTGGGGTAGGACCCCATCCACCAGTCTCTCCAACTCCGCAGCGGTGAAGGCAGGGGCCCTTTTCCCAGTGACTTGAGCCATGGTCAGTTCCAGACACAGGTCACAGCAGCACTTGCAGTGTAGGGCCTCTCCTGTTGAATGTCAGGTAGCAAGTGAGAGAACAGATAGAAAATAGCGGTCACGTCCATGGCGGTGCGCACCGTCACCACCGGCATACTTCTCGATTGACTACTGTAACCCATAGGGCCCAATGACAACCAAAGAGGAGTTGCACGGTGGTACTCAACTGCATCCCCAACGGCGTTCAACGTCAGCAGCATTATCTCATTTCCACATGTCCATCCACACAGGACAGGCGGGCGCCATTTCAGTGGGGGCAGGCCATGGCATCTAACTGTGTCACAGTACACATAGGCACCATTTGGGCCTATCCAAAAACATACTGTTACTGTCACAATATGCAATACAGTGTACAGTGTGGAAATGTGGAATACTGACAAGCTGCTCACTCTTTTTCCCCCCTAGAGTACAACCACTGCAGATGATTAGGAGATGGAGACATCCCTCAGTGTACAGACCCCTGGTGGACTTGGCAACAATGGAGGACAGGCACATCATCCTCACCCATAGCCTGGACAGGGCCACAATCACAGAGTTGTGTACCCAATTAGAGCCAGACCTGATATCTGCTACCCGTCACCCCACTGGGATCCCCCCGCTTGTGCAAGTCCTATCTGTGCTCCATTTCTTGGCAACTGGTTCTTTCCAAGTGACAGTGGGCTTGGCAGCCGGAATGTCTCAGCCAATGTTCTCAATAGTGCTGACCAGAGTGTTGTCTGCCCTGATTAAACACATGTGAAGCTACATTGTTTTCCCCCAGGTGGAGGGTTTGGCCACAGTGAAAGCTGAATTCTGTGCAATGGGACATATCCCCAACATTCTTGGGGCGACTGATGGTACACATATTGCATTTGTTCCCCCTGGAGAAATGGACAGGTGTTCAGAAATCAAAAGAACTTTCACTCCATGAATGTGCAGATAGTTTGCCTGGCGGACCAGTACATCTCCCATGTCAATGCTAAGTATCCTGGTTCTGTGCATGATGCCTTTATCCTGAGGAATAGCAGCATCCTATATGTGATGGCTCAACTCCAGAGGCACCGGGTGTGGCTAGTAGGTGAGCCCATGGTTCCAACTAGGTATAAGTTGGTGTCTGGGTATGGTGTTGGCCGTAAGGGTTAGTGTTTGGCTAACAGGTATCCATCGATTTTGCAGGTGACTCCGGTTACCCCAACCTCTAATGGCTACTAACCCCAGTGAGGAATCCGAGGACAAGGGCAGAGGAACGTTACAATGAGGCACATTGGCGAACAAGAAGAACAATCGAGAGGACATTTGGCCTCCTGAAGGCCAGGTTTCATTGCCTCCATCTAACAGGTGGTTCCCTGTGCTACTCACCCAAGAAGGTGTGCCAGATCATTGTGGCATGCTGTATGTTGCAGAACCTTGCCTTGAGACGCCAGGTGCCTTTTCTGCAGGAGGATGAGCATGGAGATGGGCATGTGGCAGCAGTGGACCCTGTGGACAGTGATGAAGAGGAGGCAGAGGATGAGGATGAGGACAACAGAACATCAATCATACCACAGTACTTCTAGTGACACACGGGTAAGACACTGTAACTTCACCTACATTTGACAGTTTTGTGTTGGACATTGTACACAGCAGGCTGATTTTCCCACTACTATGGCCACTTACTGTACCCTTTGGCATCTCTATTTTCAGATATCTGTGCCCCACTCTGGCTCCTGGTGTGTTGGTTGCTGTCAACTACAGATCATACCTACGTATATATTACTGTACAGTTGAATTGCAATGTTTACAGCTTGTTAAACAAATACATATTTCAATCAATTGACAGACTCCATACTTGTATTTGTTCCAAGGGTGTTTATTTAGGTGCTAATAAGTGGAGGGAGTATTGCAATGGGCTGGGTTGGTGATGGAGGAAAGTCGAGGGTAGAGTCCAGTCTATTGGTATCACAGTTGCATTGTCCAAGGGGGCATAGGAAGTGGAGCAATGGCAGTTCAAGGTGGACAGGGTGACTGAGTGGGACACAAGAGTGACATTCAGGAGAGCCTTATTTCCTGGCTGGGGTCTTGGGAATGTTCTCTGGCTTCTGCCTGGATCACAGGGACTGTTTGTGGGTGGTTCTCCTCAGGAGGGGTGCTGGTGGCCTGTTGTCCCTGTGGTGGGGACTCCTGTCCACTAGCGGCACCGGAGATAGAAGGCTGTTCATCGTTTTGGCTAGTGTCAGGGGCCCCTTGGTGTGCCACTGCGTCTCTCATGGTGTTGGCCATGTCTGCAGGCACCCCTGCAATGGTGACCAGGTTGGTGTGGATGTCCTCCCTTCAAGTCCTCCCTGATCCCCAGGTACTGTCCCTCCTGCAGCCGCTGGGTCTCCTGCAACTTGTCCAGTATCTTGCCCATCGTCTCCTGGTAATGGTGGTTTGCTCCCAGGATGTTGGTGAGTGCCTCCTGGAGAGTTGTTTACCTGGGCCTGTCCTCCTCCTTTCACACAGCAGTCCTTCCAGCTTCTCTGTTGTCCTGTGCCTCTATCGCCTGAACCGTGTGCCCACTGCCACTGACCCCAGGTCCCTGATCGTCCTGTGTTTGTGGGTTGGCCTGGGGTCCCTCTACTGGTGGACACACTGCTGATTGACGTGTCCTGGGGAGAGTGGTATGGGCCCACTGGGTGGGTGCTGTGGTGGTGTTTCCTGATGGGGGAGGTTCTGTGGTTGTAAGGGACTGTGCCTGGGTTACCGACTGTCCGCAGGTTTCTGATGGGCCAGGTTTATCATCTAGATCCAGGCGTCCAGAGGTTCTGTCATATCTGTGGGCCTCTTCTAGGGGGGACCGGATGTTGCTGGGACCTCCTCTCCGGTGAAGTTGCATGCAGGACCTGTGGGGATGAAATGCAGTGTTATTGTTTCTGTGTGTGCCATCTTGTGCATGGGTGTGTTGCCCTCTATGGTTGTTATTGCCCTGGCAGCTTAGCCTTGTATGAGTAGTGATTTGGTGGGCTAGGTGATTGTCTCTATTGTGCATGCTTTAGTGATGTGTGTCCATGCAGGTCAGTGATGGGGGTCCATGCATTGGTGTTACATGCAGGGCTTGGCATTGGGATGAGTGGGTTGTGATGGTGGGGTGTATGTGAGGTGGTGGGGTGATGGGGTTGAGGGCAGGGGTGGGGGTATGTGATGGCATGCAGGTAGGGGGGTGATAGCAATAGAGTTGACTTACCAGAGTCCGGTCCTCCTGCTACTCCTGCCAGGCCCTCAGGATGCCTGATTGCCAAGACTTGCTCCTCCCATGTTGTTAGTTGTGGGAGAGGAGGTGGGGGTCCACCGCCAGTCCTCTGTACTGATATCTGGTGTCTTGCTGCCACGGAACACACCTTTCCCCGTAGGTCCTTCCACCTCTTCCTGATGTCATTGTAGGAAAGTACCATCTTGCCTGGCATGTTACCCCCAATGTTGCTTGTGTGTCACTTTGTTTGTGCCTGTCTCACTGGGATCCTACTAGCCAGGACCCCAGTGCTCTTAGTTTGTGGCCTGAATGTGTTCCCTGTGTGGTGGCTAACTGTGTCACTGAGTCTCTGCTAACCAGAACCTCAGTGCTTATGCTCTCTCTGTCTTTAAAATTGTCACTGCAGTCTAGTGACCATTTTTACCAATTCTGATTGGCACATTGGAGCACCCTTATAATTCCCTAATATAAAGTACCTAGGTACCCAGGGTGTTGGGGTTCCAAGAGATCCCTGTGGTCTGCAGCATTTCTTTTGCCACCCATAGGGAGCTCAGATCATTCTTACACAGGACTTCCACTGCAGCCTGAATGAAATAACATCCACGTTATTTCACAGCCATTTTACAGTGCACTTAAGTAACTTATAAGTCACTTATATGTCTAGCCCTCACTTGGTGAAGGTTAGGTGCAAAGTTATTAAGTCTGAGGGCACTCTGGCACTAGCCAAGGTGCCCTCACATAGTTCAGGGCAATTTCCGCGGACTTTGTGAGTGCGGGGCCACCATTACACACGTGCACTACATATAGATCAATACCTATATGTAGCTTCACAATGGTAACTCCGAATATGGCCATGTAATATGTCTAAGATCATGGAATTGTCCCCCCATGCCAAATCTGGTATTGGGGTACCAATCCCATGCATCCCCAGAGCTCCAGAATGGACCCCGGGTACTGCCAAACTAGCTCTCTAGGGTTTTCACTGCAGCTACCACTGCTGACAACCCACAGACAGGCTTCTGCCCTCCTGGGGTCTGGGCAGCCCATCCCAGGAAGACAGAACAAATTATTTCATCTGAGAGAGGCTGTTACACCCTCTCCCTTTGGAAATAGGTGTTAAGGGGCTGGGGAGGAGTAGCCTCCCCCAGCCTTTGGAAATGCTTTGAAGGGCACAGATGGTGCCCTCCTTGCATAAGCCAGTCTACACCGGTTCAGGGCTCTGCCATGAAAGTGGACAAAGGAAAGGGGAGTGACCACTCCCCTGTCCATCACCACCCCAGGGGTGGTGCCCAGAGCTCCTCCAGTGTGTCCCAGACCTCTGCCATCTTGAATTCAGAGGTGTGAGGGCACAATGGAGGCCTATGAGTGGCCAGTGACAGCAGGTGACGTCAGAGACCCCTCCTGATAGGAGCTTACCTGGGTAGGTGGCCAATCCTCCTCTGAGGTCTATTTAGGGTCTCTCCTGTGGGTTTCTCGTCAGATAACAAATGCAAGAGCTCGCCAGAGTTCCTTTGCATCTCCCTCTTCGACTTCTGCCAAGGATCGACTGCTAACTGCTCCAGGACACCTGCAAAACTGCAACAAAGTAGCAAGAAGACTACCAGCGACATTGTAGCGCCTTATCCTGCCAGCTTTCTCGACTGTTTCCTGGTGGTGCATGCTCCATCCCCAGCACTCCGTCTTGCATTGCTCAACTCGCTGAGTTGACCACCGGCTTTGTGGCACTCTCCTTTGTAGTCTTGAGACGACCGCCGTGCTCAGTTTTCTTGAACCCCTGTTCAAGTGCTTCTGCGGGTGCTGCCTGCTTCTGCGTGGGCTCGCTGTCTTGCTGAGCGCCCCCTCTGTCTCCTCCTCTAAGGGGTGACCTCCTGCTCCTTCCTGGGCCCAGGCAGCACCCATTTTCTTCAACTGCAACCTTTGCAGCTACCAAGGCTTATTTGCAGTCTTTCTGCGTGAAAATAACTCTGCATCCTCCAGCACACCATGGGACTTCCTCTGTGTAAAGGAGAAGTTCCTGGCATCTTCTTTTGTTGCAGAATCTTCAGTTTCTTCCACCGGAGGCAGCCATTTTGCACCGTCATCTGGGGTTTAGTGGGCTCCTGCCCGCCCTGGACACTTTTGTGACTCTTGGACTCGGTCCCCTTCATTTACAGGTCCTCAGGTCCAGGAATCTGTCTTCAGTGCTTTGTGGTCTTTGCAGAATCTCTTATCACGACTTTAACGTGTTTCTGGGGTAGTAGGGTTAATTTACTCCTACTTTTCAGGGTATTGGGGTGGGGTATCCTGGACACCCTTAGTGTTTTCTTACACTCCCAGCAACCCTCTACACACTACACTAGGCCTGGGGTCCCTAAGTGGTTCGCATTCCACTTTCTTAGTTTATGGTTTGTGTTGCCCCTACGCCTATTGCATCCTATTGTATTATACAGTGTTTGCACTACTTTTCTAACTGTTTACGTACCTGATTTTGGTTTGTGTGTATATTTTGTGTATTTTACTTACCTCCTAAGGGAGGATATGCTCTGAGATATTTATGGCACATTGCCACTAAAATAAAGTACCTTTATTTTCAGTAACTCTGAGTATTGTGATTCTTATGACATAGTGCTATCTGATATAAGTGGTATGGTAGGGGCTGTGCGTGTCTCCTAGTTCAGCCTAAGCTGCTCTGTTATAGCTAACTCTATCAGCCTAAGATGCTAGAACACTACTAACCTACTAATAAGGGATGACTGGACCTAGCACAAGGTGTAAGTACCATCAGGTACCCCCTATACGCCAGGCCAGCCTCCTACAGTCATCCCTTGTTCTTGGGTGCTGTCCCACGGCATTGACCCTGTCCACAATCCTCAGCCATAGCTCCATCTTCCTTGCAATGGATGTCTGCTGCACCTGTGATCTGAATAACAGTGGCTCTACCCGGATGATTTCCTCCACCATGACCCTTAGTTTCTCCTCTGAGAACCTTGAGTGTCTTTGTAGTGCCATGGGTGTGTGGTGTGTCTGAGGGTGTGTGGGGTGATATGGTGGGGTGTGTACTGTTAGGTGCGTGGATGGTGTATGGGTGATGGTGTTTTGTGGCTCTGGTTCTGTGGGTGCTCTTGGTCTGTGTCTCTCAGTTGGCAATATTTTTTGTAGTAAGTGGTTGTGGGTATTGTGTGTGTGTGTTTTATAGTGTTGTGGGTGTGTGGGTGTGGTGTGTGTATGTGTGTCAGGTGTGTGTAGTTTTAATTGTTCAAAGTGGTGTTGTTTTGTTAGTATGGCGGTATGTACCGCCAATGGTTTAGCGCCATTGAATGTCCGCCGCAGTGATTCGTGGATGATAATGCTGTGGGCGTAGTTCTGTTGGCATAACGGTGTGGGTTTTGGTACCGCCAATTTATTATTGACCCTTGGGCTGGCGGACTTGTATGTGTGTCTGTATAGTGACAGATTGGTATGTGTGTGTCATAATATGGGTAGCGGTAATCCGCCGCAGCGCCGGTTTGTTGGCAGCTGTTGGCATGGCGGCAAGCGGAACTTATTGCCAATGTCATAATGAGGGCCATACTGTTCTAATCTATGAAGTTTGTCATATCATATCATTTCCTATGTCTTAATTCTTATCAAATACAAATCAAATTGAGTGTCCTGAAAAAATTGTCTTTTCTAGTTTTTAGCAACTTGCTATGAATCTAAGTGGCATATTTACAAGAAAGTGGCGCATCAGTCCTGAGGTGCCACTTTTCATGAGTTGCCCTGCGCCCCCCTGAACGACACCATGTGTGCACTCTATTTACAATACAGAGCATCATGGTGCATGTTAGGGCAACAGCATTAAAATGTTGATGCTATTGCAGCTCCTTGCAGGATTAGAGCCAAAAATGATGGCGCTAATCCTGCAAAGTCAAGGGAGGCCCATTGAAAACATTGGAAGCGTCACTTTAACCCCTGACTCAAGCAGGTGTTAAAAATGTCACTAAAAATAGCACAGTGAAGGCTTTTAAATGTCAATGTTCCATTTTTATGGGCGTTCCTACGCGGGAACATGCCTATTGCATGTATTATGCCTAGCGAACACTAAGTGGCGCAATGCATGCAGTGCAGCACTTTGTAATTATGGCACAGCAAAAGGCCTCCTTAACGCCACATTAGCCTAAAAAAATGATGCGAGTGTGGCACAGGGAGGTGCAAGGGGCTTGTGAATATGCCCATAAGTGTTTATTGTTTTTTTTGTAATCACATCACTTCGAATAAGCACCCTCTTGATCACATCTGCCCCCACACTAATACCGGAGTTGATTATCAATCAAGTACATGACCCTAGGCACCAAAACTGGCACCATACGGCCAAGCTGATCAACAGGTATAATCAATGGGTACAATAATCTTCAATTAATTTCCAGTCCCAAATTTCCCCACTTTCTACCTTGCTCTTACTTCGATTACTCTTATTGTCCAGTCCCCTGAGGTATTTTACTGAGTTCCACCATTCCCACTAGGTTGGGAGCAAGGGTTGACACTGCACTTTACAAATCTCCCTGCTTGCCAGATGAACCAAGTAGAAAATAAGCAGTCTTTGTAATCTCAAGAGGGAGCTTGAATCAGACCCTTGCTATTCCACCCCAATCAATCAAAGTAGGTCTTACTTCCACATTCTGATCCAAGATGTCTGAGGTTGTCTTATCCACCTCATGCCAGAACCTTTCCAAGAAGCGATAACTAGCAAACATATGAACATCATCCGCCTCTCTGTAAGCGCAGTGCTTACATTCAGATTTCCGGTTATCTCTCTCTCCTTTTATCTTGGCCAGCTTTGCTGGGGTCCAGTAGACTCTGTTAAGGTAAAAAAAATGATTCCTCCTCAATGTGGCAGATGTAATCACACAATAAAGCATGCCCTGGAATACTTACCATAACGCTTCCAGCTTCGTGCTTGGCAAGTATCCATCCCAAACCATGTAGGGGGGCCTCATGCTTCCTTCTGTGACTGCCAGAATATACCTGTATCAACATGATACCTCCTTTCTTGCTCTGGGATCCTGAAGATCCTTTTCCATGGTGCTTAACTCAATGGCAGTCCACCCCCTGGTTCTAAGCCAGGCTTTCATTCGGCAAAAGTGAAACCCAGAAAGCACCCCATTGGCCAACTTATTCCATTCATCCCAATAAAGGCCCTTCTGCCCCAGTACAAAATTCCAGTCTTTCTCAGTTTCAGCAGGCTGACCAACAAACTCTGGGGTCCTTTGCGAATCCCACAGCATTGACAGTTCACTATAATACGAGATCTCAATGAGAGATCTGACCCCATACCATATTTTAGCCACAGCCTTCAAATACTTCATATGCACTTTTAAAAAACAAAATAGGGGCCCCAAATTTATACAGAATACCACCTTCAGGAAAATGGTTCAACATGGTAAGGTAAATAAGTTATACTCATGATCTATCAGGGTGAAGAAGGAGCATCCTGTTGTTCTTAAGATGGTACGCCCAACAGTACAATTCAAAGTCAGGGAGACCCAATCTGCCCTTTTCTACCTTCCGCCTTAACTTCTTCCATGAGAGCCTGACCCCCTTCCTAGCCCAAATAAAGGATGAAACTCTCCCTTTGTCGCGTATGCTCTCATTATTCTAATGAGACTACTGGATTTTGAGCAGCAAGACCGTCCATGGTGTGGGAGACTGAGTCTGGCCCACAGTGGGTGACACCTGTCACTCTAAATCCGTGTTTTGCTCCGGCTAACTAGCAGAGCCTCGTCTCTCCTGAAAGGTAGAGATGATTGGGCAGCCGAGCGCATGACATATCATACTTCTCAGGGAAGTCGCAGTCACTCAGGTCGCATCCGGTTCTGTCATCCACAATTCGGTCTCACATATAAATGACAATAAAAGCAGTATAAGTTTTAAAGACTGGTTTAATAAAACAACTGCATTTTCGATAGCAAAGCGTGAGCTGCAATAACCAGAATGACACAATATGACAATATTAGAATGGTGACGATGAGAGTGAAGCATAAGAATAACGCTATCATATTGCCACTTGAATCGATGGACAATTTTCTATCTGAGTCTTAACTTGAGCACAGCATGTTAAGCTCTAATCCTGCACTTCAGGTTCCCCCGGGAGGACATCGACCCTCATACCTGAGCAAAGGCCTGTAGTCTGCGTTAGCATCTGCAATAAAGCATTCAGCATACAGTCTTGGTTCCCTGGCTGTAATCTCCCTCTTGACGTGTAATGGGACTGTGTGTAATGGGAAGTGTTTTTATAATAACACAGCTAATGTTCTAAGAAAATGTCCCTACGTAAGGATGTGTATTTTCTACGAATGTTGGAGACTAACCTTCTACCATGTTCACCGGCAATGTACCAAACTGTAGCCTTGACTGAAGCACAAAGTGATCAAGAATGTCTTGTTTGAGAACACAGTGCTGGGATAAGCAAAACAGTTAGATAGAAGAAATAAAACAAGACGGTAAAACTGGTTATTGTAAAAATAACAATGCAAAGCCGAATAAAATATATCTAGGTCATAGTGCACAGCGGCCTAGTGTATTAAACTAATGTGCATGGAGCTATAACTAAAATGGCCACACAACACCTTGTATCCTCTCAAGTGATTTCAAATAGATACATTATTTAGGTAGAATTGACATTTTACCCAACTTTATTTGGTCATACAGGTTAGGGGAAAATTCCTAAAGTTTCATCTACCTCTTTATAGACTCTATCCATATTTTGCAGATGGGGACCTCTCTAAATTATGCAAAATCGTTAAGCCCAAATATCTTAATTCTTCTGTGATTTGAGCATCCCTATAATCCTGATTCCATACCATTAACTCAGATTTAGTTTTGTTGATTTCATAACCAGACAACTTCCTAAAGACCTTCACCTCTGCCATCAAACATGGAATAGCAGTCTCAGCATTTGATGTAAACAAAATCAAATCATCTGAGAACAAAGCCATCTTTTAAAAAAGTTTCTGACCACAAACTGCGTTATTTCAATATTTAACCTCAGACTCTGTGCTAGAGGTTCAAAATACAGATCAAAACGAATGGGATTCAAAGGACAACCCTAGCTGGTCCCTGGACCAATCCTGACTGGCAAAGTAAGACTGCTGTTCACTAGCACCTGGGATCTTATTCAGTACATTCCGGATTTCATACCCTATTCCAAAATTCTTGACTACAGCCCCTTGATACTTCCAAATAACATGGCCAAGGACTTTGGCCACATCAAGTGTCACAACTGACAGGGGAACTTGTAAAAAAGTAGCAAGGTCAATTGAACTTATCAATGTATGCGTCAGCTCTCTCATTTGCCTCCCAGGTAGAAAACCCTTCTAATTCTCGTTAATTAGAATCCCTGCAACCTTACATAAGCGTGTTTCCAATATAGTTGTAAAAACGTTATGATCACAATTCAATAGTGATGTCTGTCGATATGACTGACACAGTGTTGGGGTCTTACCCCGTTTTAAAATTAAACAAATCTATCCAGACTGAGATCACTAGTTCAGCAAACAGACTATAAAATTTGTTTGGAATGCAATCCAGGCTTTCTGCTTTTTCTCTTTTAAGCTTCTTAAAAGACATCTGGATCTCATTTCCTGTTATTTCCTCGCTTAAGAATTGCTGCTGCTCCTGGGTGAGTTTAGGAAGCTGTTTATCTCACAACCAACTGTCCAGTTCATCTTCATCATCCTCAAGAGTATCTGAATAAAGATCCTGAGAGAATTTATGGAGAGGTAGCTCTATCCCCTCAGAATCCTCAACTGCTATGTCCTCTTCCTCATTCGTAATCTTCCTAATATATTTCCGTGACATATCCATCCTGGCCTTTCATGCTCCCTGAGTTTACTAGCCTCCCACTGCTGTGATACTTTTTCTTCCAACTTCAACCTAAACTTCAATTGAAGGTCCTCCAACTTTCCTTCAAACTTTTCCTACTTTCCCTATCAACTTGCAATACCTTCAGCTCTGTTTCTATAAGAGTTATCTTCTCCACCAGCTGTGCCAGCTGCTATCTCCCTCTCTTCCCCAAGCGATCAAGGAGATCTTTAATGCCCCCTCAGCCAAGCCTTACATGCATCCCAAACTATATGAATTGAGGTGAATGTCAAATTCCTCCTAAAAAAATCCCCAGCACCTTCCCCTATCTCCTCCATAATTCAAGGTTTAAGGAATAATCTTCTATTAACCATCCATCTCCTCAACAGCATTCTTTCTATCAATTTAAGTTTCAGAGAAGTGCTGCATGTTCTGACAAATAAATAGGCAGATACTCTATATCCTGAATTCTCTCTACTCCCACATTGTCAACAAAAAGACAATCAATCCTTGAGTGGTACCCATTCTCCTTACTACAGAAGAAATAACACCTACGGCTCCCCATTACCCTGTGCCAAACATCACATAAATTCAAATTTCTAGCATGGATAAAAGGCAAGCAGTCATTTTTGGGGCACTGATCTGTGTACGGGCCGAGGACCTGTTTGGATTATTATCCATTAAAACATTAAAATCCCCACCTAAAATGACCGGGGCTTTAAACTCCACCAAACTGGAGAAGAGGGTGGACATAGATGAAGCATAATCTATGTTCGAGCCATAATACCTAGCAAATGTATACAGGTTCTGGCAGACCCTGATCTCTGCTACTACCCAGCCCCCTCTCGCATTCAACTCATATCTCACCACTTCAATCCCTACATTAGCCTTGACTAGAGTAGTTACTCTTTTTGAGCATTTTTTCTGGTCTGCAGCTATGATGCTCTCAATGCACTTTTGTTTTGAAAAAGATTCCTGCACTCTAACCTCAATAACTAGGTTTCCTGCAGCAGGATTATTTAGGCTCCTCCCCCTGTGTGCTCCTCCACCAGGAACCCTCCCATTCCTTCCTTCTGGCATTCTTCGCCAATTTGAGCTCACACCCACAGGGACCAATAAAAGAGACATTGAGTATTTTCCCCTCAATAGGGATCTAAATTACACCCCTTGCATTCTTCCTGATGCGTTCTGGGCTAAAATGTTGTCCTCATCATCTGGAGCTAAAAAGTTATAAAGTTTATTAGCCCACATGACTTTCAAAGTTGCTGGAAACCTCAACTGAACCACTGACCCCATTCCCCTGAGGTCCTCCATTTGTTTACTCAGCTCCCACCACCTGTCTCTTGTAGCGCAAGAAATATCTGAACTTACTTTAAACAGAATCTCTTGAACCTGAAAAGACTTTTCCTTCAGAACTGCACCCAAAATGTTCGACTTGACTGAGTATGATTGAAAATCAACCAATATCTTCCTAGGTTTCTTATGCTCTGGGTTCAATTGAAACGGGTCCCAGTGTACTCTTTGAATTTCTCCTACCAAGTCAACAGAGGATGTCTCCTGTGGTAAAGCCTTAGGCCCTCATTATGAGTGTGGTGGTCCGAGGACTGCCACACTTGCCTAGAAGGTCAGATTGCCACACTCCAGGCAGTCCGACTACCAAACTACAACACTGGCAAGCAGACCTGCCAGAGGACCACTGCCCCGACGGGAACATGGTTCCCAACAGCATGATGGCAGACATAGTTGTACTCAGCCAGGGAAGCGCTGAACTCAATGCCACCTGGCTGATTACAAATCCCCTCACCACTAGCCTTTCCATTGTTGTGTGACTGCCAAGGCTGGTGATGAGGGTGTGGTGGGGCTCCTTTAAAGGGAGTCGAGTGCTATCTCATAGTACTGTTCTTGTCTGTCTGGCCAGGGGAAATGCTCTATTACAATGTTCCCACTGGTCAGACCAGCGGAAACATTGTTATAGGATAGGGGGATGCCACCGCCATGGTGGTGGCATCCTCCTTGCAAGTTTGGCAGTCCTGCAGTCGACCAACAAACTCTTAATGAAGCCCTTAGTTAGCAAATCTTTCATGAATGATTCACCATGAGTTCTCCCTACTCCTTCCTTCACACCCAAGATTCTGATATTATTCCTTTGTGAACTATTTTCGAATCTTCTCTCCAACAACTCCTTTTCCCTTTGCCTTAATCTAGCTACCTCGTGTGTGTTCCTGCTTACTGCCAAGTTTTGTTCCTGAACCTTGCTCTCTACTGCATCTGTACACGTGGCCAAACTTTATTTTTTATCCTCTAAACTTAAACATGTTGCCTGTATCTGTTTCTTAATTGGTTTGGAGGTTAGGAAACATTCCTTAATTTTTTGTGTCACTGGGATAAACATCTCCTGTACTGCTCCCCAGCCTGTGGATTTACTCCTGTTGCTAGCACCTGTCTGATCCTGTGAGGGAGACAGCATGTGTAGAAGAAGTTCTAGCTTCACTTTCTACTGCCCTTCCATTCTCACAAACCTGCATCGGGTTCACTTCAGCCAAACGTGCAGATCTGGGCTTGATATACTACCATCACCTCCTTTTCTGCCAATGTCTCATCCTGTGGTTTACCCTCCACACCATTACCCTGACACAAGATCTTACCACCCCTCCTGAAGCCTTTGTGCTACTTATAGCATTGAAATAAGACCTCAATGAAGGTGTTACTCTATATACCCTTATACCTGTATCACTGGTTCTATCCTTGACCACAGAGTCAGGCATCCAAGCAATTTACCCTGTGGTTTCTTTATGTGTCGTGGGCTAACCCCTGCTAGTAAGCTCATCCTGCTGACTTCTCCATCCTCTCCCTCCTACAGATCGAGTGCCTTGTTCTCTTGCTAACAGAGTTTTGGATCGTAATCTGTACCTCTTGCCCGGCACCTCATCCCCAAGTACCACCTTAGCAGTCTTTTCAGTCAGACTCAACTCAGAATTAACTTTAGATATTTTAGTCGGACCCTCAGAGACAGTCTTATCCTCAGATGTTTTGCCGCAGCGTCTATTGCTGCCCAGTTTGCCTCCACCCAATCCTCAGCAGTTCACCACCGACCCTTGTCAATGTTGGTGCTCTGTGCTGACCTTCCCCAGCATCCACGTGAATGTCACAACTGTTTCTGTATCCACCACACAGAATAGCCTCTGAAGAGGCCTTCATTTTGTCACTCATTTTTCTGCAGCCAATGCCTTGAGGGCTCGAAACAAGTTGACGTTAAATATGAGCTGAAGGGAAGAGCGCTCCTGTTAGCTTTTCTTTGTTTTCGAGAGTGAGGGAACCTTATTCCCTGCCCACTCCCTATTTGTTTTTAATATTGACCAAGGCCTTCCGCTTCAATTAAAACTCACCATTTGGAGGTCCTTCATCCAATTTTATCCTGTTTTTTCTCTCTTCTGCCTGTTCTTACTGAGGGGAGGTTTGAATCCATTCCAACACCTACTATGGCACACAATTTATTTTAAGCTCTCCGGCAAAGTGCCCCTTTGTGGGGCCCTTCAGACATTGCAGCGCCAGTCTGACGTAGAGCAGGCCCTATGATGAAGCATGGCATCCATTGGATGTGTGAGGGCTTATGCTTCGAAATATTAGAAGTGTTGTTGAACCTGTGCCTTTATTTCTATTGTTTAGGAACTGTATACTCTTTTTGATTTGTTCAGTATTTAGGGAGGCTGTACACTGGACCTTTATTAATCTCCCTGCCCCCCTTCTTTTTTGTCTCCTCCAGGGGAATCCACAAACAAATCCGGGTACCTCTAGAAGCCCTAGGATGTTGGAAAAAGGGACGCAAATTTGGCGTGGGCAGCTTATGTGCACAAAATGTTCTGAGGGCCTAAGCGCAAACTACCCCAGATAGCCCAAAAAAAGCCTGGCACTTGAGGGGGAAAAGGCCTGGCAGCGAAGGGGTTAATATCCCAGTATCATAAAACTCTGATCATAGAAGTCATACTTGGGTGGCAATAGATGGAAGAGACTATGTGAGGAAGACTAGGATTCAGAGTAATAAAGGTTACCTGTAAGAAATCTGAGGATTACTCCATCATCCATCTACCTCATCTTAGTCAATATGTCTTGAGGGAGTACCCAAGGCAGAAACATAATTTAAAAGCCTGGTGTGGAACATTCTTGCAACTGCTAATCAGGTGTAGTGACATTTCTACATACAAATATGTGTTAATTTGACTCTGCATCACTGTAATCAAAGTTGTGGTGTTTACTTACCAACTATAGGTCATGTGTCTGTACATATCTGAGATCCACAGTGCTTTAAAATAAGGTCAGGAATTAATAAATGCTTTCTACACCTATGATAAAAAAAAAACTGGTATAACTATGAGCAGTGCTAATTAGAATAAAAAGACATACAGCTCTATTCACAAAGGTGAACCTCTATGTGTAATTTATTCATGTGTAAATCTACTCCAGCACTTATGTGTGTTTGCTCTTTTTCACTTTTTCATTTCTGTGTGTAGGGTTGCATGTCTCCATCTCATCAGTTCAGAGGGTGGAGACATCTAAGATGGAAATGATGAGTTATTTTTTCACAGATATGTGGATTTATCTGCCACCAAAGTGGAGTTCTCCCTATGGAACATGTAGAAAAAATAGATTATTAATTTCTCATAAAATTAAATATTAGTAATATGAAACAAAACATAACTTAATTTAAATAAGAAATACTAACCTTGAATTAATAAAATAAAATGTTACAGCACATTAAGTCAGCAAATAAATCCACGTTAAAAAAACCCCTCACTAACATTTGAATAATTATCCATACCCAGTATATGTAAATTAAAAATGTGTGTTTTGTATTGATTCAAAATAATTCAAAATTTATATTGAAAGTTTAAAAGTTTAATTTAATTATTTTTTTAAAGAGTTTAATTATTACTGTTTTAAAATGATAAAATACTTAATTTAATCTAATGTTAAAACTAAAACAATATTTTATATATGTATATATATATATATGCAAAAAAGAGAATAGAGAACTCTGGGTAGTTTAAAGACTTTGCTGTATAAATGGCAAAAGACTTTGTCACTATCTAGCTCGGCGTGGATAGCACTGTGCTGATCCAATGCTTAAATACTTTGCTAGATAAACAGACATTTGAGGTGAGCAAATCTAGAGTGTCGCTGGTGTTGCAGGGTGCTCCTTACTAGAGCTGCTCTCCACCTAAACTTGGGAACTACCCAGAGTTCTCTATTCTCTTTTTTGCATAATGTATGCGTCACTCTAACCCTGAAAGGGATTTGTTTTGATATATATATATATATATATATATATAGATATATATATATATATATAAACAAAGAGAAAAATATATATAATACTCGCACACTCAGTTTTCAGGAACAAGAAAAATCAGTTTAATCTACACACAACGCGTTTCGACTGACACAGCAGCCTTGGTCATGTGATATATATCACCAATAAATTAACCTTTAAATACCCTGTTGACATAAACATAGAAATAATACAATTGACATGTGTATAGAATTAATTTATGAGATTTAGGTCAGGTACTTTGGTCAATTATATGCTATGAGTGTTAATTTTATATTCAAACATTAATCTGATGTCTAAGCTTCCAGTTATTGATTTAACTATTTATTCACTTTGGATATCCCTTCTAGATACTCTGGGTCTGATGAAGAACTACCAAATTCTACTTGTTTTCTTCTACTCATTCTTCACAATTCTCATGTTATTATTGGGTGATCAACTTTGCAGATTTTCAGATAAGAACATTAAAATTAGTAATGTAGATCGTTTTTAGCCCTGTATAAGCTTATGATGATATATGTGCAGTGTATATGTTTTACTATCTGGTTAATTCTCTATTTTGATTTAAAATGATAATATTTTTACAGACATTGCAGTCTAGAAGAAAGAAATATGAATTTTAACAGATAGAGCACTGTTATTTAATGTGGTTGTTTCCCTTTTAAATTTAATAGCGAATTTTCATAAAAAACTGAAAGTAAGATTTTATTAATAATATTGGGGGAAATGATTTGAAATTTAAATAATCATATCTAAATTATATCTAGCAATACTTAGGGGCGTGAACTGATCTTAGCACTAATAGTACTATTATGATAATATTTGCAAAGGTGTTATTTGTTGCACATGTCAATTGTCTTATTTCTATGTTTATGTCAACAGGGTATTTAAAGGGTAATTTATTGGTGATATATATCACGTGACCAAGGCTGCTGTGTCAGTCAAAACGCGTTGTGTGTAGATTAAACTGATTTTTCTTGTTCCTGAAACCTGAGTGTGAGAGTATTATATATATTTTTCTCTTTGTTTAATTAATTACCGGCTTGCTCGTACCGGCTCTCGCACCACCCCTTTGGGCTGATTGAGATCTTATCTTGAGCATTTCAAATTTATATATATATATATATATATATATATATACACACACACACACACACACACATATATATATATATATATATATTTTTTTTAAACATACAAATATTTAATTTACTTAATATTAATTTCTTTATGGCAGTATATTAAGTCCCTGATCCAAAACGTTCTATGGAAGTGAGTTATAGCACCTGTGAATGACCAGGTGTGGTGCTAGATATTCAAAGGCCTGGTTTGAGTACATTAACAACTGTTTTGTGAACTTTTGGGCCATAGTATCCTTAAAATAGTAGTTTGTGAATAGCAATAGTCTTTTGTGTTTAGGTATTTTACAGCCTCTCCCCCTGCCCTTCCCAAATTTATACCTAATTCTTAGTCTTATGTGGGCAGAGATCTCTGCATAGAAAAGATGGGAGAGGAGGTGACATAGGTCTCTGTATGAAAATTTGTGAAAAGAGTTTTTGTAGTACATTGATAGTATTACTGCACTACTATTTTACCTACTACAAAGTTGTGAATAGGCTCCATGGTTTGTACTGTGTTATGCGTAGATAAATATTCTCTGCAGTGAAGTGTTGGCATGAATCAGTTTTTAGTCACAAGGGTCATATCAACTTGAACATTGATTTTTTGATTAATGATAACTCTAGTGAAAGAGGTGTCATCTAGCTGTGGAAGTTGATTTTTAAATGTATAAATGTAATTTAAAAAGTGCTGGTTTGGCCCTACCGTACTCTTTTACATCATAGTACTTTTGTGCTTTGAAAACATCTACAAACATACGTCCTGATTTAGAGTTTGGCGGATGGGTTACTCCGTCACAACTGTGATGTATTTCCCGTCCGCAGTATTCTGAAGCCAATAGGATATAATGGAACTCTAATACAGCAGACAGGATGTATGTCACATTTGTTATGGTGTAACTCCATCTGCCAAATTCTAAATCAAGCCTATAGTCCAAATGACTGCTGGGCTCCAAATTCATCTTAGTTCTTTTTGGTAGAAGATAGGATTGATAAAATCCAAGGCAGAGCACACAGGACTAATCACAATTATGTTACATAACATGACCTACAATAACTAACATACCAATAGTTAAACACATTTAGAATAATCAGCAAACGCTGAAGCCACTATGCTAACTATTGTGGTATATTATGATGTTAATTTTAAAGTCACCACATATTTTATTAATGAATATGTATATCTTTGTATCCCCATTGCTTCACTCTTCTTTTTGAATTTGTAGTGGCTACTGTGGTGTCTCATTTGTTCATAATTTATAACACAAATTCAATTCACACATCCCTTTAATATATTCTGATGCCTAATCTCTGTCCTATAATCCATATTTATGATTAGGATTTTGATTACAACAAATCTAGGTAGCAAAAATGTTGTCTCTTTTTCAAAGAACTTTTTTGAGCATCACAAGAAGAAAATTAGTAAGGGATAAGAGCGAATTCCTTTTCTAATTGTTTCATGTTGCTGGAGTGGAATTTTCAATACCTCATACACCCAGTATAATCATTAACCAAGCCGCTTATTGGTCATATGAATCTTTGATGTTGAGAAAGAGAAATAAAGAAATGTTGTGAACATAAGAGCATAATCCGTCATTAAATAGTTTAGTTCAGTCAATAAAGGGAGTTAGTGTAAGTTAAAGGGTTTTATTTTCAAATCTTTTATCTATCCATCTTTTACTAAAATATTAGTCTTTAAGTCTCATTGTTAAAAGTTAACATAATCCATCAATTGGTATTTGATTATAGAATGTATCAATAGATTAGTTAATATTACAGTCAATATGGTATTAATGCAACAAGTGTGTTCCATAAATATACTCCCTATTATAAATTTGATCAGGATTAAATGAGAGAAGGATACAAAAAGGTGTAATTTCAGCTACCCATTCTGACTAGAAAAATCAGAACATAAGCATAAAGCTTTTGGGTAAAAAGATGGAAAAGTGTTTTCAGCTCTAAATCAGCAGACATAAGAAATAGGCTAAAAGCTCCCATGCAGAGAAGTCTTTGAAAATCAGAGTAGAGCCTCTAGTCAGTGTCTCTGGATCAAGAGTTCTGCCTTTCCGGTACAAGAGCTCTGTATCTCAGCATAAGACAAAGAAGGGTCTGAGTCAAAAATCTCTCTGCTGCTCTAGGGACACACACTAACATATATATACAAATTCCATGTTGCAACAATATTTTCTTTCTTCTTTATGATGACCAACCGGATTTCAGAAGACTCACCATCTTCTTACCGGAGCACAATCATCTTTCAGACATAAGTCCTTGAATGTTACAGAGTGCCTCTTTTGCAGTCCAAAATCCTTTTCTCATGAATCATTCTTCCCGTTATCACCATGTCCTTATGGTGATAACCTTTCTATCAGTTGTCTAATACAAAACAAGTGTCTATTCACTAGCTAACAGTAGCTTCCAAAATGCCAACATTTGCAGGAAAGAAAAAAAAAAGATCTTGCACAACAACTATTCAGTGCCAAAACAGGCCTTTCAGTGTTAATGTATTATTCTCATTTACCGTGCCACCATCAGTTAAGCTAAGTTTTAAGGCAATATTTGTTTTCCGTTTTATAGGCCTATAACATTTACTTTTGCTTACTACAAAACATCAATTTAGCACATTTTTTTAAACGAAAGTGTTGCACATTAATTTCAATTAAGCATTTTGTCAGTGAATCATATAGCTGCAGCAATGTTCATAATACAGTGCCTGTCTTTGAAACATAATTTATAAAGACTGATAATGAACGATCCATGTTTTATACCATGGATACCATGGTTACAGTAAGTATTAATCCCATTCATGTATGACGAAAGAAAATCAAAATGATCACATTGTTATATTTATGCTTTACAGCCTGCTGCTGAGGGCAATAACAGTTGTTAAAGCCAAGCTCCCAAACATGCATTTTAGAGAGGGTGATGGACTTTTACTTCTGTAATAGCCTGAGGTAGAAGGGTTGTAATGCTTTTAGAATATTCCATTCACAGGGAGTAGAATCGCATAAATTAAAAAGGGAGAAAACAAAAGCTGGACATTGGAATATAGAAGAAGGTTTAAACCATTATTGGCCGGAACTACTTTGTTGTCTTCAAAAGAGGTCTCAAAAATCAAAGTTTATAATATAGCCTTACAGCATACTATAGTGAGCTTTATTTGCCTTTAGAGAGCAGCTCCCACTTTAAGGACCTGAGCCTATAGCAAGGTAGGAGGTAACTAGGACATTCTGCCTCATGAAGGCAGAACATCCTAACTGAAAACAAACATTTACATCTCATTATTCCATGGAAACTTTAACTCCTTTCACAGCTCTGGCTGTGTATGTGCACCTAATAGCTACTAGTATGCACACTCAGCAGGAGCTGTGAAAGTGGCCAGAAGTCAGTCCCTAACTCTCCTTGGCCTCCATAAAACTGTTTTTCTTCATTAGGCAAGGCTGAGGGAGACGGAAACTGAGCTCAATTCTCTCCTCTTTCCTTCTGAGGCTGCAGTGACACTGAGAACAATAGGAGGAGGGAGGGGAAAGGGTCTATGTATGCACTTATCTACAGCCTCTGATTCTCTCATACTCCTGTGCAAACCACATAGCCTGTGGAGAGACAGGGGGAATTAATTAAAGGGTGTAGATTGGAACATGGGAAAGTTGACAGCACCTGGCCTTTGCCAGTGTTCATAGTCCACTGCTGCTCCATCGCCTTCAATGGAGCTGAACATGCCAATGTTCTAAATCTACTTCAATCATAAGTTTGGTATTTGTTGGGGCATTAGAAAACTTACAAAAGTAGTTACATCTTGAATATTATTCTGCTGGAAATGAAATCATATTCAAACAAAAGCATCACACATTGTATTTGGGACTCTACCTCTATCTCCAGATACTACGGATTAATTGTGAAATTGCAAGTGGAAGTTCAGATGACCAAGACTTCGGAAAACAATAATTTTCCAAAACCACCATAATACAAAAAATAAAGGACAAATCTTTTATATTTCTCACACATTCCCATATTTGAGTAACTTTACTGCACAGGAATCAGTAGTTTTACTGTAAACTACAGTAAAAACCTTGAGATTTCATGAACGTGAGCCACACTCGTGAGAATTTACCTTCATGAGTCACAATCCTCTTCTGACGTGGCATAATTTTTTCTTTATGAGTCATACCATTTCTCCAATCTGATCTATAAAATATGAAATATCTCCAAGCTAAGGGGAATGCTTCCCCAAAAACAAGCCAAGTGAGTGGCTCCACATGCACTTTAAAATTAACATGTCATATAATCACCTAATGAATAAACAATGCCATTGCTTGCATATGAGTTGTAAGAATTTAAATTATTAGTTGGTGGTGATATCAGGCCTCACCAAGTTACAATGCTACAATTCTATTTCAGGTCTAGTTAGGTCTCACAAATGTAAACCTGACCTCAACCCTTGGTAGCTGTAGTTTAAGAGAAAAGTGTAAAGCATTTATCAGTACCAGAATAGTTAAAATGTAAAATTTGTAGTAGTATCAATACTTTATTTGGTCATGCCTGAGCATCAAAGTGCACATGGTAAAATAAACATTTAAAACAGTTCCATAATATAAACATAAAACCCATAGATGGGGAAGGATAGGGTATAAATAAAAGTTGTTGCTGTAAGATTCATTAAATAGCTCAATCCTTAATATAATATATATATATATATATATATATATATATATATATATATATATATATATATATATATATATATATTGTGGCCTCCGTACCCTAGGGGGAGGTGTTGCTTCCCTCATTTACCAGAAGTCCCACAGTGTCATCAAGTATAGTGTTTCAGGCCGATCCAGTCCAATATTTTAAATGTACAATTTCCCAGTTGGGTGTTTATCCTCCTGAATTAAAAAGCTTTTGGCGCCTGCACTAGAATAACAGCAAGAATCTGCTTACTGAAAATACTATTGCCTCTGTTGTGTCATTTTTTTAAAATTCTTAGGGCCTGCTGATGGTATATTGTCCCATGAATCCATTTTTTTCTTTGTTCATTATACTCTGGACACACCAATAAAATGTGGGCTTCAGTCTCATTTGCTAGGCCGCAGGCTGGGCATAGACTTGAAGCAATGCCCCCTTCCACCTACTAGTAAAAGAACTTAGGGGGAGAGAACCTGACCTAAATCCTATGTACAAACTTTTAGCCAAGGCTGGGGTGATCCTATCAAGGTATGGTTCAAAGCATGGGAAGAGCTTTACCTCCAGGAAGCTGCTCGTCAAGGTACCATGAGTGCCCAACAATGCTACTTGCTTATTTATAAACTCCTAATATTGTTTTTTAAGTATGTCGGCTCAGCTTTACATAAACAATCGGGCTAATCCCAAAATTTGTTCAGATTCAGTCTACTAAACCAGTCTTGCATTGATTTCATCCAGGATATGAGGGAGATGTTGCTCGGAGTGATCAGGTTCCTTAATGAGTCCCTATAGTGACTCAGTTCGTTGGTAGACCACAAGCGGACCCAATAAGCAAGAGGCCTCAGAACTGCCAGGTTTTCCACTCTAAATAAATGTAAGTCCATGTAGAGTGGAGTTAATGGGGTACCTAATGGCAATCTTAGAAGTTTCTTTAAATAATTTGTTTTCTCCAATTATCAAAAAGTCCAGGTTACTGTGCCGCCACAGTTCACCACCGAATAGGGCAGATCCTTGCGCCTTTGCTCGATATACTGCTAACACTGGAGAAACAGATTGTGAGCTGGTTGCATAATAAACCCTAATGATAGCGTTGGAGCTGTGCTTAGCTACTAGAGAGGAATTAGATAGTTGGGGGAGCCATTTCAGATTGCTGGTTAATTTGACCCCTAGGTATTCAGATGATTTAATTCTTTCCAGTATTTTGCCACCTGCTCTAATTGGTCTTGACTTGATTCCCCTCTGTCCAAGAACCATATTTTTTGTCTTCTTCACATTCAACTCCAATCCTCTTCAGTTATAGAAGTTTATGAATTTATCAATTAGAACTAGGAGCCCCATTGGCGATCTGGAGATTAGTAGAGAATCATCAGCAAAGAGCAGTATGGGAATTTTTGCATTGTTCATTCTTGCAATAACAAAGTTCCTTCACCACATCATTCATGTAAAGAGTGAAAAAGGTAGGGGCTAGTAGGCTCCCTTGGCACACACCATGTCTGATAGCAATTTTGTTTGTTAGTTCACCTCTTCGGCCCCAACATACTTGGGCATAGTTCATCGAGTGTAATCTTATGATCAATGTAAGCAGGTTAGATGGAATCCCCACATTCTACAGAACTTGCCATAGCATATTGCGTGGGATCAAGTCAAAAGCAGCCTTGAGATCAACAAAAGTTAAATATAGCTTCTGGCCAGCTAGCAACACATATTTCCAATATAAACAGATCAGCCAAAAGACTTGGTCCGTAGTATTAGTCTTGGGGCGAAATCCTGCCTGTAGCGGGGTCAACATTTTCTCATCTTCTACCCACATGAGCAGCTTCTCTAGAATTTGTCTTGCAAAGATTTTCTGGAGATTATCAATGGGGCTTATTGGTCTATAATTGGAGGGGCAGCTGGCATCCCCTTTTTTATAGATAGGTATGATCTCACCGCCCCTCGAAGACTCCGTCATTTTCCCTCCACCTGATATTGCATTAGTCAATACATTTATATAGGGGCTCCATATTGATGTCTGAGATTTGCATAGATCTCCTGGGATTTTGTCTGGACCAGGTGCTTTGTCATACTTTAGAGCATTTATTGCTCTGAGCGTGTCATCTGTACTAAACTCTAATGGGCCCAGGTCCTCCGTTCCACTCTGTCCACAGATAGTTCTCCCTCTGTGTCCTTCAGCCTCGTTGTGCTCCTGCTCCAAAGCATCAACTTGGTCGTAGAGAAATGAAAAATGGGAGACCCAGCTGTCAGGATCTATGTGATAATGGGGAGAATTTTTAACATCCGATCCTGCTATTGTTGCCAGCTTCCATAAAGCCTGAAAATCTCTCATTTCTACTGCTCTTAGCATATCACGCCATATTAAATCACCCCCCTCTTTTTTTGCTGATTGGAGTGTTCTGTCATATTCCCACCAGCTACCATGATGCCCTCTCTGTCTCCCACCCTTAAAGCCGTTTTCAAATGTGATTTAATGATTTTACAATCTGTTTTGAACCAGGTGGTCATTCTTTCCCTTATCACCATCCCATGATCTTCCCTAAAAAATATTTCTTTTAATTTAGTGAAAAGCCTATTGTGTACTTCCAAGATTGGGATGTCTAAGGGGAGCTAACCCTCGTACTCGGAAAGATGAGAGACAAAAAGGTTATATATTTATGAGTGCAAGTTCCTATTGGCCACCATGAGATACGGTGGTCATCTCATAAGCAATGTTAACTTTCCTTGCTGGATCCCCCATTAATGATAAAAAAGAGAATTGTGATCGCTGTCCAGACGGTTTTCAAATCTCACAACTCCCAGGAGGCCCCACAGTCTAATGTCTAATAGGATGTAATAAATGACACTAGATTGTATGCCCCTCTTAAATGATATGTTTTGGCCATCCCAGAATCGGATATTGTGTGGCCAATAAAGGTTCTTAGGCCCCAACTGGCCATTATTGAAACTATCTTGAGAGCAGAGGCTGAATGCTTCTTGCAGGGGTTCCCAGCCATAGATGGAATATTCCAAAATGTATCTTCTGAAACACTGACCTCTTTCGAGAGGAGAGATGGCTCACATGGTATTTTGAAGTCTCCCGCTACTATAATCTTTATCCCAGTATCCAGATGTTCTAATGTCTCCTCTAACAGAGATAAACTTGGGGCCTCCTCACTGCCTTGTCCAGTCCGTACATAGATATTAATAAAAGCAACATGCAGGACCGAGGGGAAGGTTATAATAATACCCATAATATCTGGTGAATCTATTCGCAGGGGCTTGCGAAGGCTAGGTAGATCATTCTTTACTAAGATCAGCAACCCCCCAGTTGCCCTCCCACGCTTCTGGGGTGGCTTAGCCTCTTTGTTGTATGAAGTATAACCCTTGATAAACCGTTTTTCTGTAGCCTAGGTCTCTTGGAACATTTAGATATCACATTTTTCTATATGAGAGACCCACTTAACGTCTCCCAGTTTATACCTGATCCCGGCTAAGTTCCACAACATCAATGAAAGCTGGTTACTAGGGGTAATATCTTTTGCCTCTGCCAGACTGCTCTGTGACTTCACCCAGCCCCCAACCCAGAGTGTCTATTAGGGGGGTCTGTAGCACTACCCCTTGTGAGACGTGCAGATAGATCATTCTAATCCCCGACCATAGGAATCCTCTGACCCTTCTAGATCCCTTTTACATGATATCTTATTGCTGGTTAACATAGGACTAACATTAGGAGATTCATCAGGAGCCAGCATCGCTTCAACCAATCTTTTCTTATATGAGTACACCAATTTGGGGGTGGACAAGTGAGAATTCATCCCTGAATCATCACCCATGTACAGTCAGTCCACTTTGTCGAGGGAACTGGTAGATGGATATTTGAGTCATGGCTGGACAATTCTTGTGTATATAGCAAAACTCCCCTTTCAGGTTCGTCCAATGTCTCTCTTCCGGGGTGCCCAGTTTCATACTAATTACTAGTGGTGCGCATTCGCCTGGTCGGCCGATGTATTGCTCAAAGCATATGAGATTATTGACCAGAGTCTTAGAGATCAATTGAACTATAATATGGTCATTTGGAGCGCGCATAGTTGAATATCTCTTCGCATGGATGATATCTGATCTTACTATGGACAAGCAATTGCGTTGGTATCTTAGTCACAATGTAACTTTATTAATCAGGGATTCAGTGTCCTCATAAGAGCCCTTACTTAGTTTGTACTCAAATTTATAAAAATAGAAAATATTTTAATGAACAAATAGACACCAACATCACAAAAATCCAATAAGAGGATCCTAAGATATGGATTTTAAAAGTTTGAAGTACATTTTCAGTGCCAAAAAGCACAATGTGCCTGCCACAATCTGGTTCAAAGTCAAAGGTTAAGGCTGACCGCAATGGAGCGTGGGTCAGATACAGAGACCAGGTTTGATCCAGTCTGAAGCTTTACTTTCTGACTTAGGGCCTGATTTAGATTTCGGCGAATGGGTTGCTCTGTCACAATGGTGACAGAAAGCCTGTCTGCCAAAATATAAATCCCGTCCGTCACCGTTGTGATTGAGTAACCCATCTGCCGAAATCTAAATCAGGCCCTTAGTCCCAATCATCAGCCAGGCAAGTTAGAAAGGCAAGGGGTGAAAGGGGGTCCACAAGGCTAGGGGTCCCTCAGGTTGAGTGCCAATTTAGCCATCGACTTGTGGCAGGAAAGCTCAGAGCATGAAAAGTTCAAAATTCTGACCCAAGGAATGTCCCTTACTGGCTTGGTCACCCTCCGACGCCTCCGTAAAAGTACTGTGGTACCAATTTAGATTCTGTGCGAACTACCACCCTATTTCACTGAGACTGATCACAAGGAGCTCTATTGGTTCATGTGCTGTTTATTGGCTATCCTCTCATTTTTTTCATGGAGAAAAGAAGGGCCATGGAAGGGGGGGTAGGACTGTCAAAATCTAAGAAATCCAGACAGTCCATTAGATCTGCTGGGGATAATTGTGTCATTGATAAGATTGACAACTTATTGTCAGAATGTGAGTGATTTGTAGAACCTGTAATCCACCTTCATTCTTCATCTTCCTCTAGCCCCTCTGTTGAGATCCCTGTTTTAAGCCAGAAGAGGATCCCTGGAATGTTTACTCAGTCCAGAAAGTGGTGGTGGGGGGGTGGATGTGAACCGCACACTTCTGTAGAAGCTGCTCCATTTCCTTTGCCTACCCCAGTTTCTTGCATAACTGGCTGTAGCTCAAGACCCTGTTGATGATGGCTTTCCCTGTAGCAACCAATTTGCCCCTTTGTCGGAGTCTCTATCTGACCAGATGTTCATAAAGTTCCCAATGAGGCTGTCGCTCTGAGTTACTCCCCCGAGTATGCCACAGTAAGGCCTACAACAATGAATGAGCTAACTCTAACTTCCCTGGTCTCTAACTTGAAGGGCTAAGTGGCTGTCTTAAGATCACATATTTCTACCCTTACCACCATAGTGAACGAGCTTCTTGAGTGTAACAGATCTCCTCCTAATCCTCATGACTTAAATCCCACTACTCTTAGGTCTCCTCTCCTATATCTCCTACCCTTCCTTCACAGGTCACCCCTACTAAAGCGGGACCCTGCCAAACTCTGCAGTTTCCATACTCGCCTCCTAGGATTCTCACAGCTGCATCCAACATGAAGGCTGGTCCCCCTAAACTGAGACAGCTTCCATTGCCCATACAAGGATTTTCTCCTCAAGTGCATAGGCTTAGGGCCCCCAGAGTCATCTCTGCCACCATTCAGAGCTCTTTTAATCAAAAGAGCATCATTTATGCAAACCTTATGATCTTTGTAACTTTGACAGCTCCCAGTGTTATTGGGGTACTTGTATTATCAACTTTACATATTTGGAACCGAAAAGTGATAGTGGGCATATTAATTTTGGCTCGATCACAATGGTGAACATTCCAAAGCTGAGTTCACATGTCATTAATGAAGGGGAAGATTCTCTTAAAAATTGAGTGATTCATTGGGTCCGAAACATCCAGGGATGCCATTCTGGAATACATGATGACATCATAAACTCCAAAAGATTAGGGGGCTACAATCCCGGATATGACAAGATACAACTGACTCTTAGAGACACAGACCTGGTGCATAACCTGATAACACTTGATGCTGGGACATGTTCTTAGCACCACTCCTCTATCCAGTTTGAAAATACTAGGCCAAGTCATTCTCCTGATGCTTCACACTACTCAACAGTTGACCCCAGAATTCCATTGCTTAGTAAAATTGACTGACTGTCAAACCCTTCTAATCTAAGTCAGCATCAGCCAAAACATCTGTCTGCTGTCCGCAATCAGCACAGTATATTAGCTCCCATTCATGACCCTGCTACTCCATTTACTTCCTCCTCTAAGAACATTTTTCAATCAAGCAGTGCCATTGACGGGGGCTTTACCACACCCACTCCAAGCACCTTAGCTCTTTCAACTCCTGTTTCCATTCCTGGCCCTCAACTAACACCATCAATAGGGAGTGAGTCTCCTGGAACCTATAATGAGACATCTTAAAATGTACACAGGGGCAAGTTAAAGCTTCTTTCATAGAACTTGGTGGGCCTTAGATCCAAATTAGATCTGTTCAACTGGCACTCTTTTGTGGAAGAGTACAATGTATGTCTCTTCCAGGAAACCTGGGCTTTTGATGTGATTCATCGACCTGACTATTTGAACTTTTATGACCCAGCCATCCTGAGTCATGGATGTAGGGCTTCTGGGGGCCCAGTTAGAGCATCCTTAAACTGTCAAGTCACCCAACTACTCATTCCCTGACAGGACATTCTGGCCATTGAAATGACCAGTAAATCTGTTCTAAGGGTAATCATCTATAATATGTACATGAGAGGCACCAAGGGAATGGAGACTTCAAGTACCATGCAAACCTTGGAAAACCATCTTGACCAGCATTCGACCACTTATCGTTTAATATTTGGGGGGCGACTATAACACCTCATTCAAACCTCTTGATGGAGATGAAGTTAGTTTAACTTGTAGTGAAGATCTGGCATGGTCTATTACTCCTTTGAATATTGCTCCAATTTCTAGATGGACACAAGTCTCCAACTAAAGGCCCTTACAACTTAGTGTGGGATTAGGGCCGCTAACGGTCAGAGAACTTTCAACAGATCTGGGGCACACATGTTCAACAAGCTATTCCACATGAACAGGATCGATTACATTCTTTTCGATCTCAGGTTCTGGTCATCTGTTATCGATATGATTGTCCTTGAACGGTGTATGAGCGGTCACAACCCTGTTTCTCTGGATTTATTTGCATTATTTGCCCCCATTCATGTATTTCCTGATCTACTGCTTCTTACCAGGGAATTCACAGTGACATCTACATGTGCTACTTAAAATGGTGACAGATGGTGAATCGCCCAGATTTTTTACAAACTCTTACTGCTGACGTCACTGATGTCTTAGCAGGTTTTCCTGAGGGAGGACCTGCTCCTCTCGCTAAAGTGATTAGTTTGCATGACCTTGTTTTTTAACATGTTGCAGGGTATTTTATTGTCCCGGCCAAACCGACAGTGCGCACTTCTCATAAAAACAACCCCTGTTTCACAAAGGTGTGTAGAAAATTGCCTCTCTCCCTTGCCAGTGCAATTTGTTCAAGAGATCCTTCTAAAGTCTCACTAGCTAGGAAGGCCTACAAAGCATCTACTTATCATGCTAATTGGAACTGGGACTCCCAGAGTTGAAATGCCCTATATGATGCTTGTCTTGATAGAAATTCCATCTTGTTCTGGCAGCTCTTAGCTCGTAACAGTGTTATGGTCCCTATTGTACCTGAAAATAGTGTCACCCCATTCCCACTGAGTTGATTTCATTTTTGACTTCTATTAAGAAGTCTTGAACATATATTCCACTGGGCCTATGCCATTGCCATCCTGCCAACCCTTCTCAATGCCATTATTTGTCCTCTCAGACATGATTGAATATCTCTCGGCTGTAAACTCAAGAGCAGCAGGGTCAGACGGCATTCCGGCTGATTTCTTCTATCCGGTACAAACCTGTGGGCCCATTAAATTATTTTGCTTGCTAATTCTATCACTTCAGGGACAGACATTCCTAAATTGTGGAAGGGCGCAGTTGTTATTCCCATTAATTTAAAAAAGGCGATAGGCCCCCACCTCGTGACTACAGAACTATTACCCCAATCAACTGTATACAAAAAGTATTTTCCAGATGTCTCCTGACTAAGTTGCTGAATTCGATGACTGAAGAGGATATCCTTACCCCTTATCAAGCCGGCTTTTGGTGAAAGATTTCCACCATTGACCAGGTTTACCTCTTTCTTTGTTATATTGGCTTACTGTCACCACTGGCAAGGGTTCCTTGTACTCCGTGTTGTAAGAACTTAGATCTGCTTTTCACCCGGTACCACACTCCAACTTTTGGCAGGTTCTACACAAAACGAAATGCCATTAAATCTGTTTTCCCTGGTTAGATGCCTCCATGAGGACAACTTTGTACAAATCAAGCGGGACAACCAGGGTGAATTGCCTAAGGAAATTCCAGTACTCCGTGGCGTACAGTAGTGTTGTGTCCTGGCCCCCACACTTTTTTCATTGTTTATCAATGACATTGTCTCTTCCTTATCTTTAGTTGAAGCTGATGCTCCTTCTCTGGCTGGTTCCAAGATTCCAATTCTCTTATTTGCGGACGATGCTTTACTGATCTCCAAGACACCAAGCAGGTTGCAGAAGCTTCTCCATTGTTTTGAGGAGTTTTGCCTCGCTTGGAGTCTGGTGATCATTACAAATAAAAACAAGCTGATGTCCTTTAATCTGCACATATCTTTCAGGAATCATTTTGTTATGGGGGGCTCTCTTGAGATGGTTGATTCTTTTACTTACCTGGGTATTACGCTCTCTAAAAGCATGTCCTTGAAACCCCATCTATACAAAGCAGTGATGAAGCTCAGGCGAATGTCATGTGCCCTTTGCAAAGATTTTGTTCTCTCACACCAGCCAAACCTCTCCAGCCCTCCGCATTTATGAGGCCAATGCCCTGGCCTCTGCTCTTTATGGGGCAGAACTGTGGGCCTTTTCCAACCTTGATCTACTCATTAGCGTGGAGAACAAATTAATTTGCAATCTTGCTTCCCTTCCCCCTAATGTCCCCCTGCACCCACTTTGTCACAATTTGGGCTTCAAAAGTCTTGTGAAAAGTCTTGTGGTCAAAGCCAGTCTACATACACCCTCTGCTGTTCTGGAGGCGGCTGTGGAGAACTCCAGAACTAGCTCACTGCACATTAGCTTTACAAGATACTATGAGGCTGACCAATTTCATGAAGTACCATGGCTCTTGTATATTAAAAAAATCACTTAATACTGTTGGGCTGACAGACTTCTAGGAACACCCTGCTTCTTCATCTTTCCCATCTAAGAATGCACTGAAGGGACCATAATGGTGAATGATTCCAGGAAGGCTGTCTCAGCAGGCTGTCAGATGACTTACTTGACTTTAAGCCTGTCAGTATGTACGAGCTGTTTTGGGATTTAGTTACTGTTCC
This sequence comes from Pleurodeles waltl, assembly GCF_031143425.1. Classification (NCBI taxonomy): domain Eukaryota; kingdom Metazoa; phylum Chordata; class Amphibia; order Caudata; family Salamandridae; genus Pleurodeles; species Pleurodeles waltl. The sequence goes on from NC_090451.1 coordinate 343,362,632, forward strand.
TCTCGATTGGAAGCTATACTTCAAAATTTCAGTGGGCACCCTCCCACTGAGATCATTTACAGTAAGGTTGGCTACTGGGTTCACAAATGCTTGCCCAGTCTGCACATGCTCAGTGGAGAGTGTCACTCATGTTTTCTTTGCCTGCCTGTCAAATACCTACCCATGCAGCTTATGGCTGGCCTCTATTTGCAGAGATTTGGGTGTGCATAAGCATTGTATGGCCTTACGTATCTTGTGATCTGGCTCCAGTCCCACATAGGTTGTTCCTGTGGTCAAATGTTTGGGTGCAATATGGAGACTTCGCAGAATGATTCCAAATAATGTGAAGCTATGCTGCTTATTTTATTTTTAATACTGTCAAATTTAGGTCTTTTAAGACTTGATGTATTTGAAACAACATTTTTATGCTAAGAGTGCGGTTTTAATTATTTATTATGTTTGTATATTTTCTAGGTGTGCTTGTATGGCCCTGGTGGCCCAAATAAAGCTATCTTAAACTGAAGTAATGCATTACAAGGTGTTATAATGTAACTCAGTGTTTTTCTTTGGAGAGCCATTCTTGCCAGATTCTGGAGATTTATCAATACTATGGCATGTAAAACTTAAGTACAAATCTCCTAATTTTTAAATACCCTAAGGCCTAACCTAGGGATGACTTATAAGCATTAACAAGGAAGGTCTAGGTTTGGCAAAAGGTTTATTTTTTCAGCTAGAATTTGGAGGTGTAAAAGCACACACTCGGCACAAACAGGCCAGAAGTCCACTTGTGACATTTACTTTATAGGCCCTGGATACATTGGGTACCATATACTAGGGACCTCCTGATATGATAAATATGCCAATCAGGGTCTTTAACAAACTCAACAAGGTTTTGAGGGTCAAAGCTCATGCACTGGGGGTGATGAAGCAGAACGAGACATTTTCTTACATTGGTCATGACAATGTATTACATGAGTCATAAAGCAGCTCCAAGTAAATGCTCCCAACCATCAGCGTTCCCTTCCATTTAGCATGGGATTGGAGCTTTAGTCATCTCTGAATACCTGCAGATTTGAAGTGCCTGAGCTGTTGATTCCTAAGATGAAGGAAGAGACGTTTCCTGCTCCCCTTCAGCAAGTAACAGCATTTGTTGGACAAAAAGTAGAGCCTGCTCAGAATATGGAAGATACATGCAGAATATTTGTTACTGGTGCCTTATCGAATGAGCCATCTAGCCAGTGTTGTCAAAAATCTTAGCTACTCTTGCTTGGCTGGTGGTGCAGTTTCAATTCAAAGTCACTTTACATATCTTTACTTTCTAAAAAAAAACAAGATGTCGGGCAGAGTCGTAGTCATTTGTTTTCAATAGGAATGTCAAAGAAGTCATGGTTGACCCCTTAAAGCAACATTAACATAATACATTGCTTTGCAAATCAGTGTCTAGAGAGAGACCAAAGTATAAATATTGGCTATCCAATGGGTAGGGATATGGGCGTGGGTGGGTGTTTGTGTGTTTGTGATTGGCTGGGTGTGCGTTTTATATAACTCAATTTGTCAAACATAGCATTGTTATTTTTATTTAAATCATTGCTGTGAATTTTCAGTCATCTTTGTGTACAAAGTTTGCAGGCTGAAATCTTGGCATTATCCTCATGTGTTGTGTGATGATCTATCATATGGGGTTTGCTGGTTTACACACTTTATTCTGTAGGTTAATTTCTTATTAATGATCCAGGAGAAGGAATTTCAGTGTTGCCACATTGTTAATATGTACTATGATTAATTGGGCACCGCTCCCCCATTTTATGAATGTTTGAACTGGGACTAATTTTGATCAAGGTATTGGCCTGTCGCTACATGAGATATATGTGTCCTGTCAAGGCATGGATGTGATTTAGAGGTTGTCAGGGGTCGCAGTTGTGACCACTGAGTTGTCCTTTACAACCCCCGGTAGAGTTCCTGCGACCACAGGTAAGGATATATCCGCAGAAATTTGTGACTATGGCCCGCCAAGCTGGGGAGGAATACAAACCCTCTCAGCACCCATGATGCAGTGGGGTCTGAGCCCCCTGTCTTGGGGAGCCCTCAGCCACGTGTTAAACGGTAGTCCTGAGTCATGGGTACTAGAGAGGCTGGTGCTGCTTTACAGAAACGAAACCAACAAGTGATTATTACATTTGGGAAACATTTATAGAACTTTTTTCTTCTTAGGACGCCTGCTCAGGATCAAGAAGGAGTAGCGGCCTGCTCATTTCAGGAGTGGGTGTAGGCTCCTGGAGATGGGCTGGCTGTATTGAGTAGGTAGGTTAGCTTGTCCGCCCTACCACAGTTACAGTGTTAGCCTCCTAAGATGGCCAACAGCAAGGTGGGCTGTCTTTGTCCTGCTCTCTACAAGGCAATAATGTCTGTGATGCACGAGGACTGAAGACTGAAGAGTGAGGCTACAGTTGATAAACAGGTGACCACAGGGAAGACCGTTTATTGTCGGCTATCACTATGCCTACTGCTTCAAAGTAAAGAGAGACCCTGTCTGCCACTGGAATTAACAGAATAGTTTATGACGCAGGATCATAGTTGAGCCTGTCAGAAAACAGGAAAATGTATGTTAAATTCCCCAAACTAGCGTCAGGTTATAGAGGGGCATTGCCCCCCTTAGACACAATATTATTTTACAGACGACTCACTGCCCGATTATAATCGTGGGGTTTGGGAGAGCAATCAGCCATTAAGGCAAAATATTGTTTTTGGAATCACTCGCTATAGGCTTTGGCAGCTTGCAATTGCATGGCTAGCAGAGAATCTAGGTTCATGAATTCATCTCAAAATGTACACAGCTCTTACAGGCAATTGAAGGAGACGGTAGAGCTATCCTTTGCGTACTGAGAACTTGAAAGGTTTGCTGGTAGCCCACAAAGTCATGTCTCTGGCTACATAGCAGTTAATGACTGAGACTTCGGAGATTAGCGAAATCTGTCAGTTGTCAGGATTTATAAAACTCATGCTTCAGATAGCAAAGATATCTTCCAAGCAATACTGCTGCATTGTACGACGGCCTACACATATCAAGCTGTACCAAGCAAGGTGCTCATGAGCACTGAACCTCAGCTGAGAGCCTCAAATACCTGAAAAACAAAAAGATGAAGATATACGGTTGCCACATGTCTTCCCCATTTGTTATTTCGTTTAGTGTGATATCACAATTACTGGTTGTGGTAACGCCATTCCCATAGCTGTCATACTAGCACAAGTGTCCCTAATGATTCCTGAATTAGGAAGTGTTTATGTGCAGTGTGTCTCAACCTATTTCTTTGTTATCATATATACCACCTTCTTCTTCGCTCGGTTTCTTTCTCATACTGTCTCACTAATCCTAGCATCATGTTTTAAAATATAGAGTTTTGAGTTTTTTTCACTGGCAGCCTTATGCAACATAGAACGGAACTAGTTGCTAGTCACAGTCCAGTCACAAGTTCCATTTTGAGTGCAACTTCCGGTTTTGGGGATTATGCTGATGCAGGAATCATGGGTATTTAATCCTGTGATTCGTCGCCTGTGAGACCTCGCACAAATGGTGGAAGCAAACAGCACATGCAAATCATGGATGTAATTTGTTGCAAATTGTGCACCAAATAATATGTGAACCCTGCATAAATGCAAGCCTGCATATTTTGTACCTAATCGCTATCAGCTCATTAGAGACTGAGAGAAAAGTGCAAGAGGCAGTTGACTGAGAGACATTGTGAGACTGCTGCAGTCAATCAATCATTATTAGCTTTATACGATTTTCATGAAAGAAATGATAAAAGCATCCAACAAATTACAAATCCAATGCAGAATAAATTACATAGTTTCTCTACAAAACTGACAGTTCGAAAAGTGATGTATTTGTAAATATTAGACCTCTTTCTGATAGTGTGCCAGCTTACTAAGGTCACCGCTACACAATTAGCTCTTCATTCTGATTAGCTTTTTGTTTCCTAAGGTGGATCAGAGACCACATACCACTGGATATCCTACAGCAAGTCGTTAAAGAGAAAAGTTGTTGTGAGAACAGAAATGCGGGGCGAGATTGTTTATAATACTATAATCACGTACAACAGGCAATATAAATGATTTTCGCGGGCCTTATAAAAGTGCAAAAATCATTATTTGCAAAGTACATTGGATTAATGTGACATCACAGGGACATTTAGCGAGAACGCCATTAAGGTCAGGGAATGTGACTAGGCAGTAACAAATGTCCAATCTTAAAAGTGTCAACAAAACCTATGATGAACATTATGCCCAGAGTTAAGATAGGGCTGCATGCCGTCAGTAACCAGTGCCATTTTGTTGTTGACTACACTGGGTCTCACTAATTCAAAGATAATCTACATTCTTCCAGCTGAGAAAGACTGTTTCTTTAAGTCTCTTCTGCTGATATGGTGAAGTGTATCACGGTTCTCAAAATATTTGACATGACCTATTCCAGACAGGTGAGTTTTATACATTTGAACTATGGAATCTGATGAACCAAAGACAGTTTAAAACAATCATTAATAATCTTACAGTTTCAAATTTCTTCACAGCTTCATATCTTGAAACATAATAAAATTGGTTGCATTCTGATCAGTTCAGTTGAAAACAAAGCCCCAAGTCCAGTATGGCATACAAAGGAGGAACAGCTGTAAGGGACTGAAAGAAGGTTCCTAAAAAAAGCATTCTCTACCATATGCACCAGACTAATTGGGTATACAGTGGGGTTACTGTAACCTCAAATACCTGCCCTGATTAAGGTTACCAACATGCACTTAGCCTTGTATATGGTTAACATTTCTCTCAAGGGTCTTTCGCTACGTTTGGTCGCAAAAGTTAACAGTGCTCAAGTGGTTTTATTAAAATGTATCTTCCTGTTGATTACAGTCTGGTTCCAGGAGCCATGTACCTTAAACAATATTCACTACTAGGAAAAAGTGGGAGTTAAGCTTAACATTACCAACCACAAACTCACAACAATTCATGGCTTTTCTCCCACATTTCATTATAAATGCTTTCCCTAGATTGACATTCAGTCCCAGATCTAGCACATGGTTGACAAAGCAGGCGAGTTACCTCTGCAAACACAGCAGAGTACGGGATGTAAGTACTGTGTTGTCTGCATGAAGAAGGGTGGTTATGGGTCTGTGCCTTATCTGGGGATGATTCCTACAATCTTTTCTCAAAAACAGAGCCCGGACTGTTAATGTACAGGGAGAACAAAAAAGGTGCAAGGACACAATGCTGTCTGACCCCTCTCTCTAGGTCGAAAGTACCAGTGTATTCACCTCTGGATCGATAGTGCACCCTTGTCCTGCCCCCCCCCCCGAATACATCTCTCTAAAGAGGGATATTATCGGGGGTCCACCCCAAACTCTGACAAGGTTTTCCACAATTAGTCAACTCACAACAATTCATGGCTTTTCTCCCACATTTCATTGTAAATGCTTTCCCTAGATTGACATTCAGTCCCAGATCTAGCAAATGGTTGAGAAAGCAAGCGAGTTACCTCTGCAAACACAGCAGAGTACGGGATGTAAGTACTGTGTTATCTGCATGAAGAAGGGTGGTAATGGGTCTGTGCCCTATATGGGGATGATTCCTACAATATTTTGTCAAATAGAGATCCCGGACTGTTAATGTACAGGGAGAACAAAAAAGGAGCAAAGACACAATGCTGTCTGACCCCTCTCTCTAGGTCGAAAGTATGAGTGTATTCACCCCTGGATCCATAGTGCACCCTTGCCCTGCCCCCGAAAACATCTCTCTAAGAAGGGATATCATTGGGGGTCCACCCCAAACTCTGACAAGGTTTTCCACAGTTTGTCATGCAGGACATAATGGAAAGCACATGACACCTCAACAAATGGCAAGAATAAATGATCTTTTTAAATTAGGGTGACTTTTCCAATTAGCTAATGTACATTTAACCCCTGTTCAATTGTCCCCAGACTCCTACGGAAACCAAATTGTAAGTCTGAAATTATTTTGTTGTTCTCAGCCCACTCTTCTGATCTTCTCAATAATATTGTATCTGTGACTTTCACCAGGGAGTCAGTTTTGGAAAATGGCCCTGTGTGAAGGGCCACCCCAAACTTTTTGCCTTCCTCCTCCTCTTTTTCTGACCTAATTTCTGCTGGTTTTAGGACTCTGCACACTTTACCACTAATGACCAGTGCTAAAGGGCACGCTCTCTCTCACCTAAACATGGTACCATTGGTTCCTACCCAATTGGCATATGTAATGTACTTGTAAGTCCCTAGTAAAGTGCACTAGAGGTACCCAAGGCCTGCAAATTGAATGCTACTAGTGGTCTTGCAGCACTGGTTGTGCCACCAACCTAAGTAGCCCCTTAACCATGTCCCAGGCCTGCCACTGCAAGGCCTGTGTGTGCAGTTTAACTGCGACTTCGACTTGGCATTTATAACTACTTGCCAAGCCTTAAACCCTCCTTTTTCTACATATAAGTCGCCCCTAAGGTCAGCTCTAGGTAACCCATTGGAAAGGGTGCCATGTAAGTAAAAAGCAGGACATGTACGTATGTGTTTTAAATGTCCTGGTAGTGAAAAACTCCCAAATTCATTTTCCACTACTGTGGGGCCTGCTCCTCTCATGGATTAGCATTAGAACTGCCCTCTGATCTGGAAGGAGTAGCCCTGTTATGTTTAGTATGGCCAGAATGGTAATAGAAAATCCTGCTTACTGGTGAAGGTGGATTTCATATTACTATTTTAGAAATGCCACTTTTAGAAAGTGGGCATTTCTCTGCACCTACTGCCATCTGTGCCCTACACCCTATCTCCAATCCATGTCTGGTCTGTGCTGGTTCCCAGCTCCCCTTGTGCATTTCGTCCAAACAGCCATAAACACAGGACACTCAGGCATATTTGCATTTATGTGCATACCGAATGGGTCTCCCTGGGCAGAAAGGGTGGAGGGGCTCTCTCTTACACTTCAAAGGCAAGTGGCCTGCCCTCACATGCAGGACTGATAACCTCCCACAAGGATCCTGGCAGACAGGACTTGGCTGAAAGGGGAATTTGTGCACTTCAAAACCACTCTTGGAAGTTTCCCCCCTTCGAAGGCATGTTTGGGTATGCGTACAAGGTCTCTGTCCCCACCAAATCAGGCATTTCTGCATCTACACCTGGACTCTGTCAGAGGGACTGCCTGGCTGCCCAAAGGACTCATCTGAACTTCTTTGCTGAGAAGGCCTGCTGCCCTGCTTTTTGCCGTGCTTTCTGCTGGTCTCTGACTGTGCTGGAAGGAATCTGCCTTCCCCACAAGTGCTCTCCAAAGGTTTGGATTGAGCTTGCCTCCTGTCCTGAAGTCTCAGGGCTACAAAGACTTCACCTAAAAGAATAAAATCCCTGTGCGTCAGAAAATTGAGGCAACATCTGCAGAAATCAACGCAGCGCCTGCCTCGTGGATGAATATTCGCCGTATCACCAACCGGATCGACGCAGTGCCTGCTCTTTCTTACTAGCGTGTCAAGGAGTTTAAATGCATTGTCCAAGGCTGTGCTCCTGGAAATCAACGCATCACTTTGCAGCGTGGAAATAAACAATGCATCGTCTGTGCTGCTCCGACACAGCGTCTTATTTTTCAATGCATCTCCTCCTCTGCAGCCCCGTGCATTGTTATTTGTGATGTGTCCAAGGTACTGTGTGTTACAAGGATTCAACCACTGATTCTTAAGGATTAAGACTTGTCTAAACCTTTAAAAGGTGATATCTCGACCTGTGCATATTAGAATTTTGTTGTTTTTATCTTATTTTATTCAGATAAATATTATCTATTTTTCTAAACTGGTGGGAAGCACTTTTTGTGGTGTTTTGACTGTGGTACTGCATGATATATTGCACAACTACTTTACACATTGCCTTCTAAATTAAGCCTGCCTGCTCTGTTCCTAGCTACCAGAGGATGAGCACTTGATAATTTGGATTGTGCTGTGACTTACCTGGACTAGGATTGTGATCCCTACTTGGACAGGGCATATACCTCTGCCAACTAGAGACCTACATTTCTAACAGTCAAGTAAAGAAATTGGCTTAAAACAAGCTTGAATGGTCCCGTTTCTTATAGATGGGCATTATCAAGGACTCAGACCCGGTGTTTAGAATACCAAAGCGGCAACAGGCACCAGCACCCTGTGAAAAACTGGGTCTCAGAATGTTATATTGGCCTTAAAAGATTGATTGGAATGCAGTCCAGGCCAGGAGCTTTGCCTCCCTTACCACTGATAAGTGCCCTATTAATTACAGCCAGCTTGAAAGATAAATTACTGGTGTCCGATGGTGAGCCCCCTACAGCACCAAGATCGTATCCTTGGAACTCCAAGTTGCAGATAGAATAAATCTTTGCAAAGTAAGCTACCCAATCAGACTCATTGATGGCAACCTATTATCTACTATCCCTTAATAATGGGCCATTACTAGCGCACCAGAAGGCTGAAACATCTTTAGTTAGACTAGCTTCAACAAAGGAATCCCAGGCAGTGTTCTTTAGTACTTTTTTCCTTTCTTTCAATGCTAAGATGTACTCATGTCTATGCCTTCTCAATTCCAGGATGCACTGCTGGGTATTATGAAGGGCTGCCATAAGGTGCTTATCAGCTTCAAAGCATTTGTGATCAAACCAACCTGGACTATTATGGCTGAAATGAGGCAAGGATTTGGTTAGTCATTCTTTATTCCCATAAGATATACTAAGGACAGCCTCCTTCATATCAACATCATTAGAAGAATCATCCAAACAGATATCAAGGGCCTCCCTGTGACCTTTAACCATGTAAAAAAAAAGTTATTAGGGTTGACCAGAGACCAATGTAATGAAACTCCATAGGTGATGGCTAACACAGTATTGTCAATATTACGCTCAGTTTGATTTCTTTTCTGGCTCAACAAGCAGCTTATGTTTACACTCTGAGGATAGTGATCAATCATCGATATGGAGTGAATAGTAAAGTTAGATAATAACATACTAAGTTTATATGAAGAAAGAATATGACCAGTAACACTTTTGTGATCACTACCGTTAAATGTACAGTTTAATGAGGCAGGCGCAATACACATTCATTGGCCAAAACAAGATCATACTTTGACATTATATCATTCACTTTTGCACTGTAATCACTGTGAAGAAAATGGGTTTGATCAGTATTGTGTTTATCACTTGTTAGAAATGGAGTCTTTAGTTTGCAGTGAGTTTACACCCTGTCCAAGTAGGGAACCTTACTCTAGTCAGGGTAAGGGGAATACCCAGCTCAGATAACCCCTGCTCACCCCCTTGGCAGCTTGGTTCAAGCAGCCAGCTATCTCAGAAGCATTGTGTCTTTGGTATCCATAAGACTTCCAACAGGATGTAAGCTCTACTTCAAGCCCTTGGAGAAACTTCACAAGCAGGATGCACAGCAAAGTCCTTTCTTTCTCCTCATGAAGGCAGAAGCAGCAACTGCAGGCCAACACAGCGAAGCACACACAGCAAAGGGGCAGTACTCCTCCACTAGCTCTTCAGCTCTTCTTCTTGGCAGAGTTTCCTCTTGATCCAGAAGTGTTCTTAAAGTCTGGGGTTTTGGGTCCGCTACGTATACTCATTTCTACCCTTGAAGTAGGCAAACTTCAAAGGAAAGCCTCTTTTGTTCACAAGATCCCGCCTTACCCAGGGCTGGCTCCAGACACTCCAGGGGGTAGAGATGGCATTGTGTGAAGACAGGCACAGCCCTTTTAGGTGCAGGTGTCAGTTCATCCCTCCCCACACTAGCCCAGGAAGACTCATCAGAATATGCAGGACACCCCTCAGCTCCCTTTGTGTCACTGTCTAGAGGGAATTCACAAGCAGACCAACTGTCAGTCTGACCCACACATGGATTTCACAGGCAGGCAGAGACACAGAATTGTTAATCAAGAAAATGTCTACTTTCTAAAAGTTGCGTTTTTAAACACACAATCTAAAAACAAACTCTACCAAAATCTGCATTTTTAAATTGTGAGTTCAGAGACACCAAACTCCACATCTACATCTTCTTCCCATGGCAAACTACACTTAAAAGATATTTAAAGGCCTACCCCGTGTTAACCTATGAGGGAGAGATAGGCCTTGCAAAAGTGAAAGCTAGATTTGACCGTATTTCACTATCAGGACATGTAAAACACACCAGTACATGTTCTACCTTTTAGATACACTGCATCCTGCTTATGGGATTACCTAGGACTTACTTTAGGGGTGAGTTACTTGTAGTAAAAGGGAAGGCTTGGGCCTGGCAAGTAGGTACACTTGCAAGGTCGAATTGGCAGTGCAAAACTACACATGCAGACACTGCAGTGGCAGGTCTGAGCATGTTTACAGGGCTACTCCTGTGGGTGGCACAATCAGTGCTGCAGGCCACTATTAGCATTTGATTTACAGGTGCTGGGCAGCTCTAATGCACTTTACTATGGACTTACTAGTAAATCATATATGCCAATCAGGGATAAACCAATCACCAATACCATTTATACAGGGAGCACATGAACTTTAGCACTGATCTGCAGTGGTATAGTGCACAGAGCCATCTCTAGCATAACATGAAAACAGAAGGTCAGAAGGCAAAAAGACAGGGGGAACATGCCAAAAGATGCCAGATCTAACATTCACCATTCCACAATCCTTTTGAGGTGGGAAATGCCATAAATGTATGGTGAAATCATCACCCCACAGTATAAAGACCCTCTTCCCTTCACAACAGCATTACATTTTGAGATCATGGTCAAGCTGAGAGAAAACCTTGAGTATGTCTGATGGTTTTGCATCATTATAGAAGTCACTAAGCACAAAATTTAGATTATTCAAAATTTCAATAAAAAGTATTTGATCATATGAAAAGCTTATCTCTGATTTCATCATTACAATACATTTGAAAGAAAAACAGATAACATACCCTTGTCTCTGCCAACTTCAGAAAGGACTGCAAGTAGGTGAAATGTCCTGAAACCATTAATGTGGATGGGCTCAGGAGCAAGGGTCTCTTGGAAACATAAAATGTGGAATTTAGTTATTAAATCAATCCAGAATGGAAGAAACACTTTAGAGCAGTGGTTCCCAACCTGTGGTCTGCGGCCCCCAGTGGTCCATGACATTCCCAGGATGGCCGCAGGCCTGATCCGCCCTGAAGGTACTTCTCCAGCTGAAGCCTCTCAACAGAACCACAGGCATGTTTTTATAGTTAGTAATTCCTTTGTGCAGCAGAAGAAGAAGAAGAGCTTTATTCGGTATGAAATAATTCAACCCTTAAATTACATAAACAGCAGTAAATAACCGTAATATCAATAAAACAGTAAAATCAGCATATTCATAATTTAAAAGTGGATCAAACGTCATTTTCAAGAATAACGATCTAGAGCGTCCCTTAAAAAAACTCTAGGTTATTACGCCAGGTAATGGCTCCCCTCAAAAACAATCCCAAACCCCTCCATACCAATGCATCTAAGGCCATTTGCAGCCACATAAAAGCAGGGCGAAATTGCACAAATCCCTTTGGACTCAGCAGGGATAATAAAAAACGTATTCTAAAAGGTGCATAAAAACCACAGAATAATGTAAAATGGGACATGGTCTGCAGGGACACCCTGTCACAGGGACACGGTCTGATAGATTTTACACTATACTGACCTAATGGGAAGCAAAGATTATTCCTAATGACCCCCAAACGGAATCGAGTAATAAGAGTCCTTTCCCTCAGGTCATTTATTGCTAGTAGATAGGGCTCAGGACCCACCCCCATCTTTAACATAATAAAATCCCTGACCGATTGTTTCCCTACTTCCTTACCCTCTCTTTCAGCCCTTCGCATTCTTAAGAAATTCTCCTTCACCCAATTCCTATCCTGGCTAGTCAGACCCTCGGGAGAATAAAACAAATCCAGCCGCCCCAGCTCCTGTGCTACTTTTCTTATTTACATCAGCCAGGGAATGCATTTTACATTATCACAGGCCAAACAATCCCTTAAAATCTCTCTATTAAAAATAGCAAAATCATTTCTCCAACTCGAAATCCATAACAAAAGGGGAGCCAACTGAATAGTATCTTGCACACACTCAAGATCTAGTTCTAGATGTAAGCAGAAACCAGAGGTATTTTGACCAACCCCCAATAGTCTTCTACAAAAACGATTTTCTTCAATAATGGGCACTCGGGTGTCCATATACCCCCAGAGTGCTGCACCATACAACAGGACATGGAGACATTTTCGCCTATAGATTTCAAGCGGAGGCTTAATGGGTTTGCTTCCTACTCTTACAGCAAAATCAAAAGTAGCACCAACTGAGGCATGGAAGAGCATACTCCTTCTAGCAATAGAAGGTTTCCATGAGCCTTTATCGTCAAAGATTACCCCTAAATATGGGAATTCATTGACCCTGCAGATAGTTTGATCATCAACCTTTAGCTCCCCAACCCTGCTCAGAGATTTACCACATACCATACAATGCGATTTCATATAATTTATCTTTAGGCCCAAGCCTGACATATAAGATGCATAGGCTCTAACAGCTTTTCGAAGACTGTTCATAGTGCGGGCCATAAGGACCACATCATCCGTATATGCCAGCACCGGGACACTAGTGCCATTCACCTATGGGACATCCCTACAGTGCTCCACCAAAAAATCAGACAGTCCATTAGTATATAAAAGGAACAGAATAGGGGCCAACACACAACTCTGGCGAACACCCTTGGTGAGCCCAAAAGTCTCTGAACATTCCCCATTTGTCCCCACCCTCACATTGGCAACCGATCCTGAGTGGAGGTACCGGAACAGCTCCACAATATCAGGATCCATCCCTAACTGACTTAACCTTTCCCACAATATGGACGATTTACCTTATCGAAGGCACATCTGAGGTCCATAAAGGCAAGATAGAGGGTGTCCTTCCTAGCTTGCGTATATTTCCCAATCATCATCAGAAGATTGAGGCACTGTTCACGTGTGCCAAGACCTTCCCTAAAGCCATACTGATCCCGGCTCAAAATATCCTTTTCTACCATCTAAGCTTCACTACACCTTAAGATGATCCGCCCCCAAATCTTCACAGAGGAGTCAAGTAGGGAAATAGGGCGATAGGACTTCGGGTCATTCCGATCCCCCTTTTTAAAAACTGGAATGATACCGGCCCTCCTCCAAGAGGTAGGGATTCCCACAGTAACTGCTGCGTTAAGAACATTTAAAAGAACACGTGCCCATAACTGAGGGCAAGGTTTGTTCAAATCCATAGGTATGGAATCCGGGCTTTATTACTAGCACTGCCCTGGAGTGCATCAATAACTTCCTGGAGCGAAAAGCTAATCGCTATATTGGGAACCACCATAGACTCTTTTTCCCAATTATTTCTTATAGGGGTTCCCTCAAAAATTCTACAGAAATAATTTACCCAAACCTCCGGGGCAATATTACAACCCAAGCCCTCGGATGTCTCTGTGGCAAAGGAACCTCTGTTTATCACCTTCCAGAACAAGCCAGGATCCTTCATGACTGAGGCGCCCTCCAATTCTTCCCAGGCCTTTGCTTTAAATCTATCCTTACTTTCCCTCAGGGCCCTTTTGTACTCAATTCTTGCTGCTTTCACCGCAGGCCTATCTCTGGGATTTCCTTTGAGGGCCGTTTTCATGTTTGCCCTGGCATCGTAACAAACCTTATTGAACCAGCCACCTCTGGGCTTGTTAGGACATCTGTCTATCAAAAATAGGCAGTTTCTAACTACTATGTTTACTTCAGCTATTGCATCCATCGCTTCTTTTGGGCTCGGAGTCTCTCTCAAAAGTATGTCCTTAAATAGGGGTAAGTTTCCCCCCACCACCCTCTCAATAACTTGTTGGGCATCTACCTGTTTCCAGCCAAGTCGCCTACCCTGATCTCTTATCTTTACTGTTACAGGACAACCCCGCCCTAATTTACTTAGAGCCCCTGGAAGTTTAAAGATACTGTGAGGGGGTTATGACCACTCATACATTCACCAAGCACCTCTCCACCAGTAATCAGATTTTTCAGAGACGGAGACACGAAGATGTAATCAATTGTGGTCCCAAACCCTCTACCCACAAATGTTGGGAGCTGGTGAAAATCCACTGCTTCGCTATCCCGGAAGTTCAAAAGGCCCAACTTCCTAAGTTCCTTGGTCAGAACCCTACCTCTCATATCCTGAATGTCATCCACCAAGTAATCCCCACAGTCATAATCAAAGGGATTTACCATTGTACTGAGGCGGCCCAGCTTAGCATTAAAATCTCCCGATACAATGGCACAGAATTCCAGTCCCACCTCCTCCATTCTATATTTCAGCACCTGGAGAATGGAGAAAAGGATCCCAATTTGACACCCCCGTCCCATACAGCATTATAAAAGTTAACCAACAAAATATTAAAATTATTAGAAAAAATTACCCAAACAGGCAGTATACCCTGGTGGTTACAATTAATTTGTAAGGCAGCCACTATCTTGGAGAAACGTATTAAGGTAACCAGGCCCCCTTTCGAACGACCTCCGAAGGACTGAGCTGCTGGGATGGCAAATCTATCATATCCATCCCAAGCAGCCAGCCCCTCAGACCATGTTTCCTGCAGCATAATAATATCATAATCAGCCACACGCCTAACCCAATCCTAGTCAGATATTTTGGCATCATACCCGGCAATATTCCAAGAAATAAGGTTGCACTACGAGCCCACCCCCTCCAACGCAATCACAGTCTTGGTGCATTGTCAATCCACCCCTACCAAATCCGAGGTTGTATTGTAATCTGTTCTCCTGCAAATCTTCCACGGGGCATTCTGGCCTAAGGCGGGGATCCTACCAGGGTCAGGAGAGGGATCAGCGCCCAGTCGCACATGATTGTAAAAGTACCCCAGGGGGGCCATACCAACTGAATCTGCCCTTAGATAGGCCTGACTATATGAGGAGAGAAGCCGTTGGGCCAGGCCCGGGTATCTGACATTTATAATAACACAATCCTCACCCCCTTCTTTTTCCATTGGCCCAATCCAGTCAATTCTTCGAACAAACAAAACATCTTCAAGATCCTTACACAAAAAATTTAAGTTTTTGCTCAGCCAATGGACAGTTTTATTTTTTAGTTGGGCCATAGATTCTGTTACCCCACGGGCCAGAGCAGGAACATTTTTCAGTACTACCACATATGGGGCACATGCCGGGGGGAGATCCAGACGGGCCAATGACACCTTTTTACTCAACGGATTCTGATTGGGCTTCCCAACCAGCTTTGGGCAGGCACCCCCAACCACTGCAGAACCACGGTCAGGCTGTCTTCCGAGGCTAAGACCATTCAAGGCCCCACTGCCCATTGGTGGGGCGGTAGTTGGGGCCAACACAGACTGGATGCAGGCACCTTGGCCCCCAGCACTCGACAAGTTATCTGGATGCTGAGGCAAATTTCCCAGGGGCCCAGCATTTTCCTCCTGTTGATTCTCATCCTCGCTGGGATGAGATACGCAACACAGGGCCTTACACCCCGCCATAAAATGGCTCCCTTGGCTTTTTAATTCACCTAGCCGAGCAACTGCTTTTTCTATCACTGATAGTTTTGCCATCACAGGTGTAAAGATACCCTCAATCATCTCCTTACGCTTTAGCAAAAGAATGGTTGTATCACAGCCCATTGGCTCGCTGGATTTTATACCACCATATAGCTCCTTGGAACTATCCACAAGAGAAGCTTTTGTTTTAGGGACAGATTTCTTCAGTGTCTTTTTCTTCCTTGGCGGGGGGCTGCACTTATCCATAGAACAGGCCACAGAAGAAGACAACAGAAGCCTTTTACTTCTTCTCGAAGGCCCTGGGTTGGCAGAGTCCCCTGATTTCTCTGCATGGTCACGCTCTGATACAGCACACAGTTCTCCTCCATGGTGGACCACCACTCCCTCGTCTTCCTCCAAAACCACTGAGGGATCACTGGCTAACGAGACATGACCCCAATCCTCCATCTCCATAAATAGCCTCCTCTCCACCAAGTCAATTTCCTTGGTCACGACCCCAACCGCTCTCGCAAGAAAGGAGTCCAGAGTTGTATTTACATTACCCTGCCTGCCACCTCCCCCACTCATGGCTCCAGATAGTTGGCCCTTTTTCCGCCCCATTTAGCAAGCTCCTCACCGAGGGCAGCAGCAGGATACAAAATTGGAATCAAGGACTTCACGCTGAAAAGTCTCCAGGCCCTAAAGCAATAGGTAGTCACGAAAGAAAAAAAACTCACCATCCCCGGCAAGATGAAAGGGGGGTGGCCCAGCCCAGCCTCTGACGGTCGATGACGGGCGCAGGATGGGCCCGACCTTGGCCCGGGCCTGGCCCGGGCGCGTCCCACGAAGCGGGCACACGAAACAAGTTTAAATTGGCCAAAGGTCCCGCCCCCTGCCGCAGCTGGTGTCCAAACGCACGTCCCGTGGAGCGGGCGCACGAAACAAGTTTAAAGGGGCCAAAGGTCCCGCCCCCTGCCGCAGCAGGTGTCCAAACGCGCGTCCTTTGTGCAGCAGTTATAAAGCACTGTAAAGTTCCTTGTACATCCAGCAGCTTTTGAGCAAAAATAAAAGCGTCAAGATAACTCTGGTGTTTAATTTACCTGTTGGAGAGAGATTGGAGTTTTGTCTAGTGAAAGTTTTGACTCATCTAAGGTAGTGCAGCTTGTTAATATGCCTGATTCAAAGAATGTATATCATGCAAAGAACAGTATTTTATTTGCATAGCACAATGGTTTACTGCTTTTGTCACAGAGGTTCTTTTGTTATTGTGCAGTTCATAAGTTATATTTGTAATCTAGCACAACAATCTATGAACTGCAATCAAATTGTTGCATGCGAACTGCATGGCACAAATTAGAAAGTTATGTTTTCTCCCAGTCTTTCATTTTCCTTATGCTGCTCAAAAAGGTTTGCTTGCTAGAAATACATTATTATTCTAAAAGTCAACGCTGACCACTGTGTTATCTTCTGAATCCTGGGTTTGTGCATCTCCAGAGCAAGCACTCTTAGAAAATGCCTACCAGTGTGGATGACATGTGAATCGTTTACCTTGTAGTCTCCTGTAAAGTGCTCCAACACCCTACACTGGTATGAGAGGTGCTATAAAACAAATGAATTACATGTGACAGAGAGGCTATAGAGAGATGAAAGGCACTTATTTGAAAAAGCTTTCTTAGATCTTATGTACCTAAAAATCGCCTGGGAAATGTAGAACCTGACCTGAGGATTTAGGTTTCCTAAACAAAAACAAATATTGAAAAGTTAGTCGCCAAGATGCAGCGCCAATCTTCCCATTAACATTTTTTTATTTTTGCATATATTTTTTATATAAAAAATAATTTTTTGAATATAAAAAAAATAATATCTTCAGTAATTCCGGTATTTGTTTGGTGCATGGTTGTCATTTAGGGGTCACCAGGAGTCGCAGGTGCAAAGCCTGGCTTGCCCTTTACTACCCATGGAGCTGCTTTTGTGACCCCTTGCCTCAGAGATGGAACAATTAGTGCCACAAACACAGTGATAGCTGGTATTACCGGTGCCACACTCCAGCCTCCTTTTCTGCTCATTTATTTTACAATAATATTGAATAATCATCTATCATTCACTATTAAGGCAATAAAAAAGTGGGCAGCACGATCTGGAACAGAACCTTCACTGGCATCCTAGGTGAGCAAATTAAAATATTTTTCAGTATATGTTATGTGAGTGCATGTGGATGAGAGAGAATTTATGTGATAGAGCATGTGTATGTGTGAGGATGTATGTTAGTATGTGGGATAGTGTGTGTGTGTGTGAAAGTAAATGGGAATGTATAGGTGAGTGAGAGAAAGAATGAGCCAGAGAGTGCAAATGAGTGAATCAGGGTGAGAGTGAGTGCATGCCTTGTGATGTCATAAGGGTTAAGGTCATTTGACATCACTTTCTGTGACATCACTGAGATCAAAGGGAATCTGATGTCACTTTTTGGTGAATCAACACCATTGCTTTGGTGTACTTATTTGTGTATTTTTTGTGAATTACTGTTTCAATGTTTGAATTTTAAATCATACAAACTGCTTGGTGGTACTGTTTCACTTGGGTTCCTCAGGAGTCAAATGTTGAGAACCACTGCTTTAGAGTGTAAGCCTGCCACTATCCAAAATAAAAAAACTACAATGTGGTGGGCACCCATGGACCTTGGCCATTGGAGCGAAGAGAGCATGATTTCCAGCGCTAGAGGAGAGAGAAGGTAAATTAAATCATGACATTAATGAGTGGTCCTTAAAACTGAGTAGAGATGGCCTGGTGCACAAGGCCATAGGATCAGCAGGTGGGTCAGTCTTCTCTAGTCTAACTGAAAGTCAATCTATAAGCGATTATTAGCAGTGACCATAGGGTGACGGTAATAAGCCTTTGTGAGATTGGGACCGCGGGCAGATCATGACCAATCATTGAAAGTAAGAGGGCGTATAAATAACCAAGTGGGAATGATCACACTTGATGAGAAGAAGCATTCAATAGACTAGTTCTGCACAAAATGTTCTCTTCCAGACTAGGGGATTTGAATGACTTGAATGTGCAATTGCGGTGAAGTGCTCCCCTGCCAATCCAACTTGCCCTCCTGACCATTTTTATATCATCAAAATGAGCCTTAGTCAGTCCAGTTTGCTTGCCCAGCCAGTGGGTTCAGTTCAGCATTTAGTTCACATTGTTGTGGGAAAAAAAATAGCCTAGGGCTGTCTTTCTTCTTTCATAATGCAATATTTGGCAGCTACAACATGAAACAAGCTGTTGCTGGTAGTGCCGGTGGTGAGTGTGACCTGCAGGGGAGAACTACAATCCCCATAGTACCACTTGCCTGGCTCTGGAATGGGGGCATAAAAGCCTGCTCAGGCCCAAAGGTGGGGGACGCTGTTGCTGGTTGTGACATGATGACGGTGAGCTGCAAGGTGACTACAACCCCATAATACCACTTGCAAGCCCAGGAGGAAGGGCATAAAATCCCACTTGGACCTGCAGGTTGAGGACACTGTTGCTGGAGGTGCCAGTGAGCTGGAAGGGGGACTACAACCCTCATAATACCACTTGCCAAACCCAGGAGAAGGGGTATAAAAGCCCACGTGGACTTGTGGGACGCTGTTGCTGGTGGTGCTAGTGGTGATGACGAGCTACAGGGGGATACCACCTCCATAATACCATTTGCCAAGCCCAGGAGGAAGGGCATTAAAGCCTGCTTACACCAGAGGGTGCCGGATGTTGTTCCTGGTGGTGCAGGTATTGACAGAGAGTTGGAGGAAGACTACAAACCCCTTTCTACACTTGTCAAGCCCAGGAGGAGGGGCATAAAAGCCTCCATGGACCCGTGGGTGTGGGACGCCCACAGGTTTGCCTGTGGTTGTGCCCAGGCCAAGACTGGGCCAAAAGCAGGCCCACCTGTGCCCATCCACAGCCAAACATGGCTGGGCTGGTCCTATTCTCTAACGTATTCAAGAAGCCTTTATTCTTTCTGTGTCATCTGATTGCAACTAACACATTTTTGTTTTTCATCAAGCCCTCTGGCACCCTTTTATACAGAGAGTCAGTACCTCGGTATAGGAGATGTGGAAAAGAAACGTACCCTCTAAAATCCCTGATGCACCAACAGTGCAATTATTGACAGTTTTTTGGCTAGAGCTGTGGGGATTATTACAAAGGAAACTGATATAGCCTGAAGGCTCCTATCTTTGGACTTGTGACTCACCTTAGTTCACCCTTTAGTGGGTGTTCCTGCTCAAGATCAAGCTGCACAAGGGGGACCCACAGTCCCTATAGAGGGTGAGGTAACTTTCCCTGCTGAATATGTTGATCCTGCTCAGGGTGCCCAAGGACAAGTGTCACTCCATAGTCGAAGTCCCATCACCAACCTCAAATGAACATTAGAAAACATTAGTGCAGTTCGAAAGGGTACCAGAAATTGCACCAACTCTGTCCCTTTTATGGCTTTCGATGGCGATGTGCAAGAGCCCCCATGCATGACTGTCTGGGCCTCTTTTTTTCTCACAACTCAATGGAGCCCTTAAATCATGTTTGGTGCCTTTGTTAGACAGGCTAGCCAAAATTGAAGTGAAAGTAATAAGGATCTCCTATTATTTTGATAACTGTTCCAGCCACCAAGGTTTGGGCCTTGTGACGTCTCATGCTGAACTCTTGTCAGTCCCCTCAATGCCTGCAGCCAATGAAGTTAGGGCTCTGAAGTGACCAGGCTTGGGTACTGCTCGAGCTGTTATCAGAGGGTCCCCAGTAATACCCTTGACCTCTCGCACTCAAGGGCTTGCTCCAAGAGATCGGGACGTGGGCTGCTAACCCCAGGATGCTAACATGACTTACCATAACATTACCTAGCCTTAGTGTTGCCTTAGTGTTGCCAGTCCACTTATTAACCTTCTGCCAGAAAGTTGTCTGTTTTATTGGTCCTGGGGAATGTTCCAAATCCTGTGAACCCCTGTGCAGAGGCTTACAACCAGCTTAACATCAAAATGTGTCATTGGTTAGCTGGCCACACAAGCTTTACACTGCAAAACTTTCCGTTATTGGGATAGTTCAATGAATGGACTGGATTTCCCCCTCTGAAATGACTTTTTGCAGCAACTATATCATTATCAACTTTAAGCACTCCTATCTTGTCTGCCGAAATGATTAATCTACATTAACAGACCTACCTTGCAATTGGTAACCTTAGGGTGTTTTTACAGGCACTTGAAAACTGGGCCCAGGCCATTTTGCCCCCATCCATGACCAGGAGGTAAGACTTTAGTCCCCTGCTCCTACATATTCATGCCATTAACTGACCTAAATTATCTGGACTAACATCATCAGAAGCTAGTTGGCATTATCCTTCCCAGCAGGAGTACAGGATCTGCCCTGGTCCAGCTAAGGCATGCCCCCAATGTAAATGCTGATCCTCTGGATGCTATTGGTCTCAGTGGGTAGGATGAGTGGTGCACCAAGATAGGAATTAAACACCCTTGTGCAATTCCCCCTAATACTATTGTTGGAGATCACTCTGTATTTAGGCCTAATTTAATCTGTTGGAATGTGGCTGGTATAACTTCTAAGCTGGCGGATGAGGATTGGCTTGGCTATAAAGCTGGGTTTGTCTTGTTTTGCTCCAGGAAACATGGTACCTGGATCACCTAATTTGGGATGTTTTCTAGGCTTTTGAGTTCCTGCCCAGAGGTCCCTTAGATGCAGGGACAGAGGGGGCCTATTGATTTTGGCCCGTACCACAAGTCATTTTTAGATATACCCTATTCCTTTCCGTCATTCAGTGATGCAGATTTTGTGGGTAGTGGTTCCTAGTTTATTTGACTTTTGCTTCATCAATTTTTAGAACTCGTGGGACTTAACAATTCCTCCTGTCTTGTAGAAAGATTTTTTTCTGTCATACACTGTTTAAAGAGAAGGCTCTCAATTGTATCCTCCAACTTTAATAGTCTAATTGTGGGGGATTTTAATGCTAAACTGAGGTCCACCACAACTGTTATCCAGCCCTGTGTGGGACAAAGGCTTCTCTGGGAATGAAGGCCATAGTGGTAAAACATTGTTAAAGGTCCTATTAGAGTTTGATTTGTTGAATGGAATGGAACTTACAGGGAAATCCTGAATCTGACACCCCCAATTTCAGTGGAAGCAAGCTTTAGGCTATCATCTTGACCCTAGAGTTGGAAGAGGCCTTGATTACTTTTCTCCGGGTGCTACATTGTGAGTTTACTGCTTCTGTTAGATATGGCCTAGGTGGTGAATACACTGATGCCTTTGAATTACACCGCTGTGTCCGCCAGGGCTGTGTATAGGCCCCCATTTTGTTATATTGTATATTGACTGGCTAAACACTTCCTTGGATCATGGAAGGTTATGCCAACTGTTAGACCTGGAATCCTTTGCGTGGTTTACCCTAACTTCTTCCCCTCTGACCTCCTGTTTTTCTAACTCATTTTTGCTGGCTTTTAGGATTCAGGGCGCTTTACTACTGCTGACCAGTGCTAAAGTGAAAGTGCTTTGTACTCTAAACATGGTAACACTGGCTTCTCCAAAATTGGCATATTTAATTTACTTGTATGTCCTTAGTAAAGGAAACTCTAGGTACCCAGGTCCGGTAAATTAAATGATACTAGTAGGCATGCAGCACTGATTGTGCCACCCACTATAGTTGCCTTTCAAACATGTGTCAGGCCTGCCACTGCAGAGCCTGCGTGTGCAAATTTAAACTACCATTTCAACCTGGCAAGTGCACCCACTTGCCAGACCCAAACCTTTCTTTTTCTAAAATGTAAGTCACACTTAAGGTAGGCCCTAGTTAGCCCCAAGGGCAGTGTGCAGTGTATTTAAAAAGTGGGAAATGCACTTTTAAGTTTAGCATGTACGAATAGTGAAATAACTCTTACATGTGTTTTTCACTATTGCAAGACCTATTTCTCCCATAGGACAACATTGGGTTACCTTACTATGGCCCTCATTACAACCCTGGCGGTAAACCCGCTGACCGCCATGCCGACGGCCACCAACATACCGTGTCCTCGGCGGAAATCCACAGCGGGTATTATGATCCACACTGAGAATTTCGCCATTATACAGACACCCCCACAAGTCTGTCACACCAAATGTCAGTGATAAACTAGCGATAGCAAAACGCACACCGTTACGCCAACAGAAATAAGCCCACAGTATCACGACCAACGAATCAACGTGGCGGTCATTCAACCATGGTAATCCATTGGCGCTACACACTGCTGCGCTCAAAATACACACACACTTACAAAACTACACCACATTGGACAATTCAAAATACACACACCTGACACACATATACACGCCACACCCACACACTCTCACCACTATAAAACACACACCCACATTACCCACAACCCCTTACATCAAAACATTTGGAAGAAGCAGAGAGAGAGAAAAGCAAAGACCACACTAGCATCCAGAGCCACACAACACCATCACACATACTCCATCCACGCACATCACACCACACACCCCAACATATCACCCCACACATCACATCAACCATCACCTCACACATCACTCACACCACATCATGGCACCTCAAAGACACCCCAGGTTTTCTGAGGAGGAGCTCAGGGTCATGGTGGAGGAAATCATCCGGGTAGAGCCACAGCTATTCGGATCACAGGTACAGCAGACATCCATTGCAAGGAAGATGGAGCTATGGCGGAGAATTGTCGACAGCTTCAATGCAGTGGGACAGCATCCAAGAACAATGGATGACATCACGAAGAGGTGGAACGACCTACGGGGAAGGTGCGTTCCGTGATATCCAGACACCAGGTAGCCATACAGAGAACTGCCGGTGGACCCCCACCTCCTCCCCCACAACTAACAACATGGGAGGAGCAAGTCTTGGCAATAATGCATCCTGAGGGCCTCACAGGAGTAGCAGGAGGACTGGACTCTGGTAAGGCAAATCTTTACTACTATGTCCCCCGCCCTACCTGCATGCCATCACAAACTCCTACACCTACCCTCACCCCCATCACTCAACCACCTCACATATACCACTCTGTCACAACCCAGCTTTCCCAAAACCAAGCCCTGCATGTAACACCAATGCATGCACACCCATCACAGACATGCATGGACACCCATCATCAAAGCATGTCTAATAGAGAGACTCACCAAGGCCACAAAATCACCACTCACACAAGGGCCAAGGCGATAGTGCAAGCACAGTATTAGAGGGAAACACACCCATTGCACAAGATGGCACACACAGATAAAATAACAATTCATTTACACCCCAACAGGACCCCTACCCAACGTCACCAGACAGGAGGTGCCAGCCACATCCAGTCCCCACACAGAAGAGGCCCACAGTGACAACAGCATCTCTGCACTGCTGGATCAAGATGACCAGCCTGGCCCATCAGGGACCTCTGGACAGTCGGTTCCCCTGCAACAGTCCCAAGCCACCACAGAACCTCCCCCCTCAAGAAACACCAGCACAGCACCCACCCAGCGGGCCCATGCCACTGTCCCCAGGACACATCAATCAGCAGTGTGTCCACCACTACAGGGACCACTGGCAACCCCACAAACCCAGGATGATCAGGGACCTGGGGTCAGTAGCAGTAGGGCACACGGTTCAGGGGATGAAGGCACAGGACAACAGGGAAGCTGTGCGACAGGGGGAGAACAGGCCAAGGGAACCGATCCTCCACGAGGCACTATCAAACAACATGGGAGCATGCCACCATTCCCCTGGAGACCACGGGCACGGTACTGGCCAAGTTTCAGGAGACTCAGAGGCTGCAGAGGGACAATACATGGGGACCAGGGAGGAGCTCACCAACATCTACACCATCCTGGTCACCATAGCAGGGGTGCTGGCTGACATCGGCAAGACCATGAGGGAGGCAGTGGCACAGAAAGGGCCCCTGACACTAGCCAAATCGAGGAACAGCCCTCCACCTCCGCTGACGCTAGTGGACAGGAGGCCCCGCCACAGGACCAACAGCCCACCAGCACCCCACCCCTGCTGAAGGATAACCACCCCGCAAACAATCCCTGCAATCCAGGCAGAATACAGAGACCATTGCCAATACCCCCCCAGGAAATAGGACCCTCCTGGCTGTCACCATTCTATCCCACTATGTCACCCTGTCCACCTTGAACTGCATTACTTCTCTTCCTATGCCCCATTGGACAATCCACCTGTGATACCAAGAAACTGGACTCTACTATGGGCCATTATCCTCCATCACTCCAGCCCCTTCCACATACCCCTATACACATTAGCCCCTAAATACACACCCTTGAATCACAAACCAATCAGGAGTCAGTCTGATCTTTCACAAATGTAATATTACAACACCACCAATAAATATCAATGTAAATGTTAATTTTCTCATAACAATGTATGACAGTTGTTGGGCAGCAGTGCATATTGCAGAAGTCAGAATGAGATACCCAGATCTGAAAAATTGAAAACCAAAGTGAACTGTCAGTGTCCATAGACAGAGGTGAAGAGGCTGACTTATATAATGTCCTACAGTACTCAGAAATGTGAGGAGCAGTTACAGGCCCATATTTATCATTTTTGACGCAAAACTGCGTCGACGCAGTTTTGCGTCAAAAATATTACCGTCGGCTAGTGCCATTTCTGTGCGCTGTGCGGCCGTCAAATTTATACTTTGACGCACGGCGGCGCAAACCACAGGTGTGAGTCATTTTCTTTGACGCACACTGCAGCGACACGTCATAAATGAAAGCAATGTTAACGCGGCAGAAATTACTGTGAGCCGAGTTACGACACCGCAAGCCGGATATGCGTAGTTTTTTGACGCAATAGAATCAAAATTCGCCGCAAACACAGCCATTTCACAGAGGAGAGCCAAAATGGATCCCAGATGCCTGTACTGACCCCAGGAAGATGACAACAGACCAGGAACCAGCCAGGTGGACCAACACAAGACCCACGACAGGGAGAAGATGAAAAGAAAGTGTCGCTTCAGTGCAGAGGAGCAGGAAATTCTGGTTAAAGAGGTGACGGAACACCAGCACCAACTGTTTGTCACCTCAAAGTTGCCAATCAGTAGGAGAGAGGCAATATGGCAACAAATTGTTGACAAGATTAACAGTGTGGCAGAAGTACGCAGAACAGTCATCGAGTGCAAGAAACGCTGGCACGACTGCAAGCGCAGGACCAAGGAAAAGATGGCCAGGAACAGGAAAGCAGCACTGCAGACTGGAGGTGGGAGTCCAGCACTGCAGGAGGCACTGGACCACATTGAGGAGATGGTCGCAGCCGTCATCTCTGTGGAGATCGTTACAGGGATTCAAGGACAGGGCAGCGCAGACTACCAGGAGACAATGCACATGCAGGGCAAGTTGCATGGGGAATTGAAATGCACTAATGTCAACTGCAACCAGGGGGGAATACCTACTACACAATGAATGTAAGTCATCATATACATGAAGTGGCATGGGTAAAGGGGCACGGCACGGGGGCATGGCCCGTTCAGAGAAAACCTGGGGCACACCATTACACAACACCAACAACCTTTCCATGGGGGTATGCTGCCATGCCAATGATGTTGCAAAGGTAAAGCCACGCCAGGAGGGAAGGGCACAATGTCAAAGTGACATCCCGTCACATGTCAGCCACTATACTCCCTACATTAACTAGGGCCCAATTAACAACCTCTAGCCATACCGACAACTGGAATGTAACATTGACAACAGTTGCCACTACCACCTCCACTGTGTGTGCTGGTCAAGTAGCCAATGGCAATAACGCACCCATGGATCATACACACCCAAATTAGAGGGTTTAGGATGACAATGTTAACAATGCCCTGAAACAAGACAAATGTTCCAGTCCTGTCAAATGTGAATGCCCATAGTTGTCACAAACATCAGCCAATGTCATCAATATTAGGAGGTACACAGCACTAAGGTCACGCCCATGCTGCATATGTCAGGTTCTATCCTGTGCCTGGGTCACAATGCAACATCCCAAATGTCATACTGCTCAGACAACAGCATTGAGGGGGAGGACACATGTAACTGGTCACTGAGATACACCTGCACAGTCAGAGGAGGAAATAGGACACTGCTACTACTATCAGGGCAATTCAATGTACCACACATTCCCCAACATCAGCTGTACACATTACCAATGCTGACATCCATATTGTGCCATAACAATGCTATGCATAGTATACGCTACATTTCAACTACATATAGGTGGATGTGAAAGATCAGAGACTGGGGCAGGTCCAAATTGTTAAGTGTGCTGCTAGTGCCATCAGAGCACCCACAGCCAGTGAAAGGGCCCACCATGAGAATGGAAATAGCGGGAGGGTTGAGTAGGACAAGAAGGTGGCAATTCACCATTTGGCCAAAACCAACACCTAGAGGAGATGATGCTGACAAGTCCACTAACTGACCACAATACATGTGACATGCAGGTGTGGCATAGGCTTGGGAGAATGCCCATCTGAAAGACTGGATCAATGAACAGGAACCAAGATCACAATGTAAAAATCATCACAAGGAAGGCATGTCACATCACAAATGCCACAACACAGACACACTAATTGTACCCTATTTCATTGCGGAGGACGATGGATCTCCTGCGGATATGCCTGTCCAGGACTAACCTGGAGATACAGCCAACACGTGTTTCGTCACACAGGTGACTTCATCAAGGCTGAGTAAGTGGTAAAGAACTGTAATAAGTGTGTCTGCGTCAGGCAGCTGCAGGTACGTACGTAAAAAGGCTTGCGTGAAAATGGAGATATGAGGAGGCCCTGATAAGCCTATATAAATGACCATGAAGCAGCGTAGTGGTGAGCTGTCCGGTAAACGCGAGAACGAGTAATGATCTCCACGATGACTCAATGCTTTCTCAGCATCTACAAATAAAGACACCATCTGCAAACAGGATTTGAGACTCGTTTCAACTATATACTTCCCTCAACCCACGGAACCACACCAGGAATATCTTTTCCTGCTTTACTGTTGGACATTACTCTCTGTGTGCTGTGGCCAATTTGTCCCATTTTGTTCTAGGGTACTCCTAGTACCCTTTTTGGTGCCTACCGGGCAGTAAGGCACCGGGCCGTTTTGCACCGGACTTTACTCTTACTTATCTATTCTGTCTAAACCACATGTCTACTGTCTAGAAGAGCGGCGCCTCTCACCCTTACTGCCCTCATTTCTCTTTTCCATACTATCCTATATTAAACAAATATATATATATATATATATATATATATATTTTTTTTTTTTTTTCATATATATATTTTTTTATAAACACACAAGAACCCCAACATTGCCCAACACAATTAAAAATAAACAGTAGAAATATTCAGGACCCCCCACCCACTAACACTAACGAAACTAACACCCTATACTAACCTAACACTAAGCCCCCTAAACCCACAAAGTATAAGAACCAGGAAAGAGGAGGGAGGGGAGGGAATCATGTCCCTATATTCAGCTACAGGTTGGCCCTCCGGAGGGTCCTCTTGATTGAACGCACCTGCCGGTTCACCTGTCGCACCTCCTGCCGCAGTCGACTCATTTTCCGAAGGACACGATCCAATTTTCACCGCATTTGTCCAAAAGCAGCAGGGGTGGTCTGGGTGCCGGCCGAGGAAGTATGGGGCGTGTAGTGACCATGGGTGTGGGCTGCCCTGCAGGTGATGCTGTGCTTGGGCCTTGTGGAAATGCCCTCCAGGCTCCGGAGGCTCGTACATGCCGATATCTTCCGGCCATTTTGCGGTACACAGACTCGACTTGAAGTATATATTGGTACCTCATTGCCCGCCATTGAAACTCCCTGACCTGGATGGGTGTCATATTAGCAGCTGTGAAGACAAATAGAAAATCTAACATTAGGTACTGCATTGTGTGAAATGGCACAAGAAGTAAATCATACAATACATCTATTGTACTTGTACCAGCTCATATCATCATACAGATCATTGATTGCCCCTGAGGAAGTACATGGCAAGCCAGCCTACAAAGGTCCTATCACACATAGCACATCCAATCCCTACAAGATGGGTAACATAGTTCTGCCAGTTGTCAGCTAACAATCATGCTGCACATCCTCCACCACTGTCAGGGCTACAAATGTCATTGTACGGGATGAAAATCTAGGGCCACATGATCTGCAAGTTGTAAATGGACTCACCAGTATAGTACTTATGTGTGAAACATGAGTGTGTGTATACTAGGTTCAGACAAAAGATTTACTGATTTACATGTCTGTGTATCAAACTTGTATCATCAGTCCTAGGTACACTATTCACAAACTCATGCCTGCGTTTGAGGGTGGGGGGTGGACTAACAACTAATAATTTCTAACAACAAGGACACCCAGGAAACTTAGGAAAGCTGGACATGTGTTTGGCTCAGCACACACACCACAGGTAAGGAGGATCTCCAAATAGGAGACAGCAAACCCTTGACCAATCCCAGCGCCACTTATGTTTAGAAATGCAGACCTTTGTCAACATACTTTACTACCAGTAAGCCATGACTTACAACAAACACAGAGATGCAAGAACACCCCTGGCCATGAGTTGCATGCACATCTAGGCCATTGCATTCAAGTGCCACATACTCGTAGCACTACATGTGGAGCTACATGCTGCTAGGAAGTTCAACCTACAGTTTAATAAGTACATTAGTGAATTGGGAAGCAGAAGTCTGTGGGTAAGCATTTGGTAGCCCCATTCTGTGAGAATTTGGGTCTGACTGACTGACTAAATCACAAATTTGGTCCAGTGCGACTCTTTCTGATTCAAGTTTATCCACATGACTCATCCCTATTCACATTGCGGTGCCTACAGGACTGACCTAGAATACCTAAATAAGACAATAGGATAAGGATTGGCCAACTATAAGATGGTGATAAAATTATATTCCACTCATGGAACAAAACAAAAGATTGGTCAGGGCATGACACTTTGCTATGTGTCCAACACACAGGAGTACATCACACATCACCAGCAAACACAACACATAACAGACATATAAACACTTACTGGAGTTGTCTGGGTCCTCGAATCGAGCCACCTCGCCAACAGTGTAGGGTGCCGGTCCACCTGTAAGGCATGGAAGGGAGAAATGTGCTCAATGTCTGTGCACTGTACAACAGTTACAAAGACAAATACTATGTGTAAGATTACATCAGAAAGGAAAGCCTCTCAGACATGATGATACTGCATCCTACATAGCACGGCTAACATGTACAGACCCAGGGTCTCCAGTGAGTGATACACACATCTATCATGTGGTGGTAAACATGCTCCTTCGTTAGTGAGCAGACAGAATAATGGAGTGTATTCGTCTCATCATGTGTAACCAAGAGAGACATCCAAAGCCACTTTCCGTGAGGACTGCATTACCGGTCAACTAGCCATTGTGACCTTGACAAATTTATGACACACAGGTACAATGTACAGAGTGGCAGGGACAGTTGTTAGCCCTCATGTTGTTACAGTTTCCTCATTTGATGTGGCACAGCTATGATGAGTTGCACCAACCATAGAGAAATTAACTCATGTGCATACCTTTAGCCAGCCATCCCTAATCGAAATGTGGCACAACAAACTCCAAATACCAGTCTAAGATGTTAGCTGACCACAGCTAGAACTTGTTCCCTATGTGTTCAAATCCAGATCAGACATGTATCCGAAATGAAGGAGGGACACAATAATCCCTAAGATTTTTGGAATTTCCAGGATCATTTCCTTACACACTCACCAGACACACATGAGACATGTGTTCGGGCCAGATTGCTATCATCAATTGACGTGAAGCCTGCACTCATTTTCAGCCTCATGTAGTGTATCAAAAGTCAATCTAGCTATTGCGTCAAAAAATGATGGTAATTATTTGGAAATTTGTATACCTCACAGGCAACTGTGGTCTATATCTATACATAATTGGCTCCTGATTTGTGTTGCTGTTTGACACAAAGGTGGCACAAACTTACATTATGCAAATGTATTCAGTAAGTTTGCGGAGCTCTTGCTTCCTAACAGCCAGCGATTGTGGTCCTTAACAAAGTAGATACATGACCCTATATGTTTCAGTAGCATTCCACACACTCAACAACATTGCCGGCAGATATTGTAAAAATCAGCTGATGTCACTACAGAGCATTTAAACATGCACATTTACATGATTTGTACTCACCAACAGGGCCACGATTCACAATCCCCAGGTGGTCCAGCAGATTTTGCTCCCTGGTGATAAGGTCAGCCCAGCGGTGCTTCAGCTGGTGGTCGTTTCTTGGTGTCGATAAATCCGTTGCAGATGATGCACCACCTTTGCCCACCTGAGCCTCCGTGCCTCAGTTTGATACCCCTGTATCACCCGCCCACATGCCTCAATCATTAGGGGTAGGAAATGGCACACCAGCCATATAAATCCACCCAGCTCCTCCTCACCCATCTTGCCAAGACGAGGCCTATCAGCTGTATCTTTGCAGAAACAGAGAAATAGGGGATAAAGGGGAACAAAGGAGAATAGGGGGTAAGTAGAACAGGAAAAACTTAAACTAAACAACTAATACAGCCAAACTATACCCAAACTAACACTACCCACAACGGACTCCCAACAAAACAAAGAAAATACTTTACAACACAAATGTATACAAAAAACACTCAGACAGGATACTACAACAAGTTTTTATTCACAAAAAGACAATAAATATACCACACAGGAGACAAAAGCACAATTTGACCAGACAAAACTCTGAACACAGCCACACAGTCAGCAAATATCACAGGCTGGAAAGTGAAAGTGAAAGTACACCCACTGTACATAATCTGTAAACAGGATATCCTGTTACATCACTTCCTGCCTAAAATGGCGGGCGTTTTTATCGTTATGCATCAAAATATTTTGACGCATTCAGTCTACGCGTCATTTTGTTTTGACGCACAGGAGTAGAATAGAGCCTGCATCCATATGTTTGGAAATAGTTTTATACTTAACCAATTTTCTAAGGTACAGTGTGGAAGCTACAGCTTAGGGGCAATGGTAATTTCAGGGCAGTATGCGTTGTTTTTCGGCCATAAGCTTTTTTGACACTTGTGCGTCATTGTTTGACGCGTATGCGTTAACATTTCAGGCATTAACTGGGTTTGGGTCATTTTACCATTTTAATGTTATATTACAGTTGTGGCAATACTGAGATAGGCTGATTGCACCCACTTTGGTCATGATGGTGTATGGGCACATGTGACACATCATACTACTGCGGTCCATGATCCGCTACTTCATGTACAGGATTTTCACTCTTGTCTGATGCACTAGATGGCCAAATGTGTGGCCTACATATCTGTATTGCACAAATTGGGCATGTTTGGCGTCAGGAGAGGATAGCAAGGTGAAGCACATAAGTACAATATCTCAATGCCTGTGGCTCAATGTATTGCATTGGCTACTAATGTAGTTGTTGACCCACTGTGTGAGCATCACAAGATACATCATTGCAAATATGTTTGTATGAATGTGGAGTCAATGTGTCCAACGCTCAGATGCAAGTCAGTGTGGAAATGAGAGAGGACATGTGTTAGTCATACATGTAGCAACATCTGTTATGTGCACTTCCTAGTTTTTGGGTAACGTAAACACCACAAATGACAAAGCATGCACCGGATAGATAGCAGACGCTTGTTAATGTCAATGGTCCAAAACTTGCCCATCACATGTCCTGGAAATTTGGATACTGCTTCCTAGGCACTTGCTGGTGAACCCACCATGAGTCAGGCACATGTACAGACTAAGTGGGTACCATGTTATTGACACGGAAAGCCAAAGGTGAACCACAATTGTAATATCACGCCACAGTTGAGGTCATATGACAGAGCCACAACTGTCCTGTGGCAGTGGTGGACCAGCAGACCAAGCAGCACGTGGCCACATATTTCCAGTGATCAATTGCACAGAGGTGCCTGGTTCATCTGTGTGGTCCAATGTTGATCCTGTATATTTTTAGGGGTCTATGTTGTCACAGTTACGTCCAGGTCTCATCATGAGTCAGTGGCGGCTATTCCTGTATCTACTGAGTATCCTTCGGAGATCAATGGAAGTAAAGCCAATGAGGATATAAGAACCTACATGAAGATGGTCCCACCCTGTCACTGCAGACATGTTGTGAGACTGTCAACAGGGCAACCTTGGTGTGCTGAGTGAGATCATATCTCAGGAGTCTTGTACCAGCAGGTGTCATTACAACATTTATACCCAGGTTGGCCTGTAAAGTTCCCACTGCATCTGGGAACATCATAGCCTCTGTGTTGATTAATCTTGCAGCTATTCAGCACGCACAGCCCATCAATATGTTGTGAGCAATGTGATTCAGCATGTGAACTGTCAAGGTCCTAACATGTGTGGACTTTTCATGCACATTATCTGACGTTGCTGGTTCTGCTGGAGGCACCATACCCAATCCCTGCATACGGCCATGGTACACTGTCACACTTTATCGCTCATGCATACATCAGACCCAGACAAGGGATAGGCCATGATTTGGCTATTTGGAGACAAGTTCCCAATTATGGTACGATAAATAAGCAGATTATGCTAAGTAACTTATTTGAGTACGCATTGAAGAACCACCTGACAAAATACCCCCGGAGGAATGTGAGGGTTGGGAAAGCAACTATGATACATAGGTAGCCACAAGGAACCTTTAGGGTAACGCACAGACAGGTGTCAGTCAGGCTGACAGGATGCAGGGTCAATCAGGATCCAGCAATTTCACAAGGTACATACTCAGTGGTCTGACTAAGACTGGTCGGAGGAGGAACAAGACAGTTGACATGGAAACCTTGTTAGTCCTGTGTTTTGGAAGGTGACACATAAACCCAAGGGCTGTGTTACACAGCTTATTTTTCTAGTAATGCATAACAGTGTAATCAACAAAATGGCAGCTTCTATGCTGTTCCAAGCATCTGCAAGGGCAGTGCATGTTCAAATGGCTGGTCTGCATGGAGGTGCTCACAGGTGAGTGCTGCATCAATTTCTCACAGGTCCTGTAGGTGAGATTTGAGTTCAAATGGCCAACAGTACCTTTCACATGGGAAGCAAACTACAGGTGATAACAGGGCTTAGAGACTACAAGCCAGTACATTATTTAACCTGACATCCATGCAGAAAGATCTACAATGACTATGGCATACCATACTGAAGGGTGAAGCACACTGGATTAATATTGTTAGTCTGTGTGTGCGTGTAGAGGAGGGAATATCTGGGTACACATATTACCATTCCAGGGACCTCTTAAGACAGGTGGGGTGAGACCAGGAACATGGGTGTGTCTGGACTTAGGACATGGCCTGACATGTACATGGAATGTCATTTGCGTAATGCTTGTCATAGGTGTGGCACTTGTGCTCTCTATGTTCTGCTTATATGGAATTCTAGTCACAGATAGTCCTTGCAAAGATAGGTGCTGTATGACTTACTGCTGTCAAGGGTCTGGTCATACATTCCTGTTACCAATGCAATAGCACATCCACTGCCTCATGTATGAGGCATTTTTTTCCATTACTGACTGTTGGTGTCTGACTTGTGTGCAATATGCTGCGATGAACCATGTTGCCAACATGTATGTGTGAAATAGGTGTGGTCCTCTGCTATTGGCCTTCAAAGGTGAAATGTACAGGATATATGTCATTTACAGTGTGTGTGAATGTGACTGTTGTATAATACGCATCACAATTGCTTTGGAAAATTCTGTGTCCTGATCGGTATATCAGCAATGCTCCATGAGGCTACACTCTTATTCTGATAGTTAGAGATAAAGATGAGCGAAAATGATTACCCAGACAATGATATGGTGATTATTGTAGGTGTTGATTTACATATGTTAATACAGTGGTGATGGTGAGTTGTTTCAAAAGAAATTGTTGACAATATGCTGGCGCCTACGCAATCCAGCAGCTGTGTTTTGTTGGTCCCCCGCATGTTGATGGCCAGCATCCTCCTCTTCCTCCTCTTCAGGCATTTGTGGCTCTGGTTGCAATAGGGGAATGTTCCTTCGTACACAAATGTTGTGCAGGATGGCACATGTTAAAATGATCTTGCAGACCATTTCTGGTGAGTATAGGAGGCTGCCACCAGTGATGTCGAGGCACCTGAATCTCGACTTCAGGATGCCAAAGGTCCTCTCGACTATTGTGCTGTCCTCCTATGTGCCTGATTGTAGGCACGCTCTATGGCAGTGCTTGGGTTGCCAAATGGTGTCATACTCCATGGCTGGATCCCATACCCCTGATCAGCTGAAAGAGAAAATGAATGAGATCATGTTGATGTAGCTTGCCCCATTAATATCATGTTGCATGGCAGTAGTTGTCTTGTGTTGTCTGTGACTCTTTTGTGTTGTTGTGTTGATTCCTAGGCTTCTAGGATGTCCCATCAGCATTGGGTTGTTTCCTTGGCTGAACCACTGTTTGCCTGCTGACCGGTTGTCAGCAGTATGTTTTGGGAGTTGCAGTACAGTGTGTACTCCCTAGCATTGTGACTTGTGATACAGGTGTTCCTGTGTCCCATGGCCTGGTGAATTTACTACTAACTGCTAGTGCATGGCCTAGTGCATAGGGCTGCTCGCTGTGTGTTGTGTCCACCAACAGTAGTGGTGTTGCATGCATTGACCATGTGTGTTTACTGTCTTCCCCCCCTTCTTGTTTTGTCACCCTGTCCTTGTGTGCATTAGCATCATCTGGCAGAGGATCAGAGGCACCGGCGATGGAGGGAGCTGCATCCCACATGGCCCTGAAGGGTGAATTCACGGAGGGTGAAGGCACCAGTGGGACGGAGGGCGAGGGTAGCTCCACAACAGGGACAGGAGGGGATACCAGCGACAGCGACTCCTCCTCTGATGGAAGTTCCCTGGCGGTGGCAGACACCTCTGTGCCCACCCCAACAACAAGTACAGCGACCATCCCCTCTACCAGCACCACCCTCCCAGCAGCCCCTCAGCGTGTTTCCCGTGCCCGCTCACCCAGGAGGGTGGGCATCTCCTTCGCCCCAGGCACCTCAGGCCCTGCCCCTGTATTTTCTGATAAGGGGAGGGATAACATCAAGGGGGAGGGCTCCAAGATTTTAGAAGTTGGGGTTATTGAGCCCTCAAAAAGCCCTTGATGTAGCCAGTGGTGCCAGTTCCCAAGGCTGTCCCACCAGGTGTCACACCTGAACTCCTGTTCTGTGTGGACTACTGTGGGCTAAATGGCATCACCAGGACTGTTGTATACCCATTCCCATAGAAGAGCTCATAGATTGGCTTCGAGCTACTAGGATCCTCACCACGTTTGATCTAACATCTGGGTACCGACAGGATGCATTGACCAATGGGGCAAAGGAGAGATCTGCATTCTCTATACCAGAAGGGCTCTTCCAATTCTGGGTCATGCCCTTTGATTTAAAGAATGCCCCTGCCACCTTCCAGAAGTTGGTAAATTAGGTCTCAGCAGGACTGGCAAACTTTAGAGTTGCCTATTTGGACGACATTGCAGTCCTCAGTTTTAGCTGGGAGGACCACTTGTGCCACCTGAAGGAAGTGCTTCAGGCTCTGCAGAGGGAAGGCCTGACTACCAAGGCCAGAAAGTTCCAGATGGGGCAGGGTTCTGTGTTTTACTTGGGACACCAAGCGGGTGTTAGCAAGGTGCAGCCCTTACAACCCATGATTGACACCATTCTGGCTAGGAAACCCCCCCAAAAGCTAGACTGAAGTGAGAGCATTCCTATGCCTCACTGGATATTACAGGAGATCCATCAGGAGATATGGCATCATTGTTTTCCCCTTGATGGAACTGACTTCCAAGAAGCAGTTGTGTCAGGTGATCTGGACAGGGGCATGCCAGAAAGATTTTGACGCTGAGAAGGAAGCCATGTGCATGTCTCCAGGCTCCAAAGAATTTGTTGTTTGGATGGATGCCTCAGAGCATGGCATAGGGGGCCATGCTCTCAAAGCTAAATGAAGAGGGTCTGGATCAACTCATAGCTTTCATCAGTAGGAGGCTCCTTCCCAAGGAACAGAGTTGGGGCACGATTAACAGAGAAGCCATACTTTTTCAGACAGACCACAGGCCCCTCACATACTTAATGCAGACAAGGAGTGAGATTCCCAAATTGTTGAGGTAGTCCTTCTCCCTACAAGGAATGGACATTATGGCAGAACACTGTCCTGGAACAGATTACCCAAATGCTTGTGGTCTCTCTAGGTTCTTCTACCTTAGTGAAGAGAACTCCCAAAGGGTTGGGTAGCTCTTCCCACTTTCAGCTGGGGGGCACGTGTTAGACCTGGCATCCTTGGTGTGGTTAACCCTAACATTTTGCCCTCTGACCTCCTGTTTTTTTGACTCATTTTTGCTGCTTTTGAGATTCTGGGCACTTTACCACTGCTGAAATGTGCTAAAGTGAAGGTGCTCTGAACTGTAAACATGGTAACATTGGTTCTCCACAATTGGCATATTTAATTTAATTGTACTTCCCTAATAAAGTGCACTATAGGTGCCCAGGGCCTGTAAATTCAATTTTACTAGTGGGCCTGCAGCACTGATTTTGCCACCCACTACAGTAGACTTTCAAACATGTCTCAGGCCTGCCACTGCAGAGCCTTTGTGTGCAGTTTTAAACTTCCATTTCAACCTGTCAAGTGTACCCACTTTCCAGACCCAAACCTTCCTTCTTATTATATTTATGACCCCTGAGGTAGGCCATAGTTAGCCACCAAAGACAAGGTGCAGTGTATTCAAAGTGTTGTATATATTCTTTTACTTTTAACATGTCCAGATAGTGAAAAAAGTAAATTCATTTTTCACTATTGCAAGGCCTGTCTCTGACATAGGACAACATTGGGGTTGCCTTAAAACATATTGAAGTGTAATTTCCAACTGAGAAAAGATAGAGGTATGGAGTTTGTTGTCTCTGGACTCACAATTTAAAACCAGAACTTATGGTGAAGTCAGATTTTAAATTGTAAGTCTGAAAACACCACATTTATGGAGTTGACATGTTCTTACTTTAACCATTCTGTGCCTCTACCTATCTCTGAAAACACATCTGGGTTATTGACAGCTTGGCTTTGTGCATTCCCTCTAGACTGTCACACACAAAGGGAGGTTAAGTGTGACGTTTGCATCCTGATGGCTCATCACCAGGCAGATGGGCCATCCCGGGCTAGATGGGTGGGAGGAGCTAACAATTACACCTGAACAGGACTGTGCCTCTCCCCACACAAAGGGCTGCATAACCTCCTGTAGAGTGTCTGGAGCCAGGAAAGAAAAAGACAGGGGCCTTGTGGTCGTAAAAGGCCTCCTTGGAAGTCTCCCCCACTTCAAAGGTACTTTTAGGCATAAGCACATGACCCCAAACACCAGCAAAGCAGATCTCTGCTGGAACAAAGGACACTCTGCCAGGAAGAAGGACTGTTGTGCTGCCAGGAGGGACTGCCACTATGCAACTGCATTGCTGTGGTGGCCTACTGCTTGCTGTACTGTAGGATGGACTGCCACTTTGCTACTTACTTTGCTGTGTGGGCCTGCTGCCTCTTGCCTGCAGTAATAAGGAATGACTTGCTCTCTACATCCTTGAACCCATTCTCTACATCCTTGAACCCAAAAAGTTTCCAAGGGCTTGCCTGCTGCCCCCCTGTGTTTGCAGTATCAGGGACATTAAAGACTGCTTACAAATCTCCTGGTGCTGCCATTTGTGAGCCTTACACTTGCCTGAGGTGCCCTCCTCCATTCCTCGGCCTCAGAAGTGGGTTCTCCAGCTGAAATCTGCAAAAATGGCCGGTATGGGAGAAGAATCAGTGCATTGCATCCCGATGGTGAAGCAGCAGCTGCCTAACAATGGCGGATTCATGGACTGCACAGCCTGATGATGATGCTTCACATGGTCTGACAGGGATGCATCGCCTTTACATTCAAAGAACCCGACAACGACACAGCACACTGAGGCCCTCATTCTGACCCTGGCGGTCGGTGATAAAGCGGTGGCCAACCCGCAAACAGGCCGGCGGTCCAAAATATGCAATTCTGACCCTGGCGGGAACCGCCAACACAGCCCGCCGCATTAACACTCCGCCCGCCACGGCGGAACAAACAAACAGCGCGGCGGTCCCCGCCAACAGCCAGGCGGCAGACAATGTACCGCCCACCCTATCACGACCCACCAATCCGCCACCTTTTCCGGGGCGGGAGCACCGCCGATAAAAACACGGCGGAAACAGAAACGGGAAAACGCTCACCTCCACATACTCCACGCGAGATTCCGGCAGTATGGAACCCGAGTTGCAGGTCATCCCCGCACTCCTATACCTGCTCCTGTACCAGGAGCACGCCCGGCGGCGCGGAAGACATCGGTGAGTACTGCACCTACGACACAGGGGAGGGAAAAGATTACCGGCACACACCCACCCACCCACACCCACTACAACACACACATCAATGCATTCCCACAGATCACTGTCACAACCCACAAACCCCCCCCTCCGAAATAATGCAAAGACCAAAAGAAGAGATCTTAAACGGGCAGATATATTGAAAAATGGACAGCAGTAATCCCAATAAATAAATAAACTATGTACAAAAAATATACATCTACTAAATGTAGTCCAACCACTGTCCGTGGACCACAGGGGTCCTGAGCAAAGGGGCAAGGCCCAGTCCCACGACAAGAACTCCATGGAGAGAACACTGCAGGGGCATCAGAAAAAAAAAAGGACAGGCACCTCAGGGGGAAGGGAAGGGGGGGCACCTCAGCCACTTGAGTACACGACGCCAGATCCACGAGGGGACTCCATGACCACTGGGCCATCCTGGGGAGAGCAAAGCCACAGTCCATACAGTCCATACAGTGGGTGGCCTGCCCACTGGGCCATCCTGGGGAGAGCAAAGCCACACTCCATACAGTCCATACAGTGGGTGGCCTGCCCACTGGGCCATCCTGGGGAGAGCAAAGCCACAGTCCAAACAGTCCATACAGTGGGTGGCCTGCCCACTGGGCCATCCTGGGGAGAGCAAAGCCACAGTCCAAACAGTCCATACAGTGGGTGGCCTGCCCACTGGGCCATCCTGGGGAGTGCAAAGCCACAGTCCAAACAGTCCATACAGTGGGTGGCCTGCCCACTGGGCCATCCTGGGGAGAGCAAAGCCACAGTCCAAACAGTCCATACAGTGGGTGGCCTGCCCACTGGGCCATCCTGGGGAGTGCAAAGCCACAGTCCAAACAGTCCATACAGTGGGTGGCCTGCCCACTGGGCCATCCTGGGGAGAGCAAAGCCACAGTCCAAACAGTCCATACAGTGGGTGGCCTGCCCACTGGGCCATCCAGGGGAGTGCAAAGCCACAGTCCAAACAGTCCATAC
This sequence comes from Pleurodeles waltl, assembly GCF_031143425.1. Lineage (NCBI taxonomy): Eukaryota > Metazoa > Chordata > Amphibia > Caudata > Salamandridae > Pleurodeles > Pleurodeles waltl. The sequence continues at coordinate 343,402,518 of NC_090451.1, forward strand.
AGTGGGTGGCCTGCCCACTGGGCCATCCTGGGGAGAGCAAAGCCACAGTCCAAACTGTCCATACAGTGGGTGGCCTGCCCACTGGGCCATCCTGGGGAGTGCAAAGCCACAGTCCAAACAGTCCATACAGTGGGTGGCCTTCCCACTGGGCCATCCTGGGGAGAGCAAAGCCACAGTACAAACAGTCCATACAGTGGGTGGCCTGCCCACTGGGCCATCCTGGGGAGTGCAAAGCCACAGTCCAAACAGTCCATAACAGACTCCACTGCCACTGGAGGAGGCATGTTGGCCAGAGGACATCCTGCAGCCCTGCCCGAGACAGATCCTGCCCTGCCACGTCTGCCAAAGGGCCAGCGGTTCCTGCCTGGAAGGGCCCAGTTCAGCGGTTCTTGCCTTGAAGGGCCCAGTTCAGCGGTTCTTGAGACGGCGGTCCCCAGCGGAGCGGTGCTGGAGACGGCGGGGCCCAGTTCAGCGGTTCTTGAGACGGCGGTCCCCAGCGGAGCGGTGCTGGAGACGGCGGGGCCCAGTTCAGCGGTTCTTGCCTTGAAGGGCCCAGTTCAGCGGTTCTTGAGACGGCGGTCCCCAGCGGAGCGGTGTTGGAGACGGCGGGGCCCAGTTCAGCGGTTCTTGAGACGGCGGTCCCCAGCGGAGCGGTGCTGGAGACGGCGGGGCCCAGTTCAGCGGTTCTTGCCTTGAAGGGCCCAGTTCAGCGGTTCTTGAGACGGCGGTCCCCAGCGGAGCGGTGCTGGAGACGGCGGCTATTCTATGGCCAACTGCTCATTGCCTGGTGGTGCCCTCCTGGGCAGCGGGGATGGTGCTCCTTCAATGCCCACCTGGGCTGTGGGTGGTGGGGCCCTCCTGGCCAGCTGTGCCGGTTCCTCCCGGGGCAGCGGCTATGGGGGTTGCGGGCTCCTCCTGGGCAGCTGTGACGGGTCCTCCATGGGCAGCAGGCCTGCTGCCTGACTTCTCCGCCTTGCTGCCCTTGCCCTCCTTAGTCGGGAGTCTGTGGCCCTTTCCTCCCTTTGGAGCTGTGGCTGTTGACGGTGGCTGGCTAGTGTCCTGGGGGGATATAGAACCCGGGCTCCGGCGGCGGCCCTTCCGCCTTCTGCTCCTCTTCCCAGGGGGTGGGCTGGCTGTCCCCTTGCTGCTGGGCGAAGATCCAGACCTGCGGGCTGGTGGGCTCCAATACCCCTGCACCCTTGTCAAGGGGGCTGCAGGGCTGGTGGTGGCTGAGGTGCTCTTCTTACCCCGACGAGAAGGAGGGGGGGGCTCAGGGTCAGGAAAGAAGGTAGCAGTAGAGAGATAGATTTTCCTGGGACAATGGATAGTGGTAGGTACAGTGGGAATGGGAGTGGAGGGAGAGGATGTGGTTGTAGGCGAGACAAGTTTGCTGTCTTTGGGTCAGGTGCAGGAGCGGGAGGCTGTCGTGAGGTGGATGGCTGTTGGGTGGGTGGGTGGCTGCGTTTGTGTGGTGTGGAAGAGGGGGTGACAGACACAGTGGGAGAGGACACAGGGGACGTGTAAATGGCAGTGGGGGTGGTGACTGCACGTGTGCGGACTGGACTGGAGGGTGTGCTGGTGATGGAAACACTGGCTGATGGTGAATGAAGGTGTGAGTGTAGACGTCACAGGGAGGGAGGAGGGAGACGAGGAGGTGGGGGTCACAGAGGTGGTAGTGACTGTTGGCATGTCTGCATCGGAATGTTGCTTGTGTGAATGTCTGCGTAATCTGTGGTGCTTATGTTTGGATGAGCTGCTCTTGGGTGTTGAGGTGTGTGCAGGCTGGTCTGATGGTGTGGGTGGGACAGGCAGAGGAACAGGAGACTGGGAGGAGGGAGTTAGTAGAGGGAGGCAGGAGACAGGGACAATGGCTGCCGTCAGTGCTGAGGCCAGAGCCTGGAACGATTGCTGATGGGCAGCCTGACCTGAATGAATGCCCTCCAGGTACGCATTGCTGCGATGAACCTCCCTCTCCACCCCCTGGATGGCATTCAAAAGGGTAGTCTGCCCAACAATGAGCGTTCGGAGGAGGTCAATGACCTCCTCACTGAGGGCAGCGGGGGTAACAGGGGCAGGGCCTGAGGTGCCTGGGGCGAAGGAGATGCCCGGCTTCCTGGCAGAGCGGGCACGGGGCGAACGCTGAGGGGCTGCTGGGAGGGCGGAGATGGTGCGCTGGGTGGCGGCTCTACCTGTAATGGCGGGGGGCACGGATGGTGCAACCCCCGCAAGGGAGCTCCCTTCCGAGGACGTGTCCGTGTCGCTGCAGGGTCCAGTCGTCCCCGTTGTGGAGCTCCCCTCGCCCTCCGTCTCACTGGTCCAGTCAGACTCTGTGGCATGGCCCTCCTGGGCCATGTGAGATGCAGCTCCCTCCTGCCCCGATGCCACTTCTCCTCCGCCTGATGATGCTGATGCACACAAGCACAGAAAGACAAACAAAAAGGGGGGGGGAGAGAGAAATAAAGAGATTTTGAGTACATGGATCACCGGTACAGTTAGCGGACATGACAGACACAGATGCCCCCTGCACTAAGTTGCGCACTTGGGGTCCCCTACGCATTCCGTGGAACATGCCCTACACGCCTAGAGTTGACAACTGCACCCATGGATGACACGGCCCAGGGATGGCTGTACTGGCACACTACTGAGGGTGGTGGCTGGGGACACAGGGGCTTACGGGGGTGCCCAGCCTACAGATATCGCCCTGGCCTAGGGGGACCCACAGCCCTCCTCCCCCACCCAGACACCTCCACTGCGCGACAACAGAGTAGATAATGCTTGTACTCACCCCCTTGTGTCTGCTGTGCTGCCCTCACGCGCCCATCCAAATCAGGGTAGGCCACCGCCAGGATCCGGAACATCAGGGGGGTCAGTTGACGGCAGGCACCCCGCCTACGTTGGGAGGCCATCCCCAGCAGAGACTCGGCGGTCTTCTTGGTCCCGCGGCGGATGTCCTCCCACCTCTTGCGGCAGTGGGTGCCCCGTCGATGGTGGACCCCCAGGGTCCGGACTTCCTTGGCGATGGCACGCCAAATCCCGATCTTCTCATGGGCGCGGACCTATGTGACACGTACAGGGAGGGAGAAATCCCACGTTCAAGTTTGTCTGCATTTTCGTTGCCAGTGGCCCAACGCCCCCCATCCCCGCCAGGCCCCCCGCCAGGCCCCCCGCCAGGCCCAACATGCCCCCCATCCCCGCCAGGCCCCCCGCCATGCCCCCCGCCAGGCCCAACATGCCCCCCATCCCCGCCAGGCCCCCCGCCATGCCCCCCGCCAGGCCCAACATGCCCCCCATCCCCGCCAGGCCCCCCGCCATGCCCCCCGCCAGGCCCAACATGCCCCCCATCCCCGCCAGGCCCCCCGCCATGCCCCCCGCCAGGCCCAACATGCCCCCCATCCCCGCCAGGCCCCCCGCCAGGACCAACATGCCCCCCATCCCCGCCAGGCCCCCCGCCAGGCCCAACATGCCCCCCATCCCCGCCAGGCCCCCCGCCAGGCCCCCCGCCAGGCCCCCCGCCAGGCCCCCCGCCATGCCCCCCGCCAGGCCGAACATGCCCCCCATCCCCACCAGGCCCCCCACCAGGCCCAACATGCCCCCCATCCCCGCCAGGCCCCCCGCCAGGCCCCCCGCCAGGCCCAACATGCCCCCCATCCCCGCCAGGCCCCCCGCCATGCCCCCGCCAGGCCCAACATGCCCCCCATCCCCGCCAGGCCCCCCGCCAGGCCCCCAAGCCAGCCAGTGGCTCCAAATCCATATTGAATTAAACTCACTTGTTGGTCTGGAGGACCGTAGAGTAGTGCATACTGGGGGAGGACCCCATCCACAAGTTTCTCCAACTCTTCTCCAGTGAAGGCAGGGGCCCTTTCCCCAGGCGCAGCAGCCATTGTCCCTTCCAGACCGAGGTCACAGCAACACTTGCAGTATAGGTCCTCTCCTGTGAAAGTTCAAGTCGCAAGTGAATAAGTAGATAGAAAATGGCGGACACGTCGGCGGCGGTGCGTACCGCGGCGGTGCGTACCGCCACCGCCGGCGCCCTTCGCCATTGGCTCCTGAAACCCATAGGCTTCAATGTTAACCAATGCGGCTTCGCGCCGCGGTCTTCGACCGCCGACCGCCGCGGTCTTCGACCGCCGACCGCCGCTGTGTGCCACGCCAGCGCATTGACCTCACATCCCATTGTCACACTTCACAGGTCAGGCAGCCGCCATTTCGAGGGTCCACATGGCTCAATTTCAACTGCGTCACACAGGCCTAGGCCTTGCATAGCCACTCAGACACACAATTCACTGCATAGAGAATCGTTTACTGTGCAAGCTGTGAGTACGTACCTGTGGGTTGCTTGACTGTGTGCTCCATGTTGTCCTTCCTAGGCACCGTCCGCTGGGTTTGGCGAGGAGACGGATGAATCCTCCTGTGTACAGGCCGCTGGTGGACCTGTCGACAATGGAAGCACGCCACATTATCCTGACCTACCGGCTTGACCGTGCCACTATACATGAACTGTGTGCCCAGCTGGAGCCCGACCTGATGTCCCCCATCCGCCAACCCACAGGGATTCCCCCTCTGGTGCAGGTCCTGTCAGTACTCCACTTCTTGGCAAGTGGGTCATTTCAGACAACAGTGGGAATTGCTTCTGGGATGTCTCAGCCCATGTTTTCGAAGGTGTTATCCAGAGTGTTGTCGGCCCTGATGAAATACATGAGGAGCTACATCCTTTTCCCTGAGGTGGGCGAATTGGCTGCAGTGAAGGGTGATTTCTATGCCCTTGGACATATTCCCAACGTCATTGGTGCCATTGATGGGACCCTTGTGGCTTTGGTTCCCCCAAGAGACAGGGAGCAGGTGTACAGGAACAGAAAAAGTTACCATTCCATGAACATCCAGGTGGTGTGTTTGGCTGACCAGTACATCTCGCATGTAAATGCCAAATTCCCAGGGTCAGTGCATGACGCCTACATCCTAAGGAATAGCAGCATCCCTTACGTGATGGAACAGCTAGAGAGACACCGAGTATGGCTATTGGGGGACTCTGGGTACCCCAACCTGTCGTGGCTACTGACCCCAGTAAGGAATCCCCGGACCAGGGCAGAGGAACGGTACAATGAGGCCCATGGGCGTACTAGGAGGGTGATCGAACGCACCTTCGGCCTCCTAAAGGCCAGGTTTCGATGCCTGCATATGACAGGTGGATCCCTAATGTACTCACCTAAGAAGGTGTGTCACATCATCGTGGCCTGCTGCATGCTTCACAACCTGGCTTTGCGCCGCCAGGTGCCTTTCCTGCAGGAGGATGGTCGAGACGGTGGTGTTGTGGCAGCTGTGGAACCTGTGGAGAGTGACGAGGAGGAAGACGACGGGGCTGAAACAGACAACAGGGACAGAATCATTGAACAGTACTTCCAATAGGACACAGGTAACAATTCAAACATAATTTAGTAAATGTCAACTACTCTCCTGCATCTCTGCTGCCTGTCTATTTGCCCCAGTGTATGATGACTGAGTTGTGCCTTTTCCCTCCCTATTTCAGATCTGGGGTCCCCACTACGAGTCCTGTGCTTCGTTTCCCATGGACTACAGCTTTGTGGCAGCTGTTTGTTGACTTCACTATGTACAAGGACATATTTGCACTGTCATGTCAATTACAATATTTTGAAATCACAGCCAGACTCCAGATAGTTTTGTGCAAAATAGGTGTTTATTTCAGTGCTCAAAATGGGATGGGTGGTTTCAAGTGGGTGGGGGCTATGGTGAAGGAATGTCCATGGCAGAGTCCAGAGTAACAGTCACACAGGTGCATTGTCCATAGGCCTGTGGAGAGATGGAGCGTGGGCAGTTCAAGGATGGACAGGGTGACAATGTGGGACAGTGGGATGACATCAGGTGGTATCCTTTGCTGGCGGGGGTCTTGACATCCTACTCTGTCTTCTTGCGAGATCTCAGGGCCCTCTTGCGGGGTGGTTCTTCTCCTGCAGGAGGTGGGGGTCTGGTGGGCTGCTGTTGTGCGGGGGCCTCCTGTCCACTAGCACCGGCGGAGGTGGTTGGCTGTTCTTGGTCCAGGCTAGTGGCAGGGGCCCTTTGTTGTTGTTGAGTGTCCGTCCTGGTGTTGATGAGTTCCTGCAGCAGCCCTACCATGGTAACCAGGGTGGAGGTGAGGGCTCTGATGTCCTCCCTGTACCCCCGATAGTGTTCCTCCTGCAGTACCTGGATCTCCTGGAACCGGGCCAGTACCGTCGCCATCGTCTCCTGGGAGCGGTTGTATGCTCCCATGATGGTGGTGAGGGCCTCGTGGAGAGTGGGTTCCCTGGGCCCTTCCCCCCCCTGTCGCACAGCTGCCCTCCGAGTTGCCCTGTTTCCCTGGGCCTCTGCCCCCTGGCCGGTGTGCCCACTACCACTGCCCCCAGGTCCCTGTTGTTGTTGGGGTGGTGGGTTATCCTGGGTGCCCTGTAGTGGTAGACACACCGCAGATTGGCGCGCCCTGGAGACAAAGGCATGGGCCCGCTGGGTGGGAGCTCTGCTGGTGTTCCCAGAGGGGTTTGGGTCTGTAGTGGCCTGTGCCTGTGTGAGGGGAACCGACTGTCCAGAGGTCCCCGATGGTCCGGGCTGGTCATCAGTGTCCAGGTCGACAGAGCTGCTGTCATCGCTGACGGCCTCTTGGGTGGGGGGTGTGGAGAATTCTGGGCCCTCCGTGGCGGTGTGTTGACGGTCGGGTCCTGCAGGGGTATAGAGGTATGGTTATAGTTTCAATGTGTGGCATATGGGTGTATCTGTGGGTTCCCGTGTCCCCAAGTGCTGGCATTCGTGTGTGGGGGCTTTGGTGAGGGTGGCTTGTGGGGGGGATGTGTATATGCATTGGGCATGCTTTGGTGATGGGTGTCCATGCTTAGTGGACGCATGCAGGCCTAGGTTTTGGGATGTGTGGGTTGTGATGGTGAGACATTGGCAGGGAATAGGTGTGCTGGGGGTGGGGGTGAGGATGGTGGTGGGGGTGAGGATGGTGGTGGGGGTGAGGATGGGGGTGGGGGTGAGGGTGGGGTTTGAGGATGGGGGTGAGGGTTGGGGTATGATTTGGCATGCAGGTGGGGGGGAAGCAGTAGTGAAGCTTCAACTTACCAGAATCCATTCCTCCGCCGACTCCTGCGAGGCCGTCAGGATGCAGGATGTTCAAGACTTCCTCCTCCCATGTTGTAAATTGTGGGGGTTGAGGTGGGGGTCCTCCGCCAGTCTTCTGCACGGCGATGTTGTGCCTGGATACCATGGAACGCACCTTCCCCCGTAGGTCGTTCCATCGCTTCCTGATGTCTTCCCGATTTCTGGGGTGCTGTCCCACAGCGTTGACCCTGTCGACAATCCTCTGCCATAGCTCCGTCCTCCGGGCAATGCTGGTGTATTGGATCTGTGTGCCGAAGAGCTGGGGCTCTACCCGAACGATTTCCTCCACCATGACCCTGAGTTCTTCGTCTGAGAAGCGGGGTGTCTTTGGGGTGCCATGGAGTGGTGTGTATGATGGGTGGGGTGGAGTATGTGTAGTTAAGTGTGTTGAGTGTGGTGGTGTGTGTTGTTTTGTGTGTGGATATTGTGTGGGTGATGGTGTAGTGTGCCTCTGTGTGATGGTATTCTGTGATCGCTGATGTGTCTCTCAGTGCTTCTTTTCGGATTTTGGTCGAAGGGGTTTGTGGGTGATGTGGGTGTGTGTTTTATATTGTATTGTGTGTGTGGGAGTGGTGTGTGTATGTGTATCAGGTGTGTGGAATTCAAATCGGCCAATGTGGCTGAGTTTTGTTCGTTTGTGTGTATTCTGACCGCGGCGGTGTGTACCGCCAATGGAAAACCGCGTTTGAAAGACCGCCGCGTGGATTCGTGGGTCGTAATGGCATGGGCGTATTTCTGTTGGCGTGACGGTGGAGGTTTGGTCACCTCCACTTTTCCGCTGACCGCTGGTCTGGCGGTCTGTTGTGGCTGTCGGATTTTCGGAGGTTTGGCTGCTGCGGGTCAGAATGACCGTGGCGGGTTACCGCGACCGCGGCGGAATTATGGAGGATTTCTGACCGGCGGTAGGCGCCTTTTACCGCCGAGGTCAGAATGACCACCTGAGTGCCGTGAAAAGATCAAAGCATTGTGCCCTCACTGTCAACTCATTGCTCCATCATAGCTACAGTTCAGGGGAATATGAGTGGGTTTGTTAGCTGATCTACCCTCCATTTTGGACTTGCACCGGTCCCTTGTGATCTCAAGTAATCTTTTGACTGCCAGTGAATTCTAAGTACTGTTTTCACACTGAGGGCCTGATTACGACCTTGGCAGATGGGATACTCCGTCACAAACATGACAGATATCCCACCCACCGTTTGACAAGTTCCATGGGATAAAATGGAACATGTAATACGGTGGGCGGGATAGCCGTCACATTTGTGACAGAGTATCACATCTGCCAAGGTCATAATCAGGCCCTTAATCTTTAAAAAATGATATCTTGACTCCTACGTATTGGATATTTGTCATTTTGGTCTTGTTCTAATCAAATAAATATTATCTAGTTTTCTAAACTGGTGTTAAGTTTTTTTATGGTGTCTTTTACTGTGTTACTGTAATTAAGTGTTGCACAAATGCTTTACACATTGCCTCTTAAGTCAAGCCTGCCTGCATTGTGCCAAGCTGCCAGAGGGTGAACACAGGTCAATTTAGGATGTGTAACTGACTTACCCTGACTAGGATTGTGGTCCCTACTTGGACAGGGTGCATACCTCTGCCAACTAGAGACTCAATTTCCAACATCAACGGTAAAGTCAGAACCTGTTCCAGTCCTGCTTTATACAGATGATGCAGTGTTAATATCTTGTGCCCTCAATGGCCTGAGGAACATGATTGGTAGCTTTATTACCTTTATGGATGGATTGGATTTGGACACCACTATAAGCTAAGACTAAGGCCCGTATTTATACTTTTTTTAGCGCTGCATTTGCGCCGCTTTTTGACGCAAAACGGCGCAAACCCACAAAATACAATGGCATTTTGCAAGTTTGCGCCGTTTTTGCATCAAAAAACGACACAAATGCGGCGCAAAAAAAGTATAAATACGGGCCTAAGTACATGGTATGTGGGAAGAGGGTCGGAAAACTGGACACAGTCTCTATTAAAGGAAAGTGTGTATTGAAATTTTGAAAGAGTTGCAAAATTTCCCTATCTAGAGGTAGTGTTTGTCGAGAAATCCACATGGTTGTCCTGCATAGCCAATCAGTGTTCAAAGTTTAGTCATTCTGTGGGTTCAGCATTTGATTTCTATAAGAGACTGGCAACCAAGCCAGTACATCCCCCTTCTGGAGGCCTTTTTGAGAAAGTGCTTACCAATTTTACCATATGGAGTAGGGGTTTGGGGCTACCAGGATTTTGCATTGATGTAGGTTGAGGAGAACTGCTTTTGCCATTGTCTTTTAGATTACCGCCTTTGACTCCTCATTTTTGCACACATGGAGTTGGGTATTCCATATGATCAAATTAAGGCAGCCCCTCTGGCATCTTTGGGTTTTCTTATGGTCTAATGAGGCTCTCTTAATAGGGAAAATAATTTAGATTGTGTGAATTTTGAGAAGGGTCCCACCATTCTATGGCTGAGCCATGTGAGGTCCATGGCTAAAGTAATTGAGTTGGAGGATATGTTTATATCCCAGGACTCACTCACTAAGGCACATGTGCTTAAGGTTAAACACCATTTAGTGTATCAGTTTAGGTCATTCAAGGATCAGGAGCAGATGTGCAATTCTTTCATGTGGCCTATGCTATTATACAGAACTCACCCAACCTAGAGCAATACTTGAGCTGGGCTGTGAATCCTGGGAAAGCATATTTCTGACTAAATTTTGCCTGGATCAATTAGATTGCTACTTTGATTTCCACTGGGTCAGTTTGATACCTGTACTATGTCCGCTTGTCCATGTGACAAGACTGCTGTTCACTCACTTGAGCACTTTATTTTCTTCTGTAAAAATTAAGCTAATTTTACAAAAAAAATGTTTTAAAAGAGTTCTTAACTTGTATTGTTTCCGGCAATGGAAGCCTGCACTCTATTTTCAAGAACTTTGCCTAATGTCTAGGTCTGTTTTAATATTGGTAGCTTCTTAAAATCTGCAGTCTGTAAACAAAGGTCCCTTCTATTTTAATGAGCCCTGTTTACAACACTAATGTCTGTTACCTATTAACTGCATTCAGTTTACTTACTGTAGGAGAATGGCTCTTTATATAATATACCAAAAAGAGGTATGCTGTGGAAAAAGTCCAGGTAATCCCTTAGAAGTGGACAGGGATTTCTTTAAAAATCCCAAGTGCTCTATTTGAGGTAGGGTGGTCGAGCAGCTTAGGCTAATCAAAGGGGAGTGGTAGACATTTGGTGCATGCACACTGTCAATACCTGACACGCACACACACAATAAGGAGATCCACACCAGTTTAGAAAGATAACACATATTTTTATATATTTTTTTTAACAACAAGAACATTGTTATTGGGTAAGTACTTCTTAAGTCAGCAGTTTTGAAGCACATAGCAAATACACTTTCATTGCCTTTAATGCTGTAATGGTTTCCTATGAGAAATGAAGGATGTACTGCATATGGGTATTTGGCAATGACTTACAGGACTATTCTTCTGGAGTTAAGGTAAATATGGGGCAAGGTCCAAGACAGGACCAATAGTTCACCTCAATCGGGTCTGTGGCATTTGGGTGTAGAGGTGCTTTTCAGCGTTGGGTACCCCAATGTTATCCTATGGGAAAGACACCTATACTGCATATGGGTACTTGGCAATGACTTACAGGACTGTTCTTTTGGAGTTAAGGTAAGTATGGGGAAAGACCCAAGGCAGCACCAACAGTTTGCTTTGGGAGGCATTTAGGCGACTGGGTGCAGAGGTGCTTACAACGTCTGGTGTCCCATTCACTTTAATGGGAAACAATCTTGGGGAAAAGAGGCTGTAAGTGGGGACTGGGTGACCAGTCCTGCTGAACCCATAGTGGGGCTCAGCTCTCAAGTGCCTTGGGACTCCATTGGCACAGTTGGACCGCTTTGACTCTGGCTGAGGGGTTTAGGTATAGTGGTGATTTCCAGTGTCAGGTTTTCACAGTCCAAGGCTCTTTCTGTTTCGATGTCCTGCACAAAGAGGTTAAAAGGACGGACTCAAGGTCCAATTCAGCTAAATCTAAAGAGAGGCTCAGCTCTGGAGGGCTCTGGCCCTTATTAACACCATTGGTTCACTTCTCCTCGGGCCGAGGGGCTTGGGTGCAGTGTTGCTTTGTCCGGTGGGGTCACACTGGCAGAACCCGTATGAGTCCAGGGTGCCTGCAAATATGCAGGGAAGCAGTCCCTTTGCTCCAAGAGAGATGCTGATTACTTTTTGAAGCAATGGCAGATTTCCCAGGCTTTTTGTAAGCTGGTCAGCTGCAGGACAAGTCGTCTTTGGTGAAATTGTGAAGGACAGCAGGCCGGCAGCATTGGCGCCATCAGTTGCTGTTCCTCAGTTCCTGCTTCTTCAATGTCCTTCTTCTTTGGTCCAATTAATCTAAATTCCTAGTGTCAGAGGGCCAACTAAATACAAAATGTAGGGGCATTAAGGGAGGGTGAAGGGTAGTAGCCAATGGGCTACTTACCCTTGGGGTCACTACTTCCACTATATGACCACTTCCTGTGGGAAATCAGTATAACCTAGTCCCAGAGTTCCTAATTCTGCCATCACTAAGATGGCAGAATTTCCCTAGAGTGGGGCAAATCAGTCAGTTCATCTTATGGGTGTGACTGGCCTGGAAGTGTATCCCGCATCTTTGGATATATAATTTCCAGCCTGTCCTGGTGCGAATGGGTCTCAGGGCAGGGGGTGGCATCTCCCAGGTCTGAGGAAAGCTGGGGTCACATATCAAAGGCAGCAGGGACTTTGAAGACTCTTGCCTTGGTATGCTTAATTACTAGCCATCCTGCTGGGGGAGGTGTGACCACCTTCCTCCAGAGCAGGTATTGGTTCTGGCCTCCGATAGCCGTGGCTCTCACTTGTAGGGGGTCCAAAACCTGTCTGTGGTGCCAGGCTGGACTGTACCAGTCAGCTACCACACTAAAAGACTTGTAAGTTTCAGAGGGTACCTCAAAGGTACCCTCTGGGTGCATTGATTAATAAATTCATCACTGGAATCAGTGTGTGGTTATTAATATGAGGTGTTTGATTCCAAACACCATAGGTTTCATTCAAACCAATATGTGGCTGGGAAACTCATTTTGACCAGTGCCCAGTAAATACCTTAAGATGGCTTCCCTGCTCACTTATAATATCTAGCAGTGGCACTAGACATTAAAGAGGTATCGGCTCATGCAGATATGTCCTCACATGTGCTACAATGCACCCTACCTTTGGACTCCAAGGCCTGCTGTAGGGGTGACATACATATAATAGATGCAGTATCTTTGGCATGGCACTGTGTGGGTCCTTTAGGGTGGCATACACATGCTGCAGCACTTAGGAACCTTCTTTAGTACCAATGCCCTGTGTGCCAAGGGTATCATTTAGTGGGGACTTATAGAGGTGCTAAAGTCCATGTCGAGTGGGTTACAATTAGACTTTACTTGTGTTAGGGGAAAGAGCACTGTCACTTCGGTCTGATTAGCAGGCCTCAGTGCACTGTCAGGGTCGAACGCCAGCATCTAGTAGTTCTGAAGGGGGCAAAAAGTGGGGAGACATCTGCAAAGTAATCCAGTTTCCTGCACTCAATTGATAAGAATAGAGTCTGATTCTAATTTATGGATTACTTCATGTTTTACCACTGTGCCATTGTTCCATCTTAGCTGGTGTTTATGGTCCATGAACCTGATCTTCATGACACCAGCACATCATGACTTCATCCATCATAAATTCAGCCAATTCGACAACCAAACACTTACTCAGTCAATTTGTGGGTTTCCAGAAGTAGAAAAGATCTCTGACGTCCAGGCATCAGAGGTTTTGTGTGTGTATTTGAGTCTGGGAATACTATGATTTAGCATGGGCATTTAATGGTTGTATTGGGTATTTGAAATTAACCTTGAGAATGTGATAGCTGTACTGGTGGACTATGATGGTCCACCCTTTGCATTTCATGGAGCACTCTGCTTTATATGTGGGTGGAAACGTAAATATTTATATCCTATTTACAGTGTTTTCTATTAATACCATACATTTGATTGTAGAGCTTTAAAATGCAATCATATCACTTCTTGGAATTGAACCAGAGCTAAATGTCATGTCAGGTCACTTACCTCACTCCTGGTCTTTTGGTGTATGATGCACAGTCAAGTTTCAGAATTCTGACCCGAAACAATGTGCCAGATTTACAAGGCCCTAGCGACTCTTTGTGCCACAATAGCATAATTTTTTTAAAGTTAATGAGTTAATGTGGCTCAATGAAGCAAAAGATTCTGCGCCATTTTTACAAAGTGGCGCAATGCATTCATTGCGTCACTTTGCTACCCTTTCCGCCACATTATGGTTGCGCCTGGCATAATGTATGCAAGGGGGGCCCTCGGGCATTAGAAAGCCCGCAAAAATGGCACAATTAAATCTACAAGATTTCATTGTGCCATTGTTGGCATCATTGTTAACGACTGCTCAAAGCAGGAATTAAAAGGATGCACCCATTGAAATCAATGGGCTGCCTTGCACTTTACTCCACTAGTATCAAAATGTTTAACGCTAGTGGAGGAAAGTGCCACAATAGCATCAAAAATGTTGACGCTATTGACCTAACGTGTGCCATGGTGTGAGAGTGTGAATTTTCTAACATGTTTATTAATGATTTTAGTATACAAATTACATATTTAATTGACTTGTAAAACGGGTGACTTTTGAAAATGGTCGGCACAGTTAATTTCTGTTCCTAACTGAGTAAAATTCTAACTAAATATTGTGGTTATTTTCCGTAATTCAATGCTTATATAAAAGTGTACTTGATGATTTAATAGATGTGTCAACAGCTACCCCTAGTGGGTTGCTACATTATGTCTTACAAGGTCATGGTTAACTAAATTCTTAAATAAGTTGAATGTTCTATTGTTTGAGAATGTTACTAATACGTGGTTTCTTCCTGGAAAATGGAAGTGAATGTAGCAAGTGAGAAATTTTCTTTCTGAGAAAAGAAGTTTAGACGAGATGGAACAATGGAGCTACAGACAAGACGGAAGAGGAAAAGTTACTGTTGAGAACATATCCTGGTTAATAAGATGATGTCGTATTTTAGGTTATCAATTAGAATTTTAATTGGTCGAAACGTAACCACCCCATGAACTGACCAATCGTAAGCTTTTTGAAGATTAGTATAACAAGCTGAGTAGGATTTTCTTTAGTCAGATTCAAGATTCTAGAATTGGAGAACTGTACAAGCAAGAGGTAAAGTCCCACTCTTGAAGTTGTCAAATTAAATATTTATTTAATTGTTGTACAGGCGTTTTTAATTCCAAAAACTCAAAGAGTCACTTTTTTCAAGACAAGAGCAAGATCCAAAATGGTGACAAGAGAGGATCAGCCAACACGTGTTTCGCCCCCTCTGGCTATTAAGCAAGGGCTTTCTCAAGGCTGCAAGAGAAGAAAAAAATCTAATTCTATGGTAGAGTTAATCATGTGAGAGAAGGAAAGATAAGATACCATCAAACTTACACCGAGTAGTGAGCAAAAACGAATCACGTGCGAAGTAGTTACTGATGTACTGTTCCAGAATTGGAAGGTTCTTGAGCCCAAGCATGGTAAGAGTTAATAAGTGATTAGGGTGGGATTCGAGGCTTGAAAACCCATTAGAATCAAAAGGAATGGAAAATCAACAAGAAGCAAAGCGTGCTACAGAATCTGTGATGTTAAAAAGGAGAAAGTCTGTGATTGCAGCGAGAATGTTAAGTCCAGACGGAAACCAGAGGGTCACTCAGCTAGTTATTATAGTCACTCAGATTTGAGGAGAAATTTTAGGAGAAAAAGATTTATAATAATTTAACGTGTAGTACCCAGGTCCGGAAAAACCGGAAAATGCCCCAAAACAAACCAATGTTTGAAAA
Source organism: Pleurodeles waltl (assembly GCF_031143425.1). Taxonomy (NCBI): domain Eukaryota; kingdom Metazoa; phylum Chordata; class Amphibia; order Caudata; family Salamandridae; genus Pleurodeles; species Pleurodeles waltl. Next base: position 343,417,562 of record NC_090451.1, read on the forward strand.
AAAGAACTAATAATAAAAGAGTATTGAGATATTAACAAACATACCGTAAAAAGTTGAATACGTAAAGTAAACATTATGGTTTGGATATTGAATTAGTCATATTCTGTAAAAGAACAATAGTCAATTGTTGAGGCATACCATACTTTGGAAGGGAGTATGAAAAAACTAATAGCGATAATATCAACTGTGGTATAAATTGTTGACTTACTAAGAGATACATGGAAGTTATATTTAACAGTATACAAAATCAGTTAGTATTCACGAAGTTTATAAATTTTAGAAATAAAAATGTGTTGAAAGATTAAAGGAAAACCAAGATTAGAAACTGAAAAAAGTAAGCGGAAGCTCCGCATGTTATTAAATTGAATACATGTAGCAGCAGTGCTCCAATCCTCACCTGTGGAATACTCGAAAAACGGAACGCCGCAGGTAAGCGGCAGAAAACAGGAAACGGGACGGGTGCGTAAGCGTCAATGTCACGTTAAAATACGATTTAATAACATGCGGAGCTTCCGTTTACTTTTTTCAGTTTCTAATCTTGGTTTTCCTTTAATCTTTCAACACATTTTTATTTCTAAAACTTATAAACTTCGTGAATACTAACTGATTTTGTATACTGTTAAATATAACTTGCATGTATCTCTTAGTATGTCAACAATTTATACCACAGTTGATATTATCGCTATTAGTTCTTTCATACTCCCTTCCAAAGTTTGGTATGCCTCAACAATTGACTATTGTTCTTTTACAGAATATGACTAATTCAATATCCAAACCATAATGTTTACTTTACGTATTCGACTTTTTACGGTATGTTTGTTAATATCTCAATACTCTTTTATTATTAGTTCTTATTTTCAAACATTGGTTTGTTTTGGGGCATTTTCTGGTTTTTCCGGACCTGGGTACTACACATTAAATTATTATAAATCTTTTTCTCCTAAAATTTCTCCTCAAATCTAAGTGACTATAATAACTAGCTGAGTGACCCTCTGGTTTCCGTCTGGACTTAACATTCTCGCTGCAATCACAGACCTTCTTATTTTTAACATCACAGATTCTGTAGCACGCTTTGCTTCCTGTTGATTTTCCATTCCTTTTGATTCTAATGGATTTTCAAGCCTCGAATCCCACCCTAATCACTTATTAACTCTTAGCATGCTTGGGCTCAAGAACCTTCCAATTCTGGAATAATACATCAGTAACTACTTCGCACGTGATTCGTTTTTGCTCACTACTCGGTGTAAGCTTGATGGTATCTTATCTTTCCTTCTCTCACATGATTAACTCTACCATAGAATTTGATTTTTTGTTCTCTTTCAGCCTTGAGAAAGCCCCGGCTTAATAGCCAGAGGGGGCGAAACACGTGTTGGCTGATCCTCTCTTGTCACCATTTTGGATCTTGCTCTTGTCTTGAAAAAAGTGACTATTTGAGTTTTTGGAATTAAAAACGCCTGTACAACAATTAAATAAATATTTAATTTGACAACTTCAAGAGTGGGACTTTACCTCTTGCTTGTACTGTATACCCCTTTAGAGGATGTGGGTCCCTGTCCTCTGGCTAAGTCCCCCAACTTCTCTCATGAACAAGGCATTTTATACAGGAGAATAGTTACTTTCGACCCTCTCCAGCATTGGAGTCTGTTTAACTTAGAATTGGAGAACTGGAGGCTTGGAGATCCGAGTCATATTAGCAGTGTGGGTTTAGCTGTCCTTAGGCCTGATATTCCAGAGACTTACCTGATGGTGTCCTCTCGTTGAAGTAGACTGCTTGTTGTTATCGTTGGGGTAATGTATTATATTGCAGTATTATATGTGTCACTTTTGCTTTGCAGGTACCAGCTGCAACTTATAATTTGATTACTGCATATTAATGATGTTTTTTATAATAACCTGAGTTAGGAAGATTTTTCAAAAATTTTTGTTTCTGAATTCTTTTACATGAAGCCCAACATGTTGATGCTAAGTTGTGGTTAGTGAAAGTATTAATACTGAATGCTCAAGATTTAAATTGACACTCCTTGAATGTTGTACTAATGCATACATTGCCATTATTACCGATTTTGGTGTTGCTTTTTAGTGTTATTGTTTTAGAGATTATTTGTTTGACTGTTTTGATTAAACCCAGATATATTAGACGTTCTAATTAATCATTTATAATTCTATATGCTTACCATTTGTGTTTGAGAGTTATTTTTGTGACATTAGCGTTGTTAAACTATGGAAATACATTTTATAATTCTTCTTAATAAACTGGTGTGGTTATTGTTTGAGGTTCAAGATCATTGATTATATTGATTAATGTTGATGCTTGCATTCCTCATTGATGACATCCCCTCAATCCTATGTCGCTTGGATCCATTGACCTCTTGCGTATAATTCACTATTCAGTTTAAGTAATAGCTAGGATTTCGTGGCGCTGCAGCAATGGTGTGCCGTGTTGTAAATACGGTGCACCAATGGTGTCATTAGGTGGCGTTGAGGGGGCGCAAGAAATCTGGCGCATCAGTACTGATGCGTCGGATTCTTGTAAATCTGGGCCAATATTTCTTACAAGTATTGAAACATCTTGTCAATTATTGACTGGTACATAATATTACAACGTCAATTTCATTTATGAATTATTGAAAAAGAAAATCTTAGTTTTCCGTTCCCTTCATTAGGGTCGAGCCTGCGTTGCATGTGATGACGCAGAAAAAAGAAGGTCCGACATATATTCATACATACCGTGTAATCAATACACATAATGAAGTGTGATTTTAGTAAAGAAAATAATGTACGAGGGAAATTGTGCCCTCGGGGTAGTTTGCCATCATTGTAAACGAGCTTTATTAATCATGAAGTATTGAAAATTTAGTAATCCGTCATAATCGCAAATGTATGCCATGATTTCTTTTTTGAAAACTGTTTTGCTTAGCTTAAATTTAGTACAGGCTTTGGCCTAGTTGCCTGGTTTCAAATTCTAACTGCGTGTTTTTTTTCCTTGAACTAATGAAACATATATTCTTGCTTGAAGTTGTATTTTTCCAGTAGAGCTGACTGGTACACTTATCTCCAAGGTTTTGTACTAGGCCGGTTTCATCCCCTTTGATACAAGGTCAGTCTCTGCAGGTGCGGACAATGAAGGTACAGATAGTAAAATAATTGGCAAACCATGTTACAATTTGTGCTCCAAGGCTCCAAGGACAGTGTATGCATAAATGAGCGCTAGTAAAAGACAATTTTCATTGGACAATTTGAAGCCAACCTATGAACCCTCCAATGGAAGACCCTGCAGAATTTGGAATGTTTCTTACTTAAACCCACCGGACAAAGAGAAGTCAGCCATTTTCCTCGATGCCAGTTTAAAGCCTGATGCCAGACTCCATTTTGGTCAACACCCTGATGCCCTTTTCTCTATCTGAGAGAAAGAGACTTTAAGAATTCTCACCCTAGAGACTTTAACTTTGATTTGCCCCATCTTGCCAAGCAGGAACTTTGCCCCATTCTCCTTGCTGCTGCAAGGAAGCTTGCCCTTAACTTTGCCCCTTTGAAATTTGCCCCATGCTGATCAACCGGTACCTGAAGGACGAAGACTTTTCTTGAATGCTGATTGTATTTGGTAAATATGAAAGGATAAATGTATTATGCATTGTGTTTTTCCTTTTAGGTACCAACTGCTATTTTGATAGGGTCCTAGCTAGAAGTTTTCCAAATTTGTGTTGACTAAATTAGTTTTGCATGAAGCCCCACATGCCGATGCTAATTAGAGGTTAGTTGAGGTATTCATTCAATGTACCATGCTAAATTGAAATCTTGTTATGCTGACCAATGTATGCAATTAGTCAAATACAGTTAGTCATATTGGTGATTTGCATTGCGATAACAGAGTGTATCATTATTCAGATTTTACATAGATTGCGTTTCTTCTGCCGTTATGGACAGCTAGTAATGTTCATATACATATATCAATTGGTTTTGAGACATATATACATCGTGCTAGCTTTGTTAATATATGGAAATAAATTCACTAACTTTTAATAAACTGGTGTGGTTATTCATGAATGAAAGGTCATGGTGCGCCGAAATACCAACTGTTATTGATTTCTGATGTGCTATATTGATCTATTAATTGAGTATTGATTACCGATTACAATAGTTATTGATTATTGATCTGAGTGACTCGACTATTTTAGGATGAGGAGAGCCCGACTCGGTTAAAAGATTCACCGACCTCCAACGTGTCCAGGTACAGGTAATTTATAAGGGCTGGACGCGTTATCAGTAGATGGTAGCAGAGGATGGTTTAGCCCTTTGGGACCCCATCCGAACAATAGACAGAGTCAAGTTAGAATTTTCTTTGATAAAACAAGTTGGAGAGATGATGATGCCCTAGGTCCCCAATGACTTTCCCGGAATCTCAGAGCTTGCGAATGAGGAACATGGAGGTATGAGAATGGTCTCAGCGTTTCTAGTGACGGTATGAGTGAAGTTAGGGTTTTGCGTTTGCACAGCTTATCGCTGCAGATTAATTGAGAAGTTTGTGAGGATTTTAGGGGGGTTAAAAGATATTAGAGGAGTGTTACTCCAAAGGTGTGAGAGTAGGGAAGTCGTCGAACTTCACGTGTGTGTAGCGCTTTGAGCAGAAAAATTGTCCACATGGTTGTTGATGTTGAGACGGGCCCTGCGAGGTCAAGAGACTCCGGAGTATGTTGAAAAGTGTATGTGACACTTGTTTGATGTTGTGATCTGGTCAGGTTTAATAGGTTGATCGGGCGTGGTCAACAAGTCGGTATGAATGTTGCAGAGTGAAAGAAAACTTCGACTTTGAGATTTGACGAATTCTAAAGTGCACTAGAATAGTTCATTGATCAGTTGAGAGTAAAGTTTGCGGGTCAAATTTTGCTTGCGAAAGTGGGAAACCGAGAAAGATGGAATAACTGCCGAGGCTAGTGAAAAATCCCTAAGGTTTCTGAAGCGATTGTACTACCTTTCCTGTAGTAAACCGACAGATCTGTTTTATTCTTTTGGTTAAGTGCTCGCGTTATATTGCAGAAATTAGTTTATGAGTGAAGCCGAATGAAAAGATGACAAGCCGCGGGACTTTGTCAGCCGCAGTGTGTGAGTGTGACGTCACTAGGAGCCGCGCTGGGATAGGTCGGTTGGTGAGAAGGGTCGCGCACGTATTGGACGCAGTCCGTGAAGCGCAATTGGAAGGGGAAAGGCAAGCGAAGAGTATTCCGGGAATTAAAGTCGCTTATTGATTACACATTTTAGAAAAACAAAAGACGGAAAGATGAAATTTTTCAAAGCATTTAAGAGTGCCATGAGGGGAGATGTTTATATTAAAGCAAATGTAGGAGAAGAAACACCGCCTGAGGGTACACCAGCTTACATTGTCATTGAAGAAAAGGGTGTAGCGCCATGTCTTTGTTTAAACAATGGTGCAAATTAACAGAGAAACATGGAAGTGTAGCGTTCCCTATCCATTGGTCATTTAATCTAAGAGTTTTAGAAAATCTGAGATTTGCGCTATACGATATGAAAGTACCTCCAAGACCAGCACAGTTTGAGGCACTAGCATTTTGGGAGCTAATAGCTAGAAACCAACAACAAAAGAAATTTGAGACAAGAATAAGAAAAGTAGAAAAGACACTAGCGGATGCTAGATGGGACAGCACACAAAAGGTTTGGAGATCAGACGTATTGCAGGGGATTAAATGGTTTCCAGCGATTACTGATGAAGCGGAGACGGAAGGAAGGAAAGCCACCTATAAGACAAACAGGAGTCAGTCCAGAGAGAGAGAGAACAATAGAAATTCGAAAAGGGGAGACGAGTCAGATGATAAAGAGTTCATTATACAATTACTGAATGATCGCCCACCACCATATGTGGAAAGCGAAAAAGGCTCAAGCATTAGTACTGCCCTTCCAGAACCAATACAGGGTAATGTAACACCAAATTTGAGAATATCTCAGAGGCCGAGCAGCTCCGACATGCCTTTCTCACCACAAATACCACAGATTCAGAGAGTATACCCAGACGTGCCTACATTGAAACCTGCTGATAACTATCAGCCACAGGTTCAAAGGCACTGCTCTGATGAGCATAACATGGGAATGACTTCTGATTCAATGGCGCAGGGAGGACAAAACTATCAGAGACCGACATTGATTCAAGCTGAATCAACACAGTTCTCGATGCCCCAAAAGCAGACACAAGAAGTGCGAGTAATAGAAAGCCAGTTAGGTATGCCAGCAATGATGAACCACAATGTGGGGATTAACATGCCACAGAATTCGGGGAACAGACAGAATCCAGACGCAATATCTCTACCTATCACTGTAGGTCCACCAGTACCACTGTACATACAGGCAAATTCAAGCACAAGCGACCAAGGGCTAATGATACAGAATGGGACAGGGAGAAGATGAATAGAAACCGCTCCAGAGACAACTCCAATAGCGGCACTGCCAAATGGATCTGGGTCCTTGTCGGAATTTAGTCCAATTCCAATTTGTGCTCCGTCAACCGTAGTAAGGTCACATCCACCACTATTAGTACCATTAACCTCACAGACTGAAACATTACAGAAACCGTCAGTGGCAGTTGATGTAACTGCTACACTGATGGGACTGAACGCGCAACAGTTAACACAATGGTTCAACAGCCTGAACTCCCCACAGAGTATATCTAGCGGGAAGGGAGAAGAATACCTGAATAAAATAAGGTTGTGTATGGAGGCAGATGAACTGGTAGAGGGAACAATGGGTTTGAACAGATTAGAATCATACACAGAGGAAGAACTAAGATACATGTGCTCTAGGATTACAAGAGAAGTGAGCAACATACATAAGAAGTTACAAGAAATCGCAGACAGAAACGAGATCGATATAGGTAAGACTAAACACCTGAGCAGAAGTTACAGGTTAGACTTTGAGACAAAAGATTTTGAACTCATGAGATCCGCAGGGATGAAAACACACCTTAAGGAGATACTGCAGAGTACACAGGTCTGGAGATGTTTAGACAAGTGGGAAAGTAGATGGGTTAAGAAAAAGGACAAAAAGAAAGAAAATACTCTAGAGCTTAATGAGAAAAAACAACAGAATGACGATCTGATACCTATGTTACCAATGAGAGAGACAGCAGGGGGAAAACTTGTATTGTACAGGTGCGATATTCAATCCTTTACGGATGACTTTCCCAAATTGAGAGAGAAGCCGATTGAGTGGTATCAACAAACAGATAGATTTGAGAAACTCGCGAAGTGTCTCTGGGAAGACTTGAATACTTTATTTGAAATTGTGGTTCCGGCAGATTTGTGGGAAGATTGTAAAAGGGCTGTAGGTTGGCCGACGAGTGAACCAGAGAGAGATAGGGACACAGGTGCGCCATCACCTACGGTAATGAGTTTGTACCACAAGGTGATCGAGCACTTGAAAACCAAGGTTGCGTCGAAAAATGTGGATTGGCAAAGGATTGACAGGACCGCCCAAGAGATTAAAGAATCTATACATGCGTATTATGAGAGGTTGTTGAAAGCGTTTAAAAATTACAGTGGCACGGAAACGATTGAGCCAAAGGACATGCTCCATTTTGTGTTCAGGTTTGTGGAAGGGCTGAGACCCGAAATTAGCCAGATGATTAAGTCACACTTGATTTGTTGGCAGTCAAAGTCGATCGATGAAGTGTTGAATTATGCGAAATACTGCAGTGATGAGATTGAGACCAAACAGAAAAGATTGAAAGAAAAGGTGATAGTGATGCAGCTCAGAGCAGCTCAGACAGGTTTACAAGGTTTGCAAGGTTTTCAACAACAGATACCGCAGCAGCAGCAGCAGGGAAATGCTATGTTTCAGCCGCAGATGAGAGGCAGAGGCCGAGGAGGTTTTGTGAATAATGGTCCTGATTTGAATACCGTTATGATTTCAAATGGTATACAGGCAATGAAGAAGGTGATGCCATGTCACACGAGCGGAATTGTCGGGCATTGGAAACGGGAGTGCCCAATGATGGTGCAGGAAGGTGTAGGTCAGCAAAACAATGATGTCAATGCATTCCAGACTATGAGAGGACAAAAATTGAGAGGTCCGAACCCAAATTTTCAAAACAATATAAACCAGATGCAGGGTTTACAACCCATGCAACCGCAACAGGTGCAAATGCCTCGTGTGCAAATGACACAATTGCAGCCAATGCAACAGCAGTTTCCTATGGTACCTAATCAGCAAATGCAAATACCCTTAGCACCAATGAACCAGCAGCAAGCAATGCTTCCTCAACAGGTCACGGGTCAGGGAATGAGTCAAAATGACACAGTACACCAATTCCCACTACACAGCGAGAATGGAATAAACGATGTACGGGAGAGTGGAAGTTCAGATGGGGAGGGAAATTGTGTGCTTGCAGCATCTTTGGAAGTTGATCAAAAGGGTCCGTATGTGGAGGGAAGAGTTATGGGTCATCGCGTTTCATTCTTGGTTGACACAGGAGCTACACGTTCCACTATTAGGAGCATTGAAGTGCCAAATTTGCCTCTTTCAGGGAGAACAGTTCAAGTAGTGGGAGTAGCAAACAGGTACCTGACGATCCCAATCACAGATCCAGTACAAGTCAGAATTGGTAACTATCAAGGGACACATAATTTTGTGGTATGTGACTCAAGCCCGATATCACTGTTAGGGAGAGACCTATTGTGCAAATTGTAATGTTCGATTATGTGTTCGAACGATGGAATTAGAATTCAGACGAGCAGTGATGGGGAAGAAGAGGACAGTGTAGAAGGGGATGAGATGGAGAGTGTCGATGAAGAGTATCCCCTGATTACCCTTTACCCAATGATCACTGAAGCAGATATTCCTGCTGAGTTACAGGAAACAGTCGGAAAAGAAGTGTGGGATATGACAGGAAAAGAGGTGGGATTGGTGAAAGGAGTGGAACCAGTGAAAGTGACCGTAAAACCCAATGTAACCTTTCCCCAGACCCCACAGTACCATATGGCACAAGACACCCTCATGAAAGTCGCCCAACTCATTGATGAGTTTGTAAAACAGGGAGTACTGAAAGAAGTGTTAAGCAGTCCATGTAATTCACCAATTATGGGACTAATAAAGCCAAGCGGAAAGGTCCGAATTGTGCAGGAATTGAGGAAAATAAATGACATAATAATAAAATGTTGCCCTGTAGTACCAAATCCAGCTGTGATAATGTTTCAAGTCCCTTGTGATGCCGAGTGGTTCTCAGTCATCGACTTGTCACAAGCATTCTTTTCAGTGCCTCTTCATGAGGACAGCCAATTTCTCTTTTGTTTCAAATTTTTAGACAGAGTTTACAGTTGGTGTCGAATTCCTCAAGGGTTTTCGGAGTCACCGTCAATTTTCAATCAGATTCTAAAGAAAGATTTGGAAGCGCTGGAATTGCCATTCGAGTCAACCCTAGTACAGTACATTGACGACTTACTGATTGCATCCAAGACAGAAAGTGACTGCACAGCCGACACCATTGCCCTATTGAACCATTTGGGAAGGAATGGACACAAGGTGTCTCCTTCAAAATTACAGTTCTGTCAGAAGAAAGTGAAATATTTGGGTCACCAAATAGAGAAAGGGTCATGGAGAATAATGAAGGGAAGAATAACAAGTGTACTTCAAATGAGTCCCCCAAAGACGAGGAGGGAGGTGAGGAAGTTTTTGGGAATGGTGAGCTACTGTCGCCAATGGATTCCCAACTTCTCAACACTAGCAAAACCTTTACTGAAACTGACCCAGAAGGATGCATTGGATGAAATTGAACTGAAAGGAAAGGAGATGGATGCTTTTATTGAATTGAAAGAATGCATGTGCAGGGCTCCAGCTTTAGGTATGCCTGACTACACAAGGCCTTTCACATTGTTTTGTCATGAAGGTGATGCATGTTCCTTGTCTGTCTTGACCCAAGCCCATGGCGGCGTAAACAGACCAGTAGCATATTTTTCTGCTACTTTGGATCCGGTCGCAGCAGCACTGCCAGGGTGTTTGCGCGCCGTAGCCGCAGTTGGTATCAGCCTCACTCAAAGTGAAGGAATAGTGATGGGACACCCTTTAACAGTCATGGTCCCTCACTCAGTCGAGATACTTTTGACACGTTCCCGAACACAGCACATGACTGGTGCTAGACTCACAAGGTATGAAACAATAAATCTGGGATCACCTAATGTGCAGCTGAAAAGGTGCACTACGTTGAATCCAGCAACCTTGTTTCCCAGTGAAAATGCTGAAATTGAGAACGCTGAAGACATCGAGCACGACTGTCTTCAGGTGACTGAATTTTGCACCAAACCAAGACCTGATATCAAAGATACCCGATTGGAAGAAAATGATCAAATTATTTTTGTTGATGGTTCATGTTTAAGAGATGCACTGGGTATATTGAAAGCAGGGTACGCTGTATGTACAGTAACAGGTGTTTTGGAAGCATCTTGGCTTCAAGGAGTTTACTCTGCACAGGTAGCAGAATTGGTAGCCCTTACTAGAGCTTGCCAACTCTCTGCATTAATGAAAGTTACCATTTACACTGACAGCCAGTACGGGTTTGGAATAGTGCATGATTTCGGACAATTGTGGTCACAGAGAGGCTTCATGACCTCTTCAGGATCACCAGTGAAAAATGGTGAAAGAATAAGAGAATTGTTACATGCCATCCAACTACCAGGAGAAGTAGCAGTGGTAAAATGCAGTGCACACTCGAAGGGACAAGACTATGTTTCTCTGGGAAATGGATATGCGGATCAAGTCGCAAGGTTTTGCGCATTGAACTGTATATTGCTTAGGGATGAATGGAATTTGATAAGTGAACTAGAACTCGAACCAAGCGAAATATTTGCTCTAAAGGTGGTAGATACGATGGACGAATTGAAATCCTTACAGAATGATGTCAGTGAGGATGAGAAACTCTCGTGGACCAAATCACAATGTGTAAAGAGACTAGATGAATTATGGGTTTCAAGTGAAGGGAAATTCGTTCTTCCAAACAGCCTTTTGACTCAGATAGCCAGATTTTAGCATGGACAAGCTCATCTTGGGAGGGATGCCATGATTAGGTTATTTAAAACTGATTGGTTTAACCCCAAATTCCGTCAAGTTGCTGAAGCAGTTTGCCACCGTTGCATCATTTGCCAACAGATGAACGCAGGGAAGGGAACCGTAGTAAATTTGAGCCACATTGGAAGAGCAGGGGGTCCATTCAGCAGGATGCAAATGGACTTCATTGAGATGCCTGTGCATGTAGGCTTGAAGTATGTGTTGGTGGTTGTGTGCATTTTTAGTCACTGGATTGAAGCATACCCTACACGCAGAAATGACAGTCTCACAGTTGCAAAACTACTCTTGAGAGAGTTAATACCACGTTTTGGATTCCCGATCTCTTTAGAATCAGATAGGGGAAGTCACTTCAATAATGAAGTAATAAAATTGCTTTGTGCAGCACTGAACATTGAGCAAAAGCTGCATTGTAGCTACCGCCCTGAAGCATCAGGTCTAGTGGAGCAAATGAATGGTACATTGAAATCAAGAATGGCGAAAATATGCGCATCAACAAACTTGAAATGGCCTGACGCATTGCCTTTGGTACTAATGTCAATGAGAAACACCCCTGACAGAAAGACTGGACTGTCCCCACGCGAGATTCTCATGGGCAGAGCTATGAGACTTCCAGCAGTTCCTGCAAATGCGCTTTTGAATATTACAGATGATATGGTGTTAGACTACTGCAAAGGTCTAGCTGATGTGGTTCGCTCTTTCTCTCACCAGGTGGAGGCAACCACCTTGCCACCGATCCAAGGTCCAGGACACGCCCTGAAAGCAGGTGACTGGGTCGTGATAAAGAAGCACGTGAGGATCTCGTGTTTGGAACCCCGTTGGAAAGGACCTTTTCAAGTGATTTTGACGACTACCACCGCTGTGAAGTGTGCGGGAGTTCCCAACTGGATTCACGCCAGTCACACAAAGAGGGTATTGTGTCCCACAGACGAGGAAGTTGAAGCGTTGAAGTTGCCAGTACCTGATAACAAAGTACCAAGCGCTGAGACAGAGCGAAAAAGAACTAGAAGCGAACAGGCAGAAATAGAGGAGGGAGAAATATTCTCTGAGGACGAAGCAACTGATTCACTTGGGGAAGACCAAGGAGGAGCCTCAGAAAGCGACGAAGCAGCTGAAGGTAACAAAGAGCCTGAAGCAGCTGAAAGTGACAAAGAGCCTGAAGAAAGTAACGGTGACAAAGGGCTCGAAACAGGTGAAGAAGCAGGAGAGCCTGATCAGAGGAGGGCTTTCCCAGAAGCAGACGATACAGAAAAAGAAAAGGAAAACCTGATTGACTCCCCAGAAGGAGGGGACAAGGCAGAACAGAACGAAACTGCTCAAACTCCTTCAGAAGAGATTGCAGGTCCATCAAGTGGACACAGTGCAAAAAGAAGACCAAGCATATCACCAGTAAAATTAAGAACTAGAGAAACGTTGAATGACAGTGAAGGGCCAAGAGTGAAAGAGAAAAGAAAGGAAGTGTCTGTCGTAGTACCAACACCAAGTGAAGAAAAGGACTTGGCCAAAGAGGAAAGTACCAATGAGAAAGAATCAAAGAGAGATGCAAAATTGAAAAGAAAAAGGATACCGAGCAGGAGGTATTCCGGTCCGGAGTGGGCATACGTAGCCAATAACGATTGGTCAGACGAATTTGTATCCCTCAGTCTTGAGAACGAAGAGGCAGAACTTCATTTTGGAAATAAAAACTTTATGGACTCTGTTGATTGAAGACATTAATCACCTGATTGACTTTTTAACCGGCTAAGACATTGCTAACTTGATTGACTTTGAAACTGATTTTGAGACAACGCTGCTAACCGATAAGAGACTAAGCTGCTAAAGAAAACTGTGTGAACATTGAACTCGTTCAGCTTTGTAAATACCTGCAAATACGCTTTGATAAAGTGTCTTCAACTTTCTGATTCTATACAGATCATGACTAGCTTCACTACACAGGGGCGTAAGATGAAGTGTTGTAAATACATGTGTATAGGTTTAATAACCGCATGCGTACTAATCATTGTAGCAATAGTTCTTGGAATGCATGGTAAAAATGAGAGTGAGACAAATGATGCTTCTACTTCTAAACCTATTATCATTACTGAACTAACAGCTCTGAAGAGACTCGAGCAAGACGAGAGACACTTGCATGATAAGTAGGAACTTTCATCTAACGTTTTCTATTGCTTGCTGAGTGATTATGTTGAGACCATGGATGCGAAAGATTGTTATATGTGTACACAAATACCTACCTCAGTAGTGGAAGGGGTAACGTATCACAGCATGCCTCTTACGTATGGAATTACATGTAGTATAATAGCTTCCAGATTTTATGGTCAAAAAGACATTCATTATTTCTACACTAATTACGATGTTACTTTTGCATATGTCCCCATAATAGGGCACCTAAGCAAAATAGCTAGAGATTGGTATGCCAAATTAATGAGGGAATTCTTCGAACCGATGTCACCTTTTCACACAGCTCACGCACATAGAGAGAACCTTACATGCTTGCTTTCACCAGTAGAAATAGAATTTTTAGACCGCACTGATGATAGGAAGAATGAAATGAAGGAGAAATTAGAGAGGGAATTACACGAAAGAACATCTGTAGATAATTATGCTTTTGCTGCAATAAAGACACAAGGGAAAATAGCTTTAGATACATTGCACATAGGGAGATTTTGTATATATAGAGCTGAATCATATTATGACACAGTTTTTGTGGGAACGAGTGAATGCAAACATACGTATGCATTTAAACCTAAGTGGACGTTCATGCTGAATGGACAAGACCCAGTTATTCCTGGAATATATTATATTTGTGGACCCAACGCCTATTATCGTCTTCCTAAAGGATGGTATGGGAGGTGTTATTTGGGAATAGTGTTCCCAAAGGTTTACCAACTAGACGACTTAAAGAAATTTCCAAGGCTGTCTGAATCACATCATGTTCAGAAAAGGGAGACAGCTTCTGGTGTGGTAGGAGATATATTTGGAGCATTGATTCCTTCAGTAGGAGTCATATTGAATTCAATCAAAATACGAAAGTTGTCTACTATTGTGGATAACATGGTGACAAAGTTTTCAGGAGCTATAATCCTGATGGATGCTGAACTTGCTGCAGAAAGAGCTATGACTCTTCAAAATCGGCTTGCCTTAGACATTCTTTTAGCAAAGGATGGCGTTGTTTGCAAAATGCTTGGTACACGTCACTGTTGTACATATATACCATACAGCAGTGGAAAAATTAGAACGATGCTTACAAATTTAACTAAAGAAAGTGTAGATTTAAAGGAATTGAAAGAACCCGGAGTTTGGGAGAAAGTTGGAAAAGGATTTGCTTCTGTGGGAAATTGGCTCAGCAACGTTTGGAACGGATTGTTACTAAAAATAGTAAAGGGAATAATAATAATATTAATTTGTCTATTAGGTTCTTGGGGAACATGGAAAGCTTTCAAAATGTTAAAAGCAAGGAACAAAAGAAAAAGAGAAGAGAAAATAGAGAACAAAATGGTGGAAATATATAGAGAAAAGTCAAAAGGGACTAAAAGAAAAAGGGAATTGACTGAAGTGCCAAATTACTATACAGAATTTTAATGGAATAAAATTTGTGGGTAGATTTGATGTGATGACATAATTAGTCATCAGAGGAGGGATTGATGACGCAGAAAAAAGAAGGTCCGACATATATTCATACATACCGTGTAATCAATACACATAATGAAGTGTGATTTTAGTAAAGAAAATAATGTACGAGGGAAATTGTGCCCTCGGGGTAGTTCGCCATTATTGTAAACGAGCTTTATTAATCATGAAGTATTGAAAATTTAGTAATCCGTCATAATCGCAAATGTATGCCATGATTTCTTGTTTGAAAACTGTTTTGCTTAGCTTAAATTTAGTGCAGGCTTTGGCCTAGTTGCCTGGTTTCAAATTCTAACTGCGTGTTTTTTTTCCTTGAACTAATGAAACATATATTCTTGCTTGAAGTTGTATTTTTCCAGTAGAGCTGACTGGTACACTTATTTCCAAGGTTTCGTACTAGGCCGGTTTCATCCCTTTTGATACAAGGTCAGTCTCTGCAGGTGCGGACAATGAAGGTACAGATAGTAAAATAATTGGCAAACCATGTTACAATTTGTGTTCCAAGGCTCCAAGGACAGTGTATGCATAAATGAGCGCTAGTAAAAGACAATTTTCATTGGACAATTTGAAGCCAACCTATGAACCCTCCAATGGAAGACCCTGCAGAATTTGGAATGTTTCTTACTTAAACCCACCGGACAAAGAGAAGTCAGCCATTTTCCTCGATGCCAGTTTGAAGCCTGATGCCAGACTTCATTTTGGACAACACCCTGATGCCCTTTTCTCTATCTGAGAGAAAGAAACTTTAAGAATTCTCACCCTAGAGACTTTAACTTTGATTTGCCCCGTCTTGCCCATGCAGTAACTTTGCCCCATTCTCCTTGCCGCTGCAAGGAAGCTTGCCCTTAACTTTGCCCCTTTAAAATTTGCCCCATGCTGATCAACCGGTACCTGAAGGACGAAGACTTTTCTTGAATGCTGATTGTATTTGGTAAATATGAAAGGATAAATGTATTATGCATTGTGTTTTTCCTTTTAGGTACAAACTGCTATTTTGATAGGGTCCTAGCTAGAAGTTTTCCAAATTTGTGTTGACTAAATTCATTTTGCATGAAGCCCCACATGCCGATGCTAATTAGAGGTTAGTCGAGGTATTCATTCAATGTACCATGCTAAATTGAAATCTTGTTATGCTGACCAATGTATGCAATTCGTCAAATACAGTTAGTCATATTGGTGATTTGCATTGCGATAACAGAGTGTATCATTATTCAGATTTTACGTAGATTGCGTTTCTTCCGCCGTTATGGACAGCTAGTAATGTTCATATACATATATCAATAGGTTTTGAGACATATATACATCGTGCTAGCTTTGTTAATATAGGGAAATAAATTCACTAACTTTTAATAAACTGGTGTGGTTATTCATGACTGAAAGGTCATGGTGCGCCGAAATACCAACTGTTATTGATTTCTGATGTGCTATATTGATCTATTAATTGAGTATTGATTACCGATTACAATAGTTATTGATTATTGATCTGAGTGACTCGACTATTTTAGTATGAGGAGAGCCCGACTCGGTTAAAAGATTCACCGACCTCCAACGTGTCCAGGTACAGGTAATTTATAAGGGCTGGACACGTTATCACATGCGCTCGCGCATGCGTATCGCAGCGAGGCGCTTTAGTTACTAGAACAGGGCTCGGAGCCCTGTCGACGTCATTTCAGTGTGTTTCATTGGTTCGTGGGCTTCCCTAGTAAAATCTGCTTGCTTTCATTAGTGGAAGGCATGCACACATCATGCCTTTTCCGGTGTTTTCCTCCTCGAGCGCAGCGACCAAGTACAGAAAACATGCGAGGCTCGCTGTTTTCTGTCGGATCGTGGACTACTTTTTCTCTATTTTCCTAGCGTGATTTCGCTTGCCAGAAGTCGAGCGCTTTACACAGTTAATTTCACTTTTTCGGGTTACGTACATAAAAGCACTTTTGCCGATAGATGAAAAGTCGGGTTAGGACTTTACAACGCGATCAGCTCTAACATGAGCAAACGCGAGACCCGTTGCATTGCAAATGCTTGTTTCTTTTTGCTTCGGCTTGTTTGGCAGTTTCAGCTCCGTATCTGCAATGGTTCGTTTTGCGGCACTTGGCTCTTGCCCACAAAATGCGATCAGCTGACACCATTTGACAACCAGAATGTAGGTATCTATGCGTGTGTAAACAAACTTTAATTGCTGATATGCTTTTGGAGCCCATGCGACTTGGCGCCATGCCTAATATTTCATATTATTGTTCTTTCTTAAGTAACTGCTCCTTCGATTGAAACTTATGTTTTATAGGTTTTTTTTTTAACTGCAGATGCAGACTCAAACCGCGTTTCCCAGTTTCCCAGTTCCGAAGTCGGCAGGTCAAAACGTTATGCCACATCCTTTCACCAAGACAATTGGCATTTGGTTTAGGGTCGTGTGTAGCAATTGTATCGCTCTTCAATCCCTGGTTATGTATGTTGAGGAGCTGTTCTACTTGTGCGAAGTGAGCAGGAAACAGCATGAAGATATTACTGCCCCTCTGGAATTTATATGAATATTTGAAAAATCAGTTTTATAAAGCGCTTGGTGTTAATTTATAGCATGCTTTGTTAAAGCTTGTGCCAAGGACTCCCTCATCTCACGTCACTTCACATTATGTTTTGTTTCACTTGTGCTTCAAAAACATTTTTTCCCCTTATAAAATGTATTTCCTTCCAGTTTTGAATTTGTATTCAACATGTAGACGAAGATGTACTTCTTTCTAAGATGTATACTGCCTTTATGTTCACATTCTGTTGTAAACGCTGGCGGCTTTCTCCGTGTCGTCCGTCTTCTGTTTCTGAAGTGGCAAACTGGTGGGAGATATGGGAGTATGGAAATTAACGCAAGAGGTCCCCTTTTTTAGGAGGTGCTTTTCACGCCTAGTTTTCAGTATCTTCGCTTCATGTGGGTAATAGTAGCAAGGCGATGTTTCTGAGGGAATAGCTTTTTAAACCCCATGGGTCCAGCCCCCCCAATCCCCTCATTAGACAAATGCATCCCCACCTCTAAGTGCAATGCATGGGAGGACGAAATGTCAAGTAACATTCTTCAATGTATCCACTTGTTTTAATTTTTCAATTAGGCTAGCCTGTTGGACATTTCTATTGTATAGCTCTTCAATTGCCTGGCGGAACAGCACTCGGGATAATGCCTCATGGCTAAACACTTACAATGTCCCAAAGGCGAGACCTATTGGTTATGCCAATGCTTGTTTTTGTATTGTAACGACTTCTTAATAGGGATTTATTTAATTGCGCATTGTAATGGTTTCTTCGACTGCATTTATTGATTAAATATCAGTCATCCTCGAGAAACCTTTAAGAATCCTTTGAAATACTTCACTTTCTTTTACTTTGGTCTGATTTCAGCCAAGCTCCAGCGTTGGTTAGGAAACTATAGCCGCTTGCTGGGGCCATGAAGGTAGAACAGTTATAGCTGATGGCAAATGATAACGAGGCACTGTTTGTGCTCTGTTTTTTCCAGATTTCTTTCCCGTAGCGGTAGTTGAAGTTATTCTCTGCGTACCTCGATCCCTTCATTTCTCTATTATTGTGTTTCATTAAAGAAAATACCGCCCATTTATTGTTTGCTGATGACTTCAGTGAAACAATCACCACCTGCATGCCTGTATTTAGCTCATGTGAATTTTTTTGAACTACAGATACAATTAAATGTTAATGAATTGGCCATTTTGTACTCATAAACACCAAAGTACTTTTTTGTTTGGAAATCATAACTATAGTACCTAGTATACAGCTCTGCATCGGATTAATTTTGATTCTGTTTGCTAATTGTTTTCTGCATAAGGATAATGAACAAGGAATCGCGTCTGAGAACGTCTGCACTCTCCGATGTTAGAACAACTTTGTTAATTAACATGCCATGGGATAAGAACAGATTTATAAATTTCTCGTGCACTGCAGTGCATCCACCAAACCTGCTATGTTATGTTGCCGAACGGGCAAAGCACAGTGCATAGACATATCTACTAGGATTCCCCTTCTGCTGGAGCATCCCCTCTGCTGGTGAACAAGCAGTCTGCTTCTCATAATGCAGTCTTGCACCGTGGTCCAGTCATAAATGTGCATTGACTAGTACATGATTACATTACAAATTACTATGCCTAGATGGATTCAAAAGAAAACTATGCAAAGGAAGCATGGTATGCACTGCAGCAAACATGCAATGAATGATGTTTTTAGAAATGCACATATTTACCTTTATTTATGTCTGCTTGCAGAAGGCATTCGGCATTAGTTTTTAATGCAAAGCTCTGGTGCGTAATTTTAATAGATTCAGCATTGAGCAAAAACTATGGGTATTTTCACTGTTCAACCCTAATAATGTCTTAGTAAAGAACCCCTTGACACAAAATGATGCAAAGCAGTTTTTGTGTTGAGAAAAGGGCACCACGCTAGCTGTCAGAAACCATTCCGAGACCCGTGGGGCACGCAAGGGTTACTAGGCCCAACCGTGTGGGTTGAGGCCTTTTACTCCCGATGTCCTGAGGCCTGACCCACTAGAGATTCTGAGCAACTGAGCAAAGTACTCCTTCAGCACTTGACTCTCAAGAATAGTGTGCTCAGAGCAGTTTAAGGCTCCCTTGGCATCCACCCCCTACAGGGGACTCAACACAACAAATGCAGGCTTGGAGTGTCCAGAGTTCCTAAGCATGCCCTGTTCACAGGTGCTTGGAGTAGCAGCAGCAGAATCAGGTATGTTTTGCTGCACGCAGTCCAGGTTGGCTGCACCCAGCAGGTGCAGAGTTTCTCACATGCTGTCGTGCCACGGAAGCAACTGGAGGTTATTTGTGGCTCCTCTTTGAAGAGTAAGGCTTATATTTATACTTTTGCTAGTGCTGCATTTGCGTCATTTTTTACGCAAAAGTGGCGCGAACGTACAAAATATAATTGTATTTTGTAACTTTGCGCCGCTTTTGTGTGTTTTTTTTTTCCCTGAGAATGGAATAAAAAAGGGCTTTGTGGTGCTAAAATCACCATCTTCCCAGCTTTCAGGAACAGACAGACTTGAATCAGAAAACCACATTTTTCAACACAATTTTGGCATTTTACTGGGACATAACCCATTTTTACAATTTTTTGTGCTTTTAGCCTCCTACCAGTTAGTGACAGAAATGGGTGTGAAACCAATGCTGGATCCCGGGCAGCTAAACATTTCTGATACGTAGATAAAAATCTAAATTCAGAAAAGGGTCATTTGTGTAGATCCTACAAGGTTTCCCTACAGAAAATAACAGCTGAAATAAAAAAATATTGAAATTGAGGTGAAAAGACCAGCCGTTTCTCTTCACGTTTTACTCTGTAAATTTTCCCTGCAATGTCATTTTCTCAAAAGCAATATACCGTTACGTCTGATGGACTCTTCTGGTTGTCAGGATATATGGGGCTTGTAGGTTCATCAAGAACCCTAGGTACCAAGAGCCAATAAAGGAGCTGCACCTTGCAATGGGATTTCATTGTATACCGGGTATACAGCAAATAATTTAGTGAAATATAAAGAGTGAAAAATGGGTATCAAGGAAACCTTTGTATTTCCAAAATGGGCACAAGATTAGGTGTTGAGAAGCAGTGGTTATTTGCACATCTCTGAATTCCAGGGTCCCTATACTATAATGTGAGCTACAGGGCATTTCTCAAATAGACGTCTTTTTTACACATTGTCTTACATTTGGAAGGAAAAAAGGTAGAGAACGACAAGGGGCAATAACACTTGTTCTTCTAGTCGGTGTTCTCCAAGTCTCCGAATAAAAATGGTACCTCATTTGCATGGGTAGGCATAATGTCCACGAAAGGAAATGAAACATGGACACATCACATTTTTACATTGAAATCTGACGTGTTTTTTGGAAAGTGTCTAGCTGTGGATTTTGGCCTCTAGCTCAGCCAGCACATAGGGAAACCTACCAAACCTGTGCATTTGTGTAAACTAGACACCTAGGGTAACCCAGGATGGGGAAACTTGCGGGGCTCTCACCAGGTTCTGTTACCCAGAATCCTTTGCAAACATCAAAATTTGGCAAAAAATATTTTTCCTCACATTTCGGTGATAGAAAGTTCTGGAATCTGAGAGGAGAAAAAAATGTCCTTCTACTCAGCATTCCCCCAAGTCTCCCGATAAAAATGGTACCTCACTTGTGTGGTTACGCCTAGTGCCCGCAACAGGAAATGCTCCAAAACACAACATTGACACATCACATTTTCCCAAAGAAAATGTACTTGTTTTTTGCACAGTGCCTAGCTGTGGATTTAGGCCTCTAGCTCATCTTGCACCTAAGAAAACCTAGCAAACCTGGACATTTCTGAAAACTAGACACCTAGGGGAACCCAGGATGGGGTAACTTGTGGAGCTCTCACCAGGTTCTGTTACACAGAATCCTTAGCAAATCTCTAAATTTGCCAAAACAAAACACTTTTCTTCACATTTCGGTGATAGAAAGTTCTGGAATGTAAGAGGAGCCGCAAATTTCCTTCCACTCAGCATTTCCCCAAGTCTCCCTAAAAAAATGGTACCTCACTTGTGTGGGTAGGCCTAGTGCCTGCAACAGGAAATGCCCCAAAACACAACATGGACACATCACATTTTGCCAAAGAAAACGGACCTGTTTTTTTGCAAAGTGTCTAGCTGTGGATTTTGACCTCTAGCTCATCCAGCACCTAGGAAAACTTAGCAAGCCTGGATATTTCTGAAATCTAGACACTTAGGGGAACCCAGGATGGGGTAACTTGTGGTGCTTTCACCAAGTTCTGTTACCCAGAATCCTTAGGGAACCTTCAAATTTGGCAGAAAAAAAATATTTTCCCTCACATTTCGGTGATAGAAAGTTCTGGAATCTAAGACGAGCCACACATTTCCTTCCACTCAGCATTCCCCCAAGTGTTCTGATAAAAATGGTACCTCGCATGTGTGGGTATGTGTTGGAAACTGGGTTATTGGTAAGGGCAGGTAAGTACCTACACTTAGCAATAGGCCACTAACCTCCACTTAGGTCCCGTTAGGTCTCAATAAATTAAACTCAGCTCAATCCTTGGTAGCTTGGCAACAAGGCATAACTTAGGAGACATATATGTAAAGCATTGAATAATCACAAAACAGTAAATAGTAAAACCCCCCAAAAAAATCCAACACTAATTTATAAACAATAGATTATATTTTTATCTTTAAAATGTCACCAAAATGATTACAATTGGATAAGGGGAACCGGAGATATGAATTTTTAAAGAAATAAAGCTTTTTAGCACTTAGAAACGAATAGTGCCAATCAAGTCATCTGGTCGCACCTCAACTGGGGCAAAGTCAAAGTTTGAGGCCGACCGCAATGCAGCCCTGTTTGGCTACAGCTCGCGGGAGGCCTCGGTGAAAAGTTTACATTCGGACTTAGTCATTTTCTTGAAGATTTTCTTCAGCGGGCCCAAGTTGCACAGTCAAATCTGACCTCCTGGAACACTTCCTCGGATATGCATCGTGGGAGCCCTCGGTGGAGATTTTTACCATCAGACGTAGTCATTTTTTCGAGATGAAAATCCTTTGTCCGGGGCAAACCTGAATCTTGATCCGACGTCCCTGGACACTGCCTGGGAGGTCTGAGTAAACTTTCTACGTTCGGACTTAGTCAATTGTTTGGAGATTTTCTTCACCAGGACGAACCAGCAAGTCGTGCCGGATTGTGGCTGAGGCAAGCCGCTAGAGTTGCCGTGGCAGGTCAGTCCCTTTATGGCGCTTTCTTCCAAAAGTTCTCCAAACTTCTCCAAACTTCTGGATCTCCTTCCAGATGTTCCTTTAAGGTTCTTCTGAGGTCCACAGCTCACCCCTAGGTTCCAGAAGCTCTGAGAGGCTCCTTGAGGGTGCAGACTACAACTCCCAGAATGCAACTGGCGCAAACTCCAATGTGCCCACTGGACTGTGGTGAGCTGATCAGTTTCTTCAGGAGTTGGTGCAGGTGACTCTGGTTAGCAATTTTTCACCTGTAGCAAACAGGGAGTCCATCCTTGAACCAGTTGAAGCCAGACAAAGTCCTTCTTGTGGTGAAGCCTAAGTGTGCAGCTGGTGCAGTCCTCCAGAGTGCCTCGTCCAGGTGCAGGTCAGAGGTCCAGAAGGTCAGTCCTTCTTCTCCTGTAGTTCTTCCTTGTTGGAATCTGGTAGGGATCTGAGGTGTGGGAGCAGCTCTCAAATATTTATCCTTGCTCCTGGGTGAAAAACAGGGGGGTCCTGGTTCTCCAATCAGGTGCAGGATCCTTCCCCCTGTGATGACCACTTCCTGGGAAGTGTGGCAAAAATCAATCCCAGGGAACAACGTTCCTCAAAAATCCATCATGGCTGAAACTGATTTTTGGAGGTTTCATGTGGCTGATCCCAATCACTGGTGTGGCTAAAAAGCTTAAACACACCCTTGTCCCGCCATCTCCTCATCTAATCCAGGGGGGCACTTAATTGTCTGAGTTTGCAGGATGTGAGGGAGGTGCTGGGTTACTCCAAATGCCCTTCCCTGCCTTTGAAGACCAGTTTGGACGCCCTCCCCCTTCCTGCTTCTCCCTCTGCTGAGGGAAGATCTCCTCCCACAAGCACATTCCTTTGTGTTTTCAGCCCAGGCTACTTCACACCTCATCAAGGCAGCCTTGCCAGGCTGCCAGAGGCTGGACAATCAGAGCAGAGCACTATATGGCTGAAGCTGGCTACTTTTTAGGTAGAGTTTAAAACTCTTTACCTCAACAAGTTATATTAAATCAACAATTGTAAGTTGTGAGATTGATTTATTATAACAATTAATTTGATACCAAACTTGAGTCATCTGACACTAAAGGAGACTTTATAAATTAAAATAAAGTCTCCCCATTCTAGCCTATGGAGTCTTTCACTACAATGAGGGGAAAATTAATCTGGCTGTTTTACCTCACCAGGTCTAATAAAACTACGTTTATAAGGTCCCTGCTTATAGTGACATGGCAACCAACCCTTAGGGGTGATGCATATGTAAAAATAAGGTAGTTTAGGCTTTGGAACTACTTTTAATTCCAAAGCCAAATGTGCATGTAACTTTAAATTAAAAGCAGCCAGCAAGGCAGGCCTGCCTTTAAAATGACACTGGGCACCTCAGCAGTGCACCTATGGGTGTACCACCTATGCTGGGGTTCCTAAATCTAAATGCCCTACCATATACTAGGGACTTATAGATAGGTTGCATTGGGACTGGTTAGCAGTACCCAGGGCACCATCAGAGTCAGGAAAACACCAGCAAAAAGTGAAAAATGGGGGCAAAACGCTAGGGGGCCTCTGCAATCAACCCTGTTTTCTCACACAAGCCCCCACAGCACACATACCCAGGAGACTCGGCCCAACCCTGGGAGAGTCTTCCTGGCTTGTCACACAAGGAAGACAGTGAAGAAAACTGGCTGTCCCTTTGCAGGGCCTACTCTGCCTTACATCCTCCTGTCATGGTCACTCTCTCTTGGTAGTGAACCCATCCCAACAGTGAAATGACCCACTTTCAACTGTAACTTCCCTCTAGAGGGGTCTTTCTCCTCTCTCTCTGCCAACTTGGGTAGTCAGGTGCCCACCTCCCCTATCCATAACTTTGCTAGGGCAACACCTAGCTTACCCAAAGCTTACCCAAAGAGGTAACCCAACACGTGAGCAACCCCACCATGACCATCAGGGTCTGGTGGCCTAACTCCCTTTTGTCCCTAGGGTCAGCCTCCCAGGCCAAGCGCAGTGCTGCCTTGAAGGCTAGCACCCAGCAGAGGCTTCTGTCAATACCCACAACCATACCTTAAGCTCTCCACTGACAGGTGGCTAAGCTGCTTTAGGGGCAACTGTGGGGTCCTGGCACCCCTCTTGCTGTCTAGAGTGGGGGGCTACCACATCCTGTGGCAGACAACCTCCTTCCACTCTCTCTTTTGTCAGTGCAGGGGCAACACTCTGCATTTGGACAGCTGCCTAACTACTCAGAACTTCTTTGGGGGTCAGGTGAGGCCTCATCAACTCTGGGCTCCCGCCTACAGGGGCAGAAGGCCTTTGGCTCCCTGGAACTCTCTTTAAGAGTGGCCTACCCTTCCTTTTCTTCTTTCCTTTTCTTGGGGACCCCTGTCTCTTAATTGTAGGGACTAGCTCCCCAGGACTTTGGGTTGGGGGGCACCCTGGGCGACCGCCCCATCTGGGACCAGACTCACCTCTGGGAGGTCATTGCCCAGGATACATTCTAGGAGGAGGTCAGCTCTGACCACTACCCTAAACCAGTCAAGGATACTCTCCCTCTCTAGGGGCACTATGGCTACAGGTTTGGAGGTTACCTCCCCTGTGGCTATCTTGACTCTCCTTGTGTCCCCTGGGACATACATGTCTGGGGTCACCAACCGGTCACTCACTATGGTGTAACTGGCACAGGTGTCTCTCAGGCCAGTGGTAGGGATCCCATTCACCTGAATGGGGTAAAAGTGCCTACTCCCACCGTCAGGGATCACCAGTTTACCATCTGGTCTTGTCTCCCAGCCCAATGCTATGAGGACCTCATCATCTGAGGAGTCCTCTATGGCTACACTGGACAGCCCAGTGCTAGCCACCATCCTTGGGCAGGCTGCATCTCCCCTGAAGTGAACTGTCTGCTGAAAGTCAAAGCAAGCCTTACTGTCCAAGAGGTTTTTCAACCCTGAGTCTCCCTGACTCTGCTTGTCAGAGTGGGAGTGGGTTTTGCTCCCCTCCTTCTTAGGGTTCTGGGGTGCAGAGGGAGTCTCTGTGGTGGGGTTACCAGCTCCCTCCTTAGGTTTTTGGGGACCTGACCCCCCCTTTTTGGAGTCTCCCCCCTTGAACTTGACAACCACCCTTGTTCTCAACCACTCATCAGCTGCCTCCCCCAGCTCTCTGGGGTTGGTCGGTTTAGAGTCCACTAGATGCTGGCATAACCTTTCTTGGATACAATTGGTCAAGATGTGCTCTCTCATGATCAAATTGTATAACCCCTCATAAGTATTTACTTTGTTACCATGTATCTAGCCCTTAAGTAAGGTGTCTACAAAGTCAACCCAAGACTGGGTATTGACCTTCTGGGTGTCCCTGAACTTCATCCTATGCTTCTCTGTGGTCAGACCAAACTTCTTGGTCAAGCACCTCTTCTTACTAGGGATGAATCTGCCTCCTCCCCACTTAAGGTTAGAAGCCTATCCCTCCCAGATTTGGGGACCAACTCCCATAGAAGTGAACCGCAGTATTGTGGCCTAACCCTTCTCATTCGGAGGGCCCTCTCAAAGGACTCCAACCATTTGCCTATTTCATCCCCCTACATAAGCAGGGACCAGCCCCTTGGGTAGTCTGGGACAAAACCCCCCACCCATGGACACCTCAACTTCTCTGTTGCTGCCACCATTTCTCTGTTCAATTCTTGCCTACTTCTCCTTCTCTAGGGCCAACTTCTCTACCTCCAGAGCTATGAGGGCTACTTGGGCCTCATGTTACCTTTCCCTGAGGTCCAGCTCTGCTTCCTCCTGGTCTGATACCACAGACCCTCCCCTCCCACTAGCTCTGGATGGGGATAAGGTAGTTTAAGGCTTTGGAACTACTTTAAATTCCAAAGTCAAATTTGCATGTAACTTTAATTTCAAAGCAGCCAACAAGGCAGGCCTGCCTTTAAAATGACACTGGACACCTCAGCAGTATACCTGTGGGTGCACCACCTATGCTGAGGTTTCTAAACCTACATGCCCTATTATATACTAGGGACTTATAGGTAGGTTGCCTTAGCCAATTATAAATAGCCTAATTTGCAAACTCATTTTATACAGAGGACAGGCCCTGGGATTGGTTAGCAGTACCCAGGGCACCATCCAAATCAGGTAAACACCAGCAAAAAGTGAAAAATGGGGGCAAAACGTTTGGGGGCCTCTGCAATCAGTCCTGTTATCTCACAATAGGCCTAGTGCCCCCGACAGGAAATGCCCCAAAACACAACATGGACTCCTCACGTTTTCCCAAAGAAAACTGACCTGTTTTTTGCAAAGTGCCTAGCTGTGGATTTTGGCCTCTAGCTCATCCGGCACCTAAGAAAACCTAGCAAACCTGGACATTTCTGAAAACTAGACACCTAGGGGAATGCAGGATGGGGTAACTTGTGGCATACTCACCAGGTTCTGTTACCCAGAATCCTTAGCAAACCTCAAAATTTGGCAAAAAAACACTTTTTCCTCACATTTCGGTGCTGCAAAGTTCTGGAATCTGAGGGGAGCCACAAACTTCCTTCTACCCAGCATTCCCCCAGGTCTCCAGATAAAAATGGTACATCATTTGTGTGGGTAGGCCTAGTGCCCATGACAAGAAATGCCCCAAAACACTATGTGGAAACATCAAAATTATCAAAGATAAAACTACTTTTTTTTGCTGGGGCACCTGTGTTTTTGCTCCTGGGCTCAGCAGCCATCTAGAGAAACCTACTAACCCCAAACAGTTCTGAAAACTAGACACCTGAGGGAGTCCAGGGAGGTGTGACTTGCATGGATAACCCCTTGTTTTTTTACCCAGAATCCTTAGCAAACCTCAAATTTAGCTAAAAAATATCAAATTTTTCCCACATTTCTGTATGGGATCACCGTACCAGCACATATTTCCCACCATCCAACGTTCCTCTCAGTCTCCTGGTAAAAATTATACCTCTCTTGTGTAGGTGGGCCAAGTGCCTGTGACAGGGAAGAGCCAGAAACATGTTGAAAATGAGGGGGAACCAAAGCAGGTCCAAAAGGGCAGTTGAAGAAAAAGAATTTAGGCTGACAAGTGGGGCAGAATTTTTGTCGGTATAGATGTGACAATGCTGGGTGATAGGAATTTTGTGGATTCCTGCAGATTCCGGAAGGTTCCATCACAAAAATGTGGGAAAAATGTGTGATTTCAAGCAAAGTTGGAGGTTTGCAGGGCATTGTGGGTAAGAAAATGGTGTGGGCTGCATGTGAAGAACACCCAGATGATTAGTTTTCAGATGTGTATAGGGCTTGTAGATTTTTCTACATGGCAGTGTCCCAAAGTCCAAAAAGTGCAGCCCTCACCATTCCAAGTGGGACAATTTTGAGAGTTAGACAAGCTCCCATGGCCCAAATGTAAAACCAAAACCCAAAATAATCAAATTTCCTCTTGCTTGCCGTGGGATAAGATGTTTTTGTATGTGGGGGGATAGCTGAAAGACTGTTACCCCCTTCATTTGGGGTGGGGCATAACCATGCCCATAGTGGTTGGTAGCCACCACCCAACAATTTTTTTAAATTCCCTGGCATCTAGTAGGTTTTCTGCCCCCAGGGGAGTGGATAAGGTGTCATTGCCCCATCTGCCCACCAGTGGGTAGAAAAACTTTGTCCCCTTTATTTTATTAACCCCACTGTCTTTTTTTAAAGAAAATCTTCCCTGGTCTCTGCTGGGCTTTCTGTCCCCCTTGGGTACAGATGGGCCTTCCAAAAATAGGCTGATCTGCCCCTAAGGGGGACAGAAATGGCCCAGAGTAATGTGCCCCCATGGGGAGCAACCCTTGCCCAAGGAGCTGCCCCCCCAAACAAAACACACACACTCACCAATCCCTGGTGCTTATGTGGTTTCTGCCCCCCCAGGGCAGATGGGCCTAATTGAAATAGGAAGATCTGCCCCTAAGGGGGCAGAAATGGCCTAAAATAAATTCCCCCCCCCAGGGGAGCGACCCTGGCCTAACGGGTCCTCCCCAGCTGTAAAAAATAAAAAAATAAAAAATCCCTGGTGCCAAGTAGTATCTGCCCCCCTTGGGGGCATATCGGCCTAATAAAAATAGGCCGATCTGCCCCCAAGAATGGCAGGAATGACCTAAAATAAATTTGCCACCCAGGGAAGCCTTGCCTAAGGGTCGCTCCCCTTGCGTGAAATTGTTGCAAAAAAAAACATCCCTGCTGTCTAGTGGTTTCTGCCCCCCTTTGGGCCAGATTGGTTTAGGAATATTAGGCTGATCTGCCCCCAAGGTGGGCAAAAATGGCCTAAAATAAAATTGCCCCCAAGGGAGTGACCCTTGCCTAAGGGGTCGCTTCTCTCCTGTAAAAAAAAAAAAAAAAGTAAACAATCCCTGGCATCTAGAGGTTTCTGTCCCCCCAGGGGCAGATCGGCCTCACTACAATAGGCCGATCTGCCCCCAGGGGGGTATAAAAGGCCTTAAATAATATTGCCCCCCTGGGGAGCAACCCTTTGCTCAAGGGGTCTCTCACCTTATGTGTAAATATAAAGAAAACAAAAAAAAAACATCCCTGGTGTCAGTGGGCATTTCCGCAGCCCGATCGCTTCACGATCGGGCTGCAGAAATGCTCAAAGAGACATGAAAGGAAAGGCCTTTTCTTTTTTTCCGTGCCTCTGTCTGCCCCCACCTCCCAGTCAGAAGAGAAATGCATCTCTTAACATTGCGCTGGAAGCTGGGAGGCAACCTCTGCTGAGGTCAGCGCGCAATTGCACGCTGACGTCATCAGATGTCAGTGGGAGGGGCCGGGGGGATCAGGGGTGGAAGGGGAAGTGGCACCCTGGGGTTTAAACAATGTGAAGGCCTTAGAAAGCTGCTGGGAAATTTACCATGTTGTACTGACTTTCCACTTTTCCTTAGTTCATTCACGGTTTCCTGCCCCCTCACCATTTACAGTTCCTTATCTTTCTAACCTTTTGACCTGTTATGCTGACCTTGCTTTTTTGTTATCTTTTTGGCTTTGTTGTATTGCTGTGTATTCCCTTTCTCTTTTCCCTATTCAGAAGTGTCATAATCCATGACCTGATTCTCCAATTTACTGACCTTACTTTTGCTTGGATTATGTTCACTGTGTCCTGCATTTCTGAAGTAGCAGAGTATACTTGTTAAGTATTTAACTTCTGTGAATGTTTTGTGCTTTTCATCAGTACTAAAATGCTGTGTATGTACTCCCTGATTAGTGTGTCATTCTGTTACTGGAGAGTCTATGTGTATACTTGAGTTGGAATTAAGAACATGTCACCCAAGAGAGCCTTGCTAATGAAGACTGGGGAATTCTGTTTGTCTTTCTCAATCTATCACTCTCTCTCTGAGTCCCACACTCCTTTCACTCCAGTGCATATCTTTGTCATGTACCTCCCTCTTGGTATAGACTGGGCTACAATCAGGGAACTGATCGTCATCTACATTTAACAAAAACCTGACAATTTTCCAGGCCCACTCTAAACTAGCGTGTCTTTTGATTCCAGATCGCAGCAGGCTATGGCAGAGGTCATTACTGAGATCTAACAGGATTTCAAGACCACTTGCAGTGAACATTCTTGCTTCTTAACCCATCTAAAGCAAGTTTCCCAAATCAAAGGAGAACTGAGTCATGCTTCTCTAGCTTACGCCACTGACAAATCCAGGTGTGATTCCACAACACCATCTTGTGCTCTGAAGTTTAACACTCCTTTGGCAGGAACAGTGCCACCTGGGAAGTTTAGAGGGGATCCATACATTGGTAATCTTTTCCAGGTCAAAGTAGCTTGCATTTCCTAACATGACCCACTCACATCAGACTCCCCAAAGACTGTTTTTGTCATATCTGCAAAGGGACGCTGTCACCTGATCTTCGATATTGAACCAGAGTTGATGGTTGCAAGAATACGATGTATTCAGTGAGCAGTTGAAAATTATCTTTAGATTAAGGCACCCTATGGAGTTAGAACATGCAGGGTTGTTATCCCAAGAGTATGGATCCAAAGATATAACTTATTTAAGCTTATTCAGCCAACAAAAGGTAGAAGAGGGGTAGACAGATGAAGCTTGTCCAGCACTTTTCATGAGAGACTTTGAGATGAGTTAAAGGACGCTCTTGCACTAGTAGCTAATTGTATTTCTACTACTTATGTTCTTATTGATTTGATGCTTCAAACTGAATATCAGAAAAAAGATTAGAAAGGAAAACCATGGATCATCAATGGCTGCCCATTGCTCCCTTGGAGTCATTAGGATGCTGAGCACTGTTAGATTCAGAACAAAGTGTTGCTTCATGGACCGTAAAATTGCTATAGCCCATCATATCTACTCAAACTAAGCAGAAAACAAAACCTATTTAAGGTATTATTGGCACTCCTGTACCTCAGGGGAAGTTTGCAAATAAATGGAAGGCTTAAGTATGGCTATAGCTTTAGGCCTCATAGTTACTCCTAATTTGCACATCATAACAGGCACATCCTGGTTTTGCAAACACAATCCTCAAGTGGACTAGAGAATTTCACAAGCTTATTTCAGAGAACACTGCTATCCTAAAAGCATCAAAATTCCAACTCCAACTTGGGTGGCATGCTGTTGAAATCCCTAGAGAGTAATTTAAACATTTCTGAAGTGTGCAGATATGCTGCCGACCCATAGAGAATATAACTGATCTATAGACCTGGTGCCAGATATCTAGAAGGCTAAATCTATCCTCCAAAAAAAGAGGATACGCATGTGAAGGATTATATTAATGAGAATCTGGAGAAAGGTTGTACACACCATTCTACCTCACAACTTTTTGTAAAGTGAATTAAGATCTGAGACATTGTATTGACTACAGAGAATTATATGTCAACACAGCAAAGAAGAGGCACCCATTTCTTTTAATATGGGTACTGCTAAACCACACTTACTCAGGAAATCTTCAATACCATGTATCTCAGAAGAGT
This sequence comes from Pleurodeles waltl, assembly GCF_031143425.1. Classification (NCBI taxonomy): domain Eukaryota; kingdom Metazoa; phylum Chordata; class Amphibia; order Caudata; family Salamandridae; genus Pleurodeles; species Pleurodeles waltl. The sequence continues at coordinate 343,448,904 of NC_090451.1, forward strand.
GTATAATGTTGCTTTAATTAAAGCAGGAGATGAGCAGAAAACTGTTTTGAATGCCAGGTATGGATGTTTTAAATACCTACGAATTCTGTTACGTTTATAAAAAACAGCTCATGTTTGATTTCAACATCTGGTCAATAATATCTTCTCTGATACATTAGACCCCTCCATTATAATCAGCTTGGATGATACTCTCCTTTTTTCACAGAACCTTGACAGCATGATCATCACATGTGTGCTAAACTAGATGAATGTACAATGTTTATGTTTTTGTGGCTGATCAGAGCCCATAATGAACTCTCAAAGGTCTTAGCCATTGGCTGATTTGCTGGTTTCTCACACAGTACAAGAGGGTCAATGGTTCTTAGGCTTCACAGTTTTTTCAAGCACTTTGAAGCTTTCTCTACTTTTGCTGCACAATCTGTCTGATTAAAAACAAATGTTTCAGCTTTCATTCTTTCATTGGGAATCAGAGCAGCAAGAAGTCTTTGATTTGTTAACAAAGGCTTTCGTGACAGCTCCTATTTTGAAGCACATCACAACCTACTCTTCATTGTCAAGACTGATGCTTTGCCATTTGCTTTAGGAGCAATATTTACCTAAAAGATCCCATCACTGAACCTGTCAATTAAGTCACTTTCATTTCTATGACATTCAGACCTACTGACAAAATTACATTCTCTGTGATATGAAATGCTGGTGATGATAGAAGCCTTTACTCATTGGCATCATCATCTGAAAGGAAGAACATAGAAACTAACTGTTCAGGCAGATCATAAAAACTTAGGGGCAGATTTATGAAAAGTGGCGCTGCACCTGCACCCTTTAGAACCCCCCAATGCCACCATGGTAGCACAGTATTTAAAATACAGCACACCATGGCACTAGTTAGGATGACTAGCATCAAAGTATGGCACTAGTCAGGTGCTTTGTAGGATTAGGATAAAAAAAAATTATGTTAATCCTGCAAAGCACCCAGAGGCCCATTGTAATCAATGGGAGCTTATTTTTAACGCTTGCACTTAGCAGGCGTCAAACAATTACGATGAAAATAGTGCAAAGAAACTCATTGATTCCTTTGTGTCATTTTTACACCTGCCTGGGTCAGGCATAATGTTGACTAAGGGGTTACAAAGTGGTGCAAGGCGAGCATTGTGCCACCTTGTAAACATGGTGCGGCGTTTTTGGCCTTGTTGGGCTACATTTGCGTAAAAATATGCCCCTCAGATTCTTAAAATCAAGAAAGTGTTCTAATGCCCGACATGCTAGTTGAATGTTATTCTTTTCCTGATTTCATTACCAGTTAACCTATCCTATAGACCTGGAAATAGAAATTGCAATGCTGATGCTTTTCCACGAGAGATAAAACCGAAGGTAGCAATAGGCTCATTTTGCATCTTGGACATTCAAATAACCAATGTCACTGACTTGGAGAACTTTTTGTACTTACTTATATCCGAGTTTAAAAAGTTAATTTAGAATGAATAGATTCAAGAAGGTTCCCAAAGAGTGAACTATTCTTGAAGGACTGTTTTTCAATATGTGGCAAATGTTTCTTCCCAGTGCCCATTTATAGAAAAATAACTTTGCTTTGGTGTCACACCTTCCCCTTCTACTGAACATTTGGTAAAATGAAAATGTTAAATTTAGAAAAGAGACCTTTTTGATGGCCCTCTTTAAAAAAACACATGTTCAACAATATGTTCAACAGTGTTCCACCAAATGTGGTCCTGGTCCTTAGTTTCATGTCTCAAATGTGACTCAAAGTGTAAGAATATTTCAGTGGACTTCATAACTGATTTACTACAAACACAAAAGTACACTGAGGGGTTGTTGCTTTTTTTTTTTAACCAAATATGCACTTTTTACTCTTTTACACGTTATCCCTGTCCTGAGGGCATATTGGGTGTCCCTGTGTATATGTTATGTGGAGTCAAGCTTGGGCACAGTACTGTGCATGCACTAATATGGACTGGCCAATGGCCTTTCATCTGAATCATTTGCACTCAATAAACCCAAGTTTTTGTTTTGTTGGGTACACGTTTGTTCTGCCATTACTTTTCTAACTTTCTGTTGTTCCAGAGTAATTTGTGTTGTATGACTACAGTTGTATGTGTTTTACCTGTATTGCTGATCCATTTGCTGTGGTTGGCAAAACCTGACTCTGTGGGCAGTGCTGGTGTCACCAAGGACAAGGGTAGATGATCACTGTATGGATATTTGTTTGTTAATCCAATTGGGGTGTCAGGGCATTGCGTTTTGTTTGATATGGTAAGTATTTCACCTTGGGTTGTCCAATGTCAGCATGTATGGTGTTAGAATGTCCCATTGACATGGAATGTACATTAGTCTCATGTGTGGAAGCTAGAGTTTTGTTTGTCCACACATGGAGGGTGTTCAATTGTGCTAGCTTAATTTATAGTTGACTGATCATGTGCCCATTTTGGTATGTGTACCTCACAGCTACTTCATCTTCATGTATGGCCCATGCTGTTGCTGGTGTACTTACTTCCTTGACTTGCAATTACACATTTGGCAAATATACATGTCACTCGGCTCTACCATTGTTTGTCCCTGAGATACACGTATGGCCATTTCCTGGGCAAATGGTGTTTTAGGGCATGTGCAAAGTGAAATGTGTCCCAGGGCAGCATTCTTCCAGGATTGCTTCTGATGTCCCCATCCCTATTGTGCAGGTATTGTTTGCATTGTGAACGTTGATATTTGTCTCACAAAATATTGTGTATTCCATTGACCTTTCATTGGGTTGCAATGTGGGTGATATGTGTAAGTCCATTATAGGGATGTTTAATGGGAGGAGTGTTTTTGTTAAATGACACATCCATACATATGAGTCTTCAATCTGATGACAGTCCCTGGAATGTGATCAATATGAGAGTGTCAGCTGAATTATGTGTGATGTTGATGTAGTGTGGCTGTTGTGTGACACAATGTCCTGTGACTTCACTACCACTGTGACTAAGATGAGCAGACAAGTGTTATTGCCATGTGTGGTGGAACAGTGTCAGTGACCTGCATTAAGGGGGCATTTTATGGCTGTGGATGTGCCATTTGTTGTGAATGACTCCGACCAGGAACACTATGACAGGTGTACTTGGCCCACATAGCCTGACCACCAGATCATGTGGGTGATGGTGTAACGATTAGTTGTTTAGCTTCGTGACAAAGGTAGGTGTGTGTTCTTACCATTGGTTGCTTTCACAGCAGCATGGAATTTGTGCTCCATCTATGAGTAGCAGCAGGGCGTGTGTGATCGGCTCTGTGGTGGCACAGGACGTGTGACACTGCCTGCAGATGAGTTCCTTCCTTTATATTCTCTGTTTCTGCCTGCTGGGACACAGTGGTTGGTCTGCCATCGTCACATCAGTGGAAAGCAACTTCATAATGTGTTCGATAGAAGCAATGGCTCAACGGCCTGATTGGCTTGTCTCACCACCGAAGTGGTCTGTGCTGCCTGGCTGTGCTGGTGAGACTGTGGCGGTCTTTCCTCTATGGAACTGCATGGATCATAATACGGTAGTCCAACTGCCAAGCCGATGGCAGCGGACTGCCACTGCTGCCACTGCGTCCCACTGGTGCATTCAGAGTCTGTGGTGTGGCCCTCCATGGCCATGTGGGATGCAGCTCCCTCGTGCTCCAGTGCCACTGTACCTCCGCCTGTTGATGCTGATGTACAAAAGGACAGGGAGAGCAGACAAAGGGGGGGGAGACAGAAGAAAGAGGGTTTTAGTGCATGGCATACCACTACCGTTGGTGGACAAGACAAACGCAGATGCCCCCTGCTTTACGCCGTGCTCCTGCCCTCTGCACATGCAATTTCTGGGATATGGCCTATATGGCAATGGTGGACATCGGCGCACATGGATGCCACAGGGGCAACTATACCTCGACTTGGCACTCTGTTGAGGTGGGGTAGAGTGCCACATGGGCTACATTACGGAGAGGCCTTGCCTGCCTAACTCGCCCTGGCCTAGGGACACCCACAGCCCACCTCCCCCACCCAGACACCGCCACTGCACGCAAAGTCCGCAGAATGAGGTTGTACTCACCCCCTTGTGTCTGCTGTGATGCCCTCAAGCGCCCATCCAACTCCGGGTAGGCCACCACCAGGATCCGGAACATCAGGGGGGTCATGGCGCGACGGGCACCCCTCCCACGTTGGGAGGCCATCCCCAGCTGAGCCTCCGCCGTCTTCTTGCTGCAGCGGCGAATGTCCTCCCATCTCTTACAGCAGTGGGTGCCCCGTCTCTGGTGGGCCCCAGGGTCCGGACCTCCTTGGTGATGGCACGCCAAATGTCCCTCTTCTGGTGGGCGCTGACCTACATGACATGCACAAGGAAAGAGGAACAGTCATTACCAACTGCACCGTTGTGAGTGGCCCCCTCCCTACTCTGGCCATGTGGCCCATTCATTCCCATGCATTAATGTTCTCTGGACTCTGCCCCCTTCCCTCTTCCAACCAGCCCTCTCCACCCAGGCCTAGCCCATACAACGTGCTCCCTGTGTACTAATCTGTTGGTCTGGAGGACCGTAGAGTAGCGTGTACTGGGAGAGGACCCCGTCTACCAGTTTGGCCAACTCCTGTGCAGTGAAGGCAGGGGCCCTTTCCCCAGACGCAGCAGCCATCGTCGCTTCCAGACCGAGGTCACAGCGGCACTTGCAGTGTAGGTCCTCTACTGTCGAAGGTCAGGTATGTAGTGATTGAACAGATAGAAAATGGCGGTGACGTCCGCGGCAGTGCGCATCATCACCGCCGGCGCACCTGTTCATTGGCTCCTGGGACCCATAGGGTCCAATGTTAACCAATGCAGCATTGCGCCGCGGTCTACGACCACCTACCGCGACGGTGTGTAACGCCAGCGCAGTTACCCCACAATCCCATTGTCCCAGTTTAGAGGTCAGGCAGCCGCCATTTCAGGGGCCCACATGGCTTCATTTCATACTGCGTCACACATAGCTAGGCCTACACTCAACACACATACAGGAAAGGTTATGTGAGTGCTGTAGTCTTGTGTGTGACTGTGGGTACATACCTGGAGGACTAATGACTGGTTCTTCGCTGCTGTCCTTCATAGGCACCGTCTGCTGGGACATATGAGAAGATGGCGGAATCCTCCGGTGTACCGACTGCTGGTGGACCTGTTGACAATGGAAGAGCGACATGTCATCGTAACCTACCGGTTTAACCGTGCCACAATCCAGGAACTATGTACCCAGTTGGAGCCAGACCTGATGTCACCAATCCGCCATCCGACTGGAATCCCCCCTGACGTGCAGGTGCTGTCAGTGCTCCATTTCCTTGCAAGTGGGTCATTTCAACAGAGGCCATGGCATCAGGGATGTCCCAACCTATGTTTTCCAACGTCTTGTCCAGAGTGTTGGCTGCCCTGCTGAAACACATAAGGAGATACATCATTTTCCCTGAGGTGGAGGATTTGCCTACAGTGAAAGGTGACTTCTATGCCCTTGGACATATCCCCAACGTCATAGGTGCTATTGATGGGACCCATGTAGCTCTGGTCCCCCCCCACAGGAGTGAACAGGTGTACAGGAACAGGAAGAGTTATCATTCCATGAATGTACAGATGGTATGTTTGGCAGACCAGTACATCTCGCAGGCAAATGCTATGTTCCCTGGCTCAGTGCATGACGCCTACATCCTGCGGAATAGCAGCATCCCTGATATGATGGGTCAACTCCAGAGGCACCGTGTATGGCTTTTGGGGGACTCTGGTTACCCCAACCTTTCGTGGCTACTGACCCCAGTGAGGAATCCCAGGACCAGGGCAGAGGAACGCTACAATGAGGCCCATGGGCGGACTAGGAGGGTGATCGAACGCACCTTCGGCCTCCTGAAGGCCAGGTTTAGGTGCCTCCATATGACAGGTGGATCCCTATTCTACTCACCAAAGAAGGTGTGCGACATCATCTTCGCCTGCTCCAAGCTCCATAATGTGGCATTGCGACGCCAGTTGCCTTTTCTGCAGGAGGATGATCCAGATGACGGTGTTGTAGCAGGGAGGGTGTGTGTGATAGCATGCAGGTAGGGTGGGGGATATGATAGTTAAGATTTGACTTACCAGTGTCCCATCCTCCACCGACTCCTGCGAGGCCCTCAGGATGCAAGATGGTCAAGCCTTGCTCCTCCCATGTTGTTAGTTGTGGGGGAGGAGGTGGGGGTCTGCCGCCAGTCCGCTGTACCGCAATGTTGTGCCTGGAGACCGTTGAACGCACCTTCCCCGTAGGTAGTTCCACCTCTTCCTGATGTCCTCCCGATTTCTTGGGTGCTGTCCCACGGCGTTCACCCTGTCCACTATTCTGCGCCATAACTCCATCTTCCTGGCTATTGATGTGTGCTGTACCTGTGAGCCAAATAGCTGTGGCTCTACCCGTACGATTTCCTCCACTATGACCCTGAGCTCCTCCTCGGAGAAGCGGGGGTGTCTTTGGCGTGCCATGGGGTGGTGTGGGTGATGTGTGGGGTGGTGTATGTGGTGATGAGTGTGGTGAGTGTAGTGGTGTGTGGTGTTTTGTGCGTGGATGTTGTGTGGGTGATGGTGTTGTGTGCCTTTGTGTAGTGGGGTTGTCTATTCTGTGCTCTCTCTCTGTCGCCTTCGTGTCTACGTTTTGGTCATAGGGGTTTGTGGGTGATGTGGGTGTGTGTTTTATATTGTGTTTGGTGTGTGGGAGTGTTGTTTGTATGTGTGTCAGGTGTGTGTATTTCGAATTGTCCAATGTGGCGGTGTTTTGTAGATGTGTGTGTATTTTGAGTGCGGCAGTGTGTACCGCCAATGGAATACCGCGGTTGAAAGACCGCTGCGTGGATTCGTGGGTCGTAATAGCATGGGCGTGTTTCTGTTGGCGTGGAGGTTGAGGATTTGTTTCCGCCAGTTTATCACTGACCTTTGGTGTGGCGGTGTTGTGTGGGTGTCTGAATTTCGGCGGATTCCAAGATGTGTGTCATAATAGCTGTGGCGGAATGCCGCCGCTGCGGCGGTGTATTGGCGGTCTTCTGCATGGCAGTAAGCGCCTTTTACCGCCAATGTTGTAATGACCCCCTATATGTTCCAACTTCTGTGCCAGGCAAAAAACCCTCATATCCTGATCTTTCAAATGTGTTCCTCTACTGTCTCCAAAAAGGTGACAAATTTAACCTAGGGATTTTTAATTCATAATACCCTCAGTTCAGGCTTAGTTACAGGGCATTACATCTCCTGGTTAGGAAGGCTTCAAGCAACTTGCTGAAAAGACTTGCAATCACCAAACTATATCTCAAAATATTAGATGGCGGCTCCAAAGCTATTGGTACTCTTGTAAAATGACCTTCTGAATTTTCCATGTGCCTTATGGCCACATTACTTTTCCTTTCAACATTTACTTGTTGGCAAGTTATACATCTGCAACAAAATTATTCTGGCACTTTTTTAAATTGTGGACTGAACCAATAATTTTAAAGCTGGACAAAATACCATCAAGTCCCACATGTGTAGGTCCATGAAGATACCTTGCCATCTGCAGCAGCATTGAATTAGTCAAAACAAACCCTCAATGAGTAGCAACCTAGAGTCAATGTTTTTCTTTTGAACATCCTGCCTTTTCACATCCTTTCTTTTAATCGTTCAGCATCTTGGTTTGCTGGTCCCTTACATACTCCAGTGAGTGAGTTGAATTAGACTAGAATTTATTAACACTGCCTAATTCACATTCTGATGTTTCACTTATTCCCTAAGTAACAGGCGCAAAAACACAGTATTTTGCAACTTCATCTGCAAAGTAAATTCCTGCTAAAACCATGTCATCTCTACTCCTATGTACGCCACATTTTACAATTGCAATTTTCTTTGGAAGCTGCAAAGCCTCTAATGGATTCAGAATTCTTAGCCCATTCATAGTAGGGGGTACCAAAGAAACCCTTTTGTGACCACAGTTATCCAAAATCAGGGACTATGCCAAAACAATATTGGCTATCTGTAAAGATTGTAATTATTCTATCATTAGCTATGCAGCATGTTCTTGTAATTTTGATTCATACTGACACTTGTACTGAGGTTACCTTACACATCTATGATAATTCCACAATATATTCCATTGTGCAAACTGCATATGCAGCTCAAATAGTTTCATAATGGTCTCTCAAACAAGAATCACCACCAAATAAAATAAAATCAGCTAAATTGAGAGGTACATCTTGAGTATCTGGTCTTAGCTTGGTACACAGTTCCGTCTAATGGCACAATTGTAGTCTCATACATTTGTTTTATCATTTTACGTTTTCTCTGGTAATGGCAAAAGATTTACAAGATTCATAGTATTGCAGCGTTTAACTGATTCATTTTCTGCTGCAAGTGTAATCTGCTCATATTTAGTTAATTGACTGTTTGTAGGATGTTGAGTATGTGTGTTAGTCAGCAGTATATCAACCTAATGTGAAACCAATACAAAAGTAAATGTCTCATGACAATCATCTCACTCTGCAGGATTGCCAGATAAACAGCAGGGTTGCTTTCAGGCAACCAGTAAGTACAGATACCACTGTATCTAGTGTAGCAGAGATGTACGCCCATCCCCAATTTGCTTCTGTGTGGTTCTATGTTCTATGCTCATCCTTCATTTTCACGCCAAAATAATTACAAATCTTTCTCATAGTTTGACATTCCTAGAGCTGGGGTGCTACACAACCTACAGAAAGGTTTTAAAACATTCATCAACCAAAAGCACTGTGTCCTTCCCATCACTATAAGCCAGCCTCTACAAAGGCTTTGCAATCAGGAAAAGGTTTGGAATGCAATGGCAACAGTAGATAACCAACCCTAGAAACATTCTCACTTCTGTCTGCGATGTTGGTGGTTTTATTTTCAGGATCACAGAAATGCATTGATGGACAACTTATTTACTTCTTTCACAATCTAGTGTCCCAAAACGTCTCCCTGACAGCACTGTAATTTCTCATGGAACACTTTATGCCCATATGCTAGATGGTTTACAAGGCAATTGTGTAAAGTCTACAGCCCTATCTAATTTTGGCTGCAACCAACAGGTTGTCAATATATTACTGAGTCACAAGGCAGATTTAGACTTTCCAGATCCTTCTTCAGGATTTGGGAGAAGATTGAAAGACTTTCCAAATAGCCCCATGGATTTCTACACCAAACCACAATTCCATTGCAGAATATGAATGCAAAAGACATTGATTACCCTAATGAAGAGGAATTGAGAAAAAGGCTTGACGCAAATAAATGACTGTAAACTACTCAGCACCTGTGGCACTATGGAACAATATTAAGGTAGGATTCCGTACCACTGGACAACAAGAAACTACAATATCATAAATTTTGTGTAGGTCCTGTACTATTCTCCATTTTCCGATATGTTTCTTTAATTCCATGATCATAGAGTTACAGAGGATCCCTGACACTTTCTTTTAGAGTGCACTGTTCAATCATTTTATCATTGACAGGTGTAATCCCCTCTTCTGCTTCACTAGTAAGCTTGTACTGATAAGTTAAGGAATACACTGCATTATGTTTCACAAGAATATGCACTGGTTCTCCACTTTTAATTGATCAAATTTCCTTTCTTGAAAAATCCCAAAGCTCCTTGTTCAAAGTATGTCTTAGATCTGGATGGATGTCTTCCTCTGTAAAAACAGAAAATATTCTAGCTTGTGAATTTATTTCAAAATTAGAGTATTTATCCTTTGTCTAAATTGGGACAGCATCAAGTGCCCAGTAAATTACACATTTTAATTTACAGAGCAAATCAAGTGCAAACAAATTAACGTGAATTGTTTTGCAGATTATAAACTCATGCTGTTTTGTAAATGGGCTAATTTTTACCAGGACATTGTATTTGTTTATACCATCACTGTCCCTGACTCGGTCTGAAAGAAACTCAGAGAGTACCTGCAATTTGGAAAACATTTTCATTACTCACTAAAGGATTTTGCTGAAATATGAAACTGCATTGAAAACCCTGCATATTACTCAGCATGGTTTACTGCATAACTGGTTTAAAGGTGTATGTCCATGAAACCTCCTCGGATTCTGAATGCTCTGCACTCAGGTTGCCAGGGCTAGAGCAGGTGACTACACTTTCCCATTCTGTGGCATCTGATTAATATTCCACTGCATTTGAGCAACCAATTGCGATCCGTTCAGAAACCTATTTAGATTAAACATTCAATCTTGTTTCCATTGCCTTGTCTTTCCCCATATGTAATATGAGACATTTCCAACTGTGTATTATTAGCACCTTACATGCCATTACCAGCATCAAATCCAAAATCAGGACTAAAACCAGGACCAGCTCCAGGCTAAAACCAACTGACTGGAAACTATCTTGACCATGACCACCCTCTTGGAAAAACTTGGGCCATAACTGGTTTTTCTTTTGTCATATTTTTAAGCATCATATCAATCAGTCCATTATCTCGCAAATGTAAATCTAACGATTTGGCCTGCCATAGGTAATTCTAAAGATTTTGCTTTGCTGAATATGTGAATCAATTTCCGGAGGCAATCCCGCAACAGAATCCCATATAAATCCAGGAATACCCTTTTTTCAAGGGGTCTTCAATTCTGCTCTACTGCCTGTAAATTTGCACTGACCTTTCATAATGCACATTGCACTGATTCACCTAGATCTTGAGTCCCTTTCATGATCTTTGATCAGTTTACTCTTTTTTGGGAACCCTTGTTTCCAAACTCTTAATCACCTCTTTATCATTCTGTAATTGTGCATATAAATATGGGTTGACTTATTTTGAGGATCTTCTTTCAGGGATCTTTACTTGGTCAGGTTACAATTGATTAACACTTGTTCCATAATTCTCATAAATAATTATTTCAAATAGCACATTTAAATCAGCCCAAATCACCTTTGAAATATTTTCAATTTTCTTCAAATATGTGTACCACTTCTCTAGTTCTTCTTTAAGATTGTGAACATTTGGCATCAATTTATAGAGATCACTTCTCATTCATGGTGCATGCACATAAGCTTCTCCATGCACTTCTCTCAACAGAAACCCATTCTCAACAGTAATGTCATATTAAAAAAATCAATCACACTCACTTTGTTCTTCTTTTACTCTTTTTTATCATGTCATTTTTATTGAACAGTTCTGGTTCTGCCCATTCCTGTTGAAACTTTGTCAAGTTTATCTATTTGATAATTGTCTCTAATATTTCTATTAAAGTATTGTGTAATGTTTTGAGGCTCTGATTCATAAATTCACTTACTGACATTCTTCTCATATGACTCATGAATTCTCTTTTGTTTTAAATGTACTTACATATTTTTCAGCCAATTCCTGAAGTTTCTCAAATGCGTGATCAACATGTTTTCCTGCTTCTGCACTCAAGTATGCCAATTAATTTTTCCTATGCTTTGCAATGTTGCAATTTTGTTCTTATCAATTCCTGGTTCTAGCCTTCAATTCAACTCTTCTGCAAATGTAATTGTATGTCATCCAATTGTTGACAACCTTACCAGTTCGTCCTTTCAGTATTTCCTTAATCGTTCTCTCATTTAGTACATAATCCCACTCATTCAGGGCTTCAAACTGTGCAGGTCTAGGCTGCAGTTGCTTTTCAGACATGTCACACTTCATATTCTCAATCTATTTAATTTCAGATACACCATATATAGGAAACTATAGCTTCCAATTGTCAACAGTAATTCTGTTTTATTCTTCGAGCTACATATATCTATCTAACCTAAAATAGGAATTCTATGGGCAGGGGTACCAGCCAGGGGGTGGGAATCATGTCCTTTAGAAGAAATGACTAGCTTATTCAAACACACACACACATTTCAATTTCAACCTAGCTGATAAAATACTAAATCAACCAATCACAATATGATTTCAAAGGTTGAAACGTATTATGTCCAATAGACAAACGTCTTTTCTGCCTATTTGGATTTGGAAACAGGAAATTGAACTCACCACAAGAAAAGGAAGAATCCTAAATACTTACAATTACTCTAAGATAGGTTGACCAGCGGTAAGCCAGCTTTAAGTCAATATGTCTGTTTCCCATGCACAACTAAATTAATAAAACCACCCTAGTTAATTCATACATAGCTAGACCATTAAGGTTGTTTTAGGACTCAAACATTTAAATTGATGTGATGTCATATGCCTTCATCAAACAACCTCAATACTGGATCTTGAGATCTTGGATTTCTATAAATCCACTAACCAAACAGCACATAAATCAATGCTGGACCTGACATCCTTGGCATGGTTTTCCCTATAATTTTGCACTACAACCCCCTGTTTTTGCTGACTTCGTCTCTGCTGTCCTTAGGACTCTAAATAGTTCACAATTGCTAACTAGTGCTAAAGTGCTTGTGCCCTCTTCCTTAATCATGGTGAAGTAGGCTTATCCCAATTGGCACATTTAATTGACTTATAAATGCCTGGTAAAGGGATACCACATGTAAATTAAATGCTGCTAGTATGCATGCAGGACCCACTGTGCAATCCACTTAAGTAGCCCTTTAAACATACTTCAGACATGTCATTGTAGTCTGTGTGCGCAGCTGTAAACTGCCATTTCAACGTAGCAAAATAAACCTTTAGCCACACCTAAAAAATATATTTTTTAATACATATAGGTTACATCTAGGGTTGGCCCTATACAGCCCAGACCGCGGGGTGCAGTTTATTTAAAAAGTCAGACATGCACTTTTAATTTATGAATGTCCTGTTAGCGAAACACTCAAATTCATTTTTCAATACTGCAAGGCATACCTCTCCAATTGGATAACATTGGAATTACCATATTACCATATTACATTTTATAAATAGAATTTCCACATGGGATCAGGTAACCCCCTTCATGTTTGGTGTCGCTGGAATCACATGTTTAAATCTTAACTGACTAAAGTTGAATTTCAAATTGCAGTTATAAAATGCCACTTTGGGAAAGGTACGTATTTGGGGATTGGACCCTTTTAATACAGCCAGGAGACTGATGTAAGCAGGAACCGTAGAGTGCAAGCCCGATGTTATTTCGCAAAAAGAAAATGAGGAACCAAAAGAAGGACAGAAGGAAACTACTTTTGAAGAAGAAATCCTTGCAGAAGCACAATGAATGTGCTCCATCGCAAAAAGAACGACAACTATCACCAGTCAGGGTCCTGAGGAGAACCCAAAAAGATAAGAGGTTTGAAGCGCATCAACAGACAAACTTGGGGTTTGTCTTCATTGGATTTAAGTTGCACAGTAGACATTGAAAAAATACTCTTGAACTGATAAAGTCTACTGTAACAGAACTGGCTTGTTTAGGGCCCCACGGGGCATGAATAGCAAGAGGGTTTGCATAAATAAGCATAGCAATTATAACCTCTGTGTTTTGTTCATTATCAGACTGGTCATATGAGTATGTGTTATTTTTTGTAACTATGGTATAAGTAATGTCACAGTTTTGTACATTGTTGGAAACTATGGGGGTCATTTTGACCCTGGTGGTACGAGACCGCCAGGGCTAAAATGACGGAAGCACCGCCAACAGGCTGGCGGTGCTTCCTGGCCTATTACGACCGCGGCGGAAGCGCCGCGGTCGCACCGCCGGGGCCGGCGGTATTCCGCCCCATTTGCCCCGGCGGTGATGAATGAATATATAGGTCAAGAAGATTCAATTACTTGACCGTAAATATAAAGGGCCTCATTCCGAGGCCGGCGGGCGGCGGTCGCCGCCCACCTGGCGGGGACCGCCATATGGCCGCTCCGCGGTCGAAAGACCGCGGAGGCCATTCTGGCTTTCCCGCTGGGCTGGCGGGCGACCGCCAGAAGGCCGCCCGCCAGCCCAGCGGGAAACCCCTTCCCACGAGGAAGCCGGCTCCGAATGGAGCCGGCGGAGTGGGTAAGGTGCGACGGGTGCATTTGCACCCGTCGCGAATTTCAGTGTCTGCTAAGCAGACACTGAAATTCTTTGTGGGGCCCTCTTACGGGGGCCCCTGCAGTGCCCATGCCATTGGCATGGGCACTGCAGGGGCCCCACGACACCCCATACCGCCATCCTGTTCCTGGCGGGCGAACCGCCAGGAACAGGATGGCGGTATGGGGTGTCGGAATCCCCATGGCGGCGCAGCAAGCTGCGCCGCCATGGAGGATTCTGCAGGGCAGTGGAAAACCGGCGGGAGACCGCCGGTTTTCCTGTTCTGACCGCGGCCATACCGCCACGGTCAGAATGCCCTGCGGAGCACCGCCAGCCTGTTGGCGGTGCTCCCGCCGACCCTGGCCCCGGCGGTCCTTGACCGCCGGGGTCAGAATGACCCCCGAAGTGTTTTTTACATAATTACAGGTAGGGTATTCTGTATTTTATATAGTTTGAGAAAGTTGGTATTTTCTTGCCTTAGCCATTTGGTGCTTGCAGCATGTCTCTGGGTCACATGACTGAGTGTAGCTAAAAGTTGGGCTTTTTGTATCCCTCGTAGACAGCCACACACAATGGAGAGCTTAGGTGTGACTGAATGAGGCCATTACTAGCAATATGGTGGGAGTAGCTGGGCCCATCCCCACTTACACATTCATAGTCTGTGCCCTGTCTCCAAATATTATAGGTACTTGTGAGGGTCACAAAAAGGAGACCATATAAAGGGGTTTAACAGATTTTAGTTATAATATAAATCATTTGCTGATGGTACCATACTAATTTTAGGAATTCTGGTGTGTTCTAAGGTGATTTTACCCCGTGAAAAAGCATTCTGCTGAGATTTCATGAACCACGTTTTCTCATGATTTTCCCAGAGTGGTCATGGAAGGTGCCCCAAAGGCTAAATGAGAGCATATTATCTGTAAATTCACTTTAAATTTCATAACCATATGAGAATGAACTCTGGCACTCTCAGTAAAACATTAACTTCTAACAGGCTCAGCCTGACAGTTGATTCCCTTGTGATCTACTGCAGCCTCCTAGAGTGTTCTAAATAACAACCAGAGCGCTAACAGTGTTACTTATGTCATAAGTGTGGCACAACTGAAGCCATCTTAATTAAATCAAACTGGTAAAACATAGAACATTTAGTTTAGAAAATTACAAAATGAGGGTGTTCATTTTATCATAGAAATTAAGGTTAGTGCTGTAGAAAGAAAAATTAGGACATGTTTTAAATGAACTCTCAAAAATCTTTCGCTTCTATTTCATTAAACCCTTCTGACATGAGGACGAAAACTTGCACTTTCAACACAAGCAGCAGACTGCCAGTTAACTCTCTGGTGATCAGCAGCTTACTGAGTTCTAAAGAGCAACTAGCGTGCTAACATTCTGAATGTATACCAGAAATGTGGCGCATCTAAACCCGATCTTGATGGAATCAAAGTGGAAAACTGAAGGCATTTTTTCTGAGGCTATTGCAGTAAGTAAGTAAATTGGGTCACTTCAGAACAAATAAGTCTCCCAAGAATGCACCAGAGAAAAAGAGCCCAAATGTAGGATACAAATTACCCAAATGTAGTCCAAGTATAGCCCAATGACAGAAGTCTTTTTGCAGTTTAATATAGAGCAGACTTAACCCAAAGGTAATGGAATGCTTTACATGAGCAGCAGTTACATTACACAAAGACACATTCATTTTCGTAAATAAAGATAGAAAATAATTAAAGTGCTTTGTCGCTATTTGAGAACTTAGATAATATGTCCTCATTTTAGTTTTTTAGAGAACTAACCATAATTTCTATGGAAAAAAGACCCTTTCATTTTTATACTTTCTAAAGGAAATGATTTAGGTATTACAATTTTGATTACATCAAGATGATGTCAGGCGTGCCACACTTTTGTAACAAATATAGAATGTTAGTAATCTAGTTGTTTGTTAGAATGTTGTGGGGAGGCAGCAATAAGTGGCAAAAACTCAGATAATTGAGGGCAGGGTGCAGAGGCAACAAGTTGACCACGCTTGGCAGGCAGAAGGGGTAGTGGTAGCACAACGGACCATAGAGTGCAGGGGAAAGGGAGCAGGGGCAACAAGCCAACCATGCACGACAGGCAATAAAGGCTGTGGTGATATACAAACCATTGAGGGCAGAAGAAAGAAGCAGAGGCAGTACAACCATACATGCGAACAGACCTGATTCAGGAAGGAGACACACATTGTTTTTAAGCACAAAAGGGCTTCATGTTATCTGCTTCCGGCCTAAAATGGGGGAAAATCAATTCCCCAAGGTTTCTTTTTTCAAAATCTCCCTCTTACCAAGTTTAAAATGTTGGCAAGCATAGTACATTGGATCATGGAGTGCAGGAGGTATGGGATAGGGACATAGAATTGGAAAACAGAGGGCAGGAGGGAGATGGGGCACCAGACTGACCTTACAGGGTAGGCATCAGGGATTCCAGCAGCACAATACATCACACAGGGCAAGCGGTATGACAGTACAGCACAACAGACCATGGAAAGCAATAGTGAGGGGACAGGGTCATCCACATTGGCAACAGAGAGCAGAGGGGGAAAGAGGCAAGGGTTGCAAGCTGACCATTCCAGAGAGAAAGGAGGGACAGTTGCAGCATAACAGACCATGAAGGGCAGGAGGCAGAGGGCAGGGGTGCAACAATGGACCAGAAATGCTGACCACACAGGGCAGAAGGGAGGGGCGGTGGCAGCACAGAATTCCATGCACAGCAAGTGGGCAAGAGGGAGGGGGCAGGAGCATGCACAAAGGACCATGGAGGACAGAAGGTAGTCGTAGGGCTTCAACACAGACAAGAGAGGGCATGGAAGGGGCATTCATAACAGGCTATGCAGTTCAGGCAGAAGGAACAGTTGCAGCACAACAGTGCATGGAGGACAGAAGAGAGTGGCAGCAAAATGGACCATGGAGGAGAGGAGGGAAGGGATGGGGCATGGAAATCAGACAGGTAGGGTGGGGGTGCCAGGGACAGGGGGCAGCCATCTGACCATGCTAGGCAGGTGGGAGAGGAAGTGGCAGCTCAACAGAACACTCAGAGTTGATAGGAGGGGCAGTGACAGGCCCATGGAACGTGGTGGGCAAAAAGGAAAGAGCAGGGGCATACACACAGACATTGGAGAGCAGGGGGAAGGAGGGTAGTGGCAGCAAACTAAGCACAGAGGCTAAGCAGGATGACAATGATAGGAAACAGATTTAGGCAACGGAGGGCAGGAGGAGTAGGCAGAGATATCAAGCTAAATGGAGGCCAGTGGCAACACATCGGACCATGCAGGGCAAAAGGAGGGGGCTGCTGCATGGACATGGACAACAGAGTGTAGGGAGAAGGTGGATGAGGCAGCAAGTCAAGTGTTTAGGGCAGAAGGGAAGGGCAGTGGCAGAACAAAGGCCACTCAAGGCTGTAGTGGGGGAGCAGGGGCATGGACTTGAACAATGGATGGCAAGGAGGAGAGGGGCAGGAGCAGCAAGCTTTGGTGAGGACAGCACAATGCCAGGTCAGGCCCTGTATCCACCCTCCCCTCCAATTTGCATTGCGACTTACCTAATGTTAAAAACACCTCAAAATCTGCTGGAAAAAACAAAGGTTACAGGGACCTTATAGTAAGGAAGTAGAATACAACAACCTTAAAAACTCACTAAAAATTAAATGTTACAGGGACGTTATAGTTAGTCAAGGATTTTACACGTTCAAAACAATAAAAATTCAGCTCTTCCTCACTGTGAGGAGAGTGTTTGCTGTGACTTGGCAGCAGCTGTCAAAGTTGCCGCCAAGCCTCAGAAAACAAATATGGCCCGGGGTGGGCAACACAGGACATAGTAGGAGAGGACCTGGGGTTTGGTGATCCCCAGGGACATCATTGGCTCCCCTTCAACAAACAATGGCCCCAGGAAGGTGGTGGTTTCTGGGGCTGCGATGGGGCCATGCGCCCCTTGCACACTATTTTAAAAATACCTCGGGTGGTAGTGGTCTCCAGGTCTGTGGCTGGGCTGTGCACCCCCTGCATTGTTTTAGACTTTAGCCCCAGGGTGATGGTGGTCTCTGGGGATGCAGGAGGCTTCTCCCCCCCCCCCACATTTTATTTAAAAAAAATAATTAAAAAGTGTCACAGGGAGGTGGTGGTCCATGGGGTCACAGGGGACCATATGGCCCCTGCATTGTTTTACACTTTAGCCCCGGGAAAGCAGTGGTCTGTGGGGTTGCAGGGGGGCTGGGCGTCCCACGCATCAGCTTTTATCTATGTGCTCTGGGGAGGTGCTGCCCCTGGAGTTGCAGGGGCTGCATAGAAATTGTGAATGAAATAAAAAGTGTTTTTAGCCCGGTGGGACCCCAGCACCAGCTCTAAATGGTCAGGGTGACTCTAGCCTGGCCCCTTGTCTTTTTTGTTTTACTTTTTTTGTGGGACTCAGCTGATGCTGAGTACAAGATGGCTGCCAACACTCTGCAGCTCCGTGCTCGAGCTCATAATTATTAGCGAAGACGTCGGGGAGGATCTGCTGCCCTAGATATATACATTTGTTTTCTCTTTAGTTTCTCCAAACCTACTGAACGGATTTACTCCAAATAAGTGAAAACACAATCTGCGTACTGATGTACCAATAAACAAAAGCGTAGAAAGCTAGCTTTCTGTCAAATTTGCTGTACAGTGGTTCAAGCTGTAGTTGTGTTGAAAGGTCCTAAGGGAGTTAACATGGGAAATGCAACTTTTTTACCCACCCCCCCTTTTTCTCGGACCCAGCATGATGGATTGCCCGCAAACTTTCCATGTGCAGTCAGAATCACTGGCACACTTTTTTTTGGAAACGTTTGTGAAGATTTGTCAAATGATGTTAAAGATATAGGCACGTCAAAAAAAAGATTTTTCTATGGAAAAATGGTCCTAACTATAACTACCTAATGGCGACTGACACTAGATAATATATAAATAAAAAAATATATATATATCACACCAGATTTGGCAGAAAGCTAGCTTTCTATGCTTTTGTTTATTGGTGCAAATATGTTCAGTAGTTTTTGAAAATTTTAAAGAAATCCAAATTTGTATATCTCTGGCCATGATTACTTCACAAATAATGACAAGCTCCTGCAGGGAAATGAATAGCTCTGATTTACTGCCAACAGTTCAACCAAGAAGTGTTTGCATCCATCTTGGGACGCGGCTTCAGCCGAGTCCTTCAAAAAAAGTGAAAAAAGAAAAGGGGCCAGAGTAGAGACACCCTGACCCCTTAACTCTATTGCTAGGTTCTCAGAGGGACCCCACCAGAATATAAACAAACTTTTTAAAAAGTTTTCTCAGCAAATTTGCAGCAAATTTTGAAAAAAGCAAGTGCAGGCTTCCACGTTTGTTATTTGTAAAGCCCCCAGGTGGGCCAGGTCCTGGGGGCATCATAAGAAATAGGGAGGGGGGCACACAAGCCCCCCTCCTGGGCTTCTCAGTGCCCTTGGGACCGCCACCTCCCCGGGGATTATATTTCAATTAATGCAGGGGGTGATGCATCCCCCCAAAGCGCCAGAGCCCCAGAGACCTCTAGCTCCTGAGGGGTTGATTGTATAATAATATGGGGGGCCACTCTGCCCCCAGGGACCACCACCCCTCTGGGGCTTCCTTCTGTTTGAATGCAGGGAGCAACCCTGCAGCCAAGGTCTTGTGCTTTCACTTTGTATGCTGAAGGTTCAAATCGTAGTATCACTTGGCAGTGTGTTTGTTTATTTACTGGTGTTTTGACTGTTAAACCTTCCAAGTGATGGAACAATCACATTTGTTTACAATCACATACGTGGGTTGACTGTCATAGGTATGTTTGGAAGCATTACAATAAGGAGTCACCTTATCTAATCCTGCTGGATTAGGGGCGGCAACCCTTTTGTTCGTTAGGTGACTGAGTCACTCCTACACCAATTAGAAGCGGTTGGCCAAAACCTCCCGGCTCTCTAGCAGTTGAAAAATATATGAAATACCAGATGAATCAAAGGCATGGGAGTACCCTCCAGAAAGTAAGTTGGCCACCTCGGCGTAGCAAAGGCCATGCAAATCATTGAATGACTAACAGTAGTCTCACATACATTTCTGCTAAGAAAGACCTCTGTTTTGCCATTCAGACACCTGAAATGGAAAGGCACTCCCACTCGTCATGTATGTAATCGTTTCTTAACCACTCATATCTGTCTATAGCAAGATGCTTCAAGTATTTCGTGAAACTAAAAGTGGATATAGGCAAATGTATAATTCCATGTACTAACCATACGACTGATGGTTTTTCTGCCACTGTAAAGGGCAGCTTTTCTAGTTTTTCAATATTAAGTAATGTGTAAGTAGCTTCCTTGTTACCCATTATCCGTCATTTCTTAGACAAATTAAAAGCAGGAAATAGATTGCTACTGTTAATGTTTTTCCATTGCAAGCAGCCATTTTTCAGAATCTGCAGAGTCCAACCTTGCTGCATAATAGAACGCAGCTGACTTTTCCAATGTTGTAAAAAGGACATGTTATTCTGAATTATGTCAATTGCAGAAGACATAATATTATTTAGGGTATACATTTTGTGGACAGAGAGTGTTATCGATAACAGCTAAAGCCTTTTCCATGTTTTCCTTATCTTTCTTCCTTAAATGTGCAGTGGCTTCCATTTCGAAAAGCTTCCATATTTCATTATAAATGGCATACAGCAATCGTTTTGAGCATGGCTTTCTGGACTTAACACGAAATCTTGCCTCTACTTCCTCTGACTGGAGACTAAGATGTTCCTTCACTGCCGCCCAGGTGGAAGAGTGTAACCATTGTTGGCATAGTTTACCTGCACTACATGTAGCGAACCTAAGTGAGTGTTGACCTGAGACAAAGCTAGGGTCAGGCCAGCTAGTCCTGAAACCCCCTGAGGAATTAACAAAAGGTGCCTGCAACCATTTGTGTCCTTTGGCCACAATAACCACCAACCAACAGAACCGAAAATGGCAAACAATGTCAGTAATATCCACAGGTAAAACCATGGATAAATTAAATAGTTATTGTTAAGCCATATGTACAGCTTACATGTCTTTGAACCAGTTTTTGTCACAGAATTAGATGAAATTGAAGAAAAGTCATCAATATAGATGAAATAACAAGAAGCAGTCTGCACAAACACAGGAGCCAATGTAGCGCTGGTGGATGGACCCACTTCTTGCTGTGGTTCATAGCAGATGATTCCATCTGTCTGCACTGAATTGGAGTAGTATAGTTCCACATCTTGGGCAGCTCTTGTCAAAGAAGTTGTAACGGGAATCAGTAAAAGCTCATTCCTTGCCCTCCCATGCTAGTGGAGACAATTATAGCATTGTTGCTTCTACATGTAGTTGCAGAAATGTATTTTAGTGCTTGTAGAGGTAGAGGTATATCCTGTTGGGTAGTGAGAGGGGAGTGGGTTCTACTCAAGGGATCACTGGGTCTACTGTGAAGAATCGGCCATATGGAGCAATTTGACGTTGCCAATGGAGATAAATCTGTTCCCTTTTGAACTAGGCATAGGTGGTAAGATGACAATGTATATTCCCAAGACTAAAATTGGTGCTCTGTGAGACGGGCCAAATTCTTTCTTCACAGCAATCATTTCATGAGCCAGATCCCAGACTTTGGGAATCCAGCCTGTAGATGTTGCTGGTGAATTTGTTATCACCAAGGTGGCAGCAGAGGCAGATGAATTGTCATCTCAAAATTGTTGTAGTTCCTGTAAAACAGTGTCACGTTCATGTATGTCAAATGGTTTGTTTGCTGCCACCGCCAGAACCATTAAGATCTGGGACATATATAGGTCTTGCTGTTAAGGACTGCTTTAGATCTCAGCTTCTCCTCTCCACAACACTGTTACCCTCTGGATGATATGGTGAGGAGTAATTGAGTTCAACACCCATCATTCCCGTGGTGTACCTGAATGCCCTGGAGGCAAAGGCTGAGTGGAATGATGCAACTGCATATGTACCGATAAAGACCAGCAAGTATTTAATAACAGTTCGAGCGTCAGCTGACCATTGTGACCATACCCACAGGAATCTAGAACAAGAGTCTATAGCAGCTAAGATTGTATTCTATTTGTATGCACCATCAGGTTGGAAGGGACCGCAATGGTCCAGGTACACATATTGTATTGGCTTGCTGGACACTAAGGGGGTTATTCTAACTTTGGAGGAGTGTTAATCCATCCCAAAAGTGACGGTAAAGTGACGGATATACCACCAGCCGTATTACGAGTTCCATAGGATATAATGGACTCGTAATACGGCTGGTGGTAAATCCGTCACTTTTCCGTCACTTTTGGGACGGATTAACACCTCCTCCAAAGTTAGAATAACCTCCTAAGTGGGATGTCTGATGTCGGTGTTTGATGTTTGAGCCCTTCGTTTGCTGGCAAATGTCTCAACAAAGGATATATTGCTTGGTCTGTTTGTATTGGCCTGGCCACTAAAAGTGTTTCTGTAAGTGTTCTGTGGTGTCACTCACCTGAATTCCAGGCTTTCTGATAGGGTGATGACAATTCCCTAATCCTGGTGAAGACTAACATGACTGTGATGAAGAGTACATTGCTGTCCCGCTAGTCCTCAAGAGAAAGGGGGTTTAGGAGGAAAAAAAGAGAAATATTTTGTGGACTGCAGAATCACACTGCTGGACCCTAGACTGCATGTTGTGTTGGGTGTCAGGACTTCTGATATCTCAAAACACCGGGTTCCTTCTTTTTTGGATTTTGGGCTGCAAAAGAATTCCTTCAATAATACATTGAACTTGCATGAATTGTATATTGCATAATGTCAGTTATTGTTGACACATTGCGAGTTCCTTAGATAGGTTTCTATAGGGCTGAACAAGTCTCTTCCTCTGTTTACAATACTTTCACAGAGTCTCTGAAGCAATGTCCAAACCCAAAAACAATCAACTTGACTGAATCTAAGCATTTAATACTTCTTCAGTGACATTGATGAGTTTAGCAGATGGCATACAATGTGCATAATCAACAAGCATTGGTTATAATAAATGAAACATTTAACAAGCATTGGTTATTGCAAACTTGATATTCAAGGATATAATGAATATACCCAAATAAGTCTTAATATTACAATCAACAGCACCTTAATGTAATTGAACTCTTGGGTGTGCTGGTGTACCCACAATAGTGAGAGAGAAAAAGTAGTTGCCACTCCAGCATGAGCAGAAGCGACTCCCTCATGTACTGCTTTGTTGAGATCTAATCTCTGGCCTTGGCTGGGAATCATGCAATATCCCTCTCCTGGGATGGTTGCAAAAGCAATATTTTGTGCACTAGTGTGATAGGAATATGTTTTGGGGAATGCTTGTTCATGGCAGCTAGAGTCCCATTGTCTACCTTCGTGTGAGATTGAGTTATAACGGGAATAGAAGTCGTAGCAACTGCAGATTTGACAGCTTCATCAGCCAAAGTGTTTCCTACAATGTGTGCTCCTAAGCATTGATGGCCTAATGTATGTACTACATGAACCTCCGGTAGTCTGTCCTGAGGACCAGCTACCCTTCCTCACAGAGTTCTGTGTTTAATGGTGTTCCCTTTAGAGTCTCTGAACCAGTTTACACACCAGTAATTAAGATACTCATTGTTGGACTGGACACACTAATACAAATCACACACTATTACTGTGAGCTGTTCAGGTTCGTATGTTCCAGTGCCAAAATAAGAGCCTTGAGCTCTGCCAGTTGTACTGTGCAGTCCCCTAGTGTCTGCGTGTTGGTATTCTGAGGATGACAAATACCATCCCTCATCACACTGCTTACCTTTACGCAAGCAGCTGAGTAATGATGTTTGGTGCCTATAGCTGGCTGTGCTGAACCATCAGTGTAAATGACAGTTTGGTATTGATCAAGTGGCAAGATATGATTAGGTGTGGGGTACTCCTGCTCATATTGGAGAAATGTATGTGTTTGTAATTTTGGGTCAAAAGTGTAGTCAACATCAGTGGCAGTTAGGGAGGTTGTCCATTAAAATCCAGCATGGATGTAGTGCTTTAGCATTGGGAATGCTAGCTTTCGTGACCGTCTCTAAGGCCAGCATGACAATAATGTGTTTCCCTTGGGCGAGTGGCCTCTCCTTGATGACAGTCATCTGTACAGCAGTCAGAATTTGTTCTGTGGATGCAAAACATTGTTCTGCATTTGAGTGCAAATGAGATTTGTATGCTATGGGTACTGTGTCACCCTCATTGAAAGTGACATAGCTAAACCCAATAGCAACAGTAGTTGTTCTAATGATCAAGTGTGTTTAGTTGTCACTGGTGTTTAAGTGTTTTGCTTCTAACATATCTTGTTGCAACCCTCTATAAATACACATGTGTTCAACTGTCCAATGTTTACTTGAAACATCTGGACAAATTAAGTCACAGAGTGTTTTTATGCTTATAGCATCATCTGGAATATATGTTCTGCCAAGGTTAAATAAACCAAATAGTGACTGTAGTTTCTTAATAGTATTTGGTAGTTGGAGTTGAGCGCATTTCTCCAGAAAGTGCGGGGGCCAGGCTCTTGCCTTCATCTGATAGCTCATATTCCAAAAACAAGACACTGAGAAAGGCTGTCTTATTTTCTTGAAATTAAATTTGTAGCCAAGGGCTGCAAATCCTAAAACAATCCGATCGGCCCTGGCAAGATGGATGTTGATGTTATATGTGAGATAGATGTGATCCACATAGGACAATGCCTCTGGATCAATAATATGTAATATTGATGTCACATGGGTTGAAAACAACACCGGGCTGTTCTTATAGCCCTGTGGTAGACTGCATAAAGCATTTTTGTGAGCCAAATGAGAATGCATGTAGGTCCTGACTTTCAAGCACAATGTTTTGGCAGAAGATAACATTGGAAATGTCCAAGGAAATTTTATGCACCATAATGTTGATAATTGCTGTGCTATGTGGATTTTATATTGCATATGTGTGTGTGTAGTTGCTTAAGTGTCAGGAACAAAAGCTGAGAAAGAAGGCAAATGTATATCTCCCCCATGTGGGAGCTTGCAGACAAATTCAGGTGGTCAGTCTTTTTCTGCCAATAGGATGTCACAGTTAAGTTCTTCCCAGAAAATAACTTCTATATTGTGTTCTATGTCTCCTTCTATTTAGAAAATTATCTCATAAAGCATGTTGGGTGGGGAGATGGGCCTGTCCACAGTCTCAATTACAAGAAAGTTGTTAGTTGCTCTCTCACGCAGATGATACATCAGAATCTGGTGAGATATCATGACCTCTGCTGCACTGTCTAGCAGAGTCACTGCCCAGGTCTTGTTCCTCAGCAACGCTCTCAGTGTTACTGGCATGTTTCAAAGATATCGCTGCCATCTTTTTCTTTTTAATTTGTGGCTTATGCTGAGGAGATTTGCCCTCCTTTTTGTCTGTGGATCACTGTGAGTCCTTCTTCATTAACACATACTCAGGGTGTTGCTCTGACCGAACCACTCTTTCACTACATTTATCTGGCGTGTCGTGAAAGAGCAGAATGTGTCTGAGTATACAGGTATCTATTGGGTGTTTTTAATATTTCTCTATTTCAGAGATTGTATCTCCTTTCAGAGTTCTCCAGATGTGGAGAAACTGCTATCTGGCTTCTTTTGTCTTCATTTTGTTTTTGTTTGTCCCACTGTTTTCTAGAACCCTCTTGTGCTTGTTTAGTTCCTTTGTTAGGGGTGGTAGTTTGTATTTGTGGCTTTGTCGATCTGGATCCCAGACTATCCCGTCCTATACTTGTATAGGTTATGGAAATAATTTCTTGTTGCTTGACCTCCTGTTCCATTTGAGGAACCTCCCAGAGTCACTGGCAAATTGCCAATGCAGCTGCTTCCTATTTAGTGTTACTGAGAATAATTGAGGAGACTGTATCAAAGTTGCACATCAGTTTAATCCCAAAGTCTAGGGCTGGGGCAGCTCAGAGGGTGCTTTACCCGTTATTGAGTGGACTGTTTGTGATTTAATGCCTGTAACAACCTATTGGTGAACAGGTAGTGCAGCCCTTTCTGGGGCGGTGTTCAAAGTTTGCATAACAAACTTTACTAGTCGTCTGTAAATTGCCTTCAGCTCATTGTAAAGTGTGCATATGTCGATTACTTGCATAGCCTTTATGCCAGTATGTGGTGTGCATGTGGAAACATAAGTCACTTTTGTCCGTCATTAATTAGAGGACTTACTCTCACGGGTTGTATTACATGTGGTAGAGTGAATTAAACCAGTTTTGGTGATCTTCATAAGAAAGTGGTATTTCTGTTGTTGATAAGCTTGGTACCCCTGCAGTACTTTTACCACTCTGTATGTGTGAAAGAAGTGTGCCTTTGCATTTGTTTCAGGAAAGGTGACCCAAGAGTCAAATGTTTCTGTTTGGTAAGCTCCATTTGCTTCTAAAACAAATGTTACTTCCCCACCCTCATTTTTTAAGCCTTGGGCTAGGAGACACTGCATTAAGTCTTGTCTGCAGTTCTCCAGAATATTTTTGGCTTTATCCATATTTAACAATAGATAACAGAGAATGAAACACCAATCCTTTTTTAAAGTTCAAGCTTGAAAAATCTACAATTTAGATAGGTACTCCCCTTTTAGCTGAGGAGGATCGTCCCTAAGATCACGGACTTCTCCATAAATTGGTACTTAGGGTAACTGCTGTGTTTGAGACAGAGATATTCAGGCTGATTTGTAAATTAGTGCCTAAACGCCATCGTTGGTGGTGCCATGTTGTGAATGACACTTGCCTCTCAGTGAGACTGTTGGATTAGGGGTGGCAACCTTTTTAATCATAGGTGACTTAGTCACTCCTATGCCAGTTAGAAGCTCTCGGCCTAAACCTTCCAACTCTCTTGTATCACCTCACCCAAACCCTAAGTAGTAAAGGTGATTTCTGGCAGCCTAGCGCATGGACTCTGGAAACCTCTGAGGGAAGTCACAGTATAACAAATCTTACCTATTTTCTCTTATTTGAAATAAGTCTCTCATACACTTACAGGCAATGAAGAAAATGCAGGACAGTTCTCAATATATTTACGGAAAAATCTGCAATCTATGATAAAACGCATGTGATGCAATGTTTCTGACAATGAGAAATAACAGGAGCAGAATGGTGAGGATAAAAGTCGAAATTATGAAACCCCCAACACATTACAATAACATGAAATATGCAATTCCTAGTGTTAAGGCCTAGACCCTACCCTAAAGCGAAAGCTGGCCATGATAAGCCTAATCTGCCAGTACACTGTCCATGAGAAATGCCCCCAACCCCATATTCTTGGGATGAGAGCGGACCCTTAGCCTCCGGATCAGGAATCGTCGAGACACAAGACTGAGACTTGCTGCAAAGCAGCGTGGAGTCTAGATGGTTGCTAGAAATGGGGTCTTTGGTTGGCAGTTAGGTTACCCACACTCTAGACAGGGTAAAGGAGAATCACCCTCAGTTAAAGCTCACTCACCCCCTTGGTAGCTTGGCACGAGCAGGCAGGCTTCACCTCAGAAGCAATGTGTTAAGTATTTGTTCCAACACACACAGTATCCCTGTGAACCCACTACAAAATGACACAACACAGGTTTAGAAAAATAGATAATATTTATCCAAACAAAACAAGACCAAAACAATGAAAATCTGACATACACAAGTCAAGTTATGAATTTTAAAAAGAATAAGAGTCATAATCCTTAGAAAACAGTGAGATTGCAGTTATTGTACAAAAGTACCGGGGTAGCGTCAAAATAAAGCCGCACGGGCGAGCGTGTTTCGAAAAAGGCCAGCAATGTGTCGATTTCTCACTCACAAGTGAGGCCGTGCATCGTTCCTCCTCCGGTTGGGTCAGCGTGTGTCATTTCTTCTCTCCCACAAGAGAACGATACGTTAATCCGGATGGGCACCTTGGGTCAGGGCAGGTTTTGCATTGATTTTCCGCGCCCAGCAATGTTGTGTCGAAATCCGGTCGCACGGTGTCAAGAAACCCCACTGCATGGGGGCTTGCACATCTTTTCTCCAACCACATTCCGTCGATCTCCCAGCCAGGATGCAGGTGGAGTGTTGATTTTAGCCATGAGGCAGGTGGCATGTTGTTTAGCAGCCACAAAGCTGGTGGTGCATAGAAAGATTCCCTTCACTGCAGTCTTTGCGTGGATTTCTGGCCTTTTCCACCAGCTGCACCTTCCAAGGGCCCAGAGACAGGTTAGGAGACCACTTGGCAGGCAGGACTCTCAGCAGAAAGCCCAAGTGCTGGCAGAGAGAAGTCGTTGTTGTCCCTGAGACTTCAACAACAGGAGGCAAGCTCAGTTAAAGCTCTTGGAGGTTCTTCACCAGTGGGAAGTCACACAAAAGTCCGTCTTTGTCCTCTCTCAGGCCGAAGCAGCTACTGCAGGCCAACCCAGCAAAGCACAGGCAAAGGGGCAGTACTCCTCCTCCAGCTTCAATAGTTCTTCTTCTGGGCAGAGGTTTCTCTTGGTTCCACAAGTTATCTGATTTTCAGGGGTTTTGGGTGCTCTTCTTATACCCCTTTCTGCCTTTCAAAGTAGGCCTACTACAAACGAAAGTCTCTGTGAGAATACTGCATGGTGTGAGGGCAGGCACAGCCCTTTCATGTGTAAGTGACCACTCCTCCCCTCAGCCCAGATGGCCCATCAGGATATGCAGGCTACACCCCAGCTCCCTTTGTGTCACTGTCTAGAGAGGAGGTGCAAACAGCCCAACTGTCAAACTGAACCAGACAGAAATCCACAAACAGACAGAGTCACAGAAAGGTTTAGGCAAGAAAATGCCTACTTTCTAAAAAGTGTCATTTTCAAACACACAACCTAAAAACAAACTTCACTAAAAGATGTATTTTTAAATTTAAATTGTGAGTTCAGAGTCCCCAAACTACATGTCTATATGCTCCTAAAGGGAACCTGTGCTTTAATAATATTTAAAGGCAGCCCCCATGTTAACATATGAGAGAGATAGGTCTTTCAACAGTGAAAACCAAACTTGTCAGTATTTCACTGTCAGGACATGTAAACTACATAAGTACATATCCCACCTTTAACATACACTGCACCCTGCCCATAAGGCTACCTAGGGCCAACCTTACGGGTGCCTTACATGTATAAAAAGGGAAGGTTTAGGCCTGCAAAGTGGTTACACTTGCCAAGTCGAATTGGCAGTTTAAAACTGTCCACACAGACCCTGCAGTGGCAGGTCTGGCCATGTTTACAGGGCTACTAATGTGGGTGGCACAACCAGTGCTGGAGGCCCACTAGTAACATTTGATTTTCAGGCCCTGGGAACCTCTAGTGCACTTTACTTGGGACTTACTAGTAAATCCAGTATCCCAATCATGGATAAGCCAATGTACACATACAAATTATACAGGGAACACTTTCACTTTAGCACTGGTCAGTAGTGGTAAAGTGTCCAGAGCAGACAAAAACAGCAAAAACAGAGCTCAGCACACAGAAGCACCATGGAGAGTAGAGGCAAAAAGTTAGGGGAGACCATGCCAATGATGCAAAGTCTCACAATGGTGTATCCTGGTGAAACCCCCTCTAACAACAATGGTCTTGTTAAGTGTTTTTATGGCATATTTTATTGTTTATGCAGGATTCCTGACAGAAGTATGTACCTAAACATCAGACTGTGTACGCAAACTTGTGTCGGCAATTACATAACAAATACCTGACATGTTCACATTCTGTTCTTGTCAACGTAAAACAAAAGGAGCATGATATACATCACTGATAATGAAGCTTTTTAAGAATAACCCTGATTGAGAAACTGAAAACAATTTTCTAAAATGGATGAATCTGCAAATGGTGCTAAAAGAAAATAAATAACTATATAGAATAAAACAGAGCATGAAAACAAGGTCAAAGGGAATGAGGTAAAAAGGGGAACAGATCTGCAAGCTAAAGGCTACGCTATCTCCTGTGCCCAGACAGGGAACTAAAATAGACCCACAACACCTTCAATATAGAGACAATCATGTGCAAGTTTATTGAGGCAACAACTTAACCCGTCACAACCCCACCAAATGTCTTGATCGTGAGTGATAGTGAACAGTAGAAATAGACATTAAGGAGCATATTATGACCTTTGTGGATGGGATTACTCCATCCCAAATGTGACGGATATCCTACCCGCCGTATTACAAGTTCCATTCTATCCTATGGAACTGGTAATCCGGCGATCGGTATATCTGTCACTTTTGGGATGGAGTAATTCCCACTGCCCAGGGTTGTTATATGGTCCCAAATATGTTGTATATGTGACACAACATAAACAAAGTACTGTAGAGGTGTTGAAACATAAGCTTCATCTTGAAATGTCTATAATCAAACAAATGCAATAGTGTATGAAACAATATAAAAAGCAGTGGTCATAGCAGGGTTATGACACTACAGTCATGGACTCATATCAAATCATAATAGTTCCATTAGTCTTGCTAGGATCAAACATAAAAAGTCAAGTGATATTCCTCCAGCTGTGCATGATATCTAAGTGGTAAACTTAACAGAGCCTTTACAAAAAATAAAGAAGGGGCGTCCCATGTCTAGAAAAAGCATTACTGGAAAAAGGTCACAGGAACCAAAATAGTTTCCAAGTGGGTTAACTGAATAATGCACTAAATGGTAAGCTACTAAACTTCTTCTTGGAGTCTGCAATTGGCCAGAAAGAAGGAACAAACAAGAATAGAGGACATGTGGGCTGTCAATATGTGTTATTAATCTACACAGATAAGCAATAACATCTGTTCATAATCATTTAACCCCATGATCTCTTAGTATAAAACATTCCAAATTCAAGGAATGGAAAAAGAGAAGTAAAAAGAAAGAGAGTGAAAAATGAAAATCATGCCCAATGGGGGCAAATATGCAATCAACATCATCAATTGCTTCAAAGAATTGTATGGGACAAAACCATATAAAGTACACAAAGTTGCATGCTCAGTTCAAGTAGTCAGATAGCACCTCCGTAGCAAACTCCAATATCACCAATCTAAAAAATAAAACTGAGTTAAAACCAATGGTAGCGAAATCAGAAGGTTACAAACTGAGAGACCATACAATTACTACTTAGCCTAAGTATGTTTTTTCATCCATATTCAATACTAAGGGACGAAGAGTGTTGAACCTAATTATGTATCTTAACCTCCGTAGCGACAACATTCTGTCAACACCATGGATTTTGGTGGGGGTTCTGATCTAAGACAAAGAATTGCAAAAGGGTACTGTAACCAGTTTACTTTTATCAGGAACAAAATATCAGAAAAACAAACATTGTATCTCATAAATAAACATGTACCATGTAAAAAATATTCATTACAGCAATATTGACTACAAAATTATCATCAACACAACTAGTAAACACAATTAAAACACACAAAGAACCAATTACTTACATAAACAACAATAAATATATCCTAAAATTATAATTGGCTTCTATAATTAAATTAAAATATTTTACATCATCGAAAATTAAAAAATGAATCAATAAAAATAGTACCCCTCTGAAATATACACTAAACATATTTAAACAGATGTACCAAGTATAAATACTTAAATAAAACAAAATATAAACTATGTCATCAAAATAAATGAATCCAATATGAAATAAATAAAATTATATATAATACAAATATACCAGCACATAAATTAGCAACTAATCAAATCAAACTATAAACAAATTTAAGCAATCAAAGAGCTTAAAGACTTAAACAACATATCGAAGGCACACTAATTGAACCAAATATTAACCCAAAAAACAACAAATATTTGAAGAAGAGGAAACTTTGCTGTTTTTTTGTGGCAAAAGATAACATTACACAATATGCAACTGTACAATATGCAACTGCACATGCAAGCAAGTAACAAGTATATTTAAACTGAAAAGTCTAATAATGTTGAAGTAAAAAACAATTCATTAACTAGGAAATGCTAATACACTGTTTAGCTTTTATCATTTTACTCAGAATAGCTACATTAAAGTATAAACAGTCCAAATGACCAAACTGCTACAAAATCCCATCAAAAACACACATTGAAAATGACTAAATAAAGTAAGCATAAATAAATAGTACTTTTAAGCTAAACCCAAACAGCAAGGCAATACAATCCTATCCCTCTGAACCTTGCCAAACATAAAAAATATACCATATGCAATTTATAGAATTTTTCTCTTCCAACAGAAAAGAAACACTTGGTTCAAGTTCCAACTACCTGAAAGAAAGCACTTCAAAGCCATACAAAACTTCTCCAAAATACACGTGAGTAAGTAAATTAGAAAAAATCAAATACATCTTTAAATATATATTAATGAATAACAAGCATAATGTAAATATATTTTAGATTGATATAATTACAGTAAATACAGATATAACGACAGAAGGTGACAAGTGGAGAACATTACAAAGGGAAAACACTTATTAAGTTATATGAAGCCAAGAAAATGCTTCTAGAGAAAATATTAACTGGAAAGGTACATAATATTATTCCAATGCAAACTATGGGAGGGCAGCTACAAAATAAAAATTTTGTTATTAATGTAAGAGAGCATAACTACACCCAAAGGTCACAGAGATATAAGTGAGAGAGGTTTTACAATACATAATAGAAGCAAACACTAATTCTCAACAACCCACAATTCAAAACTTACAATATGTACTACCCAAAGTCCCTGAACATATAACAGGCCAACTACCATTGATCACAATCTGAAAATGCCTAAACACACGCCCTGAAAAGATCACTAGTGACATCCCACCTGCTCCTAGAACATACTGGGACATAGTCATACCAGCACATCTAATAATAACACATAGAGATGAACCCATGCCAACTGTAGGACAATGTTAATGATAAATTAATACTAATGTTCTCCATCTCAAATAACTTATTCGAATTATCCAATGCCAAACCTGGATGATGGATGGGACATTCAAAATATGCCCCAAAACATTCAGTCAAATACACCATACATGGTGATTTTCAGAACACCAGAAACCCTTTTATATACGCTTTACTTCTTAATAAGGAAGTACCTGCATGGAATTCCTAAGCCAAGTAAAATAACAAACAAACAAAACTTATCCACAAAAATACTCATAGACTTTGAACAAGCTATGATTCATTCTATCCTAAAAGTATACCTCTCTAGACCCATACAAGGCTCTTATTACCACTGTGACTAAAGTATACGGTGTTGTCTACAAAAATCTGCACTACATGTGGAATAAGCCTCCAATAGCCAATTTGCCTTTTGAGGTAAAAAACAATGATAGTGCTAGCCTACGTACCTGTCACAGAAGTAGCCAACCACCATACCATCCTAATGGAAAGCCCCCTACTATTAACAAAATGAAGGCAAACTAACTCCCATAATGCACTACTTTGAGGATATATGGGTTGGCAGACTGCATCGGTCAGGACACAGATGTCAACCCAAATTCAACACACCATGGTGGAATGTCTATGACGGCACCTTGGCACAGGAAGTCAAAACAAACAACACAGTGGAAGGATGGCATAGTGCCATCCAATTCACACTAGGCAGAACTCAACCTACACTATACAAATTAATCGATACACTCCAAAAAGAACAAAGCTACCAAGAATTAAGAATAAAACAATCTGCTAGCAAAACTGTCCCTAAACTAACTAAACAAACTAAAAAAATGTATGAGATGCTACAAAGTCAAAATGTTTGTAAATAACAAAGGTCTGGACTACTTAGATGTCACAGCAAATCTATTGTCTAAAACAAATACAAACCTACCATAAACCTCAAAAACCACACGATACTCCACCACAAATAATAAAATAGATTTTTTTAAATACTAATATAATAATCTTATAATATGAGTGACTAAATAATACAAAACAATAAATATATTACTCACTGATTGTCAGAGTCACCAGATCATCGGGGTCTGTGCACGTTCCCAACACGTCCACCACTGAAGAGCTCCAAGACTCTGATAGATAAATCACAGAGACTGAGAGAGTTCAAGAGGGGAAGAGGGGATTAGGAAGGGAACAGCTGGGAAGGAGACGTAGTAAGAAAAAGGTTAGAACACACAATCTGAAAATTATATCTCCTGAAATCAATACCAGACTATGATTCTAAGCCTAGTCACTCTGAAAACATGAACAATCTAAGAGTTAAGTTTAAAATTACTAAGTTTTAAGATGGCCGGATACCTGTAGGGGAATCAAGATGAATTAAATGAAAACTTTCTTATTCAAGTACTTTCCTTTACATGTGAATCAGAAAAACATTCTGACTAAATTTTAAACCAGTCATATAAATCCTGTTTTGAGAATGTATTCTAGGACCATACAATATTGCATCTAGAAACTCTGGCCTTCTGTGTACTCTTAAAATGTTTCAACACAAATTGCGCATATTGCAGATATATATATATAGTAAACACCATAAAAGGATTGTGCACCATGAATAACACAATATGGATTCAGGAAACAAATCACATAACTTGTCAACTCGAATATTACATAATAAATATCTTAGAATAGTGGCATACAATAAACAACATGAAATAAACTCGAGGAGAGAATCCTACGTCTTGCCGATTCGAGTGTTACCATGTAAAATACCAAGAAACGGTAGCACGCAATGAATATCAAAGTCAAATGATCATTAATCGAATTGCGCGTCTTGCTGATTCGTAAAACACGGTGTAAATGTCAAGAAATAACAGCTCACAATAAATAACAAGATCAAAGTACAATGAAACGAATCGCGCTTCTTTTGCCGACTCTTAAGCCACCATGTAAATGTCAAGAAATGGTAGCACGCAATGAACAACAAAGTTAAATCCTCATGAAACGAGTTGCGTGTCTTACCAATTCGTAAAACATCATCTAAATGCCAAGAAATAGTAGCGCGCAATGGACATCAATGTTTAAACACCATAAAACGAATTGCGCGTCTTGCTGATTCTTAAGCCACCATGCCAATGTCAAAAAATTGTAGCACGCAATGAATAACAAAGTCAAACATTTATGAAACAAAACGTGCATCTTACCTATTTGTAAACTACCATATAAATGTCAAGAAATGGTAGCCCGCAAGTAATCTGTTACTCATTTAAGAATTAAATCAATAATATGAAAATTCTCAATAACGGTGTCGGGACAGTCCAACCACCGTCTTACCGCCTGGAACAATGATCACCAATGAAGGATGAAGGGCAGAAGACTGGAAGATCCAAATAGGCCGCCGGGACAGGAGCTCAGGAAGAAGCTGCTGCTCTGCACCGGGACCTCTGAATAGTGAGCACTGGGAGTTGGGCTGGCTCTCTTTTATGGAGTCTTGGCCCAGCCCAGAACCACGCCCAGGCATGTTGCAGGGAAAGTCTCTGGAAGGCCCTGGAAAGGGGCCACACCCTAACACACTCTGAAAACCTGCAGCAATACTTTGAAAAGGAACAGTATTTGTAAGCATATTAAAAATAAGTTTTCAGGATTGAACTCTGCAATGCAAAAGGTTAAACCACAACATATCAGCACAATGCATAAATTACTTTGTTTTGAGAGTGCTGGGTTTTTGCATTTTTGTCACCAATAGAGCGCATACTGCTCTGGTGTTGACACTGATATAATAAACATATTAATATTAACATTTAAAAAATAATATATAGCACTATCAAACAAAGTAACAAACAAACTAAATCTGCAACATCAAATAAATACAACACATACTACAAAGCAACATATTAAAAAACAGTATGACATTTATAAAATAATGTCACATTTCCCACCCACAGTAAAAAAAAAAAAAAAAAGATATGATTTGGTAGTTGCAGATCTCTGGCCAAATCCACATGCTAAAATTAGGAATCCATCAAAAAATAATTAAAAACATTCCGAAATCCCCCCCAAAATGCGAAAAATAGAAAAAAAATGAAATCCCTTGACGCAATCCACAGTCAGTAGCTTCCATAAAAAAATAATTAAAATAAGATTTAAGAAAAGAACCACTCCAGGAAACTCAAAAAATAAAGCAATCTATATTAAAAATTGGTTTATAATAAACCATAACAGATTTCCTTCACAAAATAAAAAACAGAAACTTGAACTTCCCATTGAAACCACTTGAAACACAAACCTGTAACAGAAAAGTAAAAAACCCTCCCGTATCGAACAGTACATTCCCAAATGAATACATACATGACATTTAAGTATCAAAACACGACCAACACATATGTGAAACATAAAATGCAATAAAACTACATAATACAAAACAGTTTAAAAAAACACAATAAAATACACAAAATACTCATTAACAGCACACCAATCTTTAACACAACTAAACTTTATCTTCATACCCTAAAACCCTTAAAAAAACACCAAAACGAGACTTTTTAGATGAGCAGCAGCACCCAAGGCAAATTCTTCCTTCTGAAATGACCCAAAACAACACAAAAATGGTTGCGTCATGAAAGTTTAAAAAATGACTAACTCCCCATAGGAATCAATGGGAAAAATAGTAAAAATGTTTTTTTTTAAATCAGAATTTCAGAAAACATAAAACAAATATATATAGACACACACCCACTCAGATACCCATATAGATATTCTCACACACACTCACACCAAGCAGATATTCTCACACCCACTCTGAACCCAAACAGACACTCTCACATGCACTCATTCTCACAACCAAACAGAAACCCTTACACCCACTCTCACACCCACAAAGACATTCTCACACTCACTCTCACACTGAGACAAACTCCCAGACCCACTCTCACATCCACAAAGACACTCTCACACCCAGACATGCATTTTTACATCCACTCTCACACCCTAACAGACACTCTCACACCGGCTCTCATACCCAAAGAGATACTCACACACACACTCTCACACCCAGACACACACGCTTACACCCACTCTCACGCACAGACACAGTCTTACACCCACTCTCACACCCAGACAAACATTCTCACACTCACTTTTATACCCAGTCAGGTGCTCTCACACCCATTCTCAGATGCAGGCACACACTCTTACACCCACTCTCATACACAGACACACAGTCTCACATATACACTACCACACCCACTCTCACACCCAGACACCTGCAACACACTCTCACATGCAGATAGACACTCTCACACCCACTCTCACACCTAGAGAGACAATCTCACTCTCATACCCAGAAACACACTCTCACACTCATTCTCATACCAAGACACACGCTATTACACCTCCTCTCACACCCAGACATTCTCACGCTCTCTTTCAACCCTAAACACACCCTCTCACACCCAGACAGACACTCTGACACCCATTCTCACACCCTAACAGATATTCTCACACCCGCTCACACCCAGACACATGATCTCACACCCATGCTCACACCTACACACATACTCTCACATACCCACTCTCACACTCAGACACACATTCTCATACCCAGACACACAATAACACAGTCTTGGCTGGCTGCAACCTGACAGGGAAAGTTGCTGCCACCATTTTGTTGTATTGAGCAATGGTCCCTGGGACTGAAATGTGGGTTCCCTCGTAATTGTTTTAGACCTTAGCCCCGGGGAGGTGGTGGTCCCTCACATTCTATTTTAAAATGCCAAGGGGAGATAGTGGTCCACAGGAGTATGAGGGCGGCACACAGACCCTCAGACTTCACTTTTAAACTATGTGCCCCAGAGAGGTGGAGGTCCCCGGGGCTTGGGGAGACAACTCAGCACCCCCAAATTCTATTTTAAAAGTGCCCGGGGAGGTGGAGGTCCCCAGGGCTGCGGGGGGATTGGATGGCCCCAATCTATTTTGATAAGTGCCCTGTGAAGGTGGGGGTCCCCGGGGCTGCCGTGGGGCTGGGCTGCCTCCCACATCCATTTTCACAAGTGCTTCTGGGAGGTAGCAGTCCCCGGGGCTAAAGAGGGGGCTGGATGGCCCCCCGCATTCATTTTAGATTAAAGCCCCTGGGAGGTGGTGGTCCCTGGGGTTACAGGGGGGCCAGGCACTCCCCCACATCCAAAATATGAATTCCCTGGGAACATGGTCCACCCGGGGGCTTGTATTAAAAAAGCGCTGGAGCCCGTGCTTGTTTTTCTTTTGATTTTTTCCCACAAATTTGCAACATTGTCACAATATTGTGGGAAACATTTTTTAATAAAGTGTTTTTTAGCCGGAGGGGATCCCTCTGGGACCCCAGCACCAGAGTCAAGAAGTCAAGGTGACTCTACGTTGGCCCCTCATCATTTTTTAAAAACTTTTTTGTAGGTCTTTTCTGAAGCTGAGTCCCAAGATGGCTGCCAACATTTCCTGGTTGGAAGTGTTGGCAGCCAATCAGATGTGCATTTCCCTGCCCAAGCTTGTCATTATTCACAAAGTTACCTTGAGGTTGTCGCAGCCAGAGATATACAAATGCATTCTTCCTTTCATTTTTTTAAAACTACTAAACGGATATACACCAAATAAGTGAAAGCACAATCTGTGTACCGAAAGCCAGCTTTCTGACAAATTTGGTGTAATTCCATCCAGCAGTTCGGGCTGTAGTCCTGTCTTAAAGTCCTTTGGGAAAGAACATGGGAAACAAAACTTTTTTGATTCCCCCTTTATCTCACCCCGCTTGATGAATCACCCCAAAACTTTCCGTGCGCAACAAGAATCACCGGTGTACTTTTTTTGGGAAATTTTAGGAAGATTCTTTAAACGGTGCCAAGTCAAGTTAAAAAAGTTTTTTCTATGGAAAAATGGTCCTAACTATAACTACTAGTGGCAACTGTGTCATATATATATATATATATATATATATATATATATATATATATGTATATAAAATACACTAATCTGCAATTACATTTTCGTTAAAAAGTCATGTGTGGTAAAGGAATTATTTGTGGGAAAAGTACTGTTGTAATGACATTTATGGTAAAGATGCATTTGTTGTAATGCAGTCATTGTAAATGCTATGAGGTCCCACTATTTGAACTGTAACTGGTTTTCCTGGAGGCCATGTCAAGTGTCACAATAAAGCCCTATCTTTTGAAGAATATAAGTCGGAACAATGAATGCTGGAACCACGCATGCCTAAACATCACGGTCCGAACAACGACTGCGTTGTTACCACAAATGCCTTTACCACGAATGCATTAACAACGATTTTTCGTTGTAAAGGCATTCCTGGTAAAGGCATGCGTGGAATGGCATGTGTGGTTCCAGCATACAACCTACCCTCCCACCCCGACCCCAACCCTAAAACAATTGTACCCCAACTCCCCACCCCTCCCCTAAAAACAATTCTACCTCTACCCTCCTACCCCGACCCACACCCCTAAAACTTAAACTACCCCCTCCCCTAAAACTACCACCACCCCACCCCTAAAAACAAAAAATATCCCGACCCCCTCACCCCACCCCTAAAACGACTGTGACCCCTCACCCCTGAAACCCTAAACTACCCCGACCCCCCACCCTGCCCCTAAAATCTAAAAATAGCCTGACGCCCCACCCCACACCTAAAACTACTGTGACCCCCCACTCCCCTAAAACCTAAACTACCCTGACCCTCCACCCCTCCACTAAAACTACTGAGACCCCCACACCCTGACACTTAAACTACCGCCCACCCTGCCTCTAAAAACTAAAAATACCCTGACCCCCCACCCCTGCTCTTAAAACTACCACGACCCCCATACCCCTAAAACGTAAACTACCCCAACCCCGCCCCTAAAAAAACTAAAAGTACTCCACCCCTAAAACTACCCCAACCCTGCCCCAGACCCACTTACCAGACTACCGCGACCCCCCACCCCTCTAAAACTTAAACTAGCCTGACCCCCAACCCCGCCCCTAACAACTAAAAATACCGTGACCCTCCACCACTGCCACTAAAACTACTGTGGCCCCCCTAAACTACCCCAACCCCCCCACCGCTGCCCCTAAAACAGCCCCAGCCCCACTTACCTGACCGCGTCCTCCTCCGAAGCAGACTCCCTTCTTCTGTGGCTTAACCACACATGTGCGTGTTCAGCATGTTCAGCACATGCCTGGTTAAGGCACAGAAGAACAAAGTCGTGGCTTACAAAAGCATTTCCCGTTCTTCCAGAGTCGTGGTTCAGGATGTTTCCCTCTTCTGAATGATGGATAAACAGGTTGTTCACAATAAAGGTTTCACTTGCATCTTACCCATCAATGAAAGATACTAAAACTGTAAGAAAATAAAGATGGTGATCTTTCTAACAAAGGATAGTAATCCGGAGACCAACAAAACTTTTTCATTAACGGTCATTCTATTGAAAATTAATATTTAGGCGACTTAGAAATATTGAAACTGATTCATAAATGTATTTACATTTTTGAGTAACTTACACTTTTGACAACATTTACTCATTTTTGCCTGTTTACAAAATGTGTTAGTTTTCAAAAGTGCAGGTTACCTTTGTGAATGAGACCCTAATTGTCCGATTAAAGGAAAGTGATGCTGCACACAGTGCAGCGCCACTTTTCTTGCGCCCATCATGTGTGCACCGTATACAAAATATGGCGCACCATGGTGGTAATTAGAGAACTAACGTCAACATTTTTGACGCTAGTTCAGAGTTTGCAGGATTAGGGTAAAAAATGTTGATGCTATTCCAGCAAAGCCCATTGAGGCCCATTTTAAACAATAGTGTGTCTCCTTTTGACGACTGCTCTGAGCAGGTGTCAAAAGTGCCAAAAAAATGAGCCAATAAAATCTCTTAGATTTGTTTGCGCCATTGTTTCGCCCTGCCTAACAGGGGCACACCCCCTTTACAAACATTAAGCCTGGCGAAGGCATGATGTAGCGCAAAGTGTTACAAAGTGGCACAATACATGCATTGCTCTACTTTGTAAATTTGGTGCAGTGATTTTGGCCTCGTTGGGCCACATTAACATAAAAAAAATTACACTAATGTGGTGCCAGGAGGCGCTAAGGGCTCTTAAATCTGCCCCTAAGTATTTTCTTAATCAAAATGATTTTGCTGGGATACATAACAACAGGGAGGAGTATAGTAAATTCAATTAATTTGCATTTGCAAGTGACCTTGGCGTGATTTAAAATATTTTATTTTATTTTAATACATGAAAAAAACAGTCTCAAGATCGCTATAACGATTATTCTAGGGAACCCCACGTTGGGTCATTTATGATGTCTGTCTCTTTTAATGAAAGAAACAATAAATTGGGTTTCACCATTTCCAAG
Source organism: Pleurodeles waltl (assembly GCF_031143425.1). Lineage (NCBI taxonomy): Eukaryota > Metazoa > Chordata > Amphibia > Caudata > Salamandridae > Pleurodeles > Pleurodeles waltl. The sequence continues at coordinate 343,490,016 of NC_090451.1, forward strand.
GGAAATGCTGTTTGCAGAACATAACCGCCTGATATCGTATATGAGAAGCATTACACCCGAAATCTGAAAGAATATAATAAATGATGTGTGCTGGGCTTCCTCTGCCTTCTTTAAGTCTGTCAGACCCAGATTTCATCGAGAAGTAATTACAGTACAAGTGCAGCAAGGGTAAGGTATGAAAGAAGCAATCTTTCCGAGAAAGCCTGGGAGGTGTTCTTTCTTAACCCCTTATGAAACAAGTCATAATACAACTGGCACTGCATGCTCCCGTAAGAATTCTAGGTTTTTGTTCTGCTTAATCCTGAGGTGGTTAGATGTGCTTATTTATACCCATCTTGGAAACAGTCGATCGGACCCTCGATGCAAGAGGTAAGTAGAAATCAATGGAATTTCTGAAAGCAGCTAAGATTTCTTGTTTCAATTGGGAAAATTAGCCTGTTCTCTGTAATTATAATCTGCTTTCTCTGGTTTATTTACTATTCTCGTACTCTCAATGCTGTGCCATTTTTCGATTTGTGGAGCCCTGGGAAAGAGATATTTCAGGGGCCCCTGATCGGAACTAATTTTATTTTGCTACCCATTTTCAGCTAATTCAAGCCTTTGTGATACCGAAAAATATTTTACGAAAAAGATGTAAAAACAGCCAAAAGTTCAAGCTGCCCAATATCAACCAGCTAAATAGCACCAAAAGAAAGCTTGAGCGAGCCATTTCATTGTGTCCTTCTATCTATATTTACTTTCTTGCAACAATAATCTTTTACTTATAACACATTAGTACTCTCACTGTAGGAAAGAATTAGCATGAGTGTCTTGGTGGATGTTTAACGGACTAGTGCAGAATATTAAATGTATCTTGCGTGAAGAAGAGCAAGGCCAGTTTAGGTATTGGGGGGTTTCACCGAGTACTCTCAGAATACAGTAATATGGTTCTCCTTCTTTCATGAATTGAGTTTTATGAATAGTCCAGGAATATGGGTTAGTTGCAAACCTGCTGGATAAACCAACTAGTAGTTTGCACATTTTGGATTAAATTGACAGAGAAAACTCTGCTTCTTATATTGTGCTAAGAGTAGATTCTGGATTTTGGTAACACAGCAGGAAGTTTTGACGTAAAAGAAAAAGACTTAGCACTTGAAATTATAGCTGCAACTGCTGGATATTGCTAAATAATCACAAATCCTCCTTCACTGCTCTCACTCGAGGTTGAACAGTAAAATTCAAATCACTGATGAAAGCATTTTCACCATTGAATTGGGGAAAATCTGATAATGTTCTCTTTTAGTTCTCTTCCCTGCCTGGTCTGTTATTTCCTCTTTGTGTAAACTTTTTTGACAAACACTAGGCGCTTCTGAATATTAAAAATGTGAGGAGCAGAAGGCAAGAGGAGTGGTAAAAAGAATAGAATAGTGAGAGAGGTGAGGCAGAGTGAAAGTGAAAGGGAAGGTAGAGATAGAGATGAGATAGAGAGAGAGAAGAGGTAAGGAGAGACATAAAGTAAAGAGAGGAAGGTGAGGTGGCATGAAATAAAGAAACAGCAAAGTAGAAATAGGAAAGGTAGGTAGGTAAAGAGAGGTAGAGTAATAGGTGGGTTTAACGTGAGGTAACAGTAGAGTGAGTCAAAAAGAGGGAGAGAGAAAGAGAAATGGATAGGGGTTAAATACACTAAGGGTTGAGGTAGTGAGAGATGTACGGTAGAAAAAGAGTTCACATAGACAGAGGTAGTTGCATTCAGAGGTAGAGGTAGGCAGGTAAAGAGATGAGAAATTGAGAGAAGTATAAAGTGATGCAAGCTAGAGACAGTGAGGTAGAATGCTGGGTGAAAGTAGAAGTGAGGCATAGAAAGAAAGGTCTGGTAAAGAAAGTAATGAGGCAGAGCAAAAGGTAGAGAAAGGTGAGTGGTAGAAAAAGAGATCAACTAGAGGCACAAAATAGTTGAAATAGAGATAGGAATGTGATGTATGGAAATAGACATGAGGATATTACAGATTACATGAGAGAAATGGTAAGATGGTGACAGAGAGGTGAGGTATAGAGATGTATAAAGAGAGTGGTAGATAGACGAGAGAAGTAGAGGGGATAGCTTGCAAAAGAGAATGTACAAAGAGCAGTTACACAGAAGACATAATAACAGGGGAAAAGAGTTATAGGTATAGAAAAAGGTAGTGAAAGTAGTGAAAGGTAGTGGGAGAGGTAATTTAGAGGGGTTGCACTAGAACCTGTCAGAGAGCAAGTAGATAAGTTAAGTAGTAAATGTTGTAGCAAATTAAATCGAGGGTGAAACAGTGAGAGTGTGTTTGGCTACTGAGAGATGAGATAATGTGGTAGAGAGAGAAATATGGTGTTGCAATTGGGTTCCACTCATTCAGTACACCTGGAATTTTGTGCTTTTTTGATCACCTAGTTTTGGACTTTTTACTGTTGGTGAGTCTCACTACCGGTGTCTCACCTACGGTAATCACATGGCAACAGACTCCACGTGTTTACCACCAGTGTCACCTTTTAAGATAAGGCTGCTGAGACGCAGCAAGGCGAAGGGGCGCTTGGCTGGTCACATATGTACACATGTGTGCGGCTTGCATGTGGGAGACTACTGTTGTGCGCAGCCAGTAACTTCACACAAGTAGCTTGGTGCAATGGGGACTCTGCAGGGTCAGATAATCACCTAGATTAGGCCTTATAAGGTTAGTGTACACTTATAGGGAAGGCCAGTGTGATTTATTGTGTTGTCTAAAGTGAAACTTTATTACACTCATAGAGAGAGAACTGTCTTAGAGTGCTGTTTCGCTCCCCTTTGGCATACAGAGATCATTGGCATCTTGAATTGGGGAGTAACCTGTGCAGAAAAATAATTTCTGTAATTTCCAAATTTATATCTGTACACTTTATGGGTCATCTCAGAATTGTCATATTTCTCTGTCTTACCTCAGGATCAGAGCCCAGGCCTGTTGTGACCTTTCTGTGCCCAGTCAATTGTAATTCTCTCCAGCAGCAGAAACAAAGGCTTCCCCACACAAAGGGAGCAATTAACAGTGCTTCAATCAGGTCCTGAGGAGGAAAGGAATGGGGTGGAAGGATATGCATTAATCACTCAGCTGTCACACTGCACCAGGGATGGGTCTGCCCAAGCCCACTGGACAAAGAAAAAAGCCCAGGCAACTGGAGCCAACCCAGAGGCGGGGGCTCTCCTTGAACTTCTAATGTGCAGGTCCCTGGCAGTAATGATAGCGAGGGGCGGAGCTGAGACCCCAGGAGCTGATGTGATCAGTGACTCCTGGATGATGCCATTTTGGATTGTCTCAGAATGCTCTGCAGAAGGGATGGGACAGGGATGGAGAAGTGGTGTGGCACCCTAGGATGGCCACAGAAGCCTGACGTCTGGAACCTTTCTCTCTTCTTTAAAATTTCTTGCACAAGGTTGAGACTCTCTCTTGTCTGTAGATTTTTCTACACTTCACTGCTGGATCCAGGGACCGCTGTGGAGAACTGGAAGGAGGAAACCCCCTGACTCCCACACAGGACCAAGGACTTTGGCCAGTTGACCCCAGGACCAGTGGATCGCCCCAAGGGCCAATGAGACTGTCCCCCTTACACCCGCTGAGAGCCAGATGGGAGTAAGCCCAGGACTTTTTGTGCCCAGCACCCAAAATCAGGAGGAGAGCTGTTGCAGGGAGCCAGGAGAACCAGCTCCCTGAGGCCTATACCACTTTGTAGGTAAGGAGGTCTGAATCAGCTGTCCCTGGTGGCTAGAGCTCACCATCTGGATTAAAACAAGCTCAAGACCACCACAATAGGTCCAACAGGGCACAAGTTATGGCATTTGTAATTTTGGCAACCTGTGACCTTTTGGGTGATGAAGCATTTGAGACTCAGAGCCCAGGGGTTGGTGCAAGATGGATCTGATAATTGCTGTCCCTAGGGAGAGAGTGTGCGTGGGGACCTCCCCTGACTTCTCCAAATGCCTGTGGACCCCATCCACCAGGTGGGGGCTACTACCAGGGGTCCAGGACCCCATCCCCAAACCACACAAGCCGGGAATGATGGGGAGAGCCATCACACTCCCCCAAGCATGGCCAGCTTCTCTGCTCCCCCTGCTGTGTCCACAGGGGAGCAGGAGGCTGACACAAATCACCGTGCTTGCCTGCAGAAGCAGGCAGGCATAGAGACCTTATCCAGCTTCCGTAGGCAACACAGAGGAATACTAGCTGGGTGATGAGCCGGTGGGGGCAGACAAGGGTGGGGTCCCTGGGCTTCCCCCCAACTTTAACCAAGTGCATGGTGCCCAGGTGGGACAGGGCACCCCTAAAATGAGGAGAAAAAAGCAAAGAAAACAATGGCCTCGGCTCTCCTGGCTCAGCAGGAGAGCCACTTATAAAATATTCACAGCTCCTAAAGTACTGCCCCATAATGCCCTGTGGGGCCAGAACATTGTGCACTGTTTTGGCCCTGGTACTGATGTTTCTCCCTTTGTGTGGGACCCATGGTAGTGCACAGCCTTCCCCCAAAAAAGACTTTAGGAATCTCCACCCTAAGTTGGGTGGGAATCAAAATCACTATCCTCCCCAGGATTTCCAGATATTATTAAGTACTCACAAATCTGGAGCTTTTGTTCTACAGCTGGGAGTGCTGCACTTGCTATGTGTGTTCTTACATTCATTATGGTCCTAAAGGCCTGAAGATCGTTTAAGTAAATTCATGTTGTAAAGCATCCTCTAGAGGCCAATTGTATGGTTGCTTACAGTGCCACTACAATGTAATATTCTTCCTGGGCTGTCTTTGTAATTGCAGTTAGATGGTTAAAAATGTATAAAAAATACACAAAGGTTTTATTCATTATAAATGCCTTATTGGTTCCCATCATGATGACAATTATTACCGCTCACATAATCTGTGTTTTATTAGCATGCATAAGTGCATTTATGCAGGATTATTATTTTTGATAACTGCATTTAAGTACAAAATCATGATCTTAATATGTGGTTTGTTGCTTTAGAACCTTGACAAAACCTATGGACTCACTTGATATGTTTGTGATGTCCCTTTAGGGGGTCAAAGGTGATTACAGAATGCCATACATGGTAGTCTCCATCTGCCAATGTCTGTATTTGTAAATTATTGTGTAGCATTTAGTAGTGTGTGTGTGATAAATGTACTTCTCATTTTTCTAAAGAAAAAGTACTGAGTGGACAATCATTTATTGAGTGTCATTATGGCATGCCAGTAAGTGGTGATTACTAGCCCACACCACCTCCCCTGAGTAGACCTTGGACTGCTCTGCCTCGCTATCACAAGAAAGTCAAGTGCTAAAATGGGGTTCTTGGTTCCCAGTAAGGGGAATGTGGACCTATTACTAGTGCAGGACACACAACTAATAACCTAACTTCCTACATGTGGTAGACAGGTGAGATAGAGAGTGGTGAGGTAGAAAGTGGTCTGAGTATAGGCAGAATTCTTTTTAATTTAATTGCCACAAACAGTTTACTAATTATGACCATTCTAAAACTATAATTGTGTTGTTCCTCTGAGAAACATGATTCAAGATATCATTTTGAAAACACAGCGTGCCTTTTTCACTTTTTTTTATATATGCTGCATCACCCTTTAGAAGACAGCTGCTGCTGAAGCTAACCTAAAGGGTATTCTGCAGTTGTGGTATGCTACAAAGGGTATAATGAATGACATAAGATGTTTGGGCTCTTTGTAGAGTGCAACTTGATGGTAAGCTGCTGTAAAATCTAATACACTAAAAAACATTGCATCATGTATTAAACTTAACATCTTATTTATTCTGGGCCGGGATGCCAGTCCACCCATATATTGGAGCTTAAGTCACAAAGGTCTACGCGTAACCTGATGTAATTTCAATTATTTTTTTCAGCAACAACTATGGGGGCATGACATTCAGAACTTCCAAGTCTCTTGATTACACCTTATGTTTCTAATTTTTCAAGTTCCTTTTACGAGGTTCTTTGATAAGTAATGGAATGGTTCTAGCTTTGTGAGCTACAGGGATGACATTATCTTTAAGTCTGATTTTGTGCACAAAATCATTAAGGAGTCCTAGTTTTTCTGCAAAGACCTCTGGGAACTCTTCACATACTTCTTTCCCATTAACACATCTGTCAGTCAAATGTGCGTGTTCTTCTTTATTAGGGTAGCGTTTGATGCCCAATTCCTTTTGATGTTTCAACCCCCATAAGTTTCAGCCTTGTTTGGAAATATATATTGTTTCTACAGTGATTCTACCCTGGAAGGATATTCTCATTTTGATCATTCCTTCCAATAGAATAAGATCCTTATTGTAGCCCCCAGGAATGATGTCAGGAAATTCTAACACATAATTTCTGCCTTAATATTTGTCCTTTAAGTTTTTGTTGTCATTGTGTATGTAGGGAGTCTGCATACACTTTAAAATCTATTACATCTAGTGAAATGTCCCATGTAGGGTGAGAAACACTTTTATTCTTTTCAATTGTATTTACTTGAAAAACTATTGTATTCTCAGATTCGCACTCCACATTCTCCAAAGCTTTCTCCAAATCAACATCTTTATTCCCAGAATCTTTATACACTTTAGCAAAGTGTCCCCTTTTGTGACATTTTTTTACATAACACTGATCTTGCAGGGCATTTGGGATAATTTGCTAAGTGGTTAGTACTGTCACATCTATAACCTCTCAATTTTACCACCTCTTTTGTTGAACTTCTGCTCTTGAATGTTCTTTACTTTATGAATTTCATCTGTTTCTACAACACTATTAACATCCCCTGTTTTATTAGGTACATGTCCTCTAGTTTTAGCTTTCATTTCCTTTATACACTCTGCCATATAGGTTAATTTCCCCTGGTGATATCTATTGCTTCTTGTAAGTTAGGGCTTAAGACAAGTAGATTCTCTTTTACTTTGGGGTTGTTTGTACAACTTACTAATTGGTCACGTGTGAGGGAATCTGTAAGTTGACCAAATTCACAGAGTATTCCCCTCCGCCACTATCAAATTCAGGCCATAAATCCTTCTCCCTGTCCTCCTTCTTTCATTGAGATGTGCTCCGGGATATCTTCATAACTTTTCCTAGCCTGTACACCTACATTATATAATAATATAAGCTGCTTTCTGGTAGAACAGAGTTTTCCCCCTCCTACTGCTATCAGATAGCACTCAGAGATTCTTATCCATCTCTCCCATGGTATATCTGGTTCCCCTACTTCATTCTAGAAGGGTGGGGGTTGATTCATACTAGCTGCAACCATGAAAGGTTTAACAGGTGCCCAATTTCAGCAACAATGCACACCAATAATATGGAAGGATAATGTGTGTAATGAAGAACAATATACACAAGCTGATAGAGACTGTGTATATGACATAAACCTCTAATATTGTAAACTTAAGAAACAGGTTGTAAATCCAATTTTTATGAATACTCTCACACTAGCAAGATAAATTCACAAGGGTGAAGACACTTCGCTGTCTGCTTGCACAGCGTCCCATCCTTGTCACCAATATGTTAAGTAGAAATCACAAAGAGATGAGGTCATTTTCTTTTATGGAACAAATTAAAGAGAAATACGATTGAGGTGTCTCCAGTCTTACCATAGAGGACAGATCTGACAGACCATTAACCTTCTAAGTGATATCCCATGGAACGTTACAACAAGGAGGAAAAGGAAGGGGTTAGGAAGAGGGTGGAGTATTATCAAGGTAAGTACCACGGTAAAACCACCACATAGACTATGTAATTGTTGTAGGGTTGCAAGATCGGGTAAAGCTGTGTTGTAAGAATGGAGGTGAGTTGGGGCGCAACATTTAATTAGAGATGAAAGAAAACGTTTTATATTTTTACATTTGGTGCTTGGGAGTATATGAGTTGATGATGGAGACTGATTAATACTAGGCTAATAAAGAGCTTAATGAAGCCACCTTGCTAAGATGTTTCAACGACTCTTTAGATTAAAATATTTTATCTACCTGCTTTAAACATAGTGTTTTTCATCCTTACAGGTACGCTAATATGTGTTAGGATTTCAACAATAAGAGGTATTGTTTGTTTATATTGCTATTAAAAAAGAATGGTTATTGAATCCCATGTTATGGATAGGCAAACTATGGATGGACAGGTTTTTCATTAATGATTAATGATTCAGCAAAGGCTACAGTTGGTTACCTTAATCAAGGCAGAAAACACACAAATTTGTTCAGGTGTTATATGAAGAATATACATAAATGTGATCTTGAGCTCCACTATGAATGTGTAATGGGCTGGAGAGAAACTGTAAACATCATAATCAAAATGTAAACGAGTCATTCTGGGCTCAATGCATGTTATATGTATTAATTTAATGTTAGCAAAAAAGTGTTTTATTTTTCAAGACTTTTAAAAAACACCAGCAAGTATGTTTCTAGCCCTTTTCCTAGCACTTGAGTAGATGGTAGTGCAGATCAAGTCCATGTCTCTCAAAGACATCTCTCTAGATCAATCAAGAATTTCAGAGATCTCATGCACCTGCTTCAGACGGCATTGAAAATGGATTCTTAGCATACTAAATAAATATTGAATTGATTATGAGTGAGTTACCTAGTTCCCTCATATCCCCTCATGGTGATTTTCACACACCATTTATACAGCATGGCAACCAAGTACTCTTAATGTTTATGACTTTTGTACTTCTGAAATATCTCATGTTATATGACATGGTTTAATATCCAAAGGCATACTGCGTAATATTAAAGCATGCACCCTTAAAAGGTAATGGATATCCATTAGACACTACACATTCTACTCTTCTGTTCTCCAGTTCTGCTGTCGGATCGATATGACCTTTGTCACAAGTGAGGGAATCCCTGCAGTATGTACATTGGCACAGGACTGGGATTGGGGTCTCTGACCATGCAGTATATGGGATATTTCAACCACTAGAGAAGAATACACTGCTACAAACAAAATGACAGGTACCTCTCCAAACGCATACTGTGGCACTCTAATAAATGTATGTGGGTGGAGTGATAGCCCTGGATTCCTTTGCACAGATAGAAAGGGCACTAGTACAGAACAGACTAGAAGAAGAATTTAAAATTGCAGAGAAAAAGCACACGTGATCAGGAACCAAAGCAGATCTGAAATCCCTCATCACCATAAGAGGTCAGCTCTGAACCATGCACATTAATAAAGGAGAAAGGGTCATCCTATCCTTGAAAAGTAAAGTATCTGCTACTTGGGTAAGATCAATCAAATATTAATAAGTAAACTTAAAGTCAAGTCCAATAAAAAGAGTACGCTCAGTTTGAGGTATTCCATGGCAGAATCACTGATGATGCTAAAGAAAAAGTAAATCTATTTAAAAAATATTACATGAGACCTGCAGAACTAAACATTCTATGGAGGGGGTTTCCTGGATCACCTAGGATTTCCCAAAACATTCCCAGGAACAACTACATGAACTGGTGGCACCTATTGAGGAACTCAAGATTAGGGTAGCCATAACAGCTCTCAAATCCAACAAACCCCTCGACCCAGATGGCTTCAGTGTGTAATTCTACAAACTATACACTGCCAAACTAGCCCTTATACTATAATACATCTTTCAGTCCTTTATAGATAAATTCAGAGACAACCCGTTGATGGAGAATGCCACAGTTGTGGTGCTCTAAAAGCCGGGGAAAGATCATCCAGAGTTCTCAGCCTCTAGACCAATCATGTAATTACCCTAGACATGAAATCTATATGGCTATATTGGCAATGAGACTGACTCCCATTTTTCCTTCATTGATCCACATAGACCAGTCCAGAATTGTCACAGGAAGACAGATGTTTGCTAACATCCTGTGGATAGCCCACCTTGCCCAAAGGGTGGAACAGACATTTTAAAGTGTCTGTTTTGGCACTCGTTGAAAAAGCCCTTGCCAGGATGGACTGGTGATTCATGAGGGAAGTGATGGGCCTGTTCAGAATAGGAGACACATTTATACAATAGGTAATTGAAGCTTATCAATATCCCAAATCGAGAGTTTTGACTGGTGGATACCTCTCTGATGTGTTTCACCTGCACGGGGGACAAGACAGGGTTGCCTCCTGTCATCATTGCTACACACTATTTTATCAGAGCCTTTGGCTATGAAAATAAGCTTAGAGAACAAAATTAAAGGTATCCCTTTTGGAAACATAAGTAAAAAAATACCGTTCTTTGTAGACAATGTGCTCTAGGTCAATCTATGCCACCACTTCATCAGACATGGAAAGTGTTAGGGCATAAAATCAATGAAAATAAAATGGAAATCCTACCCTTGTATTTAACAAAGTTGGATATTCAATACCACAAAGAAAACCTTTCTTTTAAAATCACCAGTGGGCAATAAAATAACTTGGAGTGAGCCTCACATGCTTCTTATCAGGATAGTACCAGGCCAACGTACTTCCCCGGTGGAGGGAAATTAAATGTGACCTGTGTTATTGGGGAAATCAATATATCATATCTGTGCCACCTCTCAGCACTTAAAATTCATTTCGTCCCCAGACTACTTTATGTTTTCCATGTAGTACCTATCCAAAATGGTAAATTCACACTAGCTGATTTACAGAAAACCCTAATCAAACTTTTTATGCCAAGGAAGGCCCCGTCCGGCCTCCAGAAAAGTATTGGTAGCACCTATAGATAAAGGATGCATAGTTTTTCTGCATGTGTGTAATAACTATTGTATAAAGAGGCACAATTAAAAATAATTGTTGGATAGTGGTTAAAGCGGGAATCTGCTAAACATTTGACCCACTTGGACAGGGCTGGTACAGCCTTGTGGGACTTAATTCTGTTGCCACACAAGCACAGGCCACAAAATGTGTACTGTGGCCAAATCACAAGTACACTGCTAGACATCTGAGATAACCTACCACTTAATGAAAAAATTATGACCTTTCTGTCGCTGCTGATGCTTATATTAGATAACCCAGAGTTTGCTCCAGCACAACAGTTAACTTTTCATTTACATTATAGTTCAAGGGAGTGCAAAATGCATGATTTCAGGCAAGTACTTTAAGGACATTAGATTATTTGCTGACTGCAAGAAAACATATAAGCTGACCTTCAGCCTTTCGGGTATTGGTCAGACTCCTGCACTCCAGGCGGTCTGACCACCACATTACGACCCTGGCGGTCGGACCACCAGGGGACCGCCATGCCCGCCAGTAACATGCTTCTTGACGGGCTGATGGTGGTGCTTTCACTACCAACAGGTGAGATATTGGATACTCCAACCAAAGGTGAAGGAAGAAGCAACAAGGGCACTCATGCACCAGAAAAAACTTCTAACAACATTTCATATTATTAAAGGTTGGGTCTCAGCAAGTTATACAATCTTAAGTTCACCCTAAGCATACTCCTTATGGAACTATACTATACTATAGGATGTCCTATGTTAGAAATGGGGTCTTTGGTTGGCAGTCAGGTTTCCCCCTGTCCAAGCAAGGACTCTCACTCTAGTCAGGGTAAAAGAGAATCAGCCTCAGCTAACCCCTGCTTACCCCCTTGGTAGCTTGGCACGAGCAGTAGGCTTACCTTCTGAGTGCTAGGTGTAAAGTATTTGTACCAACACACACAGTAACGTAATGAAATCACTACAAAATGACACAACACAGGTTTAGAAAAATAGGAAGTATTTATCTAAACAAAACAAGATCAAGAAGAAGAGTCTTCATGTAGTTTTAAACACACACTAATACAGTTAACGTAAAAATGTACCTTTGGTGCGTCAACAATAACCCCCCACGGGTGAGAGTGCGTCAGAATGGGCTTGCGATGCGTTAATTTCACTCACTCACAAGACCTTGCCTTGTTTCTCCTTTCGTCGGGTCGGGCGCGTCATTTCTTCTCTCCGCAGAAGAGCGATGCATCGATCCGGTCCGCACTCTTGGGTCCGGGCAGGCCTTGCTTTGTTTTTACACGCCCAGCGGTGTTTGCGTCAGAAATCCAGCCGCACAATGATCCGAAAACCATGCAGCGCGGGTTGTAATCTCACCAGCCTCCATCAGCGATGCTGTGCTTAATTTCTCCAGTCCCGGGTGTTGATCTTCGGGTCGCATTGCAGGAGAGTGTTGATTTTCAGCCACAAAGCCGGCTGCGAGTACATTTTTCAGCCGCAGATCAGAGTCGCGTCAAACTTTTCCCTGTACAGCGTTCTGTGCGTGGATTTCTTCCTTTTAGGCTCCCAGCTTCTCCTTTCAGGGTGCCTGGGACTGGACGGGCACCACAGGGCAGAGTAGGAGTCTCTGCAGAGACTCCAGGTGCTGGCAGAGAGAAGTATTTGCTGTCCCTGAGACTTCAAACAACAGGAGGCAAGCTCTAAATCAAGCCCTTGGAGATCTTCACAAGATTGAAGCCACACAAAGTCCAGTCTTTGCCCTAATACTCTGGCAGAAGTCTGTGGTTTTGGGTGCCCTTCTTATACCCATTTTCTTCTTTGAAGTAGGCCTACTTCAAAGCAAGGTCTCTCTTGAATATGAAATCCTGCCTTGCCCAGGCCCGGCCCTAGACACTCACCAGGGGGTTGGAGACTGCATTGTGTGAGTGCAGGCACAGCCCTTTCAGGTGTGAGTGACCACTCTTCCCCTCCCGCCTAGCACAGATGGCTCATCAGGATATGCAGGCTACACCCCAGCTCCCTTTGTGTCACTATCTAGTGTGAGATGCAATCAGTCCAACTGTCAAACTGACCCAGACAGGGAATCCACAAACAGACAGAGTCACAGAAATGGTATAAGCAAGAAAATGCTCACTTTCTAAAAAGTGGCATTTTCAAACACACAATCTTAAAATCAACTTTACTACTAGATGTACTTTTAAATTGTGAGCTCAGAGACCCCAAACTCCACATGCCCATCCGCTCTCAAAGGGAATCTACACTTTAATCTGATTTAAAGGTAGCCCCTATGTTAACCTATAAGAGGGACAGGCCTTGCAACAGTTAAAAACACATTTAGCAATAGTTCACTGTCAGGACATATAAAACATTACTATGGGGGGTCATTACAACCCTGGCGGACGGTGTTAAAGATGCGATAATACTGCAAACAGGCCGGCGGAGAATAAAAGGGAATTATGACCGTGGCGGAAACCGCCAACATAGACAGCCACTTTAACACTCCGACCGCCACGGCGGTACAGACAAGCAGCGCGGCGGTCACCGCCAACAGACAGGTGGGAGACAATGTACCGCCCACACTATTACAACAGGCCAATCCGCCACCTTTTCCGGGGTGGATTCACCGTGGATAAAAACACGGCGGAAACAGCTTTTGCAATGGGAAAACGCTCACCTTAACACACGCAACGAGGAAGGAGGGCACCATGGAGCCCGAACTCCAAATACTCCCTGCGCTTGTCTACCTGCTCTTCTACGAACATCAGCAACGGCGGCGCCGAAGACAACGGTGAGTACTGCACCTACGACATAGGGGAGGGGGGAGGCAAAAGTCAGGGGTACACAAACGCAACACCCCCACCCCGAACCTCACCCACTACAACACACTCATTAATGCATATCCAAACATCACAGTAACAACCCACAACCCCCCCGGAAGAATGCAAAGACAAAAGGGAATCAGTATAACTATTGTAATGAATAAAAATACAGTAAGCTCATATTTACAGAAATATATACACATTCCAAATATATACATCACGATTACTAGTGCAGGTATGCACAATTCAATGTTCATGGACCACTGGGCCCAAAATGCATAGACGAGGCCCACACTAGATACCTGTTCACAAACGGAGAGACCACTGCAGGGGCATCAGATAGTAATACAACAGGCACCTCAGGGGGAAGGGAAGGGAGGGCACCTCAGTCGGATGAGTGCAAAGCCAGATCCACGACGGGGCTCCATGCCCATTGATGTATCCTGGGGAGTGCAAAGCCACAGTCTCTCAAGTCTCTACAGTGGGTGGTTTGCCCACTGTACCATCCTGGGGAGTGCAAAGCCACAGTCTCTCAAGTCTCTACAGTGGGTGGTTTGCCCACTGTACCATCCTGGGGAGTGCAAAGCCACAGTCTCTCAAGTCTCTACAGTGGGTGGTTTGCCCACTGTACCATCATGGGGAGTGCAAAGCCACAGTCTCTCAAGTGGATGCAGTTCTCCACTGGTTCTGGAGGGGGACTGGTGCCCAGAGTGCTTCATCCTGTGAAGGATTCAGGTAGTGGATGCAGTTCTCCACTGGTTCTGGAGGGTGACTGGTGCCCAGAGTGCTTCATCCTGTGAAGGATTCAGGTAGTGGATGCAGTTCTCCACTGGTTCTGGAGGGGGACTGGTGCCCAGAGTGCATCACGCTCCTTGTGATGGTCCCAGTTCCGTCACTGTACCAGCCGCACATGGGCTAACGATGCTTGCCATGGCGGTCTTTGCCCTGTTCAGCGGTGCTTGACTTAGCCGTTTCTGACCTGTTCAACGGTGCTTGCCATGGCGGTCTTTGCCCTGTTCAGCGGTGCTTCACTTTGCTGTTTGTGACCTGTGCAGTGGTGCTTGCCCTGTTCCGCGGTGCCCGCCATGGCAGTCTTTGCCCTGTTCAGCGGTGCTTGAGTTGGCAGTCTCTGCCCTGTTCAGCGGTGCTTGCCTTGTTCAGCGGTGCTTGCCATGGCGGTCTTTGCCCTGTTCAGCGGTGCTTGACTTTGCTGTCTCTGACCTGTGCAGCGGTGCTTGCCCTGTTCAGCGGTGCCTGCCATGGCGGTCTTTGCCCTGTTCAGCGGTGCTTGACTTAGCCGTTTCTGACGTGTTCAGCAGTGCTTGCCATGGCGGTCTTTGCCCTGTTCAGCGGTGCTTGAGTTGGCAGTCTCTGCCCTGTTCAGCGGTGCTTGCCTTGTTCAGCGTTGCTTGCCATGGCGGTCTTTGCCCTGTTCAGCGGTGCTTGACTTTGCTGTCTGTGACCTGTGCAGCGGTGTGTGGCATGACGGTCCCTCAGTGTCCTGCGGGGCTGTGGGTGCCGGGGCCCTCCAGGGCACTGGCGCTGGTCTCTGGACCAGTGACGACAGTGCTGCCCTCCAGGGCACTGACTCTGGCGGTGGTCTCCGGACCAGTGATGACGGTGCTGCCCTCCAGGGTTGCTGCTCTCCAGGGCACTGACTCTGGCGGTGGTCTCTGGACCAGTGACGACGGTGCTGCCCTCCAGGGCACTGACTCTGGCGGTGGTCTCCGGACCAGTGACGACAATGCTGCCCTCCAGGGCACTGACTCTGGCGGTGGTCTCCGGACCAGTGACGACAGTGCTGCCCTCCATGGCACTGACTCTGGCGGTGGTCTCCGGACCAGTGACGATGGGGCTGGCGGTGGCGTCCTGGCCAGCGGGGAGGATGGCGGCCTTCTCCGCCGTGCTGTTCCTTCTAGACTTTGGAGACTTCTTCTGCCCCTTCACCACCTTGGGTGGGGTCACAGCTGACTCGACACTCCCCCCGGGACCCTTGTGGGCGGCTTTGCCGGCAGGAGTCTTCACCCTCTCCCGTCGGGCACTGTCCAACTTCTGGTGCTTTACAGGGGGTGGACTGGCAGTGCTTTGGCTCCGTGTCACACTGGCTGCCCTGGTGGCCGGTGCACTCCACATACCTCTAACACGCACCACTGATACCGGACTTTTTTTGGCTGAGGTGCTAGTACGGGACCTATGAATTGGAAGGGTGGGGGTGGTGGGACAGAGGTCAAGGTTGCTCAGGAAAAGTTTCTGACGAACACTGGGATGGGTAGCTGGAGGGGGTCTGGGAGTGGAGGAAGAGGAGGTGGTTGTAGGAGGTGTAACGTTAGATGATTTGGGTGCAGGTGCAGGTTCTGGAGGCTGTTGTGAGGTGGATGGATGTTGGGTGTGTGGATGTCCGCGTTTGTGTACTTTGGTAGGGGGCGTCACAGACACACTGGGAGAGGACACAGGGGACGTGTAAATGATAGTGGGGGTGGTGAGTGCAGGTGAGCGGGGTGTGGTGCTGGGTGTTCTGGTGCGAGTCCTAGTAGCTGTAATGGTAGTGCATGCAGGTGAGAGTGTAGACGACACTGGGAGGGAGGAGGGAGACGACGAGGAGGGGGACACAGTGGAGGCAGTGGATGTTGCTGTGTCTGTATGTGGGTGATGCTTGTGTGAGTGCCTGTGGAATGTGTGGTGCCTATGTTTGCCTGAGCTGCCCTTGTGTGTTGAGGTGTGTGCAGGCTGGTCTGATGGTGTGCTTGGGATAGGCTGGGGTACAGGGGATTGGGTCTGGGTGGAGGAAGTTGAAGGGGGGAGGCTAGACACAGGGACAATGGCTGCCATCAGTGCAGAGGCCAGAGATTGCAGGGTTCGATGATGGGCAGCCTGACCAGAATGAATTCCCTCCAGGAATGCATTTGTTTGTTGCAACTCCCTTTCTACACCCTGGTTGGCATTCACAGTGGTAGACTGCCCAACTGTGAGTGACCTGAGGAGGTCAATGGCCTCCTCACTGAGGGCAGCAGGGGTGGCAGGGGCTGAGGTGCCTGGGGCGAAGGTGATGCCCACCCTCCTGGGTGAGGGGGCACGGAGCGAAGGCTGAGGGGCTGCTGGGAGGGCGGTGCTGGTAGGGGGGGGTGGCGGCTGTACCTGTAGAAGTGGGGGGCACAGATGGTGCCACCACCACAAGGGAGCTCCCATCAGAGGACGAGTCTGTGTCGCTGTTTGCTGATCCGGTCACCAACGTGAAGCTCCCCTCGCCCTCCGTCCCACTGGTGTATTCTGTGTCCGTGGTGTGGCCCTCCATGGCCATGTGGGATGCAGACCCCTCGTGCTCCGGTGCCACTGTACCTCCGCCTGATGATGCTGATGTACAACAGAACAGGGAGACCACAAAAAAGGGGTGGGGAAACAGAAGAAAGACAGGTTGAGTGCATGGCTTACCGCTACCGTTGGCAGACAATACAGACACTGCAGCCAACTGCACTACGCCGTGCTCTTGGCCTCTACAGATGCAATTCCTGGGATATAGCCTACATGGCTATGAGTGTCATCTACCCATATAGATGACACAGGGGCATGTATACCTGTACTTGGCACTCTACAGAGGTGGGGTGGAGTGGCACATGACGTGGATTCCAGAGGGGCCTAGCCTACGGAACTCGCCCTGGCCTAGGGAAACCCACAGCCCTCCTCCCCACCCAGACACCTCCACTGCGCGCAAAGTCATGAGAATGTGAGTGTACTCACCCCCTTGTGTCTGTTGTGATGCCCTCATGCGCCCATCCAACTCAGAGTAGGCCACTGCCAGGATCCGGAACATCAGAGGGGTCATGGTGCGACGGGAACCCCTCCCACGTTGGGAGGCCATCCCCAGCTGAGCCTCCGCCGTCTTCTTGCTCCAGCGGCGAATGTCCTCCCATCTTTTACGGCAGTGGGTGCTCCGTCTCTGGTGGACCCCCAGGGTCCAGACGTCCTTGGCGATGGCACACCAAATATCCTTCTTCTGGTGGGCGCTGACCTACATAACATGTACAGGGGAAGAAGAGAAGTCATTAGCAACAGCACCGTCGAAGTGAGTGGCCCACATCCCTGCCCTTGCCATGTGGCACATGCAATCACACTTCTACATGTTCGCAGGACTCTGCCCCCTTCCTACTGACATCCAGCCCTCTCCACCCAGGCATAGCCCATACAACGTGCTCCCTGTGTACTTACCTGTTGGTCTGGAGGACTGTAGAGCGGCGTGTACTGGGGGAGGACCCCGTCCACGAGCTTCTCCAACTCCTGTACAGTGAAGGCAGGGGCCCTTTCCCCAGACGCACAAGCCATTGTCTCTTCCAGACCGAGGTCACAGCAGCACTTGCAGTGTAGGTCCTCTCCTGTCGAAGATCAGGTATCGAGTGATTGAACGGATAGAAAATGGCGGTCACGTCTGAGGCGGTGACGTCCGCGGCGGTGCGTATCATCACCGCCGGCGCACTTCGTCATTGGCTCCTGGGACCCATAGGGTCCAATGTTAACCAATGCAGCATTGCGCCGCGGTCTTTGACCGCCTACCGCGACGGTGTACAACGCCAGCGCAGTTACCTCACATCCCATTGTCCTACTTTAGAGGTCAGGCAGCCGCCATATCAGGGGCCCACATGGCTTCATTTACAACTGTGTCACACATACCTAGGCCTACACTCAACACACATACAGGAAGGATATTGTATTTAGTGTTGTGTCCTGTGTAGCTGTGGGTACATATGTCAGGATTTGTTGACTCTGTGGTCGCTGTTGTCCTTCCTAGGCACCATCAGCTGGGACATGTGAGGAGATGGGGGAATCCTCCGGTGTACCGACCGCTGGTGGACCTGTTAACAAGGGAGGAGCGACATTTAATCATCACCTACAGGTTTGACCGTGCCACAATCCAGGAACTGTGTACCCAGTTGGAGCCAGACCTGATGTAACCAATCCGCCATCCCACAGGAATCCCCCCTCAAGTGCAGGTGCTATCAGTGCTCCATTTCCTAGCAAGTGGGTCATTTCAGACAACAGTGGCCATGGCATCAGGGATGTCCCAGCCTATGTTTTCCAACGTGTTATCCAGAGTGTTGTCTGCTCTGCTGAAACACGTGAGGAACTACATCGTTTTCCCTCAGGTGGAGGATTTGGCGACAGTGAAAGGTGACTTCTATGCCCTGGGACATATCCCTAACATCATAGGTGCCATTGATGGGACCCATGTGGCTCTGGTCCCCCCCCCACAGGAGTGAACAGGTGTACAGGAACCGGAAGAGTTATCATTCCATGAATATACAGATGGTATGTTTGGCAGACCAGTACATCTCCCAGGTAAATGCTATGTTCCCTGGCTCAATGCATGACGCCTACATCCTGCGGAATAGCAGCATCCCGTATGTGATGGGTCAACTCCAGAGGCACCGTGTGTGGCTATTAGGGGACTCTGGTTACCCCAACCTCTCATGGCTATTGACCCCAGTGAGGAATCCCAGGACCAGGGCAGAGGAACGCTACAATGAGGCCCATGGGCGGACTAGGAGGGTGATCGACTGCACCTTCGGCCTCCTGAAGGCCAGGTTCAGGTGCCTCCATATGACAGGTGGTTCCCTATTCTACTCACCAAGGAAGGTGTGCCAGATCATCATCGCCTGCTCGATGCTTCACAATCTTGCTTTGCGACGCCAGGTGCCTTTTCTGCAGGAGGATGGTCCAGATGACGGTGTTGTGGCAGCTGTGGAGACTGTGGACAGTGATGAGGAGGAAGCAGAGGAAGAAGACATTGATAACAGGGACTCTGTCATACAACAATATTTCCAGTGACACACAGGTGAGAACAATTATTTTACTAATACATTCACTTTCACACTTCTACCTCTATCCTGTCTGTCAATTTGAAGTAGTATCTGCTAACTGAGTGATACATTTCTATTACGGTTTCACAGGTGTGGTTACCAACGTGTGTCATCTGCTTGCATCCTTCATGGACTTGTGATGTGTGACATAGGTATGTTGACATTACTATTGAGAACGGATTTTGTCACTGTCATAGCTAATACACATTTTCAAAATCACAGACTGACTCCAGATTGTTTTGTGGTTCAAGGGTGTTTATTGAAGTGCTAATTATTGGAGGGGGTGGCAAAATGGTGATGGGTGATGGTGGAGGAATGTCCATGGCAGAGTCCAGTCTATAAGTCTCATAGGTGCATTGCCCATATGGGCATAGGAAGTGGAGCTGGGGCAGTTCCAATCTGGACAGGGTAACAAAGTGGGACAGTGGGAGGACAATCAGAGTGGTTTCATTTCCTGGAGGGGGTCTTGCCATCTTGCTCTGTCCTGTTCCTGGATCTCAGGGACTGCTTGCTGGGTGGTTCTCTGTCTGCAGGGGGTTGGGTGCTGGTGTGGTGGTCCTGTGGCGGGGCTTCCTGTCCACTAGCGCCGGCGGAGGTGGTGGGCAGTTCATCATCCATGTTAGTGTCAGGGGCCCCTTGGAGTGCCACGGTGTCCCTCATGGTCTTTTGTATATCCTTCAGCACCCCTACGATGGTGGCCAGGGAGGTGCTGATGGTTCTGAGCTCCTCCCTAAACCCCAAATACTGTTCGTCCTGCATGCGCTGGGTCTCCTGAAACTTGGCCAGGACCGTAGCCATCGTCTCCTGGGAGTGGTGGTATGCTCCCATGATGGAGGAGAGGGCCTCGTGGAGAGTGGGTTCCCTTGGCCTGTCCGCCCCCTGTCGCACTGCAGCCCTCCCAGTTCCCCTGTGTTCCTGTGCCTCCGTCACCTGGACCATGTGCCCACTACTACTGCCCCCAGGTCCCTGTTGTTGTTGGGGTGGTGGGTTATCCTGGGTTCCCAGTAGTGGTGGACACACAGCTGACTGACGTGTCCTGGGTACGGAGGTATGGGCCCGCTGGGTGGGTGCTGTGCTGGTGTTACCAGAGGGTGGAAGGTCAGTGTTGGGCTGTGCCTGTGCGAGGGGAACCGACTGTCCCGAGGCCCACGATTGTCCGGGCTGGTCATCTGGATCCAGTTGAACAGAGCTGCTGTCATCACTGTGGGCCTCTTTTGGGGGTGGAGTGGACATGTCTGGACCCTCCTGTGTGGTGACGTTACGTAGTGGTCCTGCAGGGGTATAAAAGCATGATCATTGCATGTGTGTGTGTCATGGTGTGCAATGGGTGGGTGTGCGTGTACCCCAGTGCAAGCATTCCTGTGTGGGGGCTTGTGTGATGATGGTTGGGGGGTGTTATGGGTATGTGTAGTGGGCATGCTTTAGTGATGGGTGTCCATGCTTAGTTGTGTCATGCAGGGCTTGGTGTTGGGATGGGTGGTTTGTGTTATAAGTACATTAGTGAGGAGTTGGAGTGATAGGGGAGAGGGTGAGGGTGGGGGTGGGGGTGTGTGATAGCATGCAGGTAGGGTGGGGGATATGATAGTTAAGATTTGACTTACCAGTGTCCATTCCTCCACCGACTCCTCCAAGGCCCTCAGGATGCATAATGGTCAAGACCTGCTCCTCCCATGTTGTTAGTTGTGGGGGAGGAGGTGGAGGTCCGCCGCCAGTCCGCTGAATCGCGATGTTGTGCCTGGAGACCACTAAACGCACCTTCCCCCGTAGGTCGTTCCACCTCTTCCTGATATCCTCCCGATTTCTTGGGTGCTGTCCAACTGCGTTTACCTTGTCGACGATTCTTCGACATAGCTCCATCTTCCTGGCTATGGAGATGTGCTGCACCTGTGATCCAAATAGCTGTGGCTCTACCCGTACGATTTCCTCCACCATGACCCTGAGCTCCTCCTCGGAAAACCTGGGGTGTCTTTGGCGTGCCATGGGGTGGTGTAGGTGATGTGTGGGGTGGTGTATGTGGTGCTGAGTGTGGTGATGTGTTGTGGTGTGTGCAATTTTGTGCGTGGATGTTGTGTGGGTGATGGTGTTGTGTGCCTCTGTGTGGTGGGGTTCTCTATTGCTGTGCTCTCTCTCTGTCGTCTTCGTCTCTGATTTTTGGTCGTAGGAGTTTGTGGGTGATGTGGGTGTGTGTTTTATATTGTGTTGGGTGTGTGGAGTGTTGTTTGTATGTGTATCAGGTGTGTGTATTTTGAATTGTCCAATGTGGCGGTGTTTTGGAGATGTGTGTGTATTTTGAGCGCGACGGTGTGTACTGCCAATGGAATATCGTGGGTCATAATAGCATGGGCGTGTTTCTGTTTGCGTGACGGTGTCGGTTTTGTTTTCGCCAGTTTATCACTGACCTTTGGTGTGGCGGACTTGTGTGGGTGTCTGAATTTCAGCAGATTCCGAGATGTGGGTCATAATAGCTGTGGCGGATTTCCGCGGCGGTGTATTGGCGGTCTTCTGCACGGCGGTAAGCGGCTTTTACCGCCAATGTTGTAATGACCCCCTATATGTCCTACCTTAACCGTACACTGCACCCTGCCCTTGGGGCTACCTGGGGCCTACCTTAGGGGTGTCTGACATGTAAGAAAAGGGATGGTTTAAGCCTGGCAAGTAGGTGCACTTGCCATGTCGAATTTACAGTTAAAACTGCACACACACACTGCAATGGCAGGTCTGAGACATGATTGCAGAGCTACTTATGTGGGTGGCACAACCAGTGCTGCAGGCCCACTAGTAGCATTTGATTTACAGGCCCTGGGCACCTCTAGTGCACAGTACTAGGGACTTACTAATAAATCAAATATGCTAATCATGGATAAACCAATTACATACATAATTTGTAAAGGAGCACTTGCACTTTAGCACTGGTTATCAGTGGTAAAGTGGCCAGACTAACAAAAACAGCAAAAACAGAGTCTAGCACACATCAACAACCTGTGAAGCAAAGGCAAAAAGTTAAGGGAGACCACGCCAAGGATGAAAAGTCTAATACGTGTCCCTCCCCGCTGAAAGTGGGGAGCAACTACCCAACCTCATGGGAGTTCTCATCACTAAGGCGGAAGAACCTGGACAGACCAATAACATTGGCGTGCTCTGTACCAGGACGGTGTTCCACCATAAAGTCCATCCTCTGTAGGGAAATGGACCTCCTCAGCAGTTTTGGATTCTCACCCCTCATCTGCATTAACCAGCTGAGGGGCCTGTGGTTGGTCTGAACTCAGAAGTGAGTCCCAAACAAGTAGGGTCTTACTTTCTTCAGTGTCCAAACCACAGCAAACGCTTCACATTCTATGGCACTCCACCTACGTTCCCTGGGTAGTAACCTCCTGCTAATGAAGGCTGTGGGTTGATCTAGGCCCTCTTCATTAAGTTGTGGAAGTACTGCTCCAATACCGTGTTCTGAGGCGTCTGTTTGCACAACAAACTCCTTGAAGTAGTCAGGTGCCTTTAGCACAGGTGCTGTGCACGTGGCAGCCTTCAGGGCAACAAAAGCGTTCTTGCAAGCCTCTGTCTAGATCACTTTCCTGGTTTGCTTCTTCGAAGTCAACTCAGTTAAGGGGGTAACAATGGTACCATATCCCTTAACAAACCTCCTGTAGTATCCTGTGAGACCTAAGAAGGCTCTCACTTCATTCTGGGTCATAGGAGGCTCCCAAGCCAGAATTGTATCAATTTTTGGCTGTAGGGGTGCCACCTGGCCACTCTTCACCTGGTGTCCCAAGTACACCACAGAACCCTGCCCTATTTGGCACTTGCTCACCTTAATAGTGAGGCCTGCCTTCTTCAGGGCCTCTAACACTCTCCAGAGGTTTTGCTGGTGTTCCTCACATGTGGAAATGAAAACAGCAATGTCATCCAGGTAGGCAGCACTGAACTTATCCAGCCCAGCCAACACCTTGTTGACCAACCTCTGAAAGGTGCCAGTGGCATTCTTCATCCCAAATGTCATGACTTTAAATTGAAAGTGTCCATCTGGGGTAGAGAATGCTCACCTCTCCTTGCCCCCCTCAGTTAAGGCAATCTGCCGGTACCCAGATGTTAAGTCAAACGTACTGAGGTACTTGGCAGCTCCTAACCGGTCAATGAGCTCATCAGCTCGGGGGATGGTGTGTGCATCAGTCTTGCTGACCGCACTGAGTCTCCAGTAGTCCACACAGAACCTGAGTTCTGGAGTGGCACCAGGTGCAGCAGCCTTCGGGACCAATACCACTGGGCTGGCCCAAGGACTGCTGGAGTGCTCAATAACCCCTAGGATAAGCATTTTGGATACTTCATCCTTAATGCATGCCCTGGCCCTGTCAGCCAGCCTGTAACATTTTGTTTAATAGTTGTACTGTCCTACGTGTCCACATCATGTGTGCACAAGTGTGTGACTCCTGGGATCAGGGAAAACAGTGAGGCAAACTGTCCCAACACGTGGCGACAGTCACTCTACTGCTCTTCAGTCTGGGAGGGGGAGAGGATCACT
This sequence comes from Pleurodeles waltl, assembly GCF_031143425.1. Lineage (NCBI taxonomy): Eukaryota > Metazoa > Chordata > Amphibia > Caudata > Salamandridae > Pleurodeles > Pleurodeles waltl. Next base: position 343,513,821 of record NC_090451.1, read on the forward strand.
CCCTCCACAGACCCATCCTTTTCTCCTGCAGACTGGAGGTCAGGAAGAAGCTCACTCTCCTCCTCCACCCTGTCATCTGTCGCAAGGAGCATGGACAGTTCAGTCTGCTCAAAGTGTGGCTTGAGGCGTTGACATGCAGGACCCTTAAAGGGTTCCTTGGAAACTGCAAGTCCACCAGGTAGGTGACTTCACTCTTGCACTCCACCACCTCAAATGGCCCAGTCCACTCATCCTGGCGTGCCCTGGGGTCCACTGGCGTCATCACCCACACTTTCTGACCAGGTTGAAACTCAACCAGGGTGACATTTTGGTCATACCACCACTTCATATCCTCCTGGCTCGCTTCTAGGTTCTTCTGTGCGAGACTCCTGAAGCGGGCAGTCTGGTTTCTCAAAGCCAGCATGTAGCTAAATACATCCTTGGGGGGTTTACTAGGAGCTTTCTCCAAAGCTTCCTTCACCAGACTCAAAAGTCCCCTCACAGGGTGGCCATAAATCAGCTCAAAGGGACTAAACTCAAGTCCCTTTTGAGGCACCTCCCTGTAGGCAAACAGAAGGCATGGCAAGAGGACGTCCCACTTCAGCCTCAAGGGCTCTGACAGGCCTATGATCATGCCTAACAAGGTGCAGTTGAATCTCTCAACCAGACCATTACTTTGGGGGTGGTAAGGTGTGGTGAACTTGTAGGTTACCCCACATATTTTCCACAGAGACTTCATATACATGGATATGAAGTTGGTACCCCTATCAGATACCACTTCCTTGGGGAGCCCCATTTGGGTAAAAACCCCGTCAGTGCACGACCCACCACAGGGGAAGTGATTGACCTCAGATGAATTACTTCTGGGTACCTGGTGGCATGGTCCACCAAGACTATGATGAACCTATTGCCCAAGGCTGTTTTGGGATCCAGGGGCCCCACAATGTCAATACCTACCCTCTCAAAGGGAGTACTAACCACAGGTAAAGGTTGGAGGGGAGTCTTACATTTCCCCCTACTCTTGCCGCTTGACTGGCAAGTTGGGTATGACCTACAGTGCGCAGCAGAATGCTTGCTCATCTGGGGCCAATGGAAGTGCAAGACAAGCCTCTTATAGGTCTTGTCCTGCCCCAGATGTCCTACCAAAGGCACATCATGAGCCAACCCCAGTAGGAAGGCCCTGAAGCACTGGGTCCCACCAGCATACGAGCTGACCCAGGCTCAGGAACCTTAGCTTCACTATACAGGAGGCCCTCCTCCCAATAGATCAGGTGAGTGCTGGGCTCCTCGCCAGCCGCCTGGGCTGGAGCCTGCTGCCGCAGTCCCTCAAGAGTAGGGCAATTCTTCTGTGCTTCCCAGAATGCCTCCCTGGTAGGTCCCCCTTCCTGCTGCCACTGCGACAGCTCAGGGACCTCTCCCAGTTCAGCCACCTGTTCCCCTGTAGGCTCTGGGGCGTCACCCTCAGGCTCCGCCTCCTCCAGGACTGTGGGAACCTCTGGGGCTGGTTTCCCACACCCCCTGCCCTTCCTCTTCTTGGTGGTCCCCTGGGCCATTGTTTCAGGCTCCAGGGTCTACTGACCAACCTGATGGGCTTCCATTGACCGGGTGGATACGCATAACCACCCAGGCAGACCCAACATCTCTAAGTGAGACCTGTGTTCCACCTCCTTCCAAGGGGAATCCTCCAGGTCATTGCCTAGCAAACAATCACCAGGCATGGTTGCGCTCACAGCTACCTTCCAGGAACCTGAGACCGCCCTCCATTCAAAGGGAACCTGCGCCACTCTGCACAGGCGCTCTGAGTTGTCCTCTGCAACTACTTGGTGAAGTACCAGCGGATCTATCTGCTCTTCAGACACAAGGTGACTCCTCACTGTAGTCACACTGGCTCCTGTGTCTCTCAGAGCCTCTACCCTCTGTCCATTAATTGTCACCCACTGCCTGTATTTTGTAGCGTTCTCAGGCACAAGGGTTCTCTGGACCATCTCACTGTCCCCTAGTGAGACAAGGGTCATCTCAGCTAGCTCCCACCCACCTGGAACCAACTCCTACCCAAGCGCTACACTAGCCAAACCCTGGGAGGCGCACCAGTGAGTGCCGGTGTACTTTTGAAGCATTTGGGGCCCCTCTCACATGACCCACCTGGTCACATGCATAGCATTTACGTGGGGGAACCTGCCACTAGCTTCCCTTTGATGAACCATGGCTTCTTCTCACTGGGAGGTTGGGAATCCTTACCCTGGGAATCAGTTTGGGGCCCTTTAGTGAACTCCCCCTATTTACCCTTACCCCCCCCCTTTCTTCTGGGAGGGACCCTGCCCACCCTTGGCGTGGTCTCCCCCATACCTCTTCTGGACCCTGGTGCTCTCCCAGCGGTCCGCTTCCTGTGCAAGCTTCCTGCGGTCAGTCAGCTTGCTGTCAATCAGGTGCTGGCGCAGCCCTGGAAAACATAAACTGTACAAGTGCTCCCAAGCAATCAGAATGTAAAGCCCCTCATACGTAGTTACCTTACTGCCCTTCACCCAGCCATCCAGTGACCTGCAATAAGAATCAACACATTACAACCATGTTTGGAATTCCTTCTTCTTAGAGAACCTAAACTTGTTCTCATACTGCTCAGGGGTGGGGCCATACCTTGTGAGTAGGACATCTTCCATGATAGTGTAGGTGAGACTCTGAGCATCCCCTAAGGCTGTCAGTGTATCCCTCCCCTCTACCTCAAAGTGCTTCCACAGAACCACCACCCAAAGAGCTTCAGGGACAAGATTCATGTGGGGAGCAGACTCATACCCCTTGAACCATAAGTATATGTCATCCTCCATCTTGTAATCCTTCACAAGGTCTTTAGGAATGTGCACCCTCTTCTCAGACTGCACTGTGGGATTGCTGCCACCATTTCTGCTAGACTGCCTCCTCTGGTATAACTCCTTCAAGCGAAGCTCATGAACCAGCTGCAGCTTCTTTCCTCAATGGCCAACCTTCTCTGCTCCATCTCCCTCTCCATCTCCATCTTTAGACTGAACCTTTTCAGCTCCAACTGGTATTCCCTCTCTGCCTGTCTGTCCTGTAGCTCTTCAGGTGTCAGACCATTGGAGGACACACTGCTACCTGCCCTGGAGACTCTCTCCCTAGGAATAATAGGCCCATTCACTACATCATTGTGAATGACTTGCACCCCTTCATCCTCACCCTGCTCCTCCTCTGTCTGCCCCTCAGCTTCTTTGGCTGTCACCCAGGCCCTCAGCGCCTTTTGCAGCTCCTTCTTCTTGGAGGAGCTCTTAATGGGACAGGCCAAATCTTTACAAAACTGCTTCAACTGAGCTACTAACAGCTCTCCAATTTTTCCAAATCAAAAGCAGCTCCAGCTGATGCATCTCCAGATTGAGACATGCTGAAGAGTTAAAAGTGAAAAGTTCCAAAGGCAGAAAACAGGTTCCCAAATGAAGTTCAAGAAGAGTCAAACAAGGGATAAGCAAAAATAGAAGTAGAACAAAAAAAACAGTCCCAAAGAGAAAAAGCAAAATCACTAGACAAGTACTATGTGGTCACGTAGTGGTCTGAACTCAAAACAGTAGTGTACACTTAATTACTGTATGTCAAGTACAAATACAAGTCCAATCTCATCCGCTGATCACCAATGTTAGAAATGGGGTCTTTGGTTGGCAGTCAGGTTACCCCCCTGCCCCCTCACTCTGGTCAGGGTAAGAGAGAATCACCCTCAGCTAACCCCTGCTTACCCCCTTGGTAGCTTGGCACGAGCAGTAGGTTTAACTTCAGAGTGCTAGGTGTAAAGTATTTGTACCAACACACACAGTAACTTAAGGAAATCACTACAAAATTACACAACACAGGTCTAGAAAAATAGGAAATATTTATCTAAACAAAACAAGACCAAAACGACACAAATCCACAATACACAAGTCAAGTTATCAATTTAAAAGCAAGAAGAGTCTTCATGTAGTTTTAAACACACACTAACACTGTTAACGTGAAAATGTACCTTGGGTGCGTCAAAAATAACCCTGCACGGGCGAGGGTGCGTCAAAAAGGGCTTGCCATGCGTCGATTTCACTCACAAGAGAGACCTTGTGTCGTTTCTCCTTTCGTCGGGTCGGGCGCTTCGTTTCTTCTCTCAGCAGGAGAGCCATGCATCGATCCGGTCAGCACCCTCGGGTCCGGGCAGGCCTTGCGTTATTTTTACAGGCCCAGTTGTGTTTGTGTCAGAAATCCAGACGCACGATGATCTGAAAACCACGCAGCACGGGTTGCGATCTCACCAGCCTCTGTCAGCGATGCTATGCGTCGTTTCTCCAGTCCCGGGCGTCGATCTTCGGGTTGTGTTGCAGGCGAGCGTCGATCTTCAGCCGCAAAGCTGGCGGCGCATCGATTTTTCAACTGCAGATCGAAGTTGCGTCGATCTTTTCCCCACACGGCATTCTGTGCGTGGATTTCTTCCTTTTAGGCTCCCAGCTTCTCCTTTCAGGGTCTCAGGAACTGGATGGGCACCAAAGGGCAGAGTAGGAGTCTCTCCAGAGACTCCAGGTGCTGGCAGAGAGGAGTCTTTTCTATCCCTGAGACTTCAAACAGCAGGACGCAAGCTCTGAATCAAGCCCTTTGAGATCTTCACAAGATGGAAGGCACACAAAGTCCAGTCTTTGCCCTCCTACTCTGGCAGAAGCAGCAACTGCAGAATAGCTCCACAAAGCACAGGCAGGGCAGCTCTTCTTCCTCAGCTCTTCAGCTGTTCTACAGGCAGAGATTCCTCTTGGTTTCCAGAAGTGTTCTAAAGTCTGTGGTTTTGGTTGCCTTTCTTATGTCTATTTTCTCCTTTGAAGTAGGCCTACTTCAAAGTAAAGTCTCTCTTGAATGTGAAATCCTGCCTTGCGCGCTCACCAGGGGGTTGGAGACTGCATTGTGTGAGGGCAGGCACAGCCCTTTTTAGGTGTGAGTGACCACTCCTCTCCTCCCTCCTAGCACAGATGGCTCATCAGGATATGCAGGCTACACCCCAGCTCCCTTTGTGTCACTGTCTAGTGTGAGGTGCAATCAGCCCAACTGTCAAACTGACCCAGACAGTGAATCCACAAACAGACAGAGTCACAGAAATGGTATAAGCAAGAAAATGCTCACTTTCTAAAAAGTGGCGTTTTCAAACACACAATCTTGAAATCAATTTTACTAAAAGATGTATTTTTAAATTGTGAGCTCAGAGACCCCAAACTCCACATGCCCATCTGCTCTCAAAGGGAATCTACACTTTAATCTGATTTAAAGGTAGCCCCCATGTTAACCTATGAGAGGGACAGGCCTTGCAACAGTGAAAAACAAATTTAGCAGTATTTCACTGTCAGGAGATATAAAACATTACTATGGGGGTTATTCTAACTTTGGAGGAGGTGTTAATCCGTCCCAAAAGTGACGGAAAAGTGACGGATTTACCACCAGCCGTATTACGAGTCCATTATATCCTATGGAACTCGTAATACGGCTGGTGGTATATCCGTCACTTTACCGTCACTTTTGGGACGGATTAACACTCCTCCAAAGTTAGAATAACCCCCTATATGTCCTACCTTAAACATACACTGCACCCTGTCCTTGGGGCTACCGAAGGCCTACCTTAGGGGTGTCTGACATGTAAGAAAAGGGAAAGTTTAGGCCTGGCAAGTGGGTACACTTGCCAAGACGAATTTACAGTTAAAACTGCACACACAGACACTGCAATGGCAGGTCTGAGACATGATTACAGAGCTACTTATGTGGGTGGCACAACCAGTGCTGCAGGCCCAGAAGTAGCATTTGATTTAAAGGCCCTGGGCACCTCTAGTGCACTGTACTAGGGACCTACTAATAAATCATATATGCCAATCATGGATAAACCAATTACGTACATAATTTGTAAAGGAGCACTTGCACTTTAGCACTAGTTGGCTTTGGTAAAGTGCCCAGAGTAACAAAAACAGCAAAAACAGAGTCCAGCACATATCAAAAACCTGGGAAACAGAGGCAAAAAGTTAAAGGAGACCCCGCCATGGATGAAACGTCTTTTATCACACAATACACAGATTTTAGAAAGATTTAGAAAGAAGTCCTAGTGTCCATTAGAGATAAAATAGGTATTGACGTGCTGTCTAGTCCGGATGTCATGTTATTAGGTATATGCTCTTATGGGTGGGAGTGAAACGTTTTTGTGAATTGTAAGAGAATCTATTAACTACTTCCCACCGCATGAATGACAGTTGCCAGAAAATGGAAACTAAAAGCGGGGAAAAAATGACACATGCAATGCAGCCAAATTTGGGAAACAATGCCAATGAAGTGGTCAATAACTCACATTAACAGGATAAAGACAATTTCCTTCGCACTTGGCAGCCAGCATTATCTACATGGATGGGGAACACAGAGAGCAAGCATTCATACTGAAGCCATAAACCATACAGAAGTTCAACTAAAATATTACCAATGGCACCAAACACTTGGGATGATGGGGAGGGAAGATGTGGACCTTGTGAAAGTTTTCCATCTTGTTTGACTGATTGCTGCACATTTAATGTTTTGTTGAAATTGCCAAGTTATTCCTACTACTCAACAGGGACAGGATGGAGAAAATTGCATTAAACTCAGTCTAAATATTCTTCCTGTCCTTGACTGCATTCTGTGTTTGACTGCCATTTTTATTCAGTGCAGTTGTTTTTTTCTGAAAGAACACCTTTTTTCACAGCCTAAATTTTGTGCCACAAAATAGCATAAGCAATATTTTCACTTTTTTACTTAGAAGATGTTGCGCGTCTATAGCATTGCTTGACCAACTTAACAATTCTGAACAATGCCTCTAAGACTTTTTTCGGCATTTAAAAACTACCCCCAAATTAGCACTTAAAAGAACATTTAATGAGCTTCTTTCAATAAATGTGAGACTATGTGATGTGACGTCTCATTATTCCTGTATTCGGGAATAGAAGTACGAATACTGTGAAATGACACTCAAAGTCAGTCTATATAATGGGATACTTGCACAAACAAAACAAACAGCTACATTGGTATGAAGATTAATCTTACATACATTTGTCTGCTTCCTAGATCCAAAGCCTTCTACACTGTCTGTGCATCACCCAGATCTGGTTGTCCAGCACCGACTTGAAGCTCAGCACAACTAAGCCAGAATTTGAGTTATTTGCCAAGAGAAACAAACAAGAAACAGTGCAAACGTGGCTGAAATGACATCAACCTAGATTGCTTCGCCCTTCAAATTTTAGTGAATGCCAAGTCACTTGGATCTACCCTGAATACAAGCCTTGCCTTCAACGAACAAATTGCCAAAAAACTTGGGGGCATATTTATACTCTGTTTGCACCGAATGTGCGCCAAACGCACATTCAGCGCAAACCTTACCCCATATTTATACTATGATGCCCGACCCCACGGACGTCAAAAATCCTCTGTGTGCATCATTTTTTGGATGCGGGAAACCGCCTTGCGTTAATGACATGCAAGGTAGGCGTTCCCATCCAAAAAATGACTTTAAGGCCTGTGTGCCTTATTTATACTCCAACGTCATTTTGATGCACAGGAGGGGACCTTTAAAAATGGCGCTTAGCCTGATGTGTGCCGTTTTTCAACGCCTGGGTGAGGGCAGGCGTTAAGGGACCTGTGGACCCACTTCCATGGTCTCTGACCATGGAAGCAGCCCAGAGGTGCCCTCCCCTGCGTCCAGGGACAACCCCTGCCACCCTCGCCCATCCCTGGAGGACACCCATGGATAGGGGGACCCATCCCAGGTATGTACAGGTAAGTTGGGATAAGTAATTCTTTTTATTTTTTTGAAGTGGCATAGGGAGGCCTAACCTGGCCCCCCCACATGCCACTGTGCCCAAAGATGATGCCCAGGGGACAGAAGTCCCCTGGGCATGGCCATTGGGCAAGGGGGCATGACTCCTGTCTTTGCTAAGACAGGAGTCATTTCAATGCGGGTTGTGCGTCAAAAAATGGCGCAAGTCCTGTTTGAGCCATGATTTTTTACTCTAACCTGATTTGCACCATTTTTTTTACACACAACCCCCATTTTTCCCTACGCTGGCACTGCCTGGTTTGAGTCATATTTTTTTGTACTCTGACCAGCCCGCATCTCCGGCTAACGCCAATCCTTAAATAAGGTGCCCGCCTGGCGTGTAGGAATGGCGTTAGCCGGTGGTAAATCTTTTGACGCAAACCAGCGCCGGTGCTGGTTTGCGTCAAAAAGTATAAATATGGGCCCAAGTTAGCCTGATGTCATCTCTCCCTTCAAAAGAAAGTGAACCAATTTCTCTCAGAAAGTGACTTCAGAACTGCTGTTCAAATCCTCATACTTTTGCATGTGTATGGTGGTATTGCCCTTCTCCATGGTTTTCCAGACTCTACACTGCCACCCCTTAAGTGCCTTCTACACAAGTCATCAAGGGGGTTATTCTAACTTTGGAGGAGGTGTTAATCTGTCCCAAATGTGACGGATATACCACCAGCCGTATTACGAGTTCCATAGGACATAATGGACTCGTAATACGGCTGGTGGTATATCCGTCACTTTACCGTCACTTTTGGGACGGATTAACACCTCCTCCAAAGTTGTAATAACCCCCCAAGTCTTATCCAGGGACAGATGAAATATGATCCACCACTGAATCCTCATAGGACTCCATTAGCTTCTCTTGAATCCTTCATCATCTTCAAAACCAGGTGCATCAAGTACAAAGCTATCACAACAGCACCCCCATTTAATTTGCAGACAGGCTCACCACCTCTGGTGGCCTTCAACATTCCTGCAGGCAGGACACCATCAGACTAAGAAGAATGAAAAAGAAACACAAGACAGCTGGTCTTTTTATTTATGCATGCAGGCCCTTGAACAACAACCCTTTGTCTACCAGGACCACCCCAACGCTGCAACCATTTAGGAAAGATTTGAAGACTCATCTCATTAAAGAGCACTACATCACAAAGCATTAGCCATCCATTACCCCACTACTTCTCCTATCACTTGGCGTGATGTTTGTCTTTGATCCTGAGCAGCATTCCACTGCTTTTTGACTAGGTTTGCAATATAGAAATACTACATACATACTTATATGCCTTTGTACTTATGCACATAAAACACATCATCACTACAACAAAATGGTATACAATAAATATATTAAATATTTTTTCACACATCAGATTTCCTAATATAATGGAAGAAGGAGGTCACAAAAAGTACTCCTCGCTTTCCATAAACAACATATGATAGCACCTGTCAAAACTGGTTGACCTTGTCCATAGTTCTATTCAGAGAAATGCACAAAGTGTGGTATCTGATTGTGTCCAGATTACGGAAACCACTTGGTGTGAAAAGGTTGGCCGTAACATGTTAAATTGCATCTGATGTTAGATTATCAATCATGTTTAGCAGTGATGGCATATCAATGATAATTTAGTAATAAATCAGACGTTGGGTTCACCTACCCCAGATAGCAATCTGTATATCCAATAATACTATAGTATATTTTCATTACTGGGTGTTAGATTTTCAAAATGCTTCACTGGTGACCTGAATGCCAGAATGGGAAGACGGGAATGAGATTACGGACTTTATGGTAGCAGTTCCCATCACATTGTAGTCTGACGACGTGACTAACAGCCATAGAAAAGCCTTCGCAAAATTATTCCTCAAACGCAGATTGGCATGGCTTAATGATTGGCCTGGATCCGAAACACCGGAAAACACAATTCATTTTGCATATGGGGCACTGCCATTAATTGATTATACCTTTGCATTCTATGTTTTATGGGATAAGACACTTCTTAAATCATTCACAAATCAGTAACTGATTCTTACCCTCAAAATATGCTATTAAAGGAGGGAAAAGTACAGACTGACTCTTTCAGTCCATAGATTAGGTAAGGTCTCCAAGACGAAGCGGAGACTCTCAGGGCCATTGTTATACTTTTTTGCACTGCATTTGCGTCATTATTTGATGCAAAAGTGGTGCAAATTTGCAAAATATAATTGTATTTTGCAAGTATGCGCTGCTTTTGCGTCAAAAAATGACGCGCCAAAAAAATATAAACATGGGCCTCAGAACCTTTGCAAAGTGGCCTCTGACCTGTTTCACTGATTGAAGGTTGGGTTGGCTGACTACATTAGAATCGCCTTCATTAATTAATTATAAACACTAGAAATGAAGTGTTGTACCTCATCAGCAAAATCTTATCAGGCTCTATGATATGCCTGTGTAGAAAACAGTTACATTGACAGTTTGGTTTGCTAATTAAGATTCAACTTTCGAAAGAGAGCACCTAAGTGGCTGATAAGCGCAAGTATGATTAAAATAATTGAATGTGTTCAAATGAATGACATATTTTCCATTCAGGGCTTTCATCCATCAAGCTGGCATCTCTCCTGAATCTTATTTGCACAGAAGGTGAAATGTGTGACACAATGAATCAAGAGGGTACATCCCACTACTTTTCGAGATTGGCAGATTTCCCATTGGGGGGATCCTTCCTGAATCTTGTGCTCCAAAAGTAGTTTTGGGGATGGCCTTCAACTTATAACCTGCACATATCAAAATTGATTGTAGAGTATATGATAGTGCCTTAAAATAGATATCCCACTTACGTAACGTACATATACTGTAACCTGAGTATTTGAAAGTGGACGTTTTTCCAAACTGATTACTATCGTAATAACACTTAGCAATTTCCGGAGGTCTATTATTTTCAAAATAAATAATTTGTATTTCTCAGGTGTATGAAATAATTTTCTTAAGCAACATATTTGCATACTGCAGAATGAATATATATTGGTTTATTTGCATGTCTAGATCACACTGCAAACTATCTTTGTTATTGTAAATCAATAAAATCATGAAAAGAAATATTGAATACTTGTTTGTCGTTCACTTGTGCGTTTTTGAATATTTCTGGGGAAAACACCTGATAAGGCCAATAGGGAACATGTTTAGTGCTAACCAAACAAAAATTAATAAATGCATATTTGAAGCATTGCTGTCACCTGCAGCAGCTTTAGTTTTTAAATAGGAGTGCACAGAATTTGCAGATCTTCACTCTGCGGAATTCTACGGAGTTACAGACAAACTCTGCGAGTTCTGCAAACGGGTAGAAAATATACAGCTCTCACTGCTAGGATGACCATCTGGCATTGATGCAAATTCTGGACAGGACTGCAAAAAATTCAGGACAAAGGGTCAAAATTCAGGACAAAAATTCAGGACAAAGGGTCAAAATTCAGAACAAAAATTCAACAACAAACGTCAGTTTTACACAAGAGAGGCCATGCCTCACTATTAGTGCATTTATTCACTCTTTTTTAACATAGCACAATTTATTCACTGTGGTCTTTTTGTGATTGTCTCCTGGTATGCTACATTCAGGTGTCACATTACGTCCTTGTTCAGTATTCCCCCTACCCAATCTACCCATTCTTTCTTGAAGAGAAAGTAACAGCAATTTTTTGATTATGTTTCTGAGCATTTTAAAACCCCTGGCAAACAGTTTGGGAAACATTAGGGTAATTAACCTTATGCTAGTTTAAACAAATTGAACAAAAACATCTGGCTTACCCAAACCGCCCATAGACTTTCAACCTAAAAAAAATTTAAAGAGGCAGGGCAGATGGTGTGGGCGACAGTCTCACACCTAATGTCAGGATGTGAGGTACCCACAACTTGTCTGTAGTCTCCCAGCACTAGAGTGTATGTCAGGGACTCTACGTTTATCTTACATGAGTCTACTTTGAACTTTATGACACTGCACCACTCTGCATTACTGCACTCTCTGCCACTCTATTGTATGTCACTCTACTCCACTGCACTCTATGCTACTCTACCCCATGCCACTCTATGCCACTGCACTCTGTGCCAGTGCACTCTAAACAACTGCACTGTACGCCACTGCCCTCTACTCTGCACCACTGTACTCTACGCCACTGCTCTCTGTGCCACCCTACTCCACTCTATATCACTGCACTGACACTCTACTCTGCAACATTGCACTCTCCGCCACTGTACTGTACACCGATCTACTATGTACTACTGCATTCTATGCCACTGCACTCTATGCCACTCTACTCTATGCCAATCTACTCTGCATCACTCCACTCTACACGACTGCACTCTACAGCACTATACTCTACTCTACGCTGCACCACTCTACACTATGCCACTGCACTCTGCCACATGAGTCTACTCTGCCCTCTATGCCACTGCACCACTCTACACTGCTGCACTTTCTGCCACTCTATTGTATGCCACTCTACTCCATTGTACTCTGTGCCACTCTACTCTGTCTCACGCCACTCATGCCACTGTACTCTAAACCACTGCACTCTACGCCAGTGCACTCTAAACAACTGCACTGTACCCTGCACCACTGGGCTCTACGCCACTGCCCCAATGCCACTCTACTCCACTCCTCACCACTATGCCACTAACATTTAGCCATGAACAGCTGCCACTCTGGTGTACAACATGGCTAAAACACATTGGCAAAGCCAATAACTCTTGTGTAGACTAGACCTATTGGCTTTGCCAATATTTGTTAGTACTATGAGGTACCGAGGCCCCTGAAAGAACTGTGAATGTATAAGTCCTTATTTTAAACATGCTTTTGACGCCTCGTCAGGGATAGTAAGCGCTATATAAATACAATTACATCATAAATAGGCTGCTACAAAATGCGCAAATACATTTTGGTTAAAGAAAAAAAGTGCTTCTCAAATACAGATTTGAATAATATACAGTTTACACCTAGTACTAACATTTTTTATAACACTCCATTAAAACCACACACTCTACATCTCACCTTGGAACACCGTTAAGGTACCTCTCTAAAAGAAAATATATTTGCCATTAGAAGGCTTCAAGTGACTCCTTTGGTTAAAGTGGATGCGGGCTTTCAAGCCCCTTTACATTTGCAGATTTACCAGTTGCCCACATTTGCATTTCTTTAGGGAAGGATACACCCTGGCAACAAGGTCTGTTTGGTATCTGTCTGCCTCTCCCCCGCTTCCCCTCCCACCCCACTTCCTCCCAGGGCACAGGCGACTCTCTGCCTTTCACTCCAGCTGGGGAATCTAATCTGCCTGTAGTTTCGCCCTGCCGTCCTTAGTCCTTTTGGTGAAAGGCTAAAATTACGGACAAATGCCGTCCGTTAAGCCTTTCATCACGGACAATGGAGGGCAGGGCGAAATTATGGGCAGTCCGTAGAATTTACGGACGGGTGGTCACCCTACTCACTGCTTGCACTTTAATTCAGTGCCAGTAGTGTGAGCAGTGCTAAAAAAAAATCAGCACAAATGGCATAATGCTTTGCACAAGACCACATTGCTATTTGAGTTGATTTTGCTGCAGCTCAAGTGAAAAATCTTCTTAAGCCGCAGCAGATCTACTCGAACAGCAGCACTCTGACGGTGACCGCTTGCGACCACATATTACATTCTTTGTTTCCATCACACTTCAGCATTACAAACAGGTGCCTCATTTGTTCTTTCCTAATAGCTCATATAATTTGAAATGTGTGTTAATTTTCTGGAATTTAAATGTTGTTGCATGTTAGAAAAAAACTGGCATGCTACAGCCTTTACTTTTGTTTCCTGTAGCCCAGTAGGATTGTCACCTAGATCACTTTTGCATAATCCTCTCACTTTGCTGTCAGAGAAATAAAAGTACACTCCAGTTTCCAAATAAGCAGCAATTTGAAGATATAGCCTGATATTTTACTTTTGTCTTTGAACCCGCAGCTAATGTGACAGAGTAAACACAAAATTCAAAGGCATTTTTATTACTCATTCACCTTCTGAGCTCCAGTATGATTGATTACTTCCCGGGATGCTGCATCACCATATGCACCCTTACTTCCGGCTCTTATGCATTTATCATTACAGCTATCCATCCCAGAGCTCCACACAATATATGAAATGAGAGACGTACTATGCCTGTGTGTGATTACCACACCTTTCCCTTTTTTTATTATCACTTTTTATCAGGCTTTAAAGAAAAGCTGTACTTACATAATAAAAGAGCTCAGTGAAGAGAAATAATAAAGGGTTTTGTGGATTGACAACCTTGTCCTTCAAACATAACGGTACAGCCTGCAAAGTGTCCAACAAGTGTTTTCATGTTAACATTCATGTGGAAGCTCCGTTAAGCAATACAATACATGCCAGGTGAATTGATTGTCCCGCAGTGACAGCTCATTTATTTTCTAAATGGATGCAAAACTGAGCAAGTGGATGGCAGTGAGGTAATGACAAGAAACAATGACAGGCAATCTCATAACGTATTAAATAACTACTGCAGTCACCGACCTAATTCTACAGTGTTTAATCAATGCGGTGTAAACTAAACAGAGATAAGGTCTTTCTATTTTTATTTGTGCTTGATTATATTATGAATATATAGTCAAATAGCAACTACAAAAAGTTATGTAGTAAAAAACATCTGCAGCCCAACTTTTGTGATTTTCGATTGTTGTGTTTTGATTTATCCAGAATGGTGCTTCGATATCACCTAGGGCCATATGTACTAACGCATTTTCCCATAGACACAGAATGAGTAAAACCCTTTGATACATATGGCCCCTAGTGAGGTAACAAACCATGATTGGCCCTCGCAAAATCTGATAAAGGGCCCTTAAGTCTCCTATATTTCACAGATACTCACAACCTTGAGTTGAAAGGGGTCCCTTAAGGTTGGGGATCCTCTGCACCTCCAGAACTGTCGGGGCCTGCCTTACGCCCCGTGTACTCCCTTGACTCAGTTTGCCAGCCTCATTTAAGTGTCCCTAATGACACTGACTGTTATGGTTGGATGTTTTTTAGTTTGTAACATAAGAACAGGGATTGTTGGTCAGGGGCAAAGTTTGCATATTTTTTGTTGTTGCAAGGTTGTAGCATTTATCGTGATAGTAAAAAGCTTCATGAATCTCAGGGCTGCTTAAAGCAGATTTGATGGGCATCCAGAGTGCTATGGAAGGAAAAAAACACTCTGTCTGTGTTGTTTCCCTATCCCCTTCTGCCACTAGTGTGGGCTCTGTCACTGTTCTGGCAATCATGTGAAGCAGTAAATGATGATTATTATTATTTATTTTGTTTGTAGTTTTA
This sequence comes from Pleurodeles waltl, assembly GCF_031143425.1. Lineage (NCBI taxonomy): Eukaryota > Metazoa > Chordata > Amphibia > Caudata > Salamandridae > Pleurodeles > Pleurodeles waltl. The sequence goes on from NC_090451.1 coordinate 343,528,933, forward strand.
TGTAGGGCGAGCTCCACGGTACTGGAGCGGTTTACATGGGCACCATTTGAATTATACAAGAAAACATTGTTTTTTAGCAAACACGGGAATATTAAGCGAGACTCCCAGAATCCCAAGATTTTAAGCCGCGCCGAGACTCGAACTTGGTTGCGAGCATCAAAGTCAGTAGCTCCCGCCATTACGGTACAAGATCCCTACCAACCACCTTATTTTCCAGAGGATGATCATAAAATAGCTGTGTACGCAGGAGGAAGGAAAAAAGGAAACAGAAAGAAAACAGGAGAAATATACTATACTTATCAGATGATTCATTCACCTATCTTGTGATCATCTGAAACATCCCAGATATTCTAGAGATGCCCCATAGGAAGTTGACGTTCTCGCAGAGCCTCCATCATGGCTCAACCTATGCTTCACCTCATGGAAACCCAGTTCTTGATGACAGAATTTACTAGTCTACTGAGAATACTAGTGTACCAAGAATAATATAGCAGTAAGTAGCAGTTATTCGTCCTTCTCTTATGTACTGTAGTGGTGTAACGGGAATGATATGGTAGAAAGAGGCCTGCGTATCCAAAAAAATTAATTGAGCGGGAACTAATCTGAGATACTGCTAGCTAGCGCAAACTGCTATTCATTGAATCTCTTCTGTTTACTTTTAAAACTTAAAAAACGCTGCTAATATTGGAAATACGCAGCTTTGTCACCTTTAGAATGGTAACTTGCACTTTATAACGCCATATATGACATGTTTGGGGAAAACTACTGTTGGCCAGTTGGCAACAAATCTACTCCTCACATTAAGGTAGTGGGAGGAGCCATAGTGAGCTCAAATGCAGACTCAGCCACAGACGCACAGCAGAAACTAATGGGAGATACTGCTGGCTAGCGCGAACTGCTGTTCATTGAATCTCTTCTGTTCACTTTTAAAACTTTAAAACAAAGCTGCTAATATTGGAAATACGCACATTTGTCGCTTTTAGAAATGTAACTTGCCATTTATTATGCCATACGTGACTTGTTTGAGAGAAACAACTATTGGCCATTTGGGAACCAATCTACTCCTCGCCTTAAGGTAGTCGGAGGAGCTATAGTGACCTCAAGTGCACACTCAACCGTGGACACGCAGTGGACGTGCACAGCGGGTGCACCGCTGGCACATCAAAGGCATGCCAAAGGTCAAGGGCCAGACATTATGCCCAAATGTATAAATATTCTTCAACAGAAATTAAAACATATTTTTTCAAATGATACTGAATTAGATCACAGGGTGTTACAGAAGTTACTTGAACTTGGTATATGTAACTCTTCTTCCTCTTTGCAATTGGTTTGGTATTGTATAATCCCCATGTTTTAAGGCCACAGAAGGGTCCAGTAATATCAATAATACTTATGACTACATTTGTATATTTTACTGGAATACTCGTTCAGTGGTAAAACGTAAACTGCATATCCTCCATCTTCTTGAGTCTGACTCCCCAGACATTTTATTTTTTACACAAACATGTCTTACTAAGGAGTCCTCACTGGACATTCTTGAAGCATTACCAGATGACGTCTATATTCTTCAAGCTAATCGCCCACCCGGGAAAGCTGAGGGTGGTGTCGCTGCAATAATTAGGAAACATATAACATTCACAAAACTTGATTCAATAACTATTCCAAAGGTGGATAATCTTATATAAAACTGGGATACCCTCTGGCCTCTCATCTGTTTTCTGACCCATATAACCCGCCCAGACTATGGCCCTCATTACAACTTCGGCGTTTTTTTAAAAAGACCGCCGAAGCTGTGGGCGACAGTATACCACCAGTTCTGGCGGTATATCTGGCTCCCTATTATGACTTTTCTGCTGGGCCAGTGGATGGTAGCAGTGTTTCCGTCCACTGGCCCAGCGGAAAAATCACATAAACTTTGCAGCCGGCTCGTAATAGAGCCGACGGCAATGTCGATGTGCAGCGGGTGCAGCAACACCTGTTGCGCATTTCACTGCCCAAAATTCGGGCAGTAAAATGCACGATGGGGCTGTGCCTGGGGGCCCCTGCACTGCTCATGCCAAGTGAATGGGCAGAGCAGGGGCCCCCAGGGGCACCCCGAGTCCCCCTTACCACCAGCCTTTCCATGGCGGTGTTTACCGCTGTGGAAAGGCTGGCGGTTAGGAAGACATAATCGTCAGGGGAAGCCTGGCGGTATGTTGGAGGGGCCAGCGATATGGCCGTGGCTAATGTGCCACGGTCATAATAGCTGGCGGAACACTGCCAGCCTGTTGGCGGTGTTACCACCAGCTTACCGCCGGCCGCCAGGGTTGCAATGAGGCCCTACATGTAGTACTTTCCCCATTCATTTTTTTAACTTGTTTCTCCATTCCTAACTGATCACTTTAAACAACTATAATCATTTAATTAACTAATACATTGAAAGAGATCTTTGCAATATTATCTGAACTTTCCATTCCAGATCGAGTGACATTACCTATCACTCCTTCTCAAGCACTGTGTGGTGCCCTAAATACTTATTTTCTCGACAAAATCAAGACCATTAAAGCTAATATTCCCTTCACCCCTTCCCTCACTCAGAATAATGTAGATGATATAAATTTTGAAATTATGTTTTCATTTCCAGAAATTAGTAAAAACAGCCTTTTAACTTGTTGACAAAAGTAAAGTCAGGTTCCCCAAATGAGCCCTCCCCTCCTAAAATTCTAAAAACTATTCCAGACCCGGTGGTGTCTCTCTTAGATCAATCCCTAAAATTAGAGAAAGTATCCAGTGCTTTTTAAACAGCAATAGTTGTACCACTCCAGAAAAAAAACAAGGCAAAGATCCCCTTTAAAAAACTATAGTCCTATTTCTCTCTTGCCCTACATTTGTAATTTATTGGAAGTGCATGTGGTTCACAGCCTCTTCTCCTTCTTAGAGGAAACCAAATTTTTGGTCTCCTTTCAGGCTAGGTTTGGCCCAGTCCACTCAACTGAGGCAGTCACCCTCTCAGTATTGAATGATTGGCAAGAAGAAATTGATCATGGCAATACTCATGCCTTAGTGCTACTGGATTTATTAGTGACCTTTGACAGGGTGAACCACAATCTTTTGGTTCTTTATCACCATATCTCTTTTAGATCCACATTCATAGTTTCATTCATGCACTAAAAAAAACAGAATTGTAAACTTTACAACTATGCAGACAATACACAATTACATTTTAAATTGGACAAATCCCCCTAGACTAAGGAGCATTTTCAATCAACTATATTGTTCATCTGGGAGTGAATGAATAATAATCAGCTGAAATTAAATAGGGACAAAACCACGCTCATTAAAACCAACAATAGACTTGAATATTTTATCGGTCATTTTGGCCTGCTCAGCTAGGAGCAGCCCCCTCTCCAAAAAAATGGTAAAAAGCTTCTGGTTTACCATTGAAGCAGATCTATCCCTGAAACCAAACATAGGTTCTATTATATCTTCGGCCTTCTTAATGCTCTGGCGAATCAAGAAAATTGCCAAATTTCTCACCCCTGAGGCTCTTTTCTTCGTTCTGGTGTTATCTAGTTAGACTATGCAAATTCATTATATGCTGGCCTTTTGAAAGGCCTCATTAAAAGAGTGCAGGTACTGCAGAATCAGGTGGCTCGCCTGATCTATAAACAACCTAAACACTGCCATATTCGCCCCTAATGAAGAATCGCCGATGGATACCTATAGAGCAAAGAATAACTTTTAATGTTGGTTGCATTATCTTTAAATCTCTCCACTGCACTGCACTAGTCCTTATTTCATTCACTCTCAAATTCAGAGGTATATCTCCCTCCGTCCTCTACTCTCTGCCCAACTAAGCTTGTTATGTGTCACCAACTTTAAGCACAAGCATTTGGGTGGGCTTCGTTTCTCAGTGGTTGCTCCTAAATTATGGAAAACCTTTCTTTACAAGATAAGGTCTGCTAACAGTTATCAATCATTCAGGAAAGCAATGAAAATCTGGCTTTACAGGCAAGTTTATCGAAATACTTGCCACTTGGTGTCTCTATTTGGTTTTCTTTCAGCACCATGAAACTACTTGGTCTACGTGTGCTATATTAAACATTGTAACATAACATAACATAACATAACATAACATAACATAACAATAATTGAGGCAATGCAACTACAGACTTCTTCCCTTGAAATATATGAAATCGTCATCCATGCTATCAGTGTTATTTTCCAGAATTGTAAGTCATGATGCTCAATCATTGTCCTGCCCTACTCAGAGTAACAGTAGAGAATTAGTTTTTATTTTGCCATTTTATATAGTGCCAACTCAACCTGAAGGTACTGGATCGCTTTACCTGAGCACCAGTTGCATTACACAATCACTTATTCATGTCTATTTTTATACACAGGAGATTAAGGCCCTCATTACAACCCTGGCGGTCGGTGATAAAGCAGCAGTAACACAGCCAACAAGCTGTCCTTAAAAAAAATGGAATTATGACCACGGCAGAAACCGCTCACACAGACAGCCACTTTAACACACCGACCGCCACAGCGGTAGCAACAAGCACTCCAGCAGTAACCGCCAACAGCCAGGCAAAAGACAATGTACCGCCCACCATTTTAATACAGGCCTATCCGCCACCTTTTCCGGGGCGGTACCAACGACATCAAAGCACGGCGGAAACAGAACACAGAAGGGAAACGACTCACCTCTGCACACTCGGGGAAGAACCACAACGCCATGGAGCCTGAACTGCAGGTTTTCCCTATGCTGGTCTACCTCCTCCTACACCATGAATACCAACGCCAGCGAAGGCGACCAGTGTGAGTACTGCTGTCTAGCACACAAGGGAGGGGGGAGGAAAAAGAGAGTGACACACACACAAAACACCCTCAGCCCCAACACCATACACACAACCAGATGCAGTAACATTATATATTCCCTCCATACCCCTCATGAATAAAGCAAGGACAAAAGTAAGTGATTAAAGTGAGTGTAATAAGATAAAATACTAGAAATACTCCCTCAAAAATCAAAACAGCATATGCATATATACAAATGGAGGGACACTGCCCAGTCCACAATGTCCGTGGGCCACAGGGCTACATCACATTGGCCAAGGCCCCACTTGACTCCTGCATCAACATGGAGAGAATACTGCAGGGGCATCAGTTCGAAAATACACCGGCACCTCAGGGGGATGGGGAACGGGGGGCACCTCAGCCAGAATATGGTACAACACCACTGGTCCTGGAGGGGGCAACATGCCCTGTGCGATGTCCTGGGGAGTGCAAAGCCACAGTCTCTCAAGTGAGTGGTTTGCCCACTGCTTGGTCCTGAGGAGTGGTAAGCCACAGTCTCAGTAGTGGGTGGTTTGCCCACTGCTTTGTCCTGGGGAGTGCAAGGCCTCAGTCTCTCAAGTGGGTGGTTTGTCCACTGCTTGGTACTGGGGAGTGCAAGGCCACAGTCTCTCAAGTGGGTGGTTTACCCACTGCTATGTCCTGGGGAGTGCAAGGCCACAGTCTCTCAAGTGGATGGCTTCTCCACTGGTTCTGGAGGGGGCTTTGTACCCAATGTGCTTCATCCCGGCAAGGAGGGGGTGAGTGGATGCCTTCTTCCACTGGTTTCTGAGGGGGCTTGTGCCCAGTGTGCTTCATCCTGGCAAGGAGGGGGTGAGTGGATGCCTTCTTCCACTGGTTCTGGAGAGGGCCTTGTGCCCTGTGATGCAGATCTTGGGGAGTGCAAGGTCACAGTCTCTCATCTGGGTGTCAGACCCACACAATTTGCAGGGGTCAGGATGCATTACTGTCCATGGAGGCAGGACTACACACTGCCCGCCGGCGGAAATGGCTGCTCAGTGGTGGCAGTGCTGGTGTCAGGGCTGGCAGTGGTGGGGGGAGGCTTCAACCCATCCCCTGCAGCCTTGGACGGCTGCCCACTGGGGCTGCTGCTGCTGGCAGTGGTGCTCGCAGCTGTGCTGGTGGAGGTGGCGGTGCTGGTGGTAGTGATGCCAGTGATAGGTGGATGCTCCAGCCCTACCCATGCAGCCTCAGACGGCTGCCCACTGGGACTGCTGCTGCTGGCAGCGGTGCTGGTGGCGGTGCAGGTGACGGTGCTGGTGGCGGTGATGCCAGAGGTGGGGGAAGGCTCCAGTCCTTCTCCTGCAGCCTTGGGCGGCTGCCCACTGGAGCTGCTGCTGCTGGCACTGGTAGCGGTGCAGGTGGCGGTGCAGGTGGTGGTGCTGGTGGCGGTTTAGGTGTCGGGGATGCCAGTGGTGGGGGGAGGCTCCAGCCCTTCCCCTGCAGCCTCGGATGGTTGAACCGCCATGGTTGGTGGTGGGGCTCAGAATCAGTCCCAGCACCAGGCCTCCTGTCCTACCTGCCTGCAGGTGCAGGCCCTTTGCCCTTCCCCTTGTAAGCTGGCGGTGCCTCCTTGCCCTTGCCATCTGGTGGTGACTCCTTGCCTTTCCCATCTGGTGGTGCCTCCTTGCCCTTGCCCTTGGCAGCTGGTTGTGCCTCCTTGCCCTTGACCTTGCCAGCTGGTGGTGCATCCTTGCCTTTCCCCATGGCAGCTGGTGCAGGCCATCATGATAGGTGGTTCCTTGGAGCCTCTCACACCTGCACTAGCTGCCAACACTACTATGGCCGTGGACTGGGTGGCTGAGGTGCTAGCCTGGGTTCTGACCACCCTGGCCCAGGGTGAAGGACAGGGGAGGGGTAAGGAAGAGGTCGGTGGAGAGGAAAAGCTTCTTAGGGACACTGGGGTGGGAGGAGGATGAAGGTTTGGGGGTGGAGGAAGAGGGAGTGGTTGTAGGAGGTGTCTATCTGCTGTGTTTGGGTGCAGGTGCATGGGCTGGATGCTCTTGTGAGGTTGATGGCTGTTGGGTGTCTGAGTCCTTGCGTTTGTGTACTTTGGTAGGAGGGGGCACAAACACAGTGGGACAGGACACAGGGGACGTGTGCATGGATGTGGGGGTGGTGATTGCCAGTGAGGGGTGTGTAGTGATAGGTGTAATGGTGATGGAGGCAGTGGATGATGATGTAGTGCATGCAGGTGTGAGTGGAGACACTACTGGGAGGGAGGTGGACGGGGAGGAGGAGGAGGAGGGGGACACAGTGGAGGCAGTGGATGTTGGTGTGTCTGCATCTGGATGGTGTTTATGTGAGTGTCTGTGGGATAATGTGTGGTGCTTGTGTTTGCCTGAGCCACTCCTGTGTGTTGTATTGGGTGCAAGCTGGTCTGAATGTGTGCTTGGGATAGGTTGGGGTTGAGGGGAATGGGACTGGGCAGAGGAAGTTGGAGGCGGGAGGCTAGAGACAGGAACAATGGCTGCCATCAGGGAGGAGGGCAGAGCCTGGATTGATCTCTGTTGGACCGCCATGCCAGAGTGAATGCCCTCCAGGAATGCATTTGTTTGTTACAAATGGCTTGCCAGCCCATGGATGGCATTCACTATGGTTGACTGCCCAACAGAGTTGGATCGCAGGAGGTCAATAGCCTCCTCACTCAGGGTAGCAGGGCTAACTGAGGCAGGGCCTCAGGTGCCTGGGGCAAAGGAGATGCCCACCCTCCTGGGTGAGCAGGCACAGGAAACTCGCTGAGGGGCTGTTTGGAGGGTGGTTCTTGTACGGGGGTGGCAGCTGTACCTGTAGTTGAGGTGGCCACAGAGGTGTCTGCCACCACTAGGGAGCTTCCATCGGAGGAGGTATCACTGTCAGAACTGTCCCCCCCGTCTCTGCCGTGGTGCTCCCCTCGACCTCCGTCCCACTGGTGCCGTCACCGTCAGTGGATTCGGCCTCATGGGCCCTGTGGGATGCAGCTCCCTCTGTCACCGGTGCCACTGCTCCTCCTCCAGATGATACTAAGGCACAGAAAGACAGGGTGACAAAACAAAAGGGGGGGAGAGACAGAGGATACACTTGGTCAATGGCAACAACAACACCACCGTTGACGTACCCAACACACACACACACACACACACAAACACATACACAGGAAACCTCCCTACGCACTAGGCAATGCACTACCAGTCACAATGCTAGTCACCAGGCCATGGACAGGAATACCTAACACCAATTGCAGCATACCTGAGGCCCAAGGAGCCCTGCCCAGCAGTGGATGCCTACTAGCTTGGTTGGAGGTGGTGTTCATCAGCCCCTGCCCAACATGGAACCTACCCTGCAATGTCCAGCCTGGCCTAGGGGCACCAACAGGCCCACATCCACCACCCAAAGACCACTCCACCACACACAAGTAGTATAATGTGAAACTGTACTCACCCCCTTGTGGCAGCTGTGATGCCCTCAAGTTCCCATTCAGCTCCGGATAGGCCACCACCACTGTGCGGAACAGCAGGGGGGTCTGGGTTTGACGGACACCCCTTCCTCGTTGGGAGGCCACCATCAGCCGGGCCTCCACCATCTTCCTTGCCCAGCGTCTCAGGTCCTCACACCGTTTGCGACAGTGGGTGCTCCGCCTGCCATGGATCCCCAGGGTCTGCACATCCTTGGTGATGGCAAGCCATATACCCTTTTTCTGATGGGCACTGACCTGCAGAGAAATAAACATAGTAAAAAGGTATCAGTCATACTGTCTGGCCTGTTACACTCATGGCCCACCATATCCCTCCCATCCCCTTACGCACAGACATTGCCCACCATACATGCAGCACACTGCCTAAGACCCTTCAACCCCCCCCTTACAAGAGTCCCTCACATACAGCACTCCATGCATTGATGCCCCATGCATCGTGCTCACAGTGTACTCACCTGTTGGTCTGGAGGCTCATACAGCATTCGGTACTGAGGTAGGACCCCATCCACCAGTCTGTCCAACTCCATAGTGGTGAACACAGGGGCCCTTTCCGCAGTGACATAAACCATGGTCGGTTCCAGATACAGGTCACAGCAGCACTTGCAGTGTAGGTCCTCTCCTGTTGAAGGTCAGGTAGCAAGTGAGTGAACAGATAGAAAATGGCGGTCACATCCGTGGTGATGCGTACCGTCACCACCGGCGTACATCACCATTGGCCACTGTAACCCATAAGGCCCAATTCCAACCAATGAGGAGTTGCACGGCGGTACTTGTCTGCCTCCCGCAACGGCGCACAACATCAGCAGCATTACCTCATTTCCACCTGTCCATTAGCACAGGACAGGCGGATGCCATTTCAGGGGGGACAGGCAAAGGCACCTAACTGCGTCACAGCACACATAGGCACCATTTGGGCCTATACAACAATATACTGTTTAAGTCACGACATGCAATGCACTGCACATTATGGAAATGTTGAATACTGACAAGATGCTCATTGTTTTGCCCCCTAGATTGCAACCGCTGCAGATGAATATGAGATGGAGAAATCCCCGTGTACAGGCCCGTGGTGGACTTGGCAACAATGGAGGACAGGCACATTATCCTCACCTATGGACTTGACAGGGCCACAATCCAAGAGCTGTGTGCCCAATTGGAGCCAGACCTGATCTCTGCTATCCCTCACCCCACTGGGATCCCCCCTGTTGTGCAAGTGCTATCTGTGTTCCATTTCTTGGCAACTGGTTCTTTCCAAGTGACAGTGGGCTTGGCAGCAGGAATGTCACAGTCAATGTTCTCAATAGTGCTAACAAGAGTGTTGTCGGCCCTGATGAAACACATGTGCAGCTACATTGTTTTCCTCCAGGTGGAGGATTTGGCCACAATTAAAGCTGACTTCTATGCAATGGGACATATCTCCAACATCATTGGGGCAATTGATGGTACACATATTACCTTTGCCCCCCCCCGGGTGAAATGAACAGGTGTTCAGAAATCGAAAGAGCTTTCACTCGATGAATGTGCAGATGGTGTGCCTGGTGGACCAGTACATCTAACATGTCAATGCAAAGTATCCTGGCTCTGGGCATTATGCCTTTATCCAGAGGAATAGCAGCATCCCATATGTGATGGCTCAACTCCAGAGGCACCTGGTGTGGCTAATAGGTTGTCACGTGGGCTCTCATTATCCTAAATGAGACTACTGGATTTCTAGGCAGCAGGATCGATCACGGTGTGGAGGACTGAGTCGGACCCACGAGTAAGGAACTCTGTCACCCTAAATCCGGTTTTTGCTCCGGCTAACTAGCAGTGCCTCATTTCTCCCACGGGGAAGAGATGATTGGGCAGCCGATCGCATGACATCTTTGGAACTTCTCAGGGAAGTCGTGGTCACTCAGATCCAAACCAACTCTCTCATTTACAGTATGATCTCATATACAAATGACAAAGACAGCATAGGTTTTATATAATGTTTTAATAAAACAACTGTATTTTAGATAATAAGGCGTGAGCCGCAATAACCAGAACCATACAACACAGTAGGATTGAGATAGTCACCAGGAGAGTAAAACATAAGAACAAAGCTATCATCGTGTCTATTAGTTTCTACTCTCCGTCTGCTTGATCTATTTTGAGCACAGCTTGTTAAGATTCTAACTTGCCTTTCTGAATCACCGGGGAGACATCAGCCCTCATACCTGAGCAAAGGCCTGTGATCTTGGTTCAGCATCTGCAACGAGGCAGTCAGCGTCTAGTTGTGGTTCCCTGGTTGGAATCTCCCTCTTTCGTGTATTGGGACAAGGAAGTGATTTTATAACTAACATGTCAGCGTGATCACAAAATGTCCCTAAGCAGGAATGCCAAGTCTAAACTCCTACCACGTCTATCGGCAATGTGCCAGACTGTATCCTTGACTGAAGCACAGAGTGAATGTGTTATGGAGAACTCCAGTGCTGAGTAGGCTAAACAGTGTGATATGAATAAAAAACAAAAACGTAGAACTGGCTATTTGAAAAATAACAGTACGAAGCCTAATAAAAAGCATTTAGAGCAAAGTGCACAGAGGCTCTAAGCTGCCAGCAAATAAATAAAATACATCCAGGGCAAAGTGCACAAAGTCCTAAAGCCTGAAGCTATCGCAAAGGATACTTAAAAACTAACCACACTACACCCTCCCCTTGTCGGTAGCAAGTGGTTCCAATAATATAAAAATATGCCCCAGATAAAAACAATACCTAAAATTATATACATATTTCGACAAGGTCAGAAGACAACAAAGTCATAAATTTAGGAAACATGTGACAATAAAGCCTAATTCAATATAATGTCAATTTTGCAGGAGAGGAAAAAAATCCAATCGTTAAACAGAAGCAATAGAAAGTAGGAGCTCCTCCACTTCGATATATGTCAATATCGGAAGATCCACACCACAAAGCACCATGGAGCAGGTGTGTTCCAAAGCCCCAAAACCATTCAGGGCGGCACCCCGTGCAGGGCCTATGAATGAGACAAAGCCATCTTCCTCCAGGAAGGGAATCTCATAAACTGCCTCACGAAGCAAACGCAACCGTAGTGCACAACTCTGGGAATGAGCCCTAATCGGGAACATCACCATATCAGGATCGACCACTGGAGGGCGCTGCAGTGAGAGACAGAGAGCCAGTGCATGTTCAAACGAGCACCAAAGGCACCGAAACACGGGCTGCACACAATCCAAAACCGGTCGGAATGACAGAGACCAGTCACACTCCAAATGGCCCAGGAGTGTTGCTCCAAAATGCTGCATCATGCGTTCACGACACAGCTGCGCTGACGGGAGCAGCAATATAGGATCTCGTTGTGGCGGGACAGCCATTGCAAAAAAATAGCAACAACAGCAAGACTCCAGCCAATAAAGCCAAAGTAATCGGGAAACCCCCAAAAATGCTTCCGAAAATAGTGTGTATACCCGCAGGTATCAAACCGAATATGGAAGAGAAGGTGTGAGCAAAACCAACACCAACGGCTTTGAAAAAATGTGCAATACCAGCAGTGCTGGATGCATTAAATATACGTCCCACAAGTTCACCGAAGTGACTTGGAAAGTTAGTATTCAAAAGGGACTGTATTTCCGCCGATGACCTTGCCACCTGAAGTGCGTAGGTCTCGCTAGCAGATGTAAGGGCCACATGCTTTTGAAACAATAAAGCTTTTAGTCGACTCAACTTGTCGAAATTAACCTTGGAAGTAGCAATATGAGGCCAGATGTCCGCTACCTCCCTAATTTGAGTGGGGGGAAACAACACATTCCCGCAGCACGTAACGGCCTTGTTGACAACGACAACGTAAACTATTTCGGCACGCATGCCACAGAAGCGTTCGCTGTTAAGAACAATGTAACTGCCGTTAGAAAGCACCTGGAAAGTGTTTTTAATAACCAGGACTGGAACTCCCTTCAGATAACAAGCTAAGTTAGCAATCGAAGCGTTACACGCTCCGTGCAAGGACAGCTTTTAAAACCATAGAATGGCTGACAGAAGTTTCGCATTCACTACCGCTAAGAAAAACCTCCCTCAAACCATTAACACATCTGTATTGAAAGGAAAGCTCCCACACCTCGTGTATGTAACTGTCTCCCAATAGTTAATATCTACCCACCGGAATGTGCTTCAAACAAGAAGTAAATTGCAGAGTGGAGATAGGCAGATTAATAACCCCATGAATCAACCACTCAGCTGACGGAATCTCAGCAACCGTGAAAGGCAGTTTCTCCAATTTTTCAATATTCAACATAACATACTTTGCTTCCTTTTTAGCCATCAGCTGTTGTTGACGAGTCAAATTAAAGGAGACAAAGATCTCTCTGGCATGAACGTGCTGCCATGGAACGCGACCTGCCTTCAAGGTCTGAAGAGTCCAACCCAGCTGCATGATGGACCTCGTCTGACTCTGCCTATGATATAAAGAAGACATGTCTGATTTAATAATGTTAATAGCAGAGGAAACAATGCTGTCAATCGTGTAAACACGGTCAGAAAGGGTATGCATGCCATTATCAACAACAGACAAAGTCTGCATCAGGTTTTCCTGATCAATCTGCCTCAACCGGGCTGCAGCCTCCTGTTGTGAAAGTTTCCAAATCTCATTATAAACTTCGTATAAAAATCTTTTGTTCCGTGGTACCTTGGGACCTGACAAAAAATCTTGTAAATCAGTATCATAAGACAGTAACGTGAGATGTGACTTAACTGCATCCAGCGTGGATGACTTCAACCATTGCTGACAAAGCTTCCCCACGCTGTATGTAGTTATAATATCAGCATGTTCTGGTGAAATGTAACGAGGGTCTGCCCTACTAGTCCTGAACCCCCCTGAAGAGGTGACAAAACGTTGATGACACTTATTAGTGTCTACAGGCCATAATAACCACCCGCCTGGATGTATCGATGAAGTGTTAAGTGTACCATTCTGGACCCAATGTGTAAATTCACTAAAAGTAGCATTCACATAGTGCTTCCAGTTGTTTAATTTTGAAGGGACAGGTATACTATGCAAATTTAACTCTCTAATTGTTGCCAAGCCCAAACAGCTAGTCTCTTATACTGTCATTGAGGAAAATCATCTGCACAGGGACAATACATGCTCTAAATAATGTGTCCCTGCCTTGCATCTGCCAATTTTTCGTACCCCAAACACCTTTCAAGTCAACAGTCTTAAACCAGTATTCATACCCCTCGACCGAAAGTTTAGATACAAACAAATTTGAATGCAGTAATTTAGTATCGGTCAATAACATTTGCTTATTAGAATATGGAGGAACTTTAAAATAGTAAGACTTAGCATTCCGTTGATTATGCCCAGAAAAATATGCAAATTTATCATAATACGTTTTCAAACTCCCTTGTGGAGGATTCGAGCAATGTTCCCATTGCACATAATTAAATATGGACTTAGGGCTACTAGCTTTATGAATAAAGAGGTGTCCATAATAGTTGTAGCAAAACATGTCACCATGATTATCTCTAAATTGGTAAGCATCTTCATTGTCATAGACAGTGTAATATTGTAAGTCTGTCAGCATAGAATCTACTGTCTTCACATCCCAATCATCAGAAACAATGCCTGGTATAACAATATCATTCATTGATAACTTGAGGACATACGGTATTTGAATCAATTAAGTGGGACCATATATATCAAACATTACTTGAACACACACAATCCCATCCGGAATCGGTATTGCAGAAATGTTTACATTGGACAAGTCTCGTCGAACCATATGAGATGAAAAATTTGGTTTTAACACAGTCTCCACGTGCTCAATGTCAGATCGTTCAGGAAGAAAATGACCATGTATTACTAGAAAAAAAGTAACCACAAATCCCAACCACAAAAAAAGAGTCATCACAGCCATAAAAAGCCACAAATAGTTCCAAGGAAAAACAAAATATGTGCGTTTAAGCCAACACAGCAGCTTACGTGGACCTCGGACTGAAGACATCGAGGACGAGGAGCTGGACACTGCATCATCAGTGTCGTTGAAGCAGCCAGAGGCAGTTCTTGCAAAAGGAGCAACTGTGAACAAAGAAGCAGATGGAGGCTCTCGCCTAGGCACGCTATAAACGCTATAAACCACATGTTCAGAAACATCAGTAGAACGTACAGCAACATGATCAAAAGATTCCAAATTAATCGTCGTCTGTGGAACAATCGCAAGATCAGCTTCCACCCTCCCCAAGCTCGGAGAGGAAACAGCGTCGGTGTAAATCACCTGCAGCGGGACTTCTTCCCCAGTAGTGAGAGGGATTCCGGAACTACTGGGTGTCCCTCTTGGTCTGCTGTGCAGAATTGGCCACATGTTGTAACTTGACATTATCAATGGAAACAAAGCGATTTCCTTTGGCCCCTTGCAGCGGCGGTAAAATCACAGGTGCTCGATAAGAAGGACCAAATTCTTTCTTTACTGCGACCTTTTCACGCACTAGATCCCCAATCCTGGGTATCCAACCAGTAGGTGTTACTGGCTCATCCTTAATTCCTGAGGAGGCAGCACTTGCAGAAGAGTTATCCTCACGGAATTGTTGTAAATCCTGCAAAACAGTGACACGATCATTTATGTCAAAGGGCGTATCTGCCGCCTTCACACGAGGACCATCTAGATCAGGAACATACATTCATGTTCCAAACAGGCACTCATATGAAGTACGACCCCCCAGTGAGCGTCTAGGCAAGTTATTAAGTGCTCTCTGTACTCCATACAGGTGGGCTAGCCAACTACGACCCGTACCTATAACCCTGGCCGTTAAGGATTGCTTTAAATCACGATTTAAACATTCCACGACAGAATTTCCCTCGGGATGAAATGGAGACGAGAATTGGAGTTGGACCCCCAACGAAGCCATGGTGTCCCTGAATGCCTTAGAGGCAAAACCAGGGCCCTGGTCCGAATGAAAAGCCGCAACTGCAAATGTATCGACAAAGATGCGTAAATCTTTAATAACAGTCCGAGCATCAGCCGAGCGTTGTGGCCAGACCCACACAAATCTGGAGCACGAATCTACAGCAACCAAAATATATTTGTATGCATTATCTGGTGTCAGCGGACCACAATGATCCAACTACACACACTGTAAAGGTTTATTTGAAATCAGAAGGGGTCGTCTGCTGCGGGCGTCTAGCCGACGAAGCTTTAATCTGTTGACAAACGTCACAACAAAGGACATATTGCTTTGTCTCTTTATAGAGACCAGGCCACCAGTAACGAGCCTGTAAAAGTGAAATCGTGGCAGCCACACCAGCATGTGCAGATGCCACCCCCTCATGTGCTGCAGAAATTAATCAAGGTCTCTCAATTTTATTGGGTAGTTCACGTACACCAATGCCTGGAATATTAACAACAGCATTTAGCGCACTACTCAAGCAGTAAC
Organism: Pleurodeles waltl; assembly: GCF_031143425.1. Lineage (NCBI taxonomy): Eukaryota > Metazoa > Chordata > Amphibia > Caudata > Salamandridae > Pleurodeles > Pleurodeles waltl. The sequence goes on from NC_090451.1 coordinate 343,544,629, forward strand.
AATATTTAGAAGGAAATCCTTTAGGAAAGGGCGTTCCATCAGCCGTAGCTTTTATGGTAGCCGAAATTTCTGTGTCTGGTTTGGAACTCGAACGAGTCACTGCGGCCACAGTGGCGTCAGCCACTGCCGATTTCGCGGCTTCATCAGCCAAAGTATTCCCAGCAACGTGTATTCCAACGCGCTGGTGTCCAAGTGTATGTACAACATGGACCTTAGGAAGCGTCTCTTTCAGATCCGCAACCTTACCGCACAACAATTTGTGTTTAATGGTGTTGCCTTTAGAATCTCTGAACCCATTCAACTTCCAATAGTGTAGATATTCATTGAAAGACTGTACACAGTAGTAGGAGTCACAGACCAGCAAGGTTAAAATCGCCGGATCCGCGTGCTCCAACGCTAACAATAGAGCTTTGAGCTCAGCCAGCTGTGCTGTGCAATCTCCCAAGGTTTTAGTATAAGTATGTCAGGGGCAGAACACTTCCCCCTCCATCGTGCCGCTCACCACCGCACATGCAGCAGAATACTGTTGTTTAGTCCCAACCGCTGGTTGCGCAGAGCCATCCGTATACATGACCACCTGATATTGGTCAATAGGCAATGTGCCAGCAGGGACTGGGTATTCTTTTTCATATTGAAGAAATTCTTGAGTCTGCAGTTTAGGGTCAAATATGTAATCTACATCAGTGGCTGTCAAAGACGTAGCCCATTGAATCCATCGCGGGTGTAAAGCTTTCGAATTAGGAACACTCGCTTTTGTAACAGCCTCTAAGGCCGGAATCGGGGAAACGACAATGATGCGTTGTCCCTGTGCAAGCGGTCTTTCTTTAATCACAGCCATCTGTACTGCAGTGAGTATTTTCTCAGTCTGTGCAAATCGTTGTTCTGCAGCAGAATACAAGTGGGACTTGTATGCAATCGGGACTGTCTCACCCTCATTAAAGGTGACATACGTAAACCCAACAGCCCCAGGTATCACCCTGATGACTAAATGTGTCTTATTGTCCTGTGTGTGTAAATGTTTAACTGCTAAGAGATCATTCTGTAAATCTCATAGGATATGTGTATTCTCAATCGTCCAAAATCTACTCGAAAAATTCGGATGAATCAACTCGTATAAGGGTTTTATACGCGTAGCATAATCAGGAATGTAAGTTCTGCCAAAATTCAGAAACCCCAACAATGACTGGAGCTTCCGAACCGCATTCGGAGGCTGCAATAAAGCACACTTCTCCAAAAAATGTGGCGTTAAGCTCTTGCCCTCACTCGACAACTCATATCCCAGGAAAATGACGCTGAGGAAGGCGATTTTCAATTTATTAAAATTAAACTTATAGCCAATATCAGCAAACCCCACAACAATGCGCGATACACGCCTTAGATGTTGCAGAATCTCATTGTCTGTCAGATATATGTCACCAACATATGATAACGCTTCAGGGTCCAACTCGTGCAGCATTTCAGTCACACGAGCCGAAAACAGTCCTAGGCTATTCTTATACCCCTGAGGCAAACGACAAAACTTTTCTGAGAGCCAAACGCACTGAAACTAGTATAGTCCCGACTTTCGGGGGCTATATTTTGGCAGAATAATCCATTCAAGATATCTAATGTTTTGTATTTCTTACGCACTATATTATTCATAAGCGCTGCGCTATGTGAATTCTGTATTGCATATGTGCGTGTGTGACCATTTAAATGTCTGTAATCCACCACTATCCTATATGAATGGTCCGGTTTAGCAACTGGAAATAAGGGATTATTCATCGGCGAGACACAGGGCTCAATTACACCCTGGTACTCCAATTGTGTAAGAATTTTCCTAACCGATGCCCTTGCCTCAAATTTGATAGGATACTGCGGCTGCGGCTGAGGTTCACCCTTTATTGGAATTACATGATAAGGTGATTGTCTATCCCACCCCACGTTATTTCTATATAGGGCGGGAGCCTGTGCTAGAGCCCATGTTTTACCGTAGGACTCCGCAAGTTCTCTCGGAACAAGTGGTGAGAAGGAAGGTGTAATAACCTCCTCCCCAACCGGACAGTCGCAAACAAAGTCAGGTGGCCAATCCTGTTCGGCCAGCAGAACATCATCATCAGTTGCTTTCACCTCCAGATGCTCTAGAAGACTCCGGCGAACTATTGTGACCTCTGCCGCGCTTTCTAACAGTGCCAACGCCCATGTCTTGTTTGTCAAGAGAACTCTCTTCTTGAGCGGCATGTCTAACTGAGACTGCTGCCACTTTCTTCTTTTTAAATAGCTGTTTTTGTTGCAGCGGTTTCTCTTCTTGTTTAATAGAAACCTCCGTTGAGCGTTGTGAATCCTGTCTTGGTTTCACGTACTCCGTTCTCCGCTCTGACCGCCCACCTCTCTCACTTCTCTTCTCTGAGGAGTCCTGAAAGGAACGAGATTGGCGTGTATCAGTATTTTGATATCTATCAGGCATCTTCAAATTATCCCTATTCCTGAGATTATACCTATTCTGCGGGGTCTCCGGTTGCGGAGACTGTCCCCCATCTTTCTTAGGTGTTTGCTGTTTCTTTTCCCAGCGCTTTTTAGTACCCTCAGGTTGCTGTTGTTTAGCATTGTCTTTATTATTTTTACCCTGTAATTGGGGTTTTTGCGGTCTAGCCCCTAGGCTATCGCAACCAATACTGGAATATGTCTCTGCTATTATTCTCGGAAGTTCCCGCTCCTGATTAATCTGCGGAACGTCCCGAAGACGCATTCGCACTGCTAGTGCTACTGCCTACCCCTTGAGATTACTCAAAATAATAGAAGAAACTGCGGCAAAATTGCCCATTAACTGTATGCCCAAATCTAATGCAGGGGCAGCCCCATATTCATCTTGAATTTGTTTAAGCACTTCCGGTAAGTTAGCTAATGTCAGTGTACTGTGTGCCGTAGTGTAGAGCGCGGCAAACACCGTGCCCCAAGTATTACAAAGGTCCACCGGAGGAACCATCCCATACGGCAAACACATCGTCAATATTCTATGTTTATCCTGAGGTCCCGTATGGGGAAATACTGCTTCCAGCGTATTAATTTTTTGCGCCAGCCAAAATGGAGTTTCCTCATGTTTAGCCGGTACCTTACCCATAACTGAGTGTACAGTGGCCGGATTGATACCCGGAACCACCGCCTGTGGGTGCGCCGGAGCAGCACGCGCTGCGTTTGTATTTAGTGTCTGCATTACAAACTGAACTAATCGTCTATATGTAGCCGTTAAGTCTGTATATAAACGACGAACTTCAACCACTGTCAATTGAGCAGCCGTAGCATGAGGTGTATATGTAGCCAATAAAGGCCAGGTAGGACCATCATTACTCAGTGGACCTAATCTAACTTGTGCTACTGTGTGTGGGAGGGCGCCATCAAGCCAATTATGGTGTTCTTGATAAGATAAAGGTATCTCTAAGTATGCATAAGCCCTGTATTGTCCAGGGACATTCGCAACAGTGTAATCGTGAAAAGTGTTTGTACCCCCGTCAACTGCTGGAAATACGACCCAAGAATAAAAAAGTTCTGTTCTATAGGCTGCATGGGTGTCCACCACAAAAGTGACCGGACCCCCCTGGACCGTCAGGCCATGTGCTATCAGATGTCCTGTGAGCGGTTGTCGCATATTGATTGCTATATTCACTACATTAGAATTCGCCATTTGTAAAAAATAGCACTAGGTCAGAGAAGGCACACCAATATCGGGGTTTTCCTTTTAAAGTTCAAGCTTGATCAACCAACCACTAAGTAATAGGATTTACCTATCCCGTGGTGGCGGAAACCCTCAGCCCCACAGAAGTCTCCGCTTACGGAACCGAGTAGTCAAAATATATATGAGACCGAGAGAGTCAGTCGGACCTGAATATTAGAGCCAGACCAATCGTTGGCGGCGCCATGTCGCGTGGGCTCTCATTATCCTAAATGAGACTACTGGATTTCTAGGCAGCAGGATCGATCACGGTGTGGGGGACTGAGTCGGACCCACGTGTAATGAACTCTGTCACCCTAAATCCGGTTTTTGCTCCGGCTAACTAGCAGTGCCTCATTTCTCCCACGGGGAAGAGATGATTGGGCAGCCGATCGCATGACATCTTTGGAACTTCTCAGGGAAGTCGTGGTCACTCAGATCCAAACCAACTCTCTCATTTACAGTATGATCTCATATACAAATGACAAAGACAGTATAGGTTTTATATAATGTTTTAATAAAGCAACTGTATTTGAGATAATAAGGCGTGAGCCGCAATAACCAGAACCATACAACACAGTAGGATTGAGATAGTCACCAGGAGAGTAAAACATAAGAACAAAGATATCATCGTGTCTATTCGTTTCTACTCTCCCTCTGCTTGATTTATTTCGAGCACAGCATGTTAAGCTTCTAACTTGCCTTTCTGAATCACCGGGGAGACATCAGCCCTCATACCTGAGCAAAGGCCTGTGATCTTGGTTCAGCATCTGCAACGAGGCAGTCAGCGTCTAGTTGTGGTTCCCTGGTTGGAATCTCCCTCTTTCGTGTATTGGGACAAGGAAGTGATTTTATAACTAACATGTCAGCGTGATCACAAAATGTCCCTACGCAGGAATGCCAAGTCTAAACTCCTACCACGTCTATCGGCAATGTACCAGACTGTATCCTTGACTGAAGCACAGAGTGAATGTGTTATGGAGAACTCCAGTGCTGAAGTAGGCTAAACAGTGTGATATGAATAAAAAACAAAACCGTAGAACTGGCTATTTGAAAAATAACAGTACGAAGCCTAATAAAAAGCATTTAGAGCAAAGTGCACAGAGGCTCTAAGCTGCCAGCAAATGAATAAAATACATCCAGGGCAAAGTGCACAAAGGCCTAAAGCCTGAAGCTAATGCGCAAAGGATACGTAAAACTAACCACACTACAAGGTAAGCCCATGGCTCCCACCCAGAATATGTTGGTGTATGGGTATGGGATTGGCCCTAAGGGTTAGTGTTTGGCTAACAGGTATCCCTCGATATTTTCAGGTGACTCTGGTTACCCCAACCTCCCATGGCTACTGATCCCAGTGAGGAATCCCAGGACAAGGGCAGAGGAATGTTACAATGAGGCACATGGGCGAACAAGAATAATTATAGAGTGAACATTCATTCTCCTGAAGGCCAGGTTTTGGTGCCTCCATCTAACAGGTGGTTCCCTGTGCTACTCACCCAAGTAGGTGTGCCAGATCAACGTGGCATGTTGCACAACCTTGCCTTACGTCACCAGGTGCCTTTTTTGCAGGAGGATGAGGCTGGAGATGGGCGTGTGGCAGCAGTGGAGCCTGTGGACAGTGACTAAGAGAAGGCAGAGGATGTGGACAATAGAACATCAATCATACAACAGTACGTCCAGTGACACACAGGTAAGACACTGTAACTTTACCTTCCATTGACAGTTTTGTATTGGACATTGTCACTGGCAGGCTGATATTCCCACTACTATGGCCACTTACTGTATCCTTTGGCATGTTGACTTACAGATATATGTGCCCCACTCTGGCTCCTGGTGTGTTGCCTGCAGCAAACTACAGGTCATACCTATGCATACATTGCTGTGCAGTTGAATTGCAATGTTTACAGATTGGTAAATGAATACATTGTTCAATAAATTGACAGACTCAATACTCGTATTTTGTACAACGGTGTTTACTTTTGTGCTAATAAGTGGATGGGGTATTGCTGTAGGCTGGGGTGGTGGTGGAGGAGAGTCCAGGGAAAAGTTCCAGTCTATTTGTATCACAGGTGCACTGTCCAAGGGGGCATAGGAAGTGGAGCAATGGCAGTTCATGGTAGACAGGGTGATATGGTGGGACACAAGGGTGACATTCAGGAGAGTCTTATTTCCTGGCGGGGGTCTTGGCAATGTTCTCTGGCTTCTGCCTGGATTGCAGGGACCATTTGTGTGGTGGTCCTACTTCTGCAGGGGGAGGGGTGCTGATGGCCTGTTGTTCCTGTGGCAGGGCCTCCTGTCCACTAGCGTCAGCGATGGTGGAGGACTGTTCATCGGTGTGCCTAGTGTCTGGGGCGCGGTGGTGTGCCACTGCCTCCCGCATGGTGTTGGCCATGTCTTGCAGCACCCCTGCAATGGTGACCAGGGTGGTGTGGATGTCCCTCAGGTCCTCCCTGATCCCCAGGTACTGTCCCTCCTGTAGCCACTGGGTTTCCTGCAACTTGGCCAGTATCTGGCCCATTGTCTCCTGAGAATGGTGGTATGCTCCCAGGATGCTGGTGAGTGCCTCCTGGAGAGTCGGTTCCCTGGGCCTGTCCTCCCCCTGTCACACAGCAGTCCTCCCAGCTTCCCTGTTGTCCTGTGCCTCTGTCCCCTGAACTGTGTGCCCACTGCCACTGATCCCAGGTCCCTGATTGTCCTGTGTTTGTGGGGTTGCCTGGGGTCCCTGTAGTGGTGTACACACTGCTGATTGACGTGTCCAGGGGACAGATGTATGGGCCCGCTGGGTGGGTGCTGTGGTGGTGTTTCCTGAGGGGGGAGGCTCTGTGGTGGTATGGGACTGTGCCTGGGTAAACGACTGTCCAGAGGTCCCTGATGGGCTAGATTGGTCATCCTGATCCAGGCGTACAGAGCTGCTGTCATCACTGTGGGCCTCTTCTGGGGGGGGGGGGGTTGGATGTTGCTGGCACCTCCTCTCAGGTGACATTGTGTGGGGGACCTGTTGGGATGTAAATGCAGTGTTATTGTTTCTACATGTGACATCTTGCATGGGTGTGTTGTCCTGTATGGTTGTGATTGCCCTGGCAGCTTAGGCTTGTGTGAGTGGTGATTTGGTTGGATAGGTGATTGTCTCAAGTGTGCATGCTTTGGTGATGGGTGTCCATGCAGGTCTGTGATGGGTGTCCATGCATCGGTGTTGCATGCAGGGCTTGGTAGTGGGAGGAGTGGGTTGTGATGGTGGGGTGTATGTGAGGTGGTGGAGTGATGGGGGTGAGGGTAGGGGTGGGGGTTTGTGATGGCATGCAGGTGGGGGGCTGATAGTATTAGAGATTTGACATATCAGAGTCCAGTCCTCCTGTTACTCCTGCCAGGCCCTCAGGATGCAGTATTGCCAAGACTTGCTCCTCCCATGTTGTTAGTTGGGGGGGAGGAGGTGGGAGTCCACCGCCAGTCCTCTGTATTGTGAACTGGTGCCTTGCTATCACGGAATGTACCTTCCCCCGTAGGTCATTCCACCTCTTCCTGATGTCATCCCTTGTTCTGAGGTGCTGTCCCACGGCATTGACCCTGTCCACGATCCTCCGCCATAGCTCAATCTTCCCGGCAATGGATGTCTGCTGCACCTGTGATCCAAATAGCTGTGGCTCTACCCGGATGATTTCCTCCACCATGGCCCTTAGCTCCTCCTCTGAGAGCCTGGGGTATCTTTGTGGTGCCATGGGTGTAGTGTGAGTGGTGTGTGTGTGAGGGTGTGTGGGGTGATGTGTTGGGGTGTTTGCTGTGAGGTGCGTGGATGGTGTATGGTTGATGGTGTTCTGTGGCTCTGGTTCTGTGGGTGCTCTTGGTGTGTCTCTCCCTCAGTTATCAATTTTCTTGAGTTGTAAAGGGTTGTGGGTAATGTGTATGTGTGTTTTATAGTGGTGTGGGTGTGTGGGTGTGGTGTATGTATGGGTGTCAGGTGTGTGTTATTCAAAATGTCTAATGTGGTGTTGTTTTGTTAGGTTGTGTGTATTTTGAGCGTGGCAGTATGTACCGCCAATGGTTTAGTGCCATTGGATGTCTACCGCAGTGATTTGTGGGTCATAATGCTGTGTGAGTTTAGCTACCGCCACTTTATCACTGACCTTTGGGCTGGCGGACTTGCATGTGTCTCTATAGTGATGGATTGCTATGTGTGTGTCATGATATGGGTAGCTGTAAACCCCCATGGCAGCGATATGTTGGCGACAGTCGGCATGGCGGTAAGTGGGACTTACCGCCAATGTTATAATGAGGGCCTAAATGATTTGGCCAGAATCCCAGTTTGTGGAGCCAAAGCTGCAACTCAAATCTGGTTCCCCAGTCGGCAGCTCTGACTTTAACGCTACTTGTATGTATCTGGTGCACTAAGCATAATTTTTACAGACCATAATGGGAGTTCCATTGCTTCAGAAAGGTATCATGGAAAATACCAGTGATAGTGACATCAATATATTGATTAGAGTAAAACAGTAGGAAACATGATTGTCGAGCTTTGGGGCAGAAATTAGGGACAACATTCTTCATGTGAGCTGTGGGTGATCTGCCAAAAAAGCCAAACCAATCTTATTCTTATTATGTTACAGAGTTTTTATGATCAATACTCAACTAGCCTTTGACAGAATGATACAAACAGCAAGGTTTTCCTCAGGGAAAAACACATATGCTGAACACACAGCACAATTAAAACAACATTACCATTAAGAAATAAATAATTGACAATTTTCAAACTAATTAAGTTACAAAAAGTAAAGTATAGTGATAAACATTAGAGATAAATAACCATATTCTAAATTAGGTGGAGCCTCAAAGTAGCCTCAAATATTTCATTCAGAGGAACCAAGCAAGACAACTCACCAAAGTATCAGTGTTGTGTTCTTTCATATACATTGGCTTGTGTCTTTATTTAATATATATAGGCTTGTAATTTCTTCACTTTTTTCCAAATGTCTCCATACATTCAAGAAAGTTTTTTGGGCATCATAAGGCACACCTAAGTTCTAGAAGATCGCTCCACTACTCCATTTCAGATCTATTGCAAATGGTCAAGATACATCTTAATCTTGGGGTCCCACTGCTCCATGTTCCTGTGTCAACAGGTTTTTCTCTATTCCTCAGGCACAGAGCAGTTTCACAAGAGCTGGCTGAAGACATATGCAGTTGCCAATGGTGTTTTTTTGGAGGATGCAGATACCCCTGTCTATATGACAATTTGCACTCTCTAGCTGTAGAAGAGAATTTTCACAGGCAAACATGCCCTCACTGACGGTACCTAGACCCACTATGATCCTATGGGTCAACAAAGGAGTATCCACTCTGTTACTTAGACCTTGTACAGTTTTCCAGTTGCAGAGCTTGGATAAAGAGTTGGAGCCAAACACTAGGCATTGTCTATCAACATCAAAAATACATTTGATACCTTGAATTGGGCCTACCAATGATCAGTTTTATGTAGATTTAATTTTGGTCCCGAAATGTTGGCCTGGAACATGTGGCAATAAGCTTCAGCAACATAGCAGTTGAAGAAATGTCAGATAATTTTGACACAATCCCCTGTTCAATGAAGTACGGGATAGGGCTGCCGTTTGGCTCTCCTCTTATTTGTCATGATCTAGTAATCTAGGAATCTTTAGAATGTTGACCTTATAAAGGATAACCCCCAGGGGAATCTTCCTGCATCATACATTGAACCTGATCTCCATATATGCATTTGATGTCCTACTGCATGTTGGCAATCATTAATTAATCATTAATCTGGTTATGGATATCTTAAATAATACAATGCTGTTTCTGGATTGTGCTTCAATTGGTGGTAATCGCCATTTTTCCATTATGGAAAGTTATTGTAGCAGATGTTGTGATAGTCCCCATAGATTGTTTTTATGGGTACCAACTGCATTCAAATACTCATGGGTCTTTGTCTAGCACTTTGATGATGATTAAATCAATGACTATCTCGACATGGCTTTGGGTGCAATAGGTGTGGCTGTAGGTATTTGGCAAAAAAGAGTCTTAAGAGTGATTGGCAGAGTCACCTTAATTAAGATGATAAATGTAGCCAGACTGTTATATTTTTTGTCAACCTCCCTGTGATGTTGCACCCAAATCTACCACTCTCTGGTCAGGGGCGTGATTGGGACAGATGGAGGCAGAAGGGTTATTCTTCACAAGTTGTAGCTGTACCAATGGCAAACAAGGATTTTCAGCAAGCGGGGGGAGACCTTGATATGGAATAGTATTATATTTCAGTGCAACTGTAGTATGTATGGCTTGTGGAAACCTGAACATCACATCAGGAAGGAAACTTAAAAAGAATGCTAACGCTGCAACAATTCTAGAGATACTTCATATTATGAACACTCCAAGTAGTCAGCAGTCTACTCTGTTGGAGAGAATTGCTAGAACTGCTGCTTAAAGAGGACTGGTAATTAGGTACAAAATGATCTAGGAATGCCGCACTATACAGTGGGTGACATTTATGGCAGCAGACTATTGAAAATCGTTAATATTTTCAGGGAGGCCAAAAATGTACCTTTAGGCCTTTTTTGTTACAAGAATAGATGACCAAGGCAGTGAGGATGACCTCAGGTCCGAGTGACAGATAATCAGAGACTCATGTGGCTCACCGGATGCTGATAATGCCTGGACGTGGGAGAGAAGCAATAACTTTTACCTATTGAGAACCATTGATTGGAAGAAGGGCGCACAGGAACGTGTTCAATGATAAGGAATGGGAAGCTATAGACTACACATCTAGATTATCCTAGAATGACCGATTCGAGATGATCCACTTTAACTCTTTTAAAGTACATATATGCCCCCACTCCTCTGAGAAAACTGCGAGGATACAAGGAACGCATCCAAGTCATTGCATCCACTGCAACATTAGTGAAGCTGGATTTAAGCTTGCATGCAGAAAAATTATTAAAGGCGAGGGTATACTATATCTATCTTTCAGATCACAAACAAACTAGCCTTTTCATGTCTAAGTGTTGCCTATTAAGCTACTTCACTGAGTTACTATATTAAACAAGCATTTCCAATGCAATGGGTCTACTGTTTTCTGCAGTTAGAGCTATTTGGACTTTTCTTGCCACATAAACTGAAAAGAAAAACAGTTTCATATAAGCGAGCCTACAGCAACCATGAAGCATGAGGGAGACACATAAAAGAAAACAGAAGTTCACTCATAGTGAAACGTATCGGCAAAAGTGTAATTATCCATGCAACCATCAAAGGTGCAATTAGCCATGTAACAAGGTCGATGTCATGCAAAGTGCTCGACTACTGCCCAGCGAGATCGGGCTGCCTGCGAAATAAAGAGAACAAGTAGTCCAGAAACCATACAGAAAACATGGAGCCTCGTATGTTTTCAGTAGTTGGTCGGTGTGCTCAAGGAGGGCTAAATACCGGAAAAAGCATGACGTTTACTTGCCTTCTACTAATGAAATGAAGCGATTTGTAAAAGGAAAGCCCACGAATCAACCAAACTCATGGGCGTGGTTAAAAACCCATAGAGAGATTATACCAGGGACAGTGTGCTTTGCGTTTGACCCTATTAAGCTGCACAAACCTGGACTTTAATTGACATGATATTACTGCTAATGATGGTTTGAGATTTTAAATATTCTTACTTCCAGCCCATGTTGAATTTAGATTTGGTCAGATGAGTGCACATCATTGAGGAATGTTGTAGATAGTCGGGTGTGGGGTGGGTAGGGTGAGACCGGGCTGAAACCTTTGACAAATTATTAGTGGAGCAGAACAGAAACACTGACATCTACTCTGTGCAGACTCCCTTACTCAGGAGCTGAAAGGTCTGCATAGTGAAACTGAGCAACACCTGTATTCATATGTTTTGCTTGACTGATAATTGCACCTACACTCAGAGTTTTGAAATGTCCTTTGATGAACGTGTTAAAACTGGGAAATGGGCACTGCACCTTGTCCCGAAGAGTCGAGCAGAAAGTAGCTTTAAAACAATGTAAATTAGAGTGTTGCTTTGTGCTACTTAGCAACAAGACTATGCCCCATGGATTCTACGTATTTAATCCTATGCAACCAATGATTTTTGAGGGAAAGCCCAGTATACTACAAAGGTGGAAAGGGCTTTGCACCAAAAATGTATGCCTAATCAGGCAGGTGTAAGTTTGAGAAAGTTTTCTTTTCTTAAAACTTTTCTAACTAAGTACACATACAATGCGACTTTGCCTAAGACTAAGCACAATATTTTGGACTGAAAGAGGACCCTTTTATTATCAAACCCATGGTAGACATAATGTACACACTCTGGCACTATAGGACAAGGGTGTGTGGGTGATGCAAGCAGACTAAAGTGAGCATGTATTAATAGAGATAGCACTGCCCTCCATCTCCCCTACATGCAACGCAGTGCAGAAGCTTTGTGCTGTGTTGCATGAGTCAGTTCTTAGGAAATGTGCACCTGACTGTTTTATAGGTGACAATCAATAGGTGGCAGATTTTTTGAATACAGCAATCTCTTGCAATTATTCAGAGAAGATCGTTTTGGCATCACCAGAAATCGATCTCTGTGTTCCAGACAAGGCTGGCTTTAGGGCAGTGCGAGTGCTGCGGCCGCATTGGGTGCTGACCTGGATTGGGGGGCACTAGCCTCGGGGGGGTGCTGTGTTTTGCAATAACTTTTGAATGTGGATTCAAAAGCACCTGCTGAAAAGTTCCTTGTGCGTCCAGCTTTCAGGAAACAATTACAATTTCAACATACCTCTTGTGAGTAATGTCCCTGCTAGGGAGAACGAGATGGGAGTTTTGTCTAGTGGCAGTTTTGACTCACCATAAAGTAGCATAGAGGGTTAATATGCCTGTTGCAAAAAACGGAACTATATTTTATGTGGATAGCTGACTGGATTGGTAAACTCAGCCTTTACAAGCACTTTAAAACAAATGAATGTATGTGAAAGGGGGGCTATTGAGAGATGAGGGGCACATTTGCAGGGTGTTAGTGAGTGAATCCAAGTAGGTGGTCATAGGGTGGGGTGGCGTAAAAAAAACAAAAAACTGTTGCACAGGGCGCCACCAGCGCTAAAGCCGGCCCTGGTTTCAGAATATATGCTCCTAGCAGACACAGTCAGAGCCAGAAGCAAAACCAGCCCTGAAAAAAAAATATTCAGCTCAGCGTTGAATTGTGCGAAGAAAAGCATTGAAAGTGTGTCTTCACATGTATAAGCTGAGCACTTTCAAAGCTGAGCCATAGCATCATATTCTGGCACAATGGCACCCCACTGCATTGTAATCTACCAGGGACCAGAATAAATGCCAAATGGTCAGTTGTCCCCAGAGGACATAGCATAGGACCTGCATTCTCTAGCATCATTGCCTTCACTTACACTTTTTGAGGGAAGGTAGCTTGGAACTCTGTGCATTCATCCTAAACGAGGTTGAATATTCTGTAGTGAATGATTACACATCAGAAAATATGTGATGTTCTTATTAAGGTGCACTCTTGCATCAGAATGTTTCTATCTTAAGAAAAACGGATAAGGAGTTTACATGGAAATGTTATTTTCATATAATACAGTCAATAGAGTTTCAGGAAAACATTTGCATCTCTAGAAAATACATAATAAAATCATCACAACTGACATCACAAACGGGGCATATTCCAATGGCATTCTCCTCTTTTCAAAGGAGGTGGTAATACATTGTCACTATTGTACATTTTGTTTTAACTGTTATATTAATATACATTATACACTTATGTCTAATGACTTCCATAATACTTTTGGACATAGTGATTCTCACAGCATAGTTGACCATAATTGAAATGTGTTCATGCTAATTTAGCCATAGTTGATGCAGGCCTCAGTTAACTAGTTCCTACTAAAAATGACATTGTGGATTTGGCTGATGTGTGTTATCTCACTCTTTCCTTTCCGGAGCCACACTAAACTGCAGTAGATTGAGTAATGAATTGTCTAATTTGTTTAGTGTAGAAATGTTGTTATTAGTTTTACTGTAACCAAATAATTGGTTTCTTGCACTTGAACCTGGGATGGACTGACTGTGAAGTACCGTCCTGTCTCCTGAAGGCCATACAGTAAGGCCCGGGAAGACTGTGAAAGCATGTTATCAAGCAATGGTGGATTTTGACTGGACCCCACCTCTCGAGAACCATATTGTGTTGTTCTTCATTTTAAAATTGTATGTTAGAGTCAGTGCAGTCTATTATTTAGTATTTGTTATTGGACTATTCACAAAATCTGAGTGTTAAAACACTCAAAAATGTAGGCTTACAAGTCTCCACACCTTGAAACAGGATATGGAGCTAGTTTAAAAGTGAAATGTTACTTCTTCCAAAAAGGAGTAGTAGTATGTCCAAGAAATCAAAGAAGAGGGACCGGGAGGTTACTGGTCCAGTGTACGGTCTCCCAAATGAAGTACTAGAACAAAAAGAAGTACACTGTTCCAAACCAAGAAAAAATATAGGGAACCTATTACTACAGGAGCGAGAACCCTCAAGCATCACATTGGATGTCCAGTCTCATCATCGGGAAAGCTCCTCGTTAGGCCGGTGATGCAATGCCTAACGGGCTCCCCAGAGGGAGCTCTTAACCGTGTTACAGATGGAATGAGTAATAGAATTCAATACTCAAGTAGTGATGGAGAGAAGATAATAACATTGGTTATCCATCTGAAAATAATCATCATGAGTTTAATCGGTATTGGGAAGATGGAGACCAAGGTTAAAAACAAAGCGAGAGCCAAAGGGTGAGTGATAATGCTCACAAGCTCTCAGCGTATTTAGCAATAGGATTAGACCAATTGTGGTTCCACTTGACAATGGGTCTACATGTTTCGCGTCTATTGGCCCAATAGGGTCCACTGACGGTTCATCAGGACCAAAAAGTATGAAAAAGACTTCTCCAATATAAGGGTTATTCCACCCAACTCGGGACAGACAAAGGAAGACAGTCACTTACTTTAGTGTGTCTGCTACCTCAAAAAGGTCGCCCTATAAAATAGTAGTGAGAAATTCAAAATTAAATAATACATGATTTTTATATGATACATTCTACAATGTGAATAGAGTGCAATCGTGCTTCATGCGTGTTCAAAATGTGGGGTAATCAGGCATACCATCCCCGGTCTAAGGATAAAGCTCCTTGGGATCGCTAGTCAGAGGCTGGAACTGACATTCTAGGTAGTAGTAGTCATAGAATAACAAATCATTATGACAGTCCGATATACATCTCAGTAACAGACTGGACAACTAATAAATCCATCATAAATCAAACATTGTCTATTAGGTAAATTAGCATAGACATCACAGACTGTTATAACATTCAATTTCTCCTGTATTTTGCAAAACTTAAGTACATAGAAAAATTATTTACACCATAGAAGGTAATTGTTCATGTAACCCTAACTTAAAAGTCAAAGGGTGATTGATTAGTTAGTAATACACAAAAATCGAAATTGTTAGCGTTCGATTTTATGAAGGTATGGAAGTTCAAGAAGACATATTCTTTGTGTCAGAGAACCTTCAATGTGTATTACTAACTAATCAATCACCCTTTGACTTTTAAGTTAGGGTTACATGAACAATTACCTTCTATGGTGTAAATAATTTTTCTATGTATTTAAGTTTTGCAAAATACAGGAGAAATTAAATGTTATAACAGTCTGTGATGTCTATGCTAATTTACCTAATAGACAATGTTTGATTTATGATGGATTTATTAGTTGTCCAGTCTGTTACTGAGATGTATATCGGACTGTCATAATGATTTGTTATTCTATGACTACTACTACCTAGAATGTCAGTTCCAGCCTCTGACTAGCGATCCCAAGGAGCTTTATCCTTAGACCGGGGATGGTAAGCCTGATTACCCCACATTTTGAACACGCATGAAGCACGATTGTACTCTATTCACATTGTAGAATGTATCATATAAAAATTATGTATTATTTAATTTTGAATTTCTCACTACTATTTTATAGGGTGACCTTTTTGACGTAGCAGACAAACTAAAGTAAGTGACTGTCTTCCTTTTTCTGTCCCGAGTTGGGTGGGATAACACTTATATTGGAGGAGTCTTTTTCATAATTTTTGGTCCTGATGAAGCGTCAGTGGACCCTATTGGGCCAATAGATGCGAAACATGTAGACCCATTGTCAAGTGGAACCACAATTGGTCTAATCCTCTTGCTAAATACGCTGAGAGCTTGTGAGCATTATCACTCACCCTTTGGCTCTCGCTTTGTTTTTAACCTTGGTCTCCATCTTCCCAATACCGATTAAACTCATGATGATTATTTTCAGATGGATAACCAATTTTATTATCTTCTCTCCATCACTACTTGAGTATTGAATTCTATTACTCATTCCATCTGTAACACGATTAAGAGCTCCCTCTGGGGAGCCTGTTAGGCATTGCATCACCGGCCTAACGAGGAGCTTTCCCGATGATGAAACTGGACATCCAATGTGATGCTTGAGGGTTCTCGCTCCTGTAGTAATAAGTTCCCTATATTTTTTCTTAGTTTGGAACAGTGTACTTCTTTTTGTTCTAGTACTTCATTTGGGAGACCGTACACTGGACCAGTAACCTCCCAGTCCCTCTTCTTTGATTTCTTGTTCACAGTACAGCAGGTTTGCTGTGGGACCTAATAGAAGTTTTGAATTAGAAATCTTCTGACTTGTTGATTCTTCACCCTGTAGAGATCCCTATTATGGCGGACTTCCAGGGTCTAAGCTACGATGATGAGATGGTATCAGCCATCTTACAGGCACCTTCTATCCTCGACAACGACGGATCTGCTCCTTCTGGTAGTCTAAAAGAGGATTGGAACAAACTTTCCTCCTTGAAACGAGAACTAATCAAAACAGTCATGCATGGTACCATCATGACTGAATACTTACGCGCCAACATAACACCAAATGGCTTACTGGTCTCCAACATACCTAGAATTTTCTTGCAAGATCCGGCCTTTAGAAAAGACTGGGCTCAGATCACATGGAAATGCACTAGAGACTGGCTGGTACTTATCATCAACACCTCCAAACGTATTGCCGATTCAATAATAGTACAAATCAGTGCAATTGAAAGTACACTGAAGACCACGATCACGCTGACATCATTCAAAAGCTGTCTCGCTGAAATCAATGCTGAGCTAAATACGACTAAAGAATTTCTAACTCAGCAAAAGATTACTAAACTTCAAAAGGACATAACAAGATTCAGCAGGGAAAAGGTGTATCCTTACATCAAGGATGATTATGAAATTGATAATCAGTCCCGATCTTCCGATGACTCAACCTCCTCCTATAAGAAACCACGAAGATTCAGCAGTGGCTCATCATCAGAGGGTTGGAGCACCGATGAGAATACACCACAACCCTTTTACAACTACCATACTTATCCTGGCAATCATCCCATGCAATGGCAACCCCCTTATCCCTTCTTCCAGCCTCGCCCTCTGATGCCGTTTGTACCTTTTTTAGGCCGCGGCCGGGGCAGAGGAAGAGGCAGAAGAAGAGGGAGAGGCAGACGGGTCCAGTGGTCCACAGAAGAACCACAGATAGTGACCAGAAGCCAATCAAAGAACCCGGTACAGAGAACCTAGTTGTCAATTTGTCAACAAGACAACTCTCAGTGGATGAATCCAATGTCCTGAATAGAGGCTTAGGTTTCGTACCAACTCCCAACGAAGATTTTTTTCGCTTAAACACTGAACTAGCACAGTTCTTTCGAAAAATTTGTCTCCATGTATTTTTTAAAGATAAACAAGCTGAAACATCCACATCCGACTCGGGCCTTAAAAGACCTTCTACCTTTGTACCACCACCAGCAATGATGCCGAGCGAAGTGCTGACTTTTGAAAAAGCAGTCCTAGCCGATATTTCCCATCTACATCCGAAACAACCATTCGTCAACATTCCCAAAAGAGAGAAACAAGCTTTACTACATCTTGCATCCGATCCAGACATCGTAATAAAACAAGCTGACAAAGGGGGAGCAATCGTGATCATGGATACAACCGATTACAGACTTGAATGTTGTCGTCTTCTTAGTAATACCACTTATTACACTAAGATTACTAGTGATCCAACCAGATGACTACAAACTCAGATTGGATGTCTTCTGGAAGAAGCTAAAAATAATTTATGGATTTCCTCCAAGGAAGCAGAATTCCTAGACACGTCTAATCCAAGAACCCCATACTTCTATTGCCTACCTAAAATTCATAAGGGCATTTGTCCCCCCCCCGGGACGACCAATAGTGTCAGGCATAGGCTCGGTTCTTGAACCCTTATCAGTTTTTTGTGACCATTTTCTACAGCCTCTGGTCAAAAATTCTTCTACGAATCTACAGGACACCAAGGATGTCCTCAATTTAATTGACTCCATAAATCAGTCCGGCAATATACACGGTATCATTACCTTGGATGTAGAAGCTCTATACACAAACATTCCGCAAGAGGCTACTTTACAGGTGGTGGAATCGGCTCTTTTGAACGATTCCACACCCATATCTACACCCATACCTTTTATTATGCAATGCGCCTCAATGGCCCTGACGGAAAATAAAATTGAATTTGAAAAACAATTTTACCATCAGATACGAGGTACATCGATGGGCAGCACTTTTGCGCCTAGTCTAGTGTGCCTCTATATGTTTGATTTTGAGAAAAAATATATTTTACCTCCATCCAACCCCTTTCACATCAATATAAAATTATGGAGACTTTATATAGACGATGTCCTGGTCATATGGCAGGGTCCACTGTCTACAGCAGACCAATTAATTACCTGGGTTAACTCCCTTGATCCCTTCCTGAAATTTACAGCATCAGTATCATCAACCCACCTACCTTTCTTGGATTTAATAATATCAATTGATGATGACGGCTTATTAAGGACCAGCACATATCATAAACCGACAGATCGGAACAGCTTGCTGCTTTATGACAGCTATCATCCGAAGGCTCTCAGGGATAACTTACCTGTGGGTCAGTTTCTTCACTTAAGAAGAAACTGTAGTTCCCCATTAGACTACGACCTACAAGCTTGTACTCTACAAGAAAAACTTTGTGAACGCCATTATCCACCAAAGATTGTGAATCAGGCATGTAAACGAGCCAGAAACAATCAGAGGGAATGGCTTCTAGCAACGAAAGAAAAGACTCCTCAAACTCGGATCACGTGTGTTTCCACGTATACTCCATTATCGAATGATATCAAGAAGCTAATCAACAAGCGATGGCCGATATTGGAGAGTGGAGGTATCAGGATACAAAAGCCACTTTTCGCTTTTAGACGCACCTCTAATATTAAAGATATAGTTGTACACACACGTCCACGTGACTCACATGATCATTCCACACAAAGGACTCTGTGGGACCTTCCCCCAATCGAAGGACACTATCCTTGCGGTAATTGCAATGTGTGTTCATTAACTAGACAAGTCAAGCCATTACACCTTGACCCCATAGGGAAATGGTACCTTAAGAAACATACAAATTGTAATTCCAAGAACTGCATATACATGATCACATCTCCCTGCAAACTACGCTACAGCGGGATGACAACACGCCCTGTAAAAATACGAATAAATGAACACAGGAGTAATATCAGATGCCATAGATTGACTACAAAACTTTCCACGCATTTTATCGAGGCTCCTCATACGGCGGACGAACTATGGTGGGTGATACTGGAAGCACCCATAATTAGATCTCAGGATGCCAAATTTCTCTTCAGACTGGAACAACGTTGGATTTTCAGATTGGGGACGTCAGTCCTGGGACTGAATGATGAGATACCATGGACTTCACTCTCATAAGAATAAATTGAGTGACTGATCTTTGCAACATCTTTGCAGATACCTCTTCCAATTCTTTTCAATAACAACAGCTGAGTTAGCTCTAGCTTGTGTGGCCTGTCACAATTCTGATTGTAGCCACTGAATCCTTGATTTTTAAGATCATTGAGATCCTTTGAATTCTTCTTGGGTGCAACAATTTTTACTTGACAATGACAGTGTGAAAACGCTTACCCACGATAATAAAAATGTCAACACTATTATCGTGTATATGTCGACTTACACACTTTTTTGTTTTTTGTTTCTTAAGGTTGATGATTATTAGCAGCAACGTTGTGATTTATTATGATCAATATCAGATATGCGCAGTCGCTTGTCTCGAGCGTAATCGATTCCGCTCCCGAGACCTATGCGATATACACAGATTAGTCTCTTTTCCCTTTTCCTCACCACCACCCAGTGCACACGCCCACTATGACGTATAAAATACGTCACACAGCGCGTACCCGCCGTCATTCGGGACGCGGCCAGCTGGGTAGGTGCAAGGACCATCGGACTACTTTGCATAGTAAGTGCTTTCCGCTCCACCTTTTTACCATAGTCATAATGTAAGAATTCCCCCCTTTTTTTGCTTCCACCGCCATTAAGAGGGTGTTACCTTCAATTCCCTGATGTTTATGTTATCGGCAAATAATTAACTTTACTACAAGCGCGCTTCGAGCCCCTGTCTCATTGTAACATGAATGGGAGATTTTGTTTACCTTGATTGAGTTTTATCGATAATAAAAGCGCGGCACCAATAATCTTTTTCATCTTTACATAGTCGAACGGCATTGATTTGCTCGGTAAATGTTTCCTGAGCCCGTTTTTTATCACAGTAATAACGGAAGACCCCTACGGCATTGAAGGTTCTCTGACAGAAAGAATATGTCTTCTTGAACTTCCATACCTTCATAAAATCGAACGCTAACAATTTCGATTTTTGTGTATTACTAACTAATCAATCACCCTTTGACTTTTAAGTTAGGGTTACATGAACAATTACCTTCTATGGTGTAAAAAAAAATTCTATGTGTTTAAGTTTTGCAAAATACAGGAGAAATTGAATGTTATAACAGTCTGTGATGTCTATGCTAATTTACCTAATAGACAATGTTTGATTTATGATGAATTTATTAGTTGTCCAGTCTGTTACTGAGATGTATATCGGACTGTCATAACGATTTGTTATTCTATGACTACTACTACCTAGGATGTCAGTTCCAGCCTCTGACTAGCGATCCCAAGGAGCTTCATCCTTAGACCGGGGATGGTAAGCCTGATTATCCCACATTTTGAACACGCATGAAGCACGATTGCACTCTATTCACATTGTAGAATGTATCATATAAAAATTATGTATCATTTTATTTTGAATTTCTCACTACTATTTTATAGGGCGACCTTTTTGACGTAGCAGACACACTAAAGTAAGTGACTGTCTTCCTTTTTCTGTCCCGAGTTGGGTGGAATAACCCTTATATTGGAGAAGTCTTTTTCATAATTTTTGGTCCTGATGAAGCGTCAGTGGACCCTATTGGGCCAATAGACGCGAAACATGTAGACCCATTGTCAAGTGGAACCACAATTGTCTAATCCTCTTGCTAAATACGCTGAGAGCTTGTGAGCATTATCACTCACCCTTTGGCTCTCGCTTTATTTTTAACCTTGGTCTCCATCTTCCCAATACCGATTAAACTCATGATGATTATTTTCAGATGGATAACCAATTTTATTATCTTCTCTCCATCACTACTTGAGTATTGAATTCTATTACTCATTCCATCTGTAACACGGTTAAGAGCTCCCTCTGGGGAGCCCGTTAGGCATTGCATCACCGGCCTAACAAGGAGCTTTCCCGATGAGGAAACTGGACATCCAATGTGATGCTTGAGGGTTCTCGCTCCTGTAGTAATAGGTTCCCTATATTTTTTCTTAGTTTGGAACAGTGTACTTCTTTTTCTTTTTGTTCTAGTAGTAGTATGTCCACCACACATGGTCAACCACTAATACTGTGACATTCTACTATAGAAAACAATGGAGTTAGGGTCTTGCAAAAACCCATAGAAAATGTGTTAAATGAAATAAACTATTTAAACTAGTTCAACATATAACATATGTTCTATTTTATTTGACATTTTTGAATAATCTTTGTGAATGTGATCTTTCATATTTTGTGACCTTGTCCTGTGTTGTATCGGTTGTATTGGTTTGGTATATTGAATTGGCCTGACAGGTTCATTTACGGACAGCACAATCCAGTAAAGTTCTGATGCACAATAATTACGACTGTCGCAGATACTAAAATACCTCTGGAGCAGCACAGCATCTTTATATGATATCAATTTGTATAAAAATTATATAATGGAATCATATATCACTTCCAAGGTTTCTTTATCTGATGCGACTCTGTATATTGGGGCTTAGAGGAAGTTTGATGTAAAGCACCTCTGCCACCTTTCTATTATACTGCATTGTATTCTTGACAGAAAGAGAAGCGTAGGCAGTGAGCACTCCCCCAGTGCCAAGCAGGAACATTATGTATTTACTCTAACGTCTGCTGATTCTAAATGTACTAATTACAGTGAATTAAGTCAACTGAGTTTATGATGGTGTTTTGAGGCGTGAGTACATGCCAGCTTTTCAGATTTGCAAAGGCGCCACCCATCTTTTTGAAAACATGCTTCTTGATGACTTTTTTCAATATTCACATCTCACAGGGAATGAATTCATTACATTATGCTAAAGACTATTTCACATTGCCAATTCTGAAGTCTACACATTCATTTATATCCATAGTTCTGCCATTTATAGAAAACTAAAACTCCCACTGGGACTTAGAGTTGGATTTCTGAGAATTGGACCTTTTTAGTTATTGCTTATTATAAATTTAATAAACCAATAAATTAAATTAAAAAATATAGTCATACATCTGTGATTTTTAATGACTTTGATTTCTATGCTCTCAAAATGAGCAGAGACAGCAGACTATTGAGAGCCCTTCTGTTTTGAGGACTGTGTATGAATAGTGAAAACAACATATCATATCTATATTAATTGAAAAAAACACAAAGATTAAAGTAGTGATATACTTAGGTGCATTTGGAAGTGACAACATTAATGATTGAACTAAAAGAAAAACACATACATTCACCAATTATAGTTAGCAGAGCTAACTCTAATTTGCGCCCCATCAAGAACTGCTTATGACCTCACATATTACATCACTCATGACATGTTTTATGACATCATTTATAACATCGCTGATGACATGTAAAATGACATCATCCAATGAGTGCCTTAGTTTGTTTTAAAGTTTACACAGTGGCGGGTAACTGCCATATTACTTCTCTACCTAATTTTGTTCAGCCTGTGTCCACCTAATGGGTGTAAGTGTTTACAAAACACAGGTGCATCTAATGCATCATAGGTGTGTAGAGGTATTGAATACATCATAAATATCTGTATTGAAGAGTAATTCTGTATGCAGATGGCATTTGACAATTTGTGTTTATTATGTTCTGCACATGTCTTTTGGTACTGCAGATAATGTTTCCAGCAGAGCAAATATTCGATGTACTACATCCTAAGTATTGTAAGCAACCTTGAGTTATTAGAAAAAATCAACTTAGTGTGACAATTTCTACTTAATATAGAAAACTATATCTTCCGTGTATTAAGCTATGCACATCTGTATGTTTTGCTTCAGAAATGGGCTAGCTGTAAAGTTTTCACCACAGTATGAAGGCTACAGGTAGTATAATCTTTAGCAGCTTCTGGTATTCCTTATTTTTAAGCAAATAGTGTCCTTTTTGCCAAATGTTATGGAGACTGTACACTGTTCCTAGGAGATACTTTTTAATACTCTGTAGTATATTTCTCATGTCTCATGAGAGTTTCTTTGTCTGTAAACAGTATGGTACTGGGAAAACTCTTTCCATACAGTGAATACTTGTTACAGTACTAATTTCTCTACTCATATCAACTTTATTTCTAGATGTAGGTTCAGTGACAGTCAGGGATTTAATCCAGATAAAAGATGCCCGTAGTATGGCATTTGGAACATACATTCAGTATTCTTAGAGTTAGAAAAGGGGTCTTTGGTTGGCAGTCACGTTAGCCCCTGTCCAAGCAAGGAACCTCACTCTTGTCCAGGTAAAGTAGAATCACCTTCAGCTAACCCCTGCTCACCCCCTTGGCAACTTGGCACGAACAGGCAGGCTTAACTTCAGAAGCAAGGTGCAAAGTATTTGTACCAACACACAGAGAAACTCAGTGAAAACGCTGCAAAATGACACAACACAGGTTTAGAAAATAGGTAATATTTATCTAAATAAAACAAGATCAAAACAACAAAAATCCAACATACACAAGTCAAGTTATGAATTAAAAAGCAAAAGAGTCTTACATCCTTGAGAAAACAGTGAGAACGCTCTTAGCGTGCAAAATACCTGGGTACCATTAAAAAAAAAAAGCCGCACGGGCAAGTGTGCGTCGAAAAAGGCCAGCGATGCTTCGATTTCTCACCCACAAGCGAGAACGTGCGTTGTTCCTCTCCGGCCGGGTCAGTGTGCATCATTTCTTCTCTCCCGCAAGAGAGCAATGTGTCGATCCAGACAGGCACCTCGGGTCCGGGCAGGCTTTTGGGTTGATTTTCCATGCCCATCGATGTTGCTTTGAAGTCTGGTCGCACGGTGTCAAGAAACCACGCTCCGTGGGGGCTTGCGTCGTTAACAGCAGCCGCTGTGGGTGTTACGTGTCGTTTCTCCAGCCAGGTTCCATCAATTTCACAGCCACAATGCAGGTGGACCATCAATTTTAGCCACAAGGCAGGTGGCGCGTCATTTCTCAGCTGCGAGACGGGTGGTGTGTCGAAAGTTTCCCCGCGCATTGGTCTTTGCGTTGATTTACGTCTCTTTCCACTAGCTTCACCTTTCAGGGGTCCAGAGACAGGTTAGGGCACCACTTGGCAGGCAGGACTCTCAGCAGAAAGCCCAGGTGTTGGGCGAGAAAAGTCTTTGATGTCCATGAGACTTCAACAACAAGAGTCAAGCTCAGTTTAAGCCATTGGATTCTTCTCCAGAAGTCACACAAAGGTCAGTCTTTGTCCTCACTCAGGCAGAAGCAGCTACTGCAGGCCAACCAAGCAAAGCACAGTCTCAGGCAAAGGGGCAGTACCCCTCCTCCAGATTCTCCAGCTCTTCTCCCTGGCGGAGGTTCCTCTTGGTTCCAAAAGTAATCTGATTTTCAGGGGTTTTGGGTACTCTTCTTATACCCCTTTCTGCATTTGAAGTAGGTCTACTTCACAGAGAAGTCTCTGTTGTTTTCATCCTGCCTTGCCCACGCCAGCCCCAGACACACACCAGGGGGTTGAAGAGTGCATTGTGTGAGGGCAGGCACAGCCCATTCAGGTGTAAGTGACTACTCCTCCCCTCCCCTCAGCCTAGATGGCCCATCAGGATATGCAGGCTACACCCCAGCTCCGTTTGTGTCACTGTCTAGAAGAGAGGTGCAAACATCCCAACTGTCAAACTGACCCAGACAGGGAATCCACAAACTAGCAGAGTCACGGAATGGTTTAAGCATGAAAATGCCTACTTTCTAAAAGTGGCATTTTCAAACACACATTCTAAAAACCAACGTCACTAAAAGATTTATTTTTAAATTGTGAGTTTAGAGACCTCAAACTCCACAGGTCTATCTGCTCCCAAAGGGAATCTTTGCTTTTCTATTAGTTAAAGGCAGCCCCCATGTTAACCTATAAGAGTTACATTGCAACAGTGAAAAACGAATGTGGCAGTATTTCACTGTCAGGACATGTAAAACACATAAGTACATGTCCCACCTTTAACATACACTGCACCCTGCCCGGGAGGCTACCTAGGGCCTACCTTAGGGGTGCCTCACATGTATACAAAGAGACGGTTTATGCCTGGCAAGTGGGTACACTTGCCAAGTCGAATTGGCAGTTTAAAACTGCACACACAGACACTGCACTGGCAGATCTGAGCTATGTTTACAGGGCTACTAATGTGAGTGGCACAGCCAGTGCTGCAGGCCCACTAGTAGCATTTGATTTGCAGGCCCTAGGCACCTCTAGTGCACTTTACTAGGGACTTACTAGTAAATCAAATATGCCAATCATTGATAAACATATGAACATATGCAATTCATACAGGGAACACTTACACTTTAGCACTAACACTTAGGAACTTGACTACCTCTGAAAATTGTATACAGATTGAACATCGTATGTAATGAGGGCTTCCCACTTATCTGTGGTTGATTGTTAATGTGAACCAAGCTACTTGTGAAGTTTATAGTATAGGGTCGATGTGGCACGTAACCCACCCTTTCTACACCTATGAGAGATGTTTCTGCAATGGCATTAATGATGCCTCATATTTTTCTGATCTATTTTGTACTTGCCAATTTTTATAGCAATGTGTGCAAAAGAAGCTTGGATGATGTAATCAGTGATGTCATTAATTATGTCATTTGAGACATCATCAGTGATGTCATAAATAATGTCACGGGTGATTTAATGTGTGAGGTCATAGGCCGTGCATGGGGGTATAAGCTATAGTTAGCTCTGCTAAATAACTGGTGAATTTATGTGTTCTTTTTAATTCAACACGTTAATTTTGTCACTTCCAAATTCTCTAAACTGTAACGTTAGTTTAACCTTTGTTTTTTTTCAGTGAATTTCTAAGGTTTTTTAATCCAACAAAAACAGATCCTTTTACTTCAGTTAACTTCAACATTACTTTAACCTTTGTTTTTTAATGCATTTCTAGGTTTTTTTAAATGCAAAGTAGTATTTAATTACCATACTTAAATCCAACCCATGCCACGTATGGCCTCTGGCTGTAAGAGGTGGGAAGTAGGCTGCAGATACAGGCCTGTGGCCAGGCCCTGCAGCCAACCTCTTGCAGAAAGCCAAACCAATGCTGTGCACAGCTTTTGGACATGCACAGGGGAGAGTTGGCCACAATGCCTGGCTTGTGGCCAGGCCCTGTGTTCAAAACCCATAAAGTCAGCCAACCCCACACTGTGCAGGGCCTCTGACTGAGCATGGTGGGCTTTTGGCCACAGGGTATGGATCTTAGGACCTCGTACACCGTGGCCCTTTTCTGTGAAGGGGAAGGGGACCATGTGGCTCTGCTTTCTAAGCCTCATTAGGCTCTAGGGACCTCATCCCCCAGGGCCTTAATTATTTTAAAGGGAAGAAGGGCCATGTGCCCCCCTTCCTGAGCCTTATTAGGCCTTGGGGACCCAGCCCCCAGGGCCTTTTTTTAAGGGGGACGAGGAGTCATGTGCCCCCCTCACTGAGCCTTATAAGGCCCTGGTGACCCTATCCCCCATGGCCACTTATTTTGATTAAACTGCGGAGGGCCACGTGGCCCCACTCCACGAGTATTGTTAAGCCTTTGGGACCGCATTGCCCAGGGCCATTTCTCAAGATTAAAGGGGGGGGCGTGGCCTTCCTCTCCCCGAGCCTTCTTAGGCCCTGTGACCCAATTTCCCAGACCTACCTGCCCCCCTCACCTAGCCACTTTAGGCCCTTGGGACCCCATCCCCCTGGGATGTACATATAAATGAAGCATACCAGGGGGTACTATCTAAAAACAAAGATAAATTGCTGTTCAGTAATGGATGGAACAGAGTCCATGAGTCCGCAACAACAGGAGACACTGATCCTGATCAATCCCAGATTTGTTTTTTGCTGGAATACACTAATGAGAACCACCTTATAAGAGCTATAATTACACACACCTGGCATGTTCTTCAGCATGAAGAGCATAGAAGAGGCTAAAATAGGTGAACATCCCCAGATCACCCACCGGAAGGCCAAATCATTGGGTGATATACAGTACTAACTAGAAGCATGTTCATGAATGATAAGCGAACTGGCTTATCAAGACAAATTTGGGCTTCTGGAAATGTGAACGCTGTAAGGCATGCGCACATGGCATTATTAAGAAGACATTTGAC
Source organism: Pleurodeles waltl (assembly GCF_031143425.1). Lineage (NCBI taxonomy): Eukaryota > Metazoa > Chordata > Amphibia > Caudata > Salamandridae > Pleurodeles > Pleurodeles waltl. The sequence goes on from NC_090451.1 coordinate 343,572,169, forward strand.
GCACTTGAGGCAAATCTCTACAAATACCTGAGAGAGTCACGCGTAATACTGACTTAATGGCCTACATTCTCAAATGTGATTGTCGTGTGAGATTTGTTGGGAGCACCAGCAGCAAAGTGAAAATCTGCACCCTACAGCACCTTAGAGCCGTAAAGAATCAAGATAGAAACTATCCAATGGCCAAACATTTTAAGGGGGCTGCATCAAGGGAACTCCATTAGCTTTAGATATTATGGAATCAAACACATTAAAGCTCATCCTCACATGGGGGATTGGGATCTTGGAATACGCAGATGTGAATCCAAGATGATTATCTGTTGGGGACTGAGAAACCCTTTTAATGGCGTTGCAATCCAAAGACAAATTGAGATGTCCAATAGCTGTTCCACTTGTTGCCCTTCTGTGTATACTTTATTGATTTCAATGCATTTTGATCCCATTGATGGGTCACGTTGCACTTTATTTGACTACTTTGCACCTTCATATGACCAACATATGTTGATTCAGACTAACTACAGGTCCTTTTAGTCTATCATTTGAGCACATATCTGTGAGAGTCATTGATCATTTAAGGGGAGATACGGAAGGTTCCCTTATGGGTATGGAAAGACAAATTGAGTATGAGTAAGGTATCACTGTTATGTGCGTGCAGTTTGAGTGTCCTGTAACACTATGTGATGTAGTGTCAGTGCTGCATTAGTACTTTTGCACTATGACACTTTGCAGTCACTGTAGAGGAATTTTCCCCTGTAATAATGGCACTTAAATTGACATTATTGTGTGATAAAAAATGACTATAGAGTATGGTTTTGAAAATACATTCACAAGTATTTATGGAATTTGTAGATAAACGATTCAGCACAGCACTATTTTAGATATGGTGCCATTACTGTTGAGACACATGTTACAATGGAACCAGGGTCTGGAATAATGACCCTCAATTTAAACTTGGGATATGTCTGAATGGCGCTGGGTCTTATAAACGGATAATTTTGTAGTTCACTGTAATGTGACTATATCAGGAACTGACACGTAGACATTTTATATACCTTACAGTTGCCGCTATAATATTTTTGGAATAGAACACACTACTTTCCAGTTATACATACCTCATAGCCCTCTGCTGCATATGAATTGTTGTTGTTGGTGGTGAAACATTGCATGATATTTGCATTTAATGATTTTGCACGACACATGACATAATTTGGTATTGCGCTAGACATTTTTACATAGCGTTCTCCTATAGAGTAATTGCTCTGGTTGGTGAAACTTTGCATGATATGTTGCAAATCAAATTTTACTGCGTCAGTTCTGCGTGTCTTTTTTCCTGGGAACTTCTACCCTGCATACATTAAACGTGGCACAGGTATAATCTGATGCAGGGCTTTGAAAACGGACGCATTGGGCCCAGTACATCAGTTTGTAAATCTGGAGCAGTGCCATGCACTGCTAGTGCCGCTGCTGCGTAAATAAAAATGATGCAGCAGTGGTGCAGAGGGGTTGTACATGAGGCCCTAAGTGTTTTGTACACTTCTTCATTGGGCTATACTTGGGATAAATTTGGGTGATCTATGTGCTACATTTGGGCTCTTGTTTCTCTGGTGGCCATGTTGGGAGACCTATTTGTTATGAAGCTCCCTAATGTCCTTATTTACTGCAGTATCCTCAGTAGAAAATGCTTTTAGTTCTCTACTTAGATTCCATCAAAACGGTATTCAGATGTGCCACATTTTTGGCATGAATTCAAAATGTTAGGACTAGTTGCTCATTAGAGCACTGTGAGCTACTGCTCACCAGGGATTTAACTGGTAGTCTGCTATTGGTGTTGAAAGTGTAGGTTTCATTCCACACATTAGAATGTTTTAATGTAGTAGAAGAGAAGATAGTTGAGAACTCACTTAAAATGTGTCCTACTTTTTCTTCCGACAGCACTAACCATGCATTCTCTGACAAAATTACCTTCCTCATTTTGTTCCTTTCTAAATAAATGTTTTAAGTTTTACCAGTTTGATTGAATCAAGATGGCTTCAGGTGTGCCAACTTTTGTCATAAGTAAGACTGTTAGCGCTCTAGTAGTTAGAACACTATGGAAGGTTGCAATAGAATTCAAGGAAATCCACAGACAGGCTGAACCTGTTGGAAGTACATGTTTTACTGAGAATGCCAAACTTAATTTTCATATGTCTGAGAAAGATAGTGTGAATTTACAAAAAATATGCTCTTATTTTAGATTCTAGAGCACCTTCCATCACCTCTATAGGAAAATCTTTCGAAAACATGATTCATGAAATCCCAGCAGAAGGCTTTTTCATGGGGTAAAATCACCTTAGAACACACCACAATTCCTAAAATTAGAATGGTACCATCAACAAATGATTTAGATTGTAACTAAAATCTGTTATCACCCTTTATATGGTTTCTTTTTTATGATCCTCAAAACCTGCCATTCATTACAATGCATTTCAATGGGGTGCTATCATGTATATTGCTATATTGTGATGGCTGTAAGGACTTCCTGGCTCAACTGCAGGCAGCCAATCAGATCTCACCATGAGATCTGTTCTTATGCTCCTCCCAGATAAACACATTTGGATTTCATTTAATATCTAAAAAACTACAGAGTGAATTTACACTAAATAAGAAAAACTGTGATCTCCGGACCAAAAGCTTCCTTTCTACCAAATTAGAAATAATTCCATCCAGCGGTTCAGGCTGCAGGCTTGTCTAAAGACACTATAGGAGTTAACATGAGAAAAACTCTTTATGAACCCCCTATTTCTTTGCCCCCATTTGACAGATCACTCGACTCTTTCCATAGACAACAAGACGCTAGAGGGCACTTTCTTGGAAAATCTTATGAAGATTTGTCAAACGGGTAGTTATAGTTAGAACCATATTTCCACAAAAAAAAGCTTTTTTTTACTTCCCTGTATCTTGGACGCCGTTTCACAAAACTTCATGGAAAGTTTCGGGGTTATCCATATAGTGAGGGCCAAGAAAACTGGGGGTCAAAAACATGGGTTTCCCATTTTAATTCTCATAGGAGCTTTGAACACAACTACAGCCCAAACTACTGGACAGCATTACACTAGCTTTAGAAGAAAGCACAGGGACGCCCTACAAGGCTTATATTTACCCCCTGGACAGCCACCTCCCTGGGGCTAAACAGCAAATTCAAGAGGGGTGTAGAAGGCTGGCTCTCTTTATTGTGTACAAAACATACGTGCACTGTGCAGAGAGTCCAAGCAAACCCACTTTGGTATCTAGAGGTAAAAAGCAGGCCACCTAATGCTCTATTTTTGTGGTACTGTGGGCGAGCAGTTAGGCTTATCTTGGAGATGTGCTAAGCATTTATTGTACTCACAGTATAAATACATGTGGACACACACTCAAAATAATAACTCAAGACCGATTTACAAAAGTACTTGTGATTTTTTATAACATTTTTAAGACCAAGATCATCAAAATTGGGTAAGTACTTTTTAAGTTAAGGTTTTTCAAAGCTTAGCAAAAATAGTCTCTTTGTGCATAAATACGCACCATAGGAATCAATGGGAGAAATCTTTAAAAACTTATATTAAATCAGACAATGTTCTCACAAGTGCCACCTTCTGTTTTTATGTAGAGTTCATTGAGATGTCATATTGGCAAGCTGGAGATGTTTGGGTGGCTCCCAGTTGAAGGGGGAGCTGTGGCTGAAAGTCTTAGAGCTGCTGCAGAACGGAGAAGGGGACCACTTGAAAACACACTGCACAGGTGGACTTAAAGTTAAGTCCGGTGCGTCCCCTTGAAGTGTGGAGGTTGCAAGGGATTAGGGACCCCGAAAGCACAGATGGTTTTCTGATGCAGGGGCCGGGGAGGCCGGGTGCAATGCAGATAGGTCAGTCAAGGGCCGTGCATCAAGGAGTCTTTGGAGCCAGGTTCAGGGCATTTTGAGGGTGTATTGCAGGTCAGAAGGTCCACTCTGGGGATGTCCTTGGGTGTCCTGATGTCCCTTCCTTGGTGCTTACTTCTCATCCTTGGAGAGTCCAGAGTGGACTTTTCTTCTCAGTGTATGACGTTCGGGGTTCAGGACCATGGGCTATAGCACTTCTCAGCAATTAGAGTTTGCAGTGCCACCAAACCTGGCACACTGGCAGAGTTTCTCCTTGAGGTCTCTCAGGTGGAGATTAGTTAGGCTGCTCTGTCTAGTTCAATGGCCAGCAGCCAGTCAGTAAAATGGACTTCACTGGTTTCTTGACTGCATGGTGCAGGGAGCTGTGCTTTTACTCAGCAGGATGTTCTTGGCAATGTTCAGAAGGCTAGAGGTCATCTGGGGTTTCTTAGAGTCTGTCCAATATCCAGTCAACCCCTCAGCAGTGATTGTTCAGTCCTGTGTGCTGCAGGCATTGTTTTGTGGCAGGACTTCAGTTCTCGAGCCTTTGGACCTTCTTTGTCACTGGTCTTGTGTCCATCGAATCTGATCTGCGGGCCTAGGGATGCCCACTAAATTCTGTATTTAGTGGGCATTAAAAGGAGTGCCTGGTAGTGGACAATGGGCCACGGCCTTAGGGTGGCTATATCTACTATGGGACCACTTCTTGTAGGAAGAGGTCACATTCCTAACTCTGATTGGCTCTTTTACTGCCATCTAAGATGGTGGAAAATGAAATGGAGTGGTCACCTCGCCTGCCCCATCTTTGGGTTGAAGCAGGCTGAGGGGGGCCACTCCTCCTACTCTGACTATGTTTTCCAGCTGGTTTTTCTATTCAAAATGGGGGGAAAACCATTGGGTGGCCATCTGCTGCTAGAAACAGAGGTCAGATTTCAAAGGCGGTAAAAACCTTTAAGCTGACTGTTGGGCCTGGGTGAATGCCTGGGGGAGGAGGTGCAACACAGGAAAGGCTTTGTGTTCTGGTTCCTGAGAGCAGAGGCTCTCACCCCAGAAGTCCAGATTTTTGTCTGGTGGTGGCAGGCTGGTAAAAAACAGTCAGCAGCCATGCCAGGGTTGTTAGGTTTGCAGGGGGCACCTCTAAGGTGCCCTCTGGGTGGATGTTATGATAAATCCAACACTGGCATCAGTGTGGGTTTATTATTCTGAGTTGTTTGATACCAAACAACCTAGTATTCAGAGAGTCCATCATTTAGCTGGGGAACTCGTAATGACTAGTGTCCAGCACATGTATTTGCTGTGGCTTCCCTGTAGACTTACTACATCTTATGGGTTTTGTAAAGAGACAGTAGGGGCATATTTGATCAGGCAAACATATGCCCTCACATGGATTATAGTACACCCTGCCTTAGGGTTCTAAGACCTGCCAGAGGGGTGTCATACCTACAGTGCATGCAGTGTTAGTGGACAGGGCACTCTTGATGAGTGCCATGTCAAGTTTGCAACTTTTACATACACCTCGTCATGCACTTGCAAAGTCAGTCTGCATGAGACGCTCAAGGTGACACAAATGGTGCTGCAGCTCTGGGTGGCGCTCTTAGTACCCAAGCACTAGGTACCAGGCATACCATTTCCTAGGGCCTTACAAGGGTGGCTGAAGAGCCATTATGTAGTACAGTTTTGGGAAAGAGATCTGGCCCTGGGAACCTGTTTAGCAGGGGCACAGGGCACTTACAGTTTGAAACCACATTATTTTCCAGGCAAAAAGTAGGGGGCTACCATGTAAAAAGAGGCCCTTTCTCACAGCGGGCCTGCTCGGCACCCCTGCAGCCCCAGGGATTGGCACCTCCTCAGGGCTTTGTTTATATAACATGTGGGGGGCCACCCCTGTACCCCAGGGACCACCACCTCCCTGGAGCTCAGTAGAAAAATCCTCCCAGCCCCAGGGACCATCACCTCCCCGGGGCACTTTTGAAAATTGAATGTGGCGGCCTGTGTTTCCCCCTCGCAGCCCTACTGACTGCCACCGAGCCTGGGGGACCTCCACCTGCCCTTGGCAATGTTTATTGGAGGGGGGCATGTAGTCCCCCTCTTGGAGCCAATGATGGCCCTGAGAACCACAACCCCCAGGGCCAACTCCTGATATGTCCTGGGTTGCCCACCTCCAGGACATATCTGCTTGCATTTGCTTGGTGGGAGCTGACAACTACCACCAAGTAAAAGCAAACAAAGTACGCTTTTTGACAGTGAGATCTGTCAAACAGCTCCAGCTATCAGAAAGCAGTGTTTTTCAACTGTTTCCCTGCATGCAAACATGAGTGCAGGAAAACAGATGAATACATTGCTCCCACAAGCATGGCAAACTATTTAAAGCACTTCCCTGCTTGTGGGAGTAGTGGCAGCTCCTGCTGGGCATGGGGAGCTGATTAGGACTACGGGGGCCCTGAGGCTCCCCCATGTGTCCTTTCACTCTCTCATCTCATAGTGAACCTTCAACCTCTTGAGTGACAGCACAGACCATGACCATTAGACCAAAAGTGACTGTTCCACCCTGCATCCAAACGTAACTGTAACATTCATACCAAACATCTTGCTAGTCTTACTCTTTGAAGTAATTGTATGGCGAGACGATTTCAATGACAATCTCTTTCTTTCTCTCTTAGTCCCTTCTAACCTAATGGTCACGGTATTGTGCTGTCACTCAGGAGGCTGAAGGTCCAAATCCTAGTAATACTTGGCAGTGTGTTTGTTTATTTACTAGTATTTTGACTGTTAAACCTTCCTATTGATAAAACATTGACATCGCTTTCCAATCACATGCATGGGTTTGACTGTCATAGGAATGTCTGGAAGTATTACAGTAAGGAGTCACCTATGGTCTAAAGGTGACAGTCACAGACCCTTGCACTGAATGTTGAGGGTTCTACTCCAGATGTGCCCATGGTCATTTTCCATCTTTAATTTCTTTTAATCTTCAAAAGTTTAAGGTTCATACTGTAATACGATAACTCTCTTTCTCTCTCTCTCTCTTTCAATCTCTATCTCCCACTCACACACCCCAAGATTCTATGGGAATTAACATGGGAAATAGAACGGTTTTTACCCCCATTCCCCTTCTTCTCGGCCCCTGCTTGACTGATCACGCTTGACTGCTACCAAGTTGCACTGAAAGATCCACTCAGAGACTTATGCAGCAAATCAGAGACTCTTTGAGACACTTAACGCAGCCAGTGACAAACCTAATCAGACCCTCATGCACACATTTACAGACCTACTGAGAGCCTCATGCACCTGCTCACACATCCACTCAGACACTGATGCAACCACTCACTGACCAACTCGGAGACTCATGTACTCACTCACAGATCCAGTCAGAGACTTGCACACCCACTTAGATACCCTGACACTCATGCACCCATTCACAGACCCACTCAGACCCTCATGCTCCCACTCACAGACCCACTCAGAACCTCATGCACCCACTCACAGGCCCACTCAGACCTCATACACCCGTTCACAGACCCATTCAGAGACTCACACAGTCAATCACATACCCAGTCAGAAACTCAAGCACTCACTCATAGACCCATTGAGACACTTTCACAGCCACTCACAGACCTACTCAGATTCTCACTTGTCCCCTCACAGACCTAATAAGACCCTCACACACCTACTCACAGACCCACTCAGATACTCATACACCCACTCACAGACAAACTCAGAGACTCATGTACTCACTCTCAGACCCCATCAGAGACTTAGGCACCCAGTCAGAGACCCACTTAGACACTCACACGCCCATTCACAGAGCCACTCCATCCCTGATGCACCCATTCACAGACCCGCTCAGACTCTCATGCATTCTTTCACAGAGCCACTCAAAGACTCATGCACTTACAGTCCCTCTCAGAGACTCAGGCGCTCACTCACAGATCCATTGAAACACTTATGCAGCCACTCAGAATACCTACTTAGACACTCATGTTCCCACTCACAGACCTACTCAGACTCCCCATGCCCACGCACCTACTTACAGACCCACTCAGACACTGATGCACCCACTCACCGACTCAGAGACTCATGCACTGAGTCACAGACCCACTCAGAGACTTATGCACTCACTCACAGACCCACTCAGACTCTCATGCACTCATCTTACAGAGCCCCCCAACCCCACCAAGACCCTCATTCACCCACTCACAGACCCACTCAGAGACTAACACACCCACACACAGATCCACTCAGACCTTCATAGACCTGTTCACAGACCCTTATTTAGAGACACGCTGACACGCTAATGCTCTTACTCACAGACCTATTCAGAGACTCAGGCACTCACATACAGACCTATACAGACAATATTTGAAAACGTTGCAAAATAACTATTTTAGTGAAAAAATAAATAAAAAAATGTTGGGCAATTGGGTGACCCTGAGAAGAGCCTTTGTGTTCATTGTGAGTATGTAATAGCTACATGTAAGAGTTGATGCAGAGTTTCAGGTTGCTAAGAAGCACCCTGTTGCCTTCATCTGTGAAGTGTACACTGTCACTTCTATTGTGGTAGATACAGGCCATGTCATGGTCTTTGAGGATTGCAGAAACCGTTTTATTACCATGTTTCCTGGCTTTGTCAATCTGTGTACAGAATTGGTGTGACCACTTCCATTTCTGTCATTGGCATATGTTCGAATACACAAAGGCAGTGTTAGGGAAAGGTGTCATCCATTGTGCAAAGATATCCTTCATTACGATTTCCAGTGCTACTGCAGTCAGTGTGTCCAGGTCATTACCACGACAGTGCACAATCATGAGGTCAGGGGGTTGGTAATCTCTAATGTTTTTAACCAAAGGCTGCAATTGATGCCACTTTAACCCTCTCTGGCCAATCCAATTAACATCCACATTAGCCAAACTCAAATCCCTGCCAATATCACTCTTTTTAGGGGCTTCCTAGCCCACAAAACATAGCTGTGTCCAACAATCCACAATCTAACCATTTTAAAGTGAAGGAGCAGTAGTCGACAGGAGAAATCTGGTGTGACTGAGGTAGTATTTAAAATAGAAGGTAATTAAAATGGAGGTCTGCTTCAGGTTTAAAAAAATAAATTTTGATTTGATGCTGTGAATGTGCTAATGAATGAAATTAGGTTGTGGCTTCGAAGGATTATAAAGTTGCTCTATAATTGGGTCTGGTAAAAATAGGTGTTAAAGACAGAGTTCTGCCTTTGTAAAAATTAAAGAAGATTGTGCTCATTATTGCTTAATAAGTGTTTAATTTCCTAATGAGGGATTTGTAATAAAGTGTGCTGTACTCCAAAAATTTAAAAAATATCAAGCTACATATGTTTTTAGACACCCGTTTTCTTTTAGCGAATTTTCAGCGATGATTGTTATTTTGATGCAAATTTGTACAAAAAGCCCACTATATCAGTCTTCCTATAAAACTGCATGAAAAGGTTAACACATACTAATCATTCAGAACTGGACTTACAAATATAAATATACTGACTTCAACGGTATCAGACAGTGGCCAGTTGAAAAGGTTGCCATTCATGGTTCCTTTGCATGAGAGTGATGTGTCATTCTTATCCTTAGTTTTTACAGTTCTTGAGACATTTGAATCTAACTAATAAGAGAAAAAAATATTTCACCAACAAACTCAATATTCAGGTATATGAATTATATTTAATCCTGAGACAAAATGATTACAAAGGATATGTCTATGTGAGATTCCTAAAAGAGTGTACACAATATATAGGAAAATAGTCAAAGCAGGTGAAATGATCTATGAGTCATTTTATATATTTATTAAAAGGTGACTATGATACAATTCTCTGAGGTGCAGACTAAGGGCCCAATCTTGAGTTTGGCAGACAAAAACTCCATCAGCCAAACTCCAAACTGGGTGACCGCCTACGCAGCGACCTCTCTGCAGGATTTATGAAGAGTTTCCTGCTAGGTCAGTGGGCGGAAACCTGAGTTTCTGCCCGCTGGCCTAGCAGGAAACAGGCTACAGCATTGTCTCCAGCTCGTAATGGAGACAATGCTGTAACCTTCAGGGTGCACCAGCACCCTCTCAATGTTCACTGTCTGCCAAGCAGACAGTGAACATTGAGATGGTGCTGACCAGGGGGGCCCCTCACTGCCCATGCCAAGTACACGGGCAGTGCAAGGGCCCCCGTGGGGCCCCCTGCACCTGTTGTCCACCAGCCTTTTCAAAGCAGTGCTATTGCCATGAAAAGGCTGGTGGAGAACGAGGTCGTAATCTGCAGGGCAGCGCTGCTTGCAATGCTGCCCTGGGGGATTAGGACCACCGCCTATCACCACACGGCCGGGATCCCTAATCCTGGCAGAGCTGGGGGTCCCCTGGTGGTCCGACCGCCAGGGTTGTAATATGGCGCTCAGACCACTGCATTGTAGGCAGTCTGACTGCCATCTGCGAACCTGGCGGTCATGAATAAGGCCCTAAGTGTGTGAGAGGTTGGTGCACTGAATTCTGTCATGGAACTGCACAATATGTATGTACTGGTTTACTTCATGGTGTAATTGGTAGGAAAAAAAGGACATGCTAAGGGCTAAAGTTGTACTTAACAATGTATTAGTTGATGTGAAAATTTTTAGATCTCTATACATGATGTACTGTTCAGAAATAATTTTTCTCTTTGAATTCTGGGACTTTTACTCATATTTATTCCATTTTAAAAGAAGGTTACAAGATTCAAAATAGGAAGGAAAAAAACATGCACTGTAGGTGTATATGAATGAACCTGTTGAACTTCACAGCAATGTATTAGATAGTCGTTTGGGAAGGTGTTGTTAAATTATAAGCCAGGTTTGCATGTGTTTAGATGGTAAAATGTGTTCTTTAAATTAATGCAGAGTTAGATGTGTAGTACAAAATTAGTAAGCATACTTAAAGATGAGGTGCTTGTATATGGCGCATCCCTACTACCGCAGATGGTGTCATACAGGCAGCTTGTTATAGTATGTCCACGGTGTTAGTTAGCTATGAAACTAATGTTTTAGTTGCCATTACTAATTTCTGAAATATGCTGTTAGTATGTCATAATCTATGGTGCTTTCTGTTTCAAACAAGAAAGAATTATTTTTGAGATTTTTAGATGAATTATTAGTTATGCACTTGGAGGCTCCTATGCCAAGTATTAAATCTATCTATCTATCTATCTATCTATCTATCTATCTATCTATCTATCTATCTATCTATCTATCTATCTATTATATATATATATATATATATATATATATATATATATATATATATATATATATATATGAATATATATGTCAATCAAAGATTAGCAGTGCACTCCATTAGGGGAGATTAAATCTTGTGTTTATTTCATTTCGAAACTGGAAACAAAAGAACGAACAACGCGTTTCAACCGTCTGGTCTTTTTCGAGTTCAAAGAATCCTGTTCCTATTCCAAATTCTATTTATAGTGACATTAATGCTAATTACAATGCATGTTGGGAATCGTGGTTCTGAAACACTAAATCTTACGTCACAACATAAGACAAAATAAACAAAGGTAATTTTATAAATGTTATTACGTTTCAAATGAGGGCATAAGTCAGTTCTAATCAAACAACATTATTTCATCCTCAATGAATGTATAAAAGAGGGCAACTTGTTGTTAACCGCATGTGTCAATGTGCCTACTGTTTTGATTGAAATTAAATTAAATTAAATTAAACTAGCCATTATTACCGCTCTACTAGGAGACCTATACATAAACATTAGTTTCTTAGTGTATCAAAAATTATTTTTGTATGGCTCCAAAGGAGACAGAAAATATTATATAAAAATAATAATGAAAATAGAAATAAAAATAAACATATCGGTTACAAGTATATCAATTCAGCCATTGAATGTATAACATATACAAAATATACAAAAGAGCCACGCTCAATGGTTTCAAAGGAATATATATATGTCAACTTAGATAGTAATTGTCTCCTATTAATAACTGCAAAGGCGGTCAAAACAATATAATATACTAAAAGATTTAATTCCACATTAATGCTGGATGTTATATAAAATAATTTAAGACTCGACCTACAAATGGACATAAAGTTCTTCATCATTGTTCATCCCAAAGGGGGCCCTCTTTTTCATCTGTATTATAAATCTGGATTTGGGTCGCCTTAACTTTTTAACTCTGTCACCTCCTCTCTCATGTTCCGGGATATGATCAATACCATAATATCTCAGGGTTCTCCAATCATTTTGTGTGTGGGTTTGTAAGTGTCTAGCTGTTGCATATGTAAAATCCTTATGAGTGATTGCTCTTATATGTTCCAAAATTCTCTTCTTTAATGCACAGATCGTGCTACCAATATACTTGGAACCGCAATGACATTCAATGACATACACCACAAATTTCGTATCACATGTAATCTTATGCTTGATTACCAGTTCTTGTCCATTTGAGAATGTGACCTTTTTCAAAGATTGTCCTATTTTACAGGCTTTACAGTGATATATATATATATATATTTCACAAAAAGAACTCGAAATACCGAGGCTCAAAAAGTGGCGGTCCGACCATGGCTTCGAGCAATGCCATAAAAATGCAAGGAAATCTTGTAATAACAAGAAGGGTCAGGACACTTCCAGTATAGTTAAAGCTTTTTACTCTTTACAACGAAATTCCTCCGGAATTTCGTTGTAAAGAGTAAAAAGCTTTAACTATACTGGAAGTGTCCTGACCCTTCTTGTTATTACAAGATTTCCTTGCATATATATATATATATATATATATATATATATATATATATGCAACACTATCAAAGAAAATGGCAGACACCATCACATAAGCCTATATTCCGTAACACAGGCACTAAGGTATTTGTTCAGCCACTTATGTACACATTTACAGAACCATACATGTACTAAAACATTTGGTAACATGCAGAGAGATGTGCTGAAGCCTCTCCGGTCACTGCAACCTGGAAACACTTACATTCACTGAGATATATAGGCAAGTACTGACACAACCTTGTCATGTATTTATATAAACACTGGTTTAATCATGGCTGAGGTCTCGTAGCGCAGAGCTTGTGTGCCCTCTCTCACTGCCTAACTAAGGTTGGCCACATTGCCTAACACATGTACTAAGGTATTTGTTCAGCCACTTATGTACACATTTACAGAGCCATGCAGGTACCAAAGAAAATGCTAACATGGAGTAATATGTACTGAAACGTCTCCGTCCACTACTACAGGTAGACACCTACATTTAGTCAAGATATATAGGCATGTACTGACACAGTCTTGTCATGTATTTAGACAAATACTGGTTTACTCATGACTAAGGCCTAGTAGTGCAGAGCCTGTGTGTGCTCTCTAATTGCCTAACCAAAGGTGGCCTGCAAAACCCCATTGTCAAGTCTCAAGTACACATTTTGGTACAACTAACTCAGTTCTGTGATATTCTGTAGTTCTGCCATCAAGCAAAGAGCACTGTACTTAAGTGGTTAAGATATGTGCTTTTTAATTTTACAAATGTGCACATGTACTTGCAAACTCTTAAGCCAAGCACTACATACAGCATACCTCTCATCAAACAACTGACATTGATGTTTCCAAAGCATGGATCCTGTGTCTCAGTCAGTGACAGAGCGACATGGAGACTTCTGCATTTACTCACATACTGAGAAAGTAGCTATATATCTGCAGCACTATCAAAGGCAATGGCAGACACTCTCACATACCCTTGTATTCCCTAACACAGACACTAAGGTATTTGTTCAGCCACGTATGTACACAATTAGAGAGCTAGACAGGTTCTAAAACAGACACTCACATACAGGCAGATGTACTGAAACACCTCCGGCGACTACTACATGTAGAGACATACATTCCCTGGGATATATAGGTAAGTACTGACACAGTCTTGTCATGTATTTAGACAAATACTGCTTTAATCATGGGTGAGGCCTAGTGGTGCAGAGCCTGTGTGTACTCTCTAACTGCCTAACTAAAGTTGGCCTGTAATACCCCTTTATCAAGTTTCAGACTCAAGATTTAGTACACATAACTCACCTCTGTGATATTCTGTAGGTATTCCATCAAGCATAGTGCATTGTTCTTTATTGATTAAGAAATGTACTTTCAGTTTTAGAAACTTACTCATGCACCTGCATACCCCTAAGCCAAGCACTACTTAGAGCATACCACTCACCAAGCAACTGAAATGCACATTTCGAATTCATGGATCCTGGGTCCAACCAGTGACAGAGCGACAGAGAAACTTCTACATTCACTCACATACTGAGAAAGCACTTGTAAATGCAGCGCTATCCAAGGCAATTGCAGACACACTCATATACCTCCATCTTCCCTAACACAGGCACTAAAATATTTGTTCAGCCACTTATAAACACATTTACAGAGCCATACAGGTACTAAAACTGGTGCTCACATACAAGCAGATGAATTGAATGTCTCTGGGCACTAGTAAAGCTAGCCAGCTACATTTACTGAGATATATATAGTCTAGTATTGTACTAAAAGAGGTACTCACTTAGTGAGAGATTTACTGAAATATGTTCTGGCAGAATTACAGGTGGACAGCTACGTTCACTGAGATATATTGGCAAGTACTGACAGAATCATGTCATGTATACACACAGATACTGCTTCAACCATGAGTGAGGGTAATAGTGGCAAGCTTGTGTGTGCTTGTCACTGCATATCTGAAGTTGGCCCTTAAAGCTGCTTTGTTAAGATAAACAGACATTAATATAAACGTAATAATCAATAGAACTATGATATTTATATTATAATAACACAACTGTTTACGTTTGTATTATATAATTAAAATGTTGAATGTAAAACTACATCATTAAAACAACAATCTACTGTTTTTTCTTTGTTTTCAGATATTAACTTCTTAACTATAAACACTTAAAATGCTATTAAAAAGTCAGAGAAGAAAAAACAGAGACAACAATACTGTATCCCTTCACAACTGAGAAACAAAACAGGGAAATGCAGAAAGAACGGGAAATGCAAAAAAGAACTACTGGGAAGAGAACAAAGACATTTCTGAAAATAGTATGGGATGAATTTGTAAGACAGCAACATAGATTACAAAATAAATAAAGTTTGACCTCAACTAAGAAAGGAGTGAATGAATATGATAAGAAAAGTAAAAAAATCAAACAATGAACGGCATACATTTACTAGAAGGCAGCGCCAGTTCAGGGAAATTAGAGTTAGAATGTTTCTCCCGCAGAGTAATTCAGAACTTAATTAGACATGTGAAAGAATAAAAAAAGGAGAGAAACTGTCACTGTTAGAAACGGGGTCTTGGGTTGGCAGTCAGGTTACCCCCTGTCCAAGCAAGGACCCTCACTCTAGTCAGGGTAAAGGAGAATCACCCTCAGCTACCCCCCTGCACACCCACTTGGTAGCTTGGCACGAGCAGGCAGGCTTAACTTTAGAAGCAATGTGTAAAGTATTTGTACCAACACACACAGTAACTCAGTGAAGAAAACACTACAAAATGATACAACACAGGTTTAGAAAAATAGATAATATTTATCTAAACAAATCAAAGCCAAAACAACAAAAATCCAACATACATGAGTCAAGATATGAATTTTTAAAAAGAATAAGAGTCTTAAATCCTTCGAAAACAGTGAGAACGCTGTTAGCGCACAAAAGTACCTGGGTAGCATCAAAATAAACCTGCACGGGCGAGTGTGCATTGGAAAAGTCCATTGTGCATTGTTCCTCCTCCAGTCGGGTCGGCGTGCATCGTTTCTTCTCTCCTACACGAGAGTAATGCGTCGATCTGGACGGGCACCGCGGGTCCGGGCAGGCTTCGCGTTGATTTTCTGTGCCCAGCGATGTTGCGTTGAAAGCCGGTTGCACAGTGTCACAAAACCGTGCTACGTGGGGGCTTGTATCACTAACAGCAGCCGCTGCGGCTGTTCCACATCATTTCTCCAGCCGTGTTGCATCAATCTTCCAGCCATGATGCAGGCGGAGCAAAGATTTTAGTCACAAAGCCAACTTCACCTTTCAAGGGCCATGGGACTGGATGGGGTACCACTTGGTAGGGCAGGAGTCTCAGCAGAGAGTACAGGTGCTGGCAGAAGAAGTCTCTGATGGCCCTGAGACTTCAAAACAGGAGGCAAGCTCAGTTCAAGCCCTTGGAGATTCTTCTCAAGCAGGACTGCACAACAAAGTCCACTTTCACAGGCAGAAGCAGCAACTGCAGGACAGCCCAACAAAGCACAGTCACAGGCAGGGGCAGAACTTCTCCTCAGCTCTTCAGCTATTCTCCTTGCAGAGGTTCCTCTTGATTCCAGAAGTGATCTGATTTTCAGGGGTTTTGGATACTCTTCTTATACCCCTTTCTGCCTTTGAAGTAGGCCTACTTCAAAGAGAAGTTTCTGTTGTTTTCAAGATCCTGCCTTGCCCAGGCCAGGCCCAAGATGCACACCGGGGGTTGGAGACTGCATTGTGTGAGGGCAGGCACAGCCCGTTCAGGTGTAAGTGACCATTCCTCCCCTCCCTCCCAGCACAGATGGCTCATCAGGATATGCAGGATACACCCCAGCTCCCTTTTGTTACTTTCTAGAGAGAGGTGCAAGCAGCCAAACTGTCGAACTGAATCCACCAAGAGGCAGAGTCACAGAATGGTTTAAGCATGAAAATGCCTACTTTCAAAAAGTGGCATTTTCAAACACACAATCTAAAAAACAACTTCTCTAAAAGATGTATTTTTAAATTGTGAGTTCAGAGAAGCCAAACTCCCGATGTCCATCTGCTCCCAAAGGGAATCTGCACTTTAATAACATTTAAAGGCAGCCCCCATGTTAACCTAAGAGAGAGATATACCTTGTAACAGTGAAAACCGAATTTGGCAGTATTTCACTGTCAGGCCATTTAAAATACATAAGTTCATGTCCCACCTTTAACATACACTGCACCATACCCTTGGGGCTACCTACGGCCTACCTTAGGGGTGTCTTACATGTAAGGAAAGGGAAGGTTTAGGCCTGGCAAGTGGGTACACTTGCCAAGTCAAATTTACAGTTGAAACTTCAAACACAGACACTGCAGTGGAGGTCTGAGACATGATTACAGAGCTACTTAGGTGGGTGGCACAACCAGTGCTGCAGGCCCACAAGTAATATTTGATTTACAGGTCCTAGGCACCTCTAGTGCACTGTACTAGGGACTTACTTGTAAATCAAATATGCCAATCATGGATAAACCAATTACATACAATTTACACACAGAGCATATGCACTTTAGCACTGGTTAGCAGTGGTAAAGTGCTCAGAGTTCAAAAGCCAACCGCAACAGGTCAGAAAAAATAGGAGGCAGGAGGCAAAAAGATTGGGGATGACCCTGCATAACTCAAAAGTATAACACAACCCCCGACCAGCCTAAAGCCAGGGGAGAACAATCCATACCTTGATGTACTTCCCTGATTGGGGCGATAGAACAAGGACCCAGGCCCAAAACAGCAGGGGCATGTTCCAATTCTTCACCTTCCTGACTCCAGTGGGATCCCTCTGTCCATACTCTCAGGACCCACTAAGCTAACCCATGGGGAACCCTTCTCCACATCTGTAGATATTATCTGTGCAGCACCTAACTTTACTTTGCTCACAGATGTATTCCAATGGTCAGATAGTACCACCAGCGATGACACAGTGGTGCTGCCCACTCCACCCTTGGGGTGTGACTCTCGTCCCCCCCCAGGGGCAACTCTGTCCAACAGGACGGCAAGCCACAGTGACCCCTGACAACTGTCAGGGATGAGAGCCCGACCTCAGGCCTCGCCAACCACTGTGACTGTGGAGAGTGGGGGGCGGTGGCCCCAGGTGCCTGACACCCTTTGACCACTCTCGCTTCCACCAGGTCAGGGATTACAACCTACCCTGGTCCTCCCCTCTGGGGCTCTGGACCCTCCCTTTAGGAGCGGCAGCCCCAGAGTCCAAAATTGTCAGGATGCTTATAGAAGCAGTCCTGCACAATTCCTCCACCAGTGCAGGGATGTTAACCCGCAACTGGTCTTCCCCTCTGGGGCTCTGTACCCTCCCTGCAGGAGCAGCACCCCTAGAGTCCAAAATTGTCAGGATGCTTGTAGAAGCAGTCCTGCACAATTCCTCCACCAGTGCAGGGATGTTAACCTGCCACTGGTCCTCCAACCTGGGGTCTGTACCTTCAGGTTGCACCAGGGACAGAGGTGAGGCTTCCCTCCCCCTGCCCTCCCTTTTGGGTTCCTGTACTGCCCAACTAGGAGTGGCCTCCCAGAGGACAGCATGAGAGGGGTACTGTTATCAGTAGCCTCTTCCTCCAGGTCAGTGGGGACACCCTGAACCTGGCCTTCCAATCCAGGGTTTGTACCCTTAGATTGCACTGGGGTCAGGGGTGAGTCTCTCTCTCCCTGCCCCAACTCTCAGGGTTTTGCACCTCCCCTCAGGGAGACTACCCCTAGAAATCACACTGGGGGTGATTGGGCAAACCCCACCCCTTTCAGATCAGGGTTTAACCCCTGCACCTGATACTCCGGTCCAGGGTCTGAACCCTCAGACTGGACCACTGCCTGGCAACCCAGGACTTCCTTGGAGGCACACCTACCCCCCACCTGGTCAGAGTTTACCCTCTGAACCTGGTCATCCAACCCAGAGTCATCACCCTTTGGTTGAACTACTGCTTGGTACACCAGGACTTCTAGGGGGGCACACCTACCCCACTCAAGGGACACATAATCCCCAAGGGCCACACAAGCATATCACCAAGGTCATTCCTGGGGGTTCCACTCTCAGAGCTGACCCCTGACCCTCCCGCTTCTCCACTGGGGTCCGCAACCCCCGCTCAACCCTCTGTCTGGACTTCTGTACCCCCTCACTAGGAGTGGTACTGCCAAACACCAGAACTGGTGGGACGCTGGCTACAGCCACCCCCTCTAGTTCTCCTGACACTGTGGGGTCTCCCTCAGAAGGTGGCCCTATGGTACAGGCTAGGCTCCCCTCCTGGCGTTCCCTCATGGAACCCTTCAGGACTTGGGACTGGATCTTGGGCACCTTGGGCCTCAGCTCATCCCCATTCCCTCTCCTCTGAGACTGGACATGGGTTCCCTCACCCGTCCCACTACACTGGGACATACCTGGGACACTACAATCCTTCCCTACCTCACCTGGTTGGGAAATACCTAGACGACTCATCTCAGGAGCACTCCCAAATACCTCTTCATACTCTCTGGTACTCACCCAGAGGTCTGCCTCCAGTTTAAGTTCCCTGAGGTCAGAGAACTCACACTCCACCTGGTGTTGGCGTAGCTCTGGAAAATAAGGACTATACATATGCTCTCCAGCAATTACATCACTCAGCCCCTCACATGAATGAACCAAACTAACCTTCAACCAACCATCCAGTGACTCAGCCTTGAAAAAGTACCCCACATCACACTCCTGTAATTGGTGAGACAGTACCTGACTGTCCCTGACAATCAAACCACACTCTTCTGGGATGTCTTCACACTCCAGGACCAGGACTTCTACCTGGGGGGAACCCCTCTGCCTTTCACTCTCACCTAGAGTCAGTAGAGTGTCCCTCCCACCAGTAGGAATATGACTCCCCATGCCAGTTCCCCAATCCACCTCAGGGACCATGTGCATCACTGGAGCTACCTCATACCCCTTAACCTCCTGATGTGTGTCAACTCCCTCCTTCAAGTAGGGCACCACGTCTCTGGGTATGTGCACTTCTTCATCTGCACTGGATAAAAGATTTTTGTTGCCACCATCTGAACTGGACTCAGCCCTCATGGCTTCCATCTTCAGCTCTTCACAGCTCAGCTCTTGAGCTGCCAACCTTTTTTCTTACAGGGCTAAGGCTCTCTACGGCTCCGCCCTCTCAATCTCTGCATCCATCTCATCCAGTTTCCAGATTTGAGCTAGGACCCATTCATCTCTTTCTGCCTCAAAGTAGGCCTCCTCCTCATTTGGTGGTGGTGCCTGCCAGCGTTCCATCTCATACTGAAACAGGGCTGACTCAAGAGCCCCCCTTCTGAACCTCTTATTCACAGCCAATCCCCTTTCCTTGCAGAATACTTTTAGCTCCTTCTTTTTTATAGATGTATAGGTGCCAGAAGTTGACTTCCATTCTGCCAATGTCTCACAGGTACAACCCAAAAACCAGAGTCCAAACATATTAGCAATATTTCCAGGAGGACATCAGAGAACAAAAAGAAAAATCACAAGACAAGTAGTATGTGGTCACGTAGTGGTCTGAAATCAAAACAGTAGTGTACACTTACTCACTGTTTGTCAAGTACAAATACAAGTCCAAATCCCAACCGCTGATCAACAATGTAAGAAAGGGGGTCTTTGGTTGGCAGTCAGATTACCCCCCTGTCCGAGCAAGGACCCTCACTCTAGTCAGGGTAAAAGAGAATCTCCCCCAGCTATCCCCTACTTACCCCCTTGGTAGTTTGGCAAGAACAGTAGGCTTAACTTCCGAGTGCTAGGTGTAAAGTATTTGTACCAACACACACAGTAACTTAAGGAAAACACTACAAAATAATACAACACTGATTTAGAAAAACAGAAAATATTTATCTAAACAAAACAAGACCAAAATGACAAAAAGCCACAATACACAGATCAAGTTATCAATTAAAAAGCAAAAAGAGTCTTCATGTAGTTTCAAACCCACACTAACACTGTTAGCATGAAAATGTACCTGGGGTGCATCAAAAATAACCCCACACGGGCGAGTGTGTGTCAAAAAGGGCTTGCGATGCATGAATTTCACTCACAAGCGAGAACTTGCGTCGTTTCTCCTTTCGTCAGGTCGGTGCGTCGTTTCTTCTCTCCGCAGGAGAGTGATGCGTTGATCAGGTCAGCACACTCAGGTCCGGCGAGGCCTTGAGTTGTTTTAACACGCCATGCTGCACATCATTTCTCCAGCTCCGTGCATCGATTCTTCGGTCGCATTACAGGAGAGCATCGATTTTCAGCCACGAAATCGGCGGCGCTTCGATTTCCCAGCCACAGATCGGAGTTGCATCGATCTTTTCCCCGCACGGCATTCTGTGCATGGATTTCTTCCTCTTAGACTGCCAACTTCTCCTTTCAGGGTTCCAGGAACTGAATGGGCACCACTTGGCAGAGTAGGAGTCTCTCCAAAGACTCCAGGTGCTGGCAGAGAGAAGTCTTTGCTGTCCCTGAGACTTCAAACAACAGGAAGCAAGCTCTAAATCAAGCCCTTGGAGATCTTCACAAGATGGAAGGCACAAGAAGTCCAGTCTTTGCCCTCTTACTCTGGCAGAAGCAGCAAGTTCAGGATAGCTCCACAAAGCACAGTCTCAGGCATGACAGTTCTTCTTCCTCAGCTCTTCAGCTCTTCTCCAGGCATTGGTTCTTCTTGGTTTCCAGAAGTGTTCTAAAGTCTGTGGTTTTGGGTGCCCTTCCTATACCCAATTTCTCCTTTGAAGTAGGTCTACTTCAAAGCAAAGTCTCTCCTGAATGTGTAATCCTGCCTTGCTCAGACCTGGCCCCAGACACTCACCAAAAGGTTGGAGAATGCATTGTGTGAGGACAGGCACAGCCTTTCAGGTGTGAGTGACCACTGCTCCCCTCCCTCCTAGCACAGATTGCTCATCAGGATATGCAGGCTGTACCCCAGCTCCCTTTGTGTCACTGTCTAGTGTGAGGTGCAACCAGCCCAACTGTCATACTGACCCAGGCATGGAATCCACAAACAGGCAGAGTCACAGAAATGGTATAAGCAAGAACATGCTCACTTTCTAAAAGTGACATTTTCAAACACACAAACTTAAAATCAACTCCACTAAAAGATGTATTTTTAAATTGTGAGCTCTGAGACCCCAAACTCCACATGTCTATCCACTCCCAAAGGGAATCTACAGTTTAATCAGATTAAAATGTAGCCCCCATGTTAACCTATGAGAGGGACAGGCCTTGCAACAGTGAAAAACAAATGTAGCAATATTTCACTGTCAGGACATGTGAAACACATTACTATATGTCCTACCTTAACCATACACTGCACCCTGCCGTTGGGGCTACCTAGGACCTACCTTAGGGGAGTCTTACATGTAAGAAAAGGGAAGGTTTAAGCCTAGCAAGTGAGTACACTTGCCAAGTCGAATTTACAGTTAAAACGGCACACACAAACACTGCAGTGGTAGATTTGAGGCATGATTACAGAGCTACTTATGTGGGTGGCACAACCTGTGCTGGAGGCCCACTAGCAGCTTTTGATTTACAGGCCCTGGCACCTCTAGTGCACTTTACTAGGGACTTCCTAGTAAATCAAATATGCCAATCATGGATAAACTAATTAAATACAATTAAACAGAGAGCATATGCACTTTAGCACTGGTTAGCAGAGGTAAAGTGTTCAGAGTTCAAATGCCAACAGCAACAGGTCATTAAAAATAGGAGGCAGGAGGCAAAAAGATTGTGGATGACCCTGCATAAACTCAAAAGTCTAACACTTATAAACCAATATTACTATACATCAGTGGAGAAGCTGGGACTGGGAAAAGCTTCCTAATTAAAGTTCTCACCAGTTATATACAAAAGACTACATATTCAAAATTGTCATGTATAGTCAGAGCACCAACAGGAATAGCTGTGCATTAAATGTATAGAAATTACTCTACATGGACTACTCATTCTAACTGTTGAACATGACAATAAATTAGAATAACAATAATTATCTGGTGATGCCTGCCATGAAGTATCAAGAGTATTGGAAAAAATTAAACTACTAATCATTGATGAAGGGAGCATGGTATCAAACACAATGCTTGTCTTCATACACCTAAGGATGTAGCATATTTTAAAAACTAACTATGATATACTTTTTGGAGGAAAGTATTTAATTGTCTTTTGTGACCTACTACAACTTACCACTGTAAAAGGACAAATTGTTTTCTAAACACTTTTGCATGAAGAAACAAGAAATTTCCTGGAAAGTATTGGCAATGTGAACATTTGGTTAAACTTTGAATATAAGAAGTTAGTAAAGAACATGCACCAAGCATCTGATATGGAATACAGAAAGACATTAAAGTGGGAATCGTCAAGAAACGGGGAAAACATACTTTGGAAACTGGCCTTATCAAGAGCCTGTTGCCATCTAACATTACAGCACCAGAAATAATGCTCAATTTTATTAAAGGAGAGAAATCTATAGTTTTGTTAATGCCAACACTTCAAGAGTGTTCCAGCTTTAATGAAGAACTACTACAATTGGAGAAAGAAGATATTTTGGAAATTACAGCTATTGATAAAATGGAACATCAGGGAGCAATAACTACTGACAGATAAAGTACAAGAAAAATCTGATTTTTCTTTGTAGAAATCAGTATCTAAGACAGTAGGGTTAGAAAAGCATTTACGTATCTGCAAAAATTGTTGAGTTATTTTGTGACATAATATAAACATAGAAGAAAGCTTAGTAAATTGTGCAATGGGTAAAGATATTGATTTCATAAATTTTCTAAATATAGATGAAGTAGAACATTTGGCTATTAAATTTGATCAGATAAATGACATGAAGACGATTGGGTGGTGTATCATATGGTTTTTGCTTGTTAAAGATTTATGTGTCTGACATCAACAACTGCCTCTCACTTTAGCATATGCTGTAACCATTCATAAATTCCAAGGTTTAAGTGTAGATGCATTATTGGGGTCATATTAGAGGTTCTGTATTCAAAGAAGGAATATGATATGTAGCATTGTCATGAATTAGAACATTATCAGGTTTGTTTTTGATTGATTTTGATGATAGCAAAGTTAGAGCTGATGAAAGCTGTGTAACAGTGTACAATCGGTTAGGAAGCCTATACACTCCTCATTTAGGCCAGTACTCTTTTTATGAGAAACCAAGACTGTCTACAATGGAATATTACAAAGCAGTCTACAGACGCTCGAGAAAAGAAAGGAGAAAAGGACAACAGGGAGATAACTAAGAAAAGAAAACTGGAAAATGATGGTGAAATTGTAGGTTACCAGTTTGAAAACAGTTCAGGTGTCAACTGCAATGCAAATGTTGTTCTCAATGTACCGTTCTATTTACCACATGTAGTGAACCAGATTGAACAAAGGTTAGATAGGAGAATGTCTTACTGTAATTAATTCTGCTTCAGGGATCCAACACCTTGTAGGTACATGTATGGGGTCAGTAACATTCCCTCTCAACACTCAACAACATGCGCAAGAATTTATTATGGTCATCTTTGGAGTATTAGAACAAGAAGAAGCAAAAATTGATGATCTACTTGGACTCAGTTACAAATGAAACCATGGGTGTGAAAACTGCTCTTTTACATCTAGCTCTTTGATCAATTCTGAACAATTTCTCTACTTAACATTACTAGATTGGAAAACGTTGGCTTTTGATAAATTGTACAGAAATGGTAATCAAAATATGTCCTGACAAAACTTCAGATCTGACCTTATCTCTACATTGTTCCTACATAGAGCAGGAAAATACATTATAGTAATGCTACAACGATGCAGACCAGATTGTTCAAAAATGGAAACTCAAATTACCAACTTCAAAGATGAGAAAATATCAATTTCAGGAAGAACCTTTACTACTTTGGATATCACCTTTCACAAAGGAGGTCCTAGAACCTCTTGACATTACACTGTATATTTAAAAAGTGAAACTGTATGGACAGAATGCAATGACAGCAACTTGAAATACAAACAAAAACCTCCCTTCCAACCACCAAACCCATATCATCTCTTTCTTCGAACATGGTTTTAAGTAAAAATTATAGTTACTAAAGTAGTTTCCTGTACATGGTTCATCTATTTTTTAGATATTATTAGGCCTATTAAGGGCAATATCTTTAAGAAAGATCTTCAAATGTCAACACTCCGTTTAATATTCCAGAATGAAGTCAATATAAGAAGTCATTACAACCCTTTCAAATTAAAGTTTGAAACTGGATAGACATACTGCACATTACAGTAGCCTGAAGTTAAAAGAACAAAATTCATAAAAAACAAAAATAAAAGTCCCCCTTTCTTTCTGCAACAAAACTTCCACATCCTACTTGAGGAAAAAAACATGTTGTTGGCTTTGTGTACATGGATCATCATCAATATAGACATCATTTGGCCTATCAGAGATGACGTTTGCAAAAGGATCTCTAAACTTGAGTATTTCACTTTTATTTTTGACATTGTACCAGATATAATCTTTCAAGAAAGAAAATAAAATTTGCTTGTTTAGATTACTGAAGTAACTAGAGACAAATATACTAATTAATTAAATGTATTTAGTGTGAAGCATGGTATCACTTATTAGTAGTGATCTACAGTGCAGGTTTTTTTTTTACAATCTATTGATTGTTTTTTCCTTGCTGTTCAAAGATTATGCTTTACACAAACCATCATTTAGGGTGAAGAAGTATGAAAGATGGGAATAGAAAAGTGTTAACTATTATGTTTTTACTTAATTGTAATACAGTTTTATACTGTAAGTTCCAACTATTGTTATATTTTTCTACCTTTGAAGGTTCAATACTAACATATCTGTAAGAAAACTGGGCTGATTACAGAAGCCCCCTAACCTTTTGCCACCATTTTGCACTTTTTTCTAATGTTTTCCTGACTCTGATGGTGCCCTTGGCACTGCTAAACAGTCCCATGGCCTGTGCTCTGATTATAATGTTTATGCAAATTAGGTGAATTATATTTGGCAGTATCAACCTACCTATAAGTTCCTTGTATATGGTAGTACACGTAGCTTTAGGGACCCCAGCATAGGTAGTGCCTCCATAGTTGCATAAGCAGGGACCTCATCAAATATGTTTTATATGCCTTGTGAGGAAAAATAACCACATTTGTTTTTCCCTCATTGTAGTGACTAGGCTCCATAGGCTAAAATAGTGAAACTTTATTTTAATTACTAAAGTCTCAAAATGAGCTATATATGTCAAGTTTGGCATCACACTTATTGTTATAATAAATCCAACAGCTTGCCTCTGTTGAATTTAATATAACTAGTTCAGAGAAAGAGTTTTAGAACTCTACCTGAAAGTTGCCAAATACAGCTCTGTAGTGTCCTTCTCTGATTGGTCAGCCTCTGACAGCCTGGCCAGGCTGCCTTGATGAGGTGTGAAGTGGCCTGAAGACAAAGGAAGTGCCTGGGGGAGGAGATCTAAATGGTAAAACAGGCTGGGGGAGAGCAGACAAACTGGTTTTCAAAGGAGAGAAGGACATTTGGAACAGCTCAGGACCTCCCGCATTTCCTGCAAACCCAGGCGCCTCTTGATTAGATTAGGAGAGGGCTGCAAAGGGGAGTGTTAAGGGAACTTAGCCACACCCCTGAGTGGACTCAGACCTAACCTCCAAAATTCAGATTCTGCCATTTTGGATTTTTAAAGAATGTTGCTCTGTGGTATTGATTTTGCCACACTTTACACGGCATAGTAATCCAAGAGGGTGGTGGCCTTCCTGTGAATGGACAGATGCCCCACCCTGTTTTTCCACCCCATGAGCAAGGATAAATATGGCAGAGCTGCACTCACACTGTAAAACCATAACAGGAATAAGACAAGAAGAAGAAGAACTGCCCAGCTAGACCCCTGATTGGACACTGCACTTTGAAGGGCTACACCAGCTGCACACTTGGGCTTCACCAAAAAAAGACTTTGTCAGGCTTCAACTGGTTCAAGAGGGGACTCCCTGCTTGCTTCAGGTAACAAATAGCTAACCAGAGTCACCTGCATCGAATCCTGAAGGAACTGACCAGATGACCACTCTCCAGTGGTCATTTTGGAGCTCAAGCCAGATGCATTCTGGGAGTTGGAGTTCTAACCTTCAAGGAGCAACCCAAAGCTCCTGGAACCTTGGGGTAAGTTGTGGACTCCTAAAATATCTTCTGCCAGAAGACCCAGAAGTTCGGAGAAGATTGGAGAACTTTTGGTAAAAAGCTCCATAAAGGGACTGACTCGCCGTGGCAAGTCAAACAGGCTTCCCTCAACCGTGACCCAGCCTGACTTGCAGGTTCAACCCACTAAAAAGCTCTGGAGCCACAGACCTCCAGAATTTCTCCGGGCTCCTGGAAAGTTAATACAATGACCTTGCATCAAAATCGGCTTGCTGTGGAGGGTTGACCACGATTGAAAGGAAAAAGCTCCAAAAAAGTGAAAAAGTTGACCAGGACTTCCTGTGCAGCGTATCCGAGGAGAGCTGCAGGGATGTCGGATCCAAATTCAACTTCGGCCCAGATGAAGATTTCCATCCTGAAAAATCATCTAAGTCTGAAGGTGGAATTCTTCACCGAGGTTTCCTGCGATGCATATCCGAAGAGGGCTCCAGGGAGGTCGGATAGCATTGGTGACTTTGTCGCAGTGAGAAAAATGTTCAAGAAAAAGATACGTCTAAAGGTCAACTTTTGACCGAGGCCTCCTGCTTGCTGTAGCTGAGCGAGGCTCCATCGCGTTTGGCCTCAAACTTTGACTTTGCTCCGGTCAATGTGTTCGCCCAGATATCCCTAGTGGCGCTTTTAGTTTCTATGTGCTAAAAAACATGAATTCACACAAAATTCATATCTCCGGTTCCCCTTATCCCATTTTAATCAGTTTAGTCTAATTTTAAAGATAAAAATATAATAATTTTTTATAAACTGGTGTTAGATTTTTTATTGTGTTTGGTCGTTTACTTATTTACTGATTTGTGATTTTTAAATTCTGACACACAGGTCTCCTAAGTTAAGCCTAACTGCTCATTGCCAAGCTATCAAGGGTTAAGCTGGGGTTAATTTTTGGAGACCTGACTGGACCTAGTGGGGGTTTGAGGCCCATTGCTAAGTTTAGGTACTTACCTGCCCTTATCAATAATCCACTTTCCAACAATATCTTTTTCTTCTTTTTCTTTTTCAATAGCGGCTGCAGTTGAACAAAGTTTCATGAAAACAGTTCTTCAACCATGAAAATATTAGATACTGATATGCACAGAGGATGTTCTAAATATAAAATGCTGTTGCCATACCTTTTCGTTACTTTCCTCTCTCCATAAAATATTTAAATGTTGTATGTAACATAACAAATCTTCAGATACTAATACAGCCACTTATTAAATAATGTAAGCAGTTTTTTAGGCAAACACTCACCCAACCTATTATTTATCCTTGCAGCCTCTCACTGAAAGACTCTTTCTGTGAGAGAGCAACTCACATACAGTCACTTATAATCCACTTACAAACCCTCTTGGTTACTGATACATACACTTACCCACTTACTCCACCATACGCTACTCACACTATGACTCACTAAACTATATACCCACTCATAATACCACTCAGTCTGCCATACACACTCACACAACCACTCACTCAAGTAAACCTTCTGCACACCACTCTTGAAATGGCTCACCTATCCATACATATACTCATGCACAGTCACCTACGCATCATTCGTGCTCTCACTCACTGAAATATGTACTACCCATACATTTAATCACTCCTGCATTCATTTACTCACCCATCTATAACTCACTCACTTATGCAAACATGCAATTACACACTTCTTGAGTCACCCATACCCCAGCCATGCTCTCACTCACTCATTCATATATGCACCATCCCTGCAGTGAGTCACTCACCCATAAACCCCTCATATATTCATTCACTCACTCATACATTACTTGTACATTCATGCATTTACCCAACATCACTCATGCACTCATTTAGTCACCCACACATGCACTCCTGTACTCACTCATTCATCCATACACTACTGGTGCATTCCTTTAGTTGCACATACAGCACTCATTCATTTACTCAGTCATATACTACCCTCAGACTCCCTCACTTACGGACACACTCATGCACTCACTCACCCATATGCAAACTCATGCACTCAGTAAATCACACATTCAACACTCCTGCACTGGTTTTACTGATCAATATATGCACTCATACATACAGACTCATGGACCTCTTAAGCACTCACACATTCACCCATTCAGTACAAATACATATATTCACTCACACATACACTACTTAGACATAGATTAACTCACTCATACACCACTGTTTTATAATCACTCTATCTCTCATACACATACTCATGCATTCACTACCCATATAGGCAGTCATGCATTCAATCATCACCCATACATACAGTCATACACTCAGTCCATCCTCTATATAGCACTCATACAGTCAGTGAATCAGCCAAACAGACACTCATGTACTCAATAATCTACACACTACTTGTGCACTCATTCACTCGCCTGTATGTCGACTCATCTTTCAATTAGTCATCCATACACACACGCTTGCACTCAGTCTATGTCCCATACACCATTCACACACTCACTCAGTCACACATAGGCATGCAGTCAATCACTCACCCATACATGTCCTAATCCACTCACTCAATGTCCCATACACAACTCATACAGTCACTTACTTACCCATACATCCACTCATGCACATAGTCAGTCAGCCATGTACCATTTGTGGACTCACCTACTTAACTGCATACCACTCATACATCCAAACACTCAACCATATACCACTCATTCATTAATTCACTCCCTGTGACCACTTAAGCAATTACTCACGTATCCATACACACATTAACTAAATCGGTCACCCAGTCTCACTCAGTCACCCATAAACGCTCTCACTGATTCACTTATGCACCACTCATACATTCATTCTGTCACCCATATAGCACTCATACACTCACTCACCCATGCAGCACCTTCACACTCACTTACTTACTCATAGACACATTCATGCAGTCAGACACTCACCCATGCACACATGCATGTACTCAATCACCCATACATGCAATCATGCAGTCACTCAATCACCTATATATCACTCATCCATTGATTCAGTCACCCATACAACAGTCATGCACTCAGTCACCCATGCACTACTATCATACTCACTTAGTCTCTCCTAGGCACACTCATGCACTCACCCACTCACCCATTCACAAATCCATGCACTCATTCAATGTCCCATTCACTACTCATGCAATCACTCACTCATACATATGTGCACTCATAGACACAGTCACTCATGCACCATTTGTTGACTCACTCAGACAACCATACATACACTCATGCACTCACTCAATCACCCTCATACCATTCACACATTCAGTCAGTCACTGTAGTAGGCTGGTTCACTATATAGTGTACAAAAAAGATATGATTTGTGCAGAGAGTTCAAGCAACCCCACCCTGATATCCACAGGTGTTAAGTAGACCACCTAATGCTCTCTTTTTAGTGATAGCTTGTTTGGGCAGTTCGGCTAATCTAGGAGCAGTGCTTAGCTTTTGTTGTACTCACAGTATCAATAGATGTGGACACACACTCAAAAGAATAACTTGAGATCAATAAAAAAAAATACTTCAAGATCACCAGAACAAGATCATCCGAATCGGGTAAGTATTTTTTAAGTTTGGCAAAAATAGTATTTTTGTGTATAATTATGCAACGTAGGAATCAATGGGAGAAAACCTTAAACATGCATATAAAATCAGGAATTGCTCTCACAAGTGTTACTTTGTGTTTTTAGGTCCAGGTAGTCAAGATGTCCGATGGGTCCCCTTGGAGTGTAGAGGTCACAAGGAATTGGGGACCCTTAGAGCATAGCTGGTTTTCTGATACAGGGACCAGGGTGCAGTGCAGATAGGTCAGCCAAGGGATGCGCATAAAGGAGCCTTTGGAACCAGGGGGCAGGCCAAAGACATAGTAGGGACATATCTGCTCATGCAAACATATGCCCCCACATGTATTTTAGTGCACTCTGCCTTAGGGCCGTAAGGCTTGCCAGAGGAGTGACTAACCTAGAGTACATGCAGTGTTATTGGACTGGGCACTCTTGGTGAATACCATGTTGAGCTTTCAGCTTTTAAATACATCTTGCCATGCAATTGCAATGGCAGTCTGCAAGAGGTTGGTGCAGGCCTATCAGAGTGGCACAATTAGGGCTGCAGCTCTGGGGGCCCCTCTTCAGTATCCATTCCCTAGCTACCAGGGGTACTATTTACTAGGGACCTTCAAGGGTAGCTGAAGTGTCAATGCATGGTACAGTTTTTGGGAAAGATATCTGACCCTAGGAACCTGTTTAGCAGGGGCTCAGGGCAATTACAATTTTGAAACATCATTTTCCAGGCAAAAAGTTGGGGGCTAACTATGCAAAAAGGGGCTCTTTCTCACAGTCACCCATATAGTAGTCATGCACTGACTCACCCATATACTACTCTCACACTCACTCACCCATATACACACACATGCACTCAATGTCCCATGCACTACCACTGCACTCACCAACTCATCCATAAATGCACTCATACACATAGTCAGTCACCCATGCACCATACGCATGGTCACCTAGCTACTTATACATGCACCTATCCACTCACTCAATCACCCACATACCACTGATACATTCGTTCAGTCACCCACACAGTACTCATGCACTCACTCGCCCATATACTACTCTCACTCACTTATGCAGTCATTCACTTACCCATACATACATTCATGCACTCGGTCAGTGTTCCATGCACCACTCATGTACTCACTCATTTATACATGCACTCATACAGAATAAATCACCCATATAACATTCATGCACTCAATCATCTAAGTCCACCCATACATTCATTGTCACCCATTCACAAGTCATACATTAATTCACTCATCATACATACACTCATTCAGTACCCCATACAGCACTCATACACTCACTCACTCACTCACTCACAAGTGAATCATACACCCATAAATGTACTTGCCATTTTTTTTAAATAGCCAAAAAACTATAAGATTCAGCAAAGCTTGAAAACAACATCTGTTCTCTCTCCACACTACAATGAAATGGAAGATTTAAGCACTGAAAAATTGGTAGAGACTTCCTATAGGTGAAACTGGAAATTGTTTTGTGCAATCAAATTACTCTTTACACACGTTCACGGTTAACCGACGTCGGAGCGAAAGTTTAAAATGCAATATACTAGTGTTTCATAATGAAAAAAAGTACTTTATTAGTAAACACCTACTGTCAAACATTTTACAAAAATGCCTATATATGCGTTTTACACTTTTTCTGTGACACGCTGTAATTAAGATTGTCGCAATATCCGGTAAAGTGAAAGAACGTAGGCATGCTGAGGAGATTGCCAACACATGCGTCTCCCCGATTATGTAATCTATTATTGAATAGTGTATTCCAATAAAAAAAGGTAACAGAATATAAAGTTTAAGCATGCATTTTAAAACAAATACTGGTGATATATTTTGCTTATCAAACAAATCAGAATCTTTTGTCTACTTCATTACATGCACGCTGTAATTGGAAATACCGTGTAAACGGACAAACACACCTTATATTTTGCAACAAATCCGTGAACACAAATTTTATGTGAAAAACATTAAATACGAAATAAGCCAACAAAATATATGATAAATAGTTTCATAGTAAAAACCATATTTTATAATAATGCTTATCCGCACATTGAAAATTAACTAACAGCAGAAATATATATGACTCGTTTTTAAATATTAAAAACTACACATGAATAGTCGACCTAGTGCTAGAGTACCTGTAATGGGTATCTGACATTAGGCAGGAAATATGGAACGGTGTGAACTACTTTAGTCCAAGTACTTAATTGGTGCTTCTTTGGAACTGGACACCATTTTGTCACCACTAAGATCTTGCCCACCATTAATAAAAATTCTGCACTCCCCCCTTACTCTCTCATAAATGCCCTCATACACTTACTCACTTTCTAAAACACCTCCCACGCAGTTAGTCAATTTCTCATACACTTATGATCTTAATTTCTCATCTGTACAACACTTATGCATTCTCTTGCTTGCGATAATTGTAGTTGTCCACTCAAAAAATCATGTATGCATGCACTTATGCACTCACTCACACTTTCATACATTCTTTTACAGATTCATATGCCACTTATGCACTGTCACTCAACCATGCATACACTTATAGCCGTTTGAGTTACCCATACACACAATCATGCACTCGCTCAAGCACCCACGCAGTACTCACACAAAATTCACTCCTGCATAAATGCACTCACTCAATCATTAAATCATGTATACATCTATCATACAAACATTCAATCACTTATACATGAATAACAAACTCAGTCAATCCCCCACACACTACTCATGCAGTCACTCACTCAGCCATACATACAATTATTCACTTAATCACTCATACACCACCCATGCACTTACCCAGTTACCCATACATGCTCTGAGAACCATACAAACAATTTGACATACACCAAGCTTTCATAAACCCCCTTTAAGCTCAAAAACGTGCGACACACATGCTTTTATTCTACCTCGTAGAAGCAACCAACTACATGATAAAGCACCTGTGTGACGTGGGTTTGGTGCAATACGCAGCAGTGTTTGGATTAACATCTGCTAAAAACAACTTCTTTACTTTAAAAAATGATTATATAATCACTGAACAAAAGGTTACTGTAACGTTATAGCTAGAAAATTGAATTGAAAAAAACATAGAAATTCACTGAAAAAAAATCAAAGGTTGGAGGATGTTCTAGTTAGGAAATAGAATTTAAGAAACCTTAGAAATTTACTGGGAAAAAACAAAGGTTTCAGGGATGTTATAGTTAGGTTTTGAATTTACTCATACAAAACCATGGAAATTCAGAAGTTATAGGTACCTGAGTGAACTATAACTTGCACCTCTGCAATGCACTGCTTATGACCTCACATATTACCTCACTCATGGCATAGTCAGTGACATCACATATGATATCACTGATGACATCTCAAATGACATCATCGATGACATCATCTACAGAAGATTTTACATACACACACTCACATGCCTATAAAACCTCTCATATGCCCACTGAAACACCCACATTACTACTCATGTACCCATTCACAGACCCACACAACTATTCACACATCCATAGAGCCACTCACACACCCACTCCCACACACACTCATAGAGGCACTCACACAACCACTTACTCACCCATACAGCTTCTCCCACAAGCACTTACTTCCCCATATAGCCACTCACAGCGCCACACACTCTATAATACAGCTACTTACACAATCACTTATTCACCTATACAGTCACTCACACACCCACTCACTCACCCATACAACCTCTCAACACAGCCACTCACTCACCAATGCAAGCACTCACACACCCACCCAACCATTTACATTCCCATTTATATATCCAGACAAGCACCCACACATCCACTCACTCACCCATACATCCATTTACAGAGACACCTACTCTACAATACAGCCACTCACAGTCCAACTCACCTAATCAAACAGGCACTCAAACAGCCCCTCACTCACCGATACAGTCACTTACACAGCCAGTCACTCACTCATACATCCATTCTGACATCCACTCATTCACCCATACAGTCATTTAGACACCCACTTACCCACCCACACAACCACTCACTCACCAATACAGCCATGGATATACCCACTCACCCAATAATATAGTCACTCATACAGCCACTCAGTCACTCACACAGCTACTCACATACCTATTTTTCCACCCCTAAAGGCACTCAGACACCCACTTGCACACCCATACTGCCACTCAGACATCCACTCACACATGAATACACACAGTCACACAGCCATTCACATAATATATGTTAGAAATAGTATCACTCATTAGTAGAACAGAAAGTATACTGTTGTAACTTTTGTAGAACTTTGATTTATATGCTTAAGACTTACAAAGTTTTGGGAGAAACTGACACTCACTGGATGATGTCATCAGTGATGTTATTTGCGATGTCATCAGTGATGTCACTGACCATGTCATGAGTGATGTAATACATGAGGTCATAAACAGTGCATTGCGGGGGCGTGAGTTATAGTTAGCTCAGGTAACTATTCCTGCTGAATTTCTATGGTTTTGTACAAGTGAATTCAGAACCTAACTATAACGTCCTTGGAATCTTTTCCAGTGAAAAAAATAAATATATATATATTTATGTAACCTACTGGTGATCGCCAGTTGGTGGTTTTAGTTTTGGTACCTGATCAATTGCATAGAATGTCATGAGTTCCCACTTGCTATCATGTTTCTGTTCCATATGTCTGGCTGTTGCATAGCTCCTATCTGTGTTGATGTTGCTCGAATATGTTCTAAAATTCGCTTTTTAGTCTCACATATGGTACTGCCAATATATTTCAGCCCACAAGGGCATTCAATCACATACACTGTGAATGAACTTTTAAAATTCAAATGCTTGCGTATCACTCTTTCCATGCCAGTATTTGTTGAATACTCTTTCTTATTCACCCAAATTTTACATGCCTTACAGCTACTGCATTTCCAAAAAACAGGTTTCTGTAGCCAGTTTGCTTTTCTAATTTGGAAGTGGCTGTGTGTTAATTTGTCCCTTAGGTTTGCTGTTCTTCTGAAAGTCATTTGTGGGTGTTGTCCCATAATTTCTCCCACTGTTGGGTCCATTAGTAAGATTGCCCAGTGATTTTCCAAGATTTTTCGAACTTGTATGGCACTCTGTGAGTATGTTGTTATAAACCTCAACTGTTGTTGTTTGGCAAGTTTAATGGCTTGGTTACCTCTATTAATTAGTTGTTCTCTTGATGATTGTTTCAAACGTTTCTTCGCTAAGGCTAAGCATTTTTTCAGATATTGTCTTGCCAGGAATCTCTCCTCCGATAATTTTAAGTGCTCCTCACACTCTTTCGGTTCTGAGCAGATTTTCTTTATTCGTAGAAATTCACCATAAGGGATATTCCACTTCGTTCGTGGTGGGTGAAAGCTGTTAGTGTGTAATATAGAGTTTGTGGCTGTTATCTTTCTATGTAATGTGGTCTGAATTGTCCCCTCTTTGACATAAATTTCTGTATCTAGGAATGTCACGCGTGTTGCACTGATGTCATAGGTGAAATTGAGTTTTGCTGCATTGGAATTCAAAATCTTAAAATATTCATCAAATTCTGACTCAGTTCCATCCCAGATAAGAAAAAGGTCATCAATGAACCTCAGCCAGATCACTACTTTTTGTTGATGAGTCTCATTTTCTTCTGCCCAAGCTATTCGCTGTTCAAACAACCCATTGTCAAATTTGCAAAGTTAGGGGAAAAAGAAAAACCCATTGCCGTGCCCTTTATTTGCAGGTATAGTTGTTGATTGAACAGGAAATAATTATTTGTTAGACAAATGTTGATCATTTCCAAAAGCATCTCATTATGTTGATTAAAACGTATATTCCTTTGATTGAGGAAGAATTTACATGCCTGGATTCCTATATGATGTTCAATATTTGTGTAGAGTGAAACCACATCCATCGTTACTAATTTCTAGGTATCCTGCCAGGGTATGCCTTCCAGTTGCAACAGTAAATCTCCTGTGTCACGCAAATAGGAGTTCAAATTTCTTGCCAAAGGTGTTAGGAAGAAATCTATATATTCTGACATGGGTTCTAATAAAGATGCTTTGGCTGATATTATTGGTCTACCCGGTGGATGTTGCAAATTGTTATGAATTTTAGGGAGGAAGTATATTGTTGGGGTTACAAGATGTTCCACTAGCAAATATTTAGCCTCTACTTGATCAATGAGGCCTAGATCTTCCCACCTTGAAATACACAGATTTATCTCCTCCTTCAATTTTGTTAATGGGTTCCCAATAGCATGTGCATAACATGTTTTGTCTAACAATTGCCGCATTGCTTCTTTCACATAATCCTGTTTGTTTTGTATTACAATATTTCCACCTTTATCAGCGGGTTTGATTTCCACTGTTGTTTCCATCTGAAGTCTGTGCAGCGCCTGTTTCTCTGGTATGGTTAAATTCTCCTCTTTTTTGTTCCAATTCTTTTTATAAAGATCATGAATGACCATCTCCGCAAATAAATCTATTTTGTTCCCTGCTGGTAATACTGGGTAGAACTTGGAAGGTGGCCTTTTGTCTGTCAGGCCAGCCCCAAGAGGTTTAACTATTTCAGTTACTTCCAATGGTTTATTTCCCAGGTCTAAGTTCACCAAAGTCATCAACGTCTCTTTATCTCCCACAGTTAGATCATGCTCCTGTGTTGGTGGGTCATTTTACTCTTTCATTTTAGTTTCTGCAAAAGTTTTTGCAAGTTTGATTTTACGTATATACTTGTAAAAATCCATTCGTGTTTGTACTAGATCCAAATCAGTAGATGGACAGAATTGTAACCCCTTTTTTAGGACAGATTCCTCCGATTGGGACATTTCCCTGGTGGAAAGGTTGATAATATTTAACTCTTGAAAATTGCTGCTGTTTGTGCTCTGGTTTTCCTTTGTCTTCCCTCTTTGTCCCCTTCGTGTGGGTTTGTTCCTTTTGCGCCTCGTCCTCTTCCTCTCCCTCTTGTTTTGACTTGTTGATCTTTGGATTGTTGTTGGAGGGTGAGGCGCATCTCGTTTAACAAAGTTAGTTTCACTCCCTGTGTGTTGGTTGAGGTTGATTCTCCTTCACTGGATTCATTATCAGTTGACCTTGATTCATTACTTGATTTATCCGATTTTTCAATTTGAGATGCATCAATTTGTTCTTTTAACTTTCCATATTGAAATCTCCTTGCAAAGGTAAAAATTCTCCCATCTTCATAATCACTTTTATCCCTTTGGAATTTAGTTTGTTTACGTGTTTTCACAGTCTCCTCATGTTGTTGAATTTTTGAAGACATTTCACTCCTGATTTTACTTTCTTCTTCAGTTAACTTGTCTTTCTTCTGTTGTCATTATTTAGATAGATATATATATTTGGCGCTAAAAATATAAGTTTATTGAAGGAATAACATCTAAATATTTTTACATCAGAGTTGTAGGGTTCAGTGAGGGCTATTGTTAAAATGAATTTTGGGGATTGTGCCATCTTAGGAAACAAATGAATATGAGGATTCCGACACTCTAGCCTCTGAGTACACTAATTATACTGTCTCTAATGATCCTACTCTAGCAACTTCACTGCCTTTGATGAACCCTGACAATCGGGGAACTCCTGATAACACTTTTCATTTAGCCAATAAGGAGGGGGCTCCCCATCCCTCAACCTTTTCTAGGAATCCAGGGCTCTATTGTTCAGATACTCCATTAGATATAATTTTATCGGGCCCTGCACCCTGTGAAGTGTACACTGCACAAGAAAATACAGATACAGGCAACTATATTCCTCCAAAGGAAGCTAGATACACCAAATCTAGTGATCTTGCCCAAGTTCTTAGTTGGAATATAGCAGGGCTGGAAAGCAAAATGCAAAATTTGGAATGGGGTCAATTTATTGACGATCATTTATTATGCCTATTTCAAGAAACTTGGGCGACGGGTCCCAAACACAGACTAGGTTTTAGAAGTTACTGGGTTCCAGCTTGTAAGTCATCCTCTTGGAGATCTTCAGGAGGGCTACTTATATGGTTAAGTAGTTCTCTCAGAAGCAAAGCTGTAGTGATAGACACGGGCTGCCCTGATCTACAGGCCCTATTGCTAATGATTCCCGAGGAGAAATCCTTACTAATAATCAATGTTTATAACAGGAGTGTGGGTTCCCCCGCAGATCACGACGCTCTATCTTTATTGGATAGCTTACTTAAAAACAATATTTCCCACTTTATTCTGATTGGAGGGGATTTTAACGTTACATTTGAGCCCAACCCCCTGGTTCAAGAGATATATCAGGAAGAGGACGCCTATTGGGGGATTCCACAGCTAGTCTCCAACAAACGGCCGAGATTGGGCAAAACAGCCCGTTTAGTGGCTGATATTACAATAACTTATGGCCTTCGAGCCTGTAATGGCCGCTCCTGCTCTTATGCAAATTTGCATCCCACTTTCAAACGAGGAAGGATTAGAAGCCAGATTGATTATATACTCCTCGACATTAAACTGTGGGGCCATATGGTTGATATGAGAGTACAAGAGCATGAAGAGAGCGACCATGACCCATTGATTCTATCAACTAGAGGCTTATTCCCTTTACTTGAGACACCCCATTCTAAGCTTTATGCCCATCAGCTAGTTTTATCAAATAATAGACGGAATTTAAAATGGGAGTTTGTTACTACATCCCAAGCATCTTTCATCAATCTACAATCTGCTAGCCAATCAAATGGAGTGTATGCTGCATTATAATGAAGATGATGAGGGTGATAGGCTTTTAGCAGCCCATAGTAAACTGTTTGATTCCCTAAAACACCTCTTCACAAAAGAGATCTCCAGCAATTCCAAGAAAAAGTGCCGGGCACGGTGGTTTAACAATTTATGTAGGGA
Organism: Pleurodeles waltl; assembly: GCF_031143425.1. Taxonomy (NCBI): domain Eukaryota; kingdom Metazoa; phylum Chordata; class Amphibia; order Caudata; family Salamandridae; genus Pleurodeles; species Pleurodeles waltl. The sequence goes on from NC_090451.1 coordinate 343,611,372, forward strand.
AGCACAGCTCACTCTTCTGAAAGTTTTAAAAACAGGCCAAGTTGAATCTATAAGAATAGCTAGAAAAGATTATAAGAACGAATGCATCAAGGCTCGTCGAAGCTGGGAAGAGGCTAGATGGGTAGCCATCTTGGAAACCGCTAAATCAAAAGATACCTCCAGGTTTTGGAAATTAATAGCAGAAAACTGTGGAGACTCTGCCTCTGTACCTGGCACATCAATTCTTCCTGCAACCTGGGTTGAGCATTTTGGCCAATTATACGCAGGTTCTCTCGAGGTATCTCCTAGGTCCCTAAATGTCCCAATATCCCAAGCCGCTACCCCGATCTCATTTACTTTAGCTGAAACTAGCGCTGCCATTGATTCACTAAATTGGGGAAAGGCTCCAGGTCCTGATAAGATTCCGGGCGATCTATACAAGACAAGACCTGACATATGGGCTCCTTATCTCAATCGAATCTGCAATGCAATCGCAGCTGGAGCCCCCATCCCTCTCTCATGGAAAGGGGCTGAGATAGTTCCTATCTTTAAAAAAGGTTGCCCTAATATCCCAGCCAACTATCGCCTGATCAGTTTCCTGGATAATTTTCAAAAAATCTATGCCAAACATCTTTTGTGCCACCTTGATGAATGGATCATGGAATCTAATGCCCTATCTAATCTACAAGCAGGGTTTAGACCTGCTGTGAGCACTATTGACCAAGTCTTAAGATTCCTGGCAATCAAGTGGAAGAATGAGGACTTAGGGGGGGAAAATCTGTATGTGGTCTTCATAGACCTAAGAGCTGCATTTGATCTGATCCCCAGGAACATGCTTTGGTCAACACTCTCCAACATGGGGGTTCCTGCTGGTCTCTTCAGTCTTATCACCCTGCTTCACGACAATACCTATGCCCGAATTAGATGTGGCAAGGAGGGTGAGCTGACAGATCCTGTGGCCATCAACAGAGGAGTCCGGCAGGGGTGCGTTCTGGCCACTACCCTTTTTTTGCTTTATATCAATAACTGTATCCGTTATTTGGAGAATTGCATAAACGACTCGCCCAAATTGACAGGGGAAAAAATCCCATGTTTATTGTATGCAGACGATACAATCTTGCTAGCCAAATCTCCTGTGGGGATCCAAAATTTGGTTAACCAATTTTGTGCTTACTGTAGGGATTTTGGGCTTGACGTCAATGCTAAAAAAACGAAACTTATGATATATAGCTCTCTAAGGAAACAACCTTGTGTTAAAATTGAAATGAATTCAATACCACGGGAGAAAGTGGAAGAGTTTGACTATTTGGGAATTAGATTATCAACCACTGGAAAATGGGAGGCAGCCATTGGTAAAGGGGCACTTATTTTAAGTCAAAGAGGTGGGGCCCTAGTTCGCAGGTCCAGAAATGTCCTGAGTTCCCCTTTGATTATAATTGCCGAGATCTATAATACCCAAATCCGTGCGGCGGCCTTATATGGAGCAGAACTCTGGGGATCACACAGAAGACTGGATATTTGACAAAAAAAAGAAAACAACTTCCTTAGACAGGTTTCCCGGTTAGGGGTAGGTACCCCAATGATTCCTCTTAGGCTCGACTTAGGGTTAAACAGTATTAACCGTGAGGGAACTTATAGCTACTTCACAGGGCCCGATTAGAATTCAATGGCTGCAGGAGATGAAATCTGCTTGGGCTAATATAGGTCTTTCCCACTACTGGGAACACCCGGAACTGATTCCCAATAACGCAAGACATCTCGTCAAAAGAAGATATTGGGAAAAAGTCAATAAAGATATATTGCGCAAAAACGGGCTGGGTAGGCTAACATCAGAATTTCTCCAAATTAAACATGAACCTTGGCCCGAGATTTTCATGAACCTCCCTATGCCGTCTCATGCTCGTGCCCTTTATCTACAGCTTAGATATGCTTCCCTACCTACTAATATTTATACTGCCCACTGGTCATCCAGCGTCCTTTCGACTGATAGATGCATATCTTGTCCTCTTCATAAAGAAACAATCGAGCATATTTTGTTTTTTTGTCCCTCATATAAGAACCCCAGAGGAAAGTGGATTATCCCCCTCTGTAAAAATGTATTACTGTCGGATAGAGTCAATGCCACCAGAATATGCAAATATGAAACATCCACACTGGTTGCCTCCTCAGTTTCTACATTTTTATTGGAGGCTTGGCGTATCCGTCGTAGGCTCATTTCTGTAGAGAGGCTCCAAGAGCTTTAGGCTGAGCCTTTGTTTGTTCACAGAGGGAGATCTCAATCAGATCTATATTTCTTCGTTCCTTCTTTTATCTCTTAATATATGATATGTACCCTGTTATTTCTCTGATTTTGCTAATTTATATGTGACATCTTTTCCTGTATTTTAGCAAGAATTCTGGACCTTTTTAGGAGTAAATTGAGACAGCATAAGCTAATTTTAATTTTAGTTGTAAGGATTTTATTGACATATTTTATACGTTAGCTGATTATCAGACTTTTATAGTATCTTGAATGATTGTTATTATGAATTATGATGAGTTATTGCGATTCCAATGGATTTACACAATCATGTAAAACAGTTTTTTTCTTTTAAATTTAAATGGTCCAAATTCTTTGGACCGAATGTATTTAAATAAATAATAATAAATGAATATGAATCCTATGTGAACATTAATCAAAAACTAATAAGGCCCCCTGCAGTTTGTTAATACACCTCGAGAATTGTTTTTATATTGTCTTTCAATCTTTTTTAGTCCCTGAAACAAGATCTAACAAAACATATTTAAAAATCATTTGATTTAAGGAGATGTTATAAACTACATCTACCAGAAGACATTGTATGTGGAATTCAGTAGAAAAATATCTTGGACTTCAGCAAAAACATTGTTGCAATTTGAAGAATACTTGTAAAAAAGTATTTGGTCTTTCTTTGCAAAAGTGTATATACTTTGTGATGTTAAGGAGTAACTTTTGATAATTTGGTGTAACTTTAGTATTTTTTCTGTTGCTTTTGGGTAGTTTATTTAAAGCGCTAAACCAGTACACAGGAAACACCTGTGAACAAGGTCCGGTGTGACCGAAACGCATCAGGGGATTCCTGGTTTGTTTGTTTGTGATCTCACTAATGGAATATAAGTTTAATTATTATTGGCACAACGACAGAGTGCGGTTTTCTCTTGCCAAAACAGAAAGAGAATTTTGTTTTTTTAATATATATATATATATATATATATTTGTATATATATATATATATATATATATATATATATATATATATGTATATGTATATATATAATAATATGTATATATATATAAATGTGTATATATATATATATATATATATATATATATATATATATATTCACTAAAAACCAAAGATTATAAGAACATTATAGTTAGGTTCAGATTTTACTCACACAAAATCATAACATTTCAGGTGGTATACTTAGAGTTATTTCAAGTAACTACAACTTGTGCCCTAAGGTAACTATAACTCATGCCCTCGTCATGCAATTTTCGCATCAAATACAGTGATATTATCAATGATGTCAAAGAAGATATCATGAGTGACGTCATAACTGGGGTAATTAGCAGAGCAAGGCAAGGACAAGAGTTAGAGTTCCCGATATATATTTATTATACAATACCCATCCTCTTTCAATTCGGAAAAGAGTTTGGCACTCTGTCAGCTTCACATGACCATGACGTGTTTCACCTCAACCGAGTCTTGTTCATGATAATGCCATTGCCCTGATTACACCATTTTAAAGGAAATCACCTCCGCCTTTAAACATCAACACAAATAAAGGACTACTGATGAATGACAAAAAAGGATATCATGGTGTTATTGGCTTTTAAACACTAATAAAACAAACGATACTCAATCTGCTACATATTGCCACAAAAGTTAAATCAATACATCAAAAGAATATCTAAAACCTTATTAATATTTATGAGAAATTGAATGAAATGCAGCACTCACTATCTATTCACTAATCCTCCTTCATGTAGTATGCACTACTAAATCTGCAGTATGAATATAATCAAGAATACATGCAAACAATTACTCTCCATTATTCATTCACATCATGATAACACATAAACCCAAGTGGGTAATTTATATAAAACAAATTATACTTATTTGTCTAAAGAACATGAATGTTCTAATTTGTCTAATACAATGCACCTATTACCAGTGCAAATGCTGTCAGTCTTCTACTTCTCATTCATCTACCCCAATGGGTATGTAGTCGGCCTGCTGATATTTATCATCATCTGGAAACAATTGTGAAAAACAACACTGTAATAGACAATAACCATCAGTGTTAGATTTTCATGGAGAGATGACAAGGAGGTATGGAATAGAAAAGGGGGAAAGAAGGGGCTGCGAGATAGGCACCATTAAAATACAGACTCTAGACATTAATATTCATATTGATGGTCATTGAAAACTGTGCAATTTCTCATCTGTATTAAGACCTAGAGGGTCTTTGCTGTCCATATCTATAATGACGGTGGCTTATCGTCTTCTCAAATCTAACTCTCTATTCCCTCCTCTCCAGTGTTTGGGTATATCTATGAGACTACTATATTTCAGTTTAGCTTCATCCTTCCCATTATTGAGCAAAGTATCTGGCTACTGCACATGTGGCATCTCCATTCTTTAGTGCCCTAAGGTGTTTTAGTTTCTTCTTGTGGTGTGGCAAAGTAGTACTACCTATATATTTCTTAGGGCATGGACATTTCAGTGTGTATACTACAAAAGCTGTTTTACACATCCTCCTCCCTTTGATGGTATCTCCTTTCCTCCAGTTAGTGTCATACTATGTTGTGTTCTGTCATTGGTTGTATGCCTTGCAGTGTGTACATTTTACAAAGCCCACTTTAGATTTTAACCAAACACCACCTTGCTTTACCTGTCTCACTTGCCTCTTTACTAAATGGTCTCTCATAGATGTTGCTCGCTTAAAACATATTCTTGGTCTTCTCTCCACTAAGTTCCCCATGATCAGAACACTTCTAACTAGGTGCCAATGTTTGTTTAGTGCTGTTCTTAACAGAGTGTGTTGGTTATTGAATGTGGTTCTAAATCTATGTTGTGTCACTCTTCGTGTTGCCTTAGTATCTGAAAAAGGGCCTCTTTTCTCTAAATGTTCCTTGCTCTTTCCATAGCTGGTGTTAAGTATTCTTATGTGTACCCCTTTCATCTAAATCTATCACGTTTCTTTTTATGTTTTTTTTATACTCACTGTCAGCGCTGTGCAGTCTCCTGACCCCATTACATCTCTGTATAGAATATTACTAATCAAAAACTTAGAGTGAAAATGTTGTGCATGGAGGTTACTAATCCCCACAGTTGGTTTTCTAAATAATGCTGCAATGAGCCTCTGTTCATCAACCCTTATCATCACATTTAAAATTCCATTGTACTTTTACTTATTTTGTGTGGAAAATCTAAGTTCAAATCATTTTGTTCACCACTTTCATAAAGTGCTTGACTGACTCCTGGTTACCTTTCCAAATCAAAAATGAATGCTCAATAAATCCAACACAAAGGCTGATGTGATTCATCCATCTTTCACATTTCGGGTCCCCAAACACCTGCTCGTCCTACCAGCCCAACTGCAAATTAACATAGATGGGGGAAAAGCAGGTACCCATCACGGTCCCTGTGATTTGCATGAAGGTGACATAATTTAAGGCAAATACGTTTTTAGTTAAGCAGAATTCAATCATTGGAATAAACAACTGGCTGTGATAATGAAACTTGATAGGTCTCATCCTCAGAAAATTATTTACAGCTCTTAGACCATCTGAGTGCCTAATACTAATGTAATGTGTAACATCCAAAGTTATAAGCAACATATCGTTCTCCCAGCTAAAATCAAAGATGCTACGAAGGAAATCTGATGTGTCCTTTATATACAAAGGTAGACTGGATTGTAATGGATAACGAAAGGAGTCAAAATAGAATCAACACATTTGGATACATTCTCAAATATACTACCATGAGCCACTATGATAAGGTGGCGAGGAGGATCACTTCAATTTTTTTTAACCTTGGGATAAAGTACGATGTAGGAGTTTTGAGTGGTCCTGCTTCAGAAACCTGTATTCTTCCTCACTTAAGAGCATCGGTCTGTCCACTCTCTCAGACACTGGTCAAATTCCTCTTTGGACTTTCTATAGTCATCCCTAGTGATTTTTACATAGCATGACACATCATTCAAGTGTCTCTATGCTTCAGTGAAATACTATTCCTTAGGCCATGAGACCACGTTACCTCTTTTGTCAGATCTAATTACCAATGTGTAATTTTTTTTGCAGTTTCTGAACCACATTGAAATATTTTTCATTGCTTCTACTGTTTTTCTTTTGAGCAGCCCTATTCCTTAATTGGCCAGAGGGAGGTGATGTTCCCTTGGGCTGCGGGGTCCATGCAGATGGATCACCCCGAAACTTTCAAGTCACAGACTGTCTTATTAGTTTGGAAAGTTTTGTGAACATTCATCAAACGGCACCATATTTATTGGCAAAACAAAAAAATGCTAGGCCATAACTATAACTACCTACTGGCGACTGCCTGTAGGTGTTTCATATATAATATATACATATATATATATATATATATATATATATATATATATATATATATAGTGGATTTTGTTCCGACGTCGTCTTAAATGCTGTTTCCCATGCAAGGGTGCCTGCATTGGTGCTAGGCAGCAGTTTGTGCACCAACTCAGGCAGAGAGCAGGAATGCACCATATAATGTTAAATGCAGCACATTCCTGCCCCCTCCATTTCATGCAGCACAACAAGGATTGCTATGTTCTGTGAATATTTGATAAATATGTCCCAGAATGTATTTCAGTATGAACATACAAAAAATAAGAATTCGCATAGATTAACATTTTCATAGCATCTGATGTCATTTTACCACTAGACTAGTAACTTTCTATGGGAAAGCACACACAAATGTAATAGAAATTGCGTGGACAGTATTTGGAAAGGTCTCAGCAAAAAGCGGCCCTAGTATCATGCATAACATGGACTGTTTCATGGATTAAAGACAAATTTACTAGTTGTACACATAGAACCGGACTGATGATTCTCTTGACTACATAGTGGTTTCCAACTAATTATAATGATATTTAGCAGGAAAACAAAAGACTTCTGAAAGAAAACTGAACACTGTGAATTCTTAGGTGAACTTTCTGGTGACCAAACAGTGCACTGACACAGTTGACAAGAACCACAACCATATTTATAATGATTCATACCTTTGTCTTGCCTTACTACATCCTCAACAGTTTTAGCTTTGACGTTGTGAGAAAAATGGGCATATACTTTAATCAAACCTTTTTTGCTTGACACAAAAAAATCAATAGAATAGTTTCCAAAAGTCCTATTCAAAGGTGATATGTTCTGCACTCTCGGCTGTTAGCAAAAGTGTCAAAGCATAACAATTATGTCTTTAATGAAGACAATCTCTACAGGAAGTCTGAACCTATACTGTGTTTTCCTTTCAACCTGAAAACACCGATACAGAGATCCTAACATCAGATCTAGCAAGAAACCCTGTTAACTACTTGCAGTCACTCTGATGGGATCCTTATTGGACGCTGAGCCCAACAAGGCAAAAGAAAGAACTAGTAAGGAAAAATGTCAGGGCTCATAACTGCTAGCGCGCCTGGTCCTTAGTAAGTAAACTCAAAAGGGCATGCGTATAGGCCGATGAACCTTTTGGATCGCATGGAGTATTCTAGCCATGTAGTGACCAATGTTATCAATATTCAATATGACCCATCAATAAACACTAAGAGAATCATTAATTATTAGACAATTATATCAACATTTCATGAATAACCACAACTCAGTATACGTTTTAGCAATGTTTATTCCCTATTAGTTGCAATTCTAGTGCATAAGGTTAACTCAAACTTTATTCAACCAGCTCAGAATTAGTTCATTAATGACCACCAATAACACAATCTAATCAGAACTTGAGAAAACATATACTCTAATGCTTCAGCATAAGCCAACAAAGATGAATAAGTCAACATCAGTAGCAGAGTTCAGTAATCAGTTTGTCAATCATTTGTCACTGTCAACATCACCCAAGGAATCCTACCTAACACAGATTAACATTAGCATGTGGGACTTCATGTGAAAACAATTTAGAAACGTGAATTTGGAAAACATCTAGCTAAGAGAAAAACTATTAAACAGGGCAGTTGGTACCTAGAAGAAAAGGCACAAAGTTAATCAGTCACATTGTCATAGCTACCTATCCACGGAATGGATTAGCAACAAAGTCTGTCTTCGCCTTCAGGTCATCAATTGATCAGCAACGCATCAGGCTCTCAGTGCATGAGCCCAATAGCAGAATCTCGAATCATGTCTTCTGGCATCAGCATTTCACCCCTCACATCTGATCATCGCATCTCATCTCCCTGACATCTCAATTCTGAAGTTTTAGCCCTTTGTCATGACCTTTTATTAGGGTTTTTCAGTCCACCCCCCTGATTCCTAATTGGTCAGTCAATCACCAGTTATTACCCTAACCAATAATATTATTTTTACAAATCTATGAATTCTAATATTTTAACATTCTCAGTTCATTGACTGGTTCACTGTACGATGTCCTCATCATCCGGCTCATCAGGTATCGAAAATGTAGCATCTTCTTCTCCAGTCGGTGCTTCTATTGTTAAAGTCCTGGGAAAGTACATCGAGTCTGCCCTACACCAAATTGTAACAATTTTAGTTCCATCATCTCCGGTCCATCGGTACATTGCAGAAAACTCTAGCAAAGCAGATTTTATTAACACAAGTGGTCAAGGTTAGTTTAACACAGTCGTTTTCCTCCAGCATGCTCTAATAATTCAGCTTCTGCGTGAGGCCTGGCAACTAGGCCACAACTTTGGCTAAGTTAACTCTACAATATAATGCAAAACATAGGTTATACATCTCAATATGGCACATTACTTCATTATTATTACATTTTTTCATTATTTCACATATTTTTTTATCATTTTAGTACAACTTTCGCATAAGTGGCTGCCATTCTCCATGGGCACATTTTCAAACGTGCACATTATTTTCTCTACAATTAATTTCTCTATGAACTTTTGTTAATCATAACATATACACATTTATTAATAATTTCTAATTAGCATATCTGCTTCAACATAACTATAGAATAATACACTAAGAAACATTTCAGAAATTAAGTGGTCAAAAAGGAATAAGGGTTTAGGACCATTCCCATACGAAGACCAATAATATTAGCGCCGAAACCAGGTCCATGAGACAGGGTGATAAGATATGTCCATTGGTTCACCTCTCCAAACTGAGGTAAGAGTACATGTTTTGTTATGTGAAGTATCTCTTATAATGTGTGCAATATCACCATAATGCTAAATTATAAGTGCTTTAGAAAAAAATCGCATTTAGCAATAACGCTTTATAAGTGTTTCAGCACCAAGGGACTTTTAGTAAAATGGCAGAACATAGCCTCTGAGGACAACAGGCTCAGTCTCAAAGGATGAGACTCTAGAAAGTCAAAGGAAGGGAAGAAATGTGTCTTCCACCCTAGCACAATTTCTTAAACCAAGGAACCTCTAAAAAGAGAGCATCGCTGGATTTGAGAGCGTTTGAACATGGCTGGATTTGAGAATGTGACAGCATGTAACACTTAAACTGGAAACTAATTAATGAAGGGATTTCATCATATGAAGTTCTGTGCTCTAGGGAAAACGCCCTAAATTCAGTCAGAGCTTGGACAGAAAGCCAATGTAAACTTTTAGAAGAGGTTTTTCATGCGAGAGCCTTGGCACATCCAAACCCCTCTGTGCGGTAAGATTTTGTACAATGTGAAGCTTGCAGATGGATGCTGTTGTGGAGTGCAAGGTAATTTACCATTGGAGTAAACTAGTCAGGATCCTACTAGCAGTGAAATAGCTGCACGTCTTCCATCCAGGGTTAAGAAAAAAATGACTTTTGTCATTTTGTAGACTATGAAACAGACGGTGAATACACTGACACACTGAGGAGCAAGCCATATATTGACATAAAAAATAGTTCTACATTTCTTCACTCTGTGACATGGAGTCAGGCAACAGCCAATCTCATCAGATCACTACTGGTTGATAATACTAGGATTATTAGAGCTCGCATGATAATCTCTAGTTTGACAGTATTACATTTAAGCCAATGGTTGCCTATCCATTTAGTGACCTGGGAAAGAATAGTTTTAAAGTTTGCAGCAGACTAATCCCCAGTAGACAAGTGGCTGGCAAATTGAGTAGAAACTACATACATTATAAACCTGAAGTCAAAGGAATGGATGGGACTGCCCAAAGGTTCATTATATATGCTAAAGAGACATGGTTGAAATTAAGACTGAAGGAACACAACAACCAAGGGTCTAAGGCTTTGAAGAGAAGTGAGCCACCTCTAGACGTAATTTACAAAGGGACCCCACTAATAAATATACTAAATAGTGTAGCATTTTAAGTAATTTTAAAAGTATATTTTCAGAAAATGCCTCAGATCGACATTATCAGGTATTCCCTCTCACAGGTCGAACCCATCCTGATGCATTGTCATTCTGGTTGAAGGACTCTTTGTTGAAGCATGTCATATAGGTAACGTCCATGAGAGTCCTTTTATAGCCCCTTTGTGGTTCCTAGCATGATTGCACTGAAGACTAGATCTTAAATATTGAATTACTTTTGTTTCATAAGCAGGCTTTATTTATGCTATTATATAGAGTGTAATTTGCCCAAGCCACATTTGTTACTGCTGCATTGCTTAGGTTAGCTTGAAAGCCCACTTGGTGTGAGTTATACATTTCTGCAAGATCATAAAAGGTCCTTAACTGATGCGCTATATAGTTCTCCGAAGGTTTAGCATACGCTGGAAAAAGGAAAAATAAAGCCTTCAGATTATCATTAGACTTCATTAACATAGGTATTACTTGAGTTTGCTTAAATTGCTCAGTGATCACACCAGAGCTCAAAAAAATATTTAGAATTTGTTTCAGAGGATGGTGAATAATGGGAGTGAGTTGCTCAAGGATCAAAAGATACATCACATTTCAACATTACAAGGGCTGATGTTAAAGATTGCTCATCAAAGCATTAACAGAAAAAAAGCACAATGGTATATATTTTTACTTTCTAACTCAAACTGGAGTGCACTTTAAAAATGAATCTAGAAATAGAATTAGAGTCAGGGATGGGTTCAACTGTATCACCCCAAAATTGCTAATGATAATATATAACTGAAAGGAAGGTAAGTGGTATAAAATAATACCAGGGGTGTTGGTCAGGAGCTGTCCTCATCCTTTGAAAATTGATTTTCTTCTATTTAATAAGATATTGATTTTTATAATCATAAAGTGGTATTTTGCAATGAATACTGAATTCAAAATTGTAGTTCGAGCACAAAATATGTTTGTCACGTTGTATTTTGTTTTTTCCAGTGCAAGGGTCAGTATTTCAACCAGGCCCCGCGGGGATGTCAAAATGGGGGCCTCGGTGTCTACACTGTCTCTGGGTCGCATGACTGGGTGTAGCTTACAGTTTGGTTTTGCATAATCCTCCTAGACAGCCACACACAATGGGGAGTAAGCAGGATGGGCAAGAGAAGCTGGCCTCAGCCTCACTTATACTTAAATAGGCTGTGTCCTGCCTCCACACAAAGCCTTGCATAAACCCTGTAGCTAGTCTGGAGCCAGGTCCAGGAAGGCAGGACATCTGTGCACTTTAAAGGACTGCTTCTAGAAGCTTCTCCCCATGTCAAAGGCATAACTGTGGATAAATACTAGACCTCAGACACCACCACAATTGTACCCTTCTGGACCTGTGGGTATCCTGCCAGGAAGAAGGACTGTTGTGATGCTACAATGACTGTCACTCTGCTGGACTGCTGCTCTGAAGGGACTGCTGCCCAGCTTTGCTGATCGTGTGCCCTCTTGCCTAGGAAAGAAGAACTGAACGTGCAACTTGAACCCAGGACTCAGAGTGACGGAAATGGCTAGTCTGCTGGCCTCCTGATCTGAGCCTCAGGAACATAAAAGGCTTTTCAGACAGCTCCTGGACCTAGCTTCATCACGTTCCTTATCCACAAATGGTGCCTCTCAAGTCCTGGACCTTCAGGGGCATATTTACAAGAATGTGGCACATCAGCTCTGATGCACCATTTTTCTTGCGTCGCCCTATGCCCCCTAACATCACTATTAGATCTTTGTACTTCCTATAAGCGCACCATAGAGCATGTTAGAACAAGTGTCAAAAGTTTGGATGTTATTGTGGCACTTTGCTGGACTAGCATCAAATATGTTGACGCTAATCCAGCACAGGTCAGGGAAGCCCATAGGGTGTAATGGCAGTGTCACTTTATTGCCTGCCCTGAGCAGTAGTTAAAAATGACTGAAAAAATGGTGCAGTGAAATCTTGTAAATTACACTTCACCATTTTTTTGGGCCTCCCTGCGGGGAAATGCCCCTTTGCATACATTATACCTGACGCAGATATAATGTGGTGCAAGGGGTTACAAAGTGGCGCAATGCAAGCATTGCACCTCTTTGTAAATTAGGGGCACGTTGGGGGCCTCCTTAATGCCGCCTTAGTGTTAAAACAAATGCCATTAAAGTGATGCTAAGGCACCGCAATGGGCATGTAAATGTGCCCCTTATTGTTGCTCACAGGTTCTTAAAATCAAGCTTGTGGCCTCTTCATGACCGTGAATAGGCCTGCTCGCACTGAGACCAAACTGCATACACCGCAAATCTGTGTCAGCCACAGCCAGCCTACCTCTTCACACAGAAGCTCGACCACTAGCGGTAAACCCCCAAAGTGGAGCACTAGCCTGCCCAACTGCGATGCCTAGTCTGCTCTCCTTGCGACCCTCTCCAATCCAATGATGCACATGACACAAAACCTGAGAAGATAAAACTTGAGCTTGGTTAATCTGGGACTGTACACGACCCACGATCCATAATGGTCAGCCTGAACTTTTGACTTTGACCCAGTCCAGCATGACCAGCTGTCCATGATTGTCTTTTTTGTTTTTAGTCACTTTTTTACAGTTTGCTCATTCATATTCTAAATGCATAATTCCAGATCTAACGACTGGATGTTTGTCATTTTGGTCTTCTTTTATATATTATATTTTGATCTAATTTCTAGCCTGGTGTGAGATACTTTGTTTGTGGCATGTTCACTTTGTTGCTGTTTGAAGTGTTCCACACATATTTTGCACATTACATCTAAATTAAGCCTGGCTGCTCTGTGCAAAGCTACCAGGGGGTTGAGCACTGGTTAATTTGTAGTTTGCTTGTGCCTTACCCTGACAGGGATTGTGGTTGCTGCTTGACCAGAGCTCACCCCCCAGTCAACCAATAACCCAATTTTCCAAAGCAGGTAAAAGACAGACACAGTTTTTATATTAAAAAGGTATAGGGTAATTTATTTCTTACAATTATTTTCAGTGATTGTGTTAAGAACAGAGTTGACAAATTGTGCCAGACAAAACTTATTTTTTTGGTGTTTTTCTACTAGTTCAGTCACACAATACAAGGATGAAATTTCTAGAGTGTGCTTGTCTTGTGAATGGTTGGGTTGGTGGTGGTTGAGGTGTTGCAGTTGGGGGGTGAGGTGGTACATGTGGTTATGAGATAGGCAGTTGATATGTCCCTCCTACATTAAGGTGCTATTGTAGAATCATGTTAATGCGTTGGCTGTAAAAAGCAAGTTTCTCATGTTTTGCTTCTTGACTCCATCTTCTTCATGGCCATGGCATGTTGCCTTGCACTCTCAACCCTAAAACTTTGAAGATGTTCTTGGTTCACCTTTGTCACACCTTGGTAGCATTTCCCAACATTATCTACGGCACAAGTGTGCCTTTCAGTCATCTGTGGGCACAATTCTGGTGAGACTGTTATCTCATTGATATTAGCCCCGTTGTATAAATATCCTAGTGCACATTAGAATGTTGAAGTGATCCTCCCAAAGAGCAACCATAAATCATACTACCCTGCTCTCTGGCATATCCAGCATAGTGTCCATCATGTTGATGGATGCCATCTGGATGCGGGGTAGAATGAGGAGTGGGGGATACCTGATCCACACCAGGGGAGTGCTCCTCAGATCAATGAGAAAAGACCAGTGACTCACCTTTATACGAGGCATGTGCATGTCGATGGTTCAACAGTATTGTCAAGCAGAATGTCTTCAGTACCTTCAAAAATAAAATGTAAACAATTGAAATTCATAAAATACAATTTTATTTCTAAGGTTCTACATGGTGCTTTAATTCTTATTGTTCTGCAAAAAGAATAATAAAAAGGTGCTATCATGTGAACATAAAGTAACATATTAAATTAGGGATTGAGCAATGCATGGTAACATTAGGTACCAACAGTATCAGCTCACAAGCTCCAGCCACAGATACTTGATTTCTGAATGACCTCTGAGAGGCTAGCTGCTGACCTGTGTCGTTATAAGTGGTTTTCCCAAGATAGCCCCTAATCTGGCAACTATAGAGGAAGAATCATGTTCAGCATATAGTGTTAATCTATAAACTATTCATGATCTAAATTGCTGACACACCAAAGATACATACAAGATAGGAAAATATTAAACACCAATAAAAAAGAATTCCCATAAATAAGTTATTGAAATTACATATGATGACATGCAGGCATTAAGATCAGAGGTTCCCAGACTCAGCTCAGTGATGAACAGTAGACAGTAATAGCGGCTGCCAAAAAGTCCCCTGATGTTATCTAGTCACTAAGGTGGACACAGGGGGTAGTTGTGTAAAAGGAGCTGAAAGCAGAGCTGAGACATACATAGAGGAGTTAACCATCCTAAATCATACAGGAAGATGCTATTTAGATGGTTTAAATACTCATCTTCAGACTCACAGTGATTCTTCTTCTGCAAGTTGAGACCAAGCAGATATTTCATAGTGCTTATAATGCTTCTAAGGGCAGTTTTATAAGATAATGTATATTTTAGCAAACAATTGCATAATGACCGGGGCAACAATTTAGCATGGTCAACTGTAGTTTTGCAGCAAGCTCACAAGTCTCATTTAGGGGCTTCCTAGACTATGCCCACCAGTGGTCATACATGTTTTGTCCCTAGTCACATCTGAGGATACTCGGTCATTTTCCACACTACAACAGTTGGAGTAAGGCTTTTGGCCATCCAAATTAACACCATGTATATATATGTATACACTTCCCCTTCAAGGTGTTCTGCAACGTCTGTGCTCCAAATACCAAATAACACTACACCTTCTACTCCCTCCATCCATAACAGACTCTAAAGCTAGTGCTGCATCTCATCAATGAGGCTGCATCTTGTACTCATGTCCTGGCCTGAAATATTCATCACATGCTACCACCCCCGAAGAAGTGGTACAACACCCAGTGTCCGCTCAACCATCTGCTATACATAATTAGACCTATTTAGCTAGCAACTCTGTAGATTTATTCCACTATAATGGTCACTGGGGTTATGCTGCCAGGATTTGCAATGTGTGACCATTGCTTTCAACGGGAGCCTTGAATCTTCCCTTAACAACGGAGTCTACAGCCAGTGATTTGTCTATCTTCAAATCAACTGCAGCTTATCCTTGTATTAATAACACAGGATCATAGATCCACAAGCAGGGGTACTGTTTCCAGTGCTTCGTACAACAATAGATTCTGCAGTCAGTCTCTGCCTATGAAAAAGAGGCTTTGCAGCCTGTGCCAGTCTGTGGCCCACCTTACCAGTGGCTTTGCAGACTTTTCCCCACCGCTTGTCTGGTGCTCCTGAGCTTGTGGGTTAAACACCTTCATAGAACATTAGTGCTATGACTGGGTAAACTTTACGTAATTTCCTTTGTGGAACCGCCCCAAATTTAGACAAAATTACATGTTATTACTCAAAATACCAACTTCAGCATTTTGTACTATTTTTTAGTGCAAAATGCGTCCTTGCATCCAATTTTGCACCAAAAACTTTGCAAAATCAGGCATAGAAATAACAACAATTACTCATATTCAGTACGTTTCTGATTTTCTATTTTACCACAGCACGATTTTTACTCTAATGAAATCTCAATCATGTGAGATGATGTAATAGAGTAATGTTAAGCATTTTCTGTAACAAAACAGGACAGGCCGGAAATTAGGCAAGAATATGCTATTGTATATGAAATTTAGCAAGGCCCTGACTGAGCCTGTGGTCCCGCTTTGCTCCATGGGCAATACCCCACCCGACCACAGACCTGTTCTCCGTGGTATCGGCCATCTGCTTGAAGACTGTATCTCCTGGACCAGTGACAATGAGGTTTAGGAGGCCCACCCTTACTCTGGCATCGCAACCTTTTACCATACTCTCAATCTGGGGGTCAGCGACACATGCCTCATCCTCAACAAGGGACATTACAATGTGGTCTCTAACACCAGTGGCAGCCATTTTCTCCCGCTCTGCACTTTGTCCTTGTTTGACCTGGCATCCTTGGCATGGTCTCCCCTATTGCCTCTACTTCCCAGGTTTGTTGCTGTGTGCTGGACTCTGTATTTGCTGTTTTTGTTACTATGGGCATTTTACCACTGCTGACCAGTGCTAAAGTGCAAGTGCTCCCTATGTGAAATTGTATGTGTAATTGGCTCTTCCATAATTGGCATATTTGATTTACTAGTAGTCCCTAGTAAAGTGCACTAGACTAGAGGTGCCTAGGGCCTGTAAACCATATGCCACTATTGGGCCTGCAGCACTGATGGTGCCGCTCACATGAGAAGCCGTGTAAACATGGCTCAAACCTGCCAGTGCAGTGTCTGTGTGTGCAGTTTTAAACTGTCAATTCGACTTGGCAAGTGTACTCACTTGCCAAGCATAAACCTTCCCTTTTTTTACATGTAAAGCATCACTAACGTAGGCCCTAGGTAGCCCTGTGGGTAGGGTGCAGTGTATGTTAAAGATAGAACATGTACTTGTGTGTTTTTACATGTCCTAACAGTGAAATACTGCAGAATTCGGTGTTCACTGTTGCAAGGCCTATCTCTCTCACAGGTCTGTCTTTAAGCATCCTTAAAGTGTAGTTTCCCTTTGAGAGCAGCTGGAAATGTGGAGCTTGGGGTCTCTGAACTCACAATTTAAAAATACATCCTTTAGTGTAGGTGTTTTTAGGTTGTTAGTTTGAAGATGCCACTTTTAGAAAGTAGGCATTTTCTTGCTTAAACCTTTCTGTGACTCTGCCTGTTTGTGGATTCCTTGTCTGTGTCAGACTGACATTTGGGCTGTTTGTGCATTCTCCACTAGATAGTGACACAAAGGGTGCTGGGGTGTTACCCGCATATCCTGATGGGCAATCTGGGCTAGGCTGGAGGGAAGAGTGGCCTCTTAGAACTGAAAGGGCTGTGCCTGCTCTCACACAAAGCAGTCTCCCACCCCCTGGCAAGATCCTGTAAACAATAGAGACTTTCTTTGAAGTTGGGCAACTTCAAAGGCAGAAAGGGGTATAAGTATTGAACCCAAAACCCCAGACTTCAGATTACTTCAAGGATTCAAGAGGAACCTCTGCCAGGAGAAGAGCTGAGGTGAAGTGCTGCCCCTGCCTGTAACTCTGCTTTGTTGGGCTATCCTGCAATTGCTGCTTCTGCCTGTGAAAGGGGACAAAGCCTGGACTTTGATGTGCATTCCTGCTTGAGTGGTATCTCCAAAGGCTTGGACTGAGCTTGCCTCCTGTTTTTGAAGCCTCAGGGACCGCAAAGGCTTCACCAACCAGTCTCTGAGTCTGCATGCTGTGGACTCTAGATTTCCAGAGGGTGCCATTCCACCTCCTGGGGCCCTTGAAGTTTATTTCTGGTGGAAATTCTGTGAAATGACAACGGATGACTCCGTGCAACTTTGCTAAGGACGCCGCTGCACGAAGCCTGTGATGCCACCTACACCTGGATCCAGGGACCTCACTGAGGCGCAATGACCTCACCATCAACGTAGGCCCAAAGTTGCTGCAGCTGCTGACATCCCCAAGACATTGTGAGTTGGAGCGTTGTACACCCAATGTACGTGATACCTGGCTCCGTCGCCCCACAGCCTTGTGACTTCGCCGGACTTCAAGTTTGTTGGACCGGCCCGAGTACCCGACTCTTCGCAACCAACACTGCCTCACTGCCACTGCTCTGCAGCAAGGACCTGACACCTCTTTGTGACGCCTCCGCTCCTTCGCCCCACAGCACCAGAACCAACGCAGCCTCGGATCCAGCGATGCCTCGCTCCCCAACTCTGTGCCATGCCTGTTTTCCACACGTTTCAATAAGGTACTGTACCTGGGTGACCGTAAATGGCCCCAGTGGTGTTGCATTGTGGGAAACAACTCCAGCACAACACCACTTTAACATCAGATTGCAGCATTTGTGCCTCTAGGCACTATTTTGGTATTTTTAAATGCTAAAGTTATATTTTTTCCTTGTGTATGGGTGATTTTTATCGTATTTGGTCTTGTCTTATTTAGATAAATATTAACTATTTTTCAAAACCTGTGTGATGTCCGTTTTGTAGTGCTTCACTGTATTACTGTGTGTGTTGGTACAAATACTTTACACATTGCCTCTGGGAGCCAAGCTACCAAGGGAGTGAGCGGGGGGTGGTGTTTCTCCTTTACCCTGACTAGAATGTGGGTCCTTGCTTGGACAAGGGAAAACCTGACTGCCAACCAAAGACCCCATTTATAACAGTCCCTCGCTGCCTGCATCATGAAAGCCTCTTCATACTGGTTTCTCTGCTGTTTCTGTGTCAAAACCTTTCACTACACAAACCCAAACATATTGGCTTTCTCAACACTTGTTTAATTTTGTGAGCATGAATTTTTTTCATAGAACAGCTGTCAAGTCAGTCAACAAAACATGTCTGCTCTGGTCTCCAGATAATACAAACTGCCATTGTTCACGCATCCTCGGTGACTGCAGCAGCATGAGAATCAAAATGCATCCCTGAACAAATGAAACCCTTCCCTGTCTTGACATTCTAAATGCGACCAAGTAAAATTTTCAGTCAGTAACATTTTAAAGGTACTAGAATTTGAGTCATACCATTGTTGCGAAAGTTAAATAACTGGAATACCTCACATGAATGCAGCACACTCCGAGATTAATGAAAATAGTCACACAAATATAGGATTTGGAATACGTGCAAATACTCCTTGACTCACATTTTTATGTCGTCTACTGCCAAATATCCGATTATTTATTTTTGTTAGTATTTTTAAAACGCAAGACAACAAAAAAGCATTTTGGCTTTATTCCTAGTGTCACCGTTGCTACTCTCAAGGTATTTGTTATTTGTAATATAGAGGTTTGCTATTGATTTTCGCCAACTGTTTTATACTTTAAATCCAGTTGAATTTGTATCCACAGTTTATCTTCCTTTTTTATTTTTTTTTATTTGAAAATATTGTCTTAACTAAGCAACAGGTAGGGAACCAGAATGCTTTCGCCACTCTAAATTCCTTTATCAACTGGTCATGCGATTGAGTGACACTTTCATTTACCTTACTTTCTGTACCATTTTTATTTGTTTTTTAGCAGATTACTAGTTATTAATTTGTGAAATGCTTTCCCTTTCACTATAATTATAGTCTGTCTTAAATGATAGCAGAAAAATACATTTCTTCGTCCTTTAGTCCTAAATTGAAGTAGACACATTCCTTCGACATCCTATGGAGTCTACAGGACTTAGGATAAGATAAATGCTGCTAAATTGCATTTACCTATATCTGCGGAGTGTTTACGATCTTTTCCATATATGAGCTGTGAATTAGAATAGTTTGCCAGTCTACATGTGCAGTCAAAGTTCTTAATGGCAGATTGCGTCCACACCAAGATAGCAGCAAGGAATCAGACACAGACAGCGGACTAGGTGAACCAAAATACAACATGCAGAAGCTACAGACTGCAGTACTCAAAGGTGATTTCAAGACAGAAAGGGATAGAAAGAGGAATGGCAGCAAATGAATATAAGTGGATATACCTGTTCGATATATTGAAAGGTGGAATTAAAAGAGTCAGAAAACGTGTATGAGTCACATTCGTTACTGACAAACATTAATCTGATCTCCTCCACCGTCAGAGACACATAGGCTCTCATTAATTAATGACATTCGAACATATGTTCTGCCCTGACGCCGCTCAACCTCCACTCTGAGGAACTAACATAGTATTTGATTGACTCGATGTCAGACCTAACAACTCACGGAAACAATGATATGACATATGGCTTATTCCACCCAATACTTCCAGTTTCTCAGGCGCAACAACTTAAACTATGATTAACTGTATCCCAGCCCTATGAGCAAGCCAGAGATATGTAAGTAATCCTGCAGTCACTTACCCCACAGCTCCAACCTTTTTCTCTCCATTCACACCCAATATAACCTCATACACGTCTATGACATATCGCATTGCATTTAAAATGTACGCATATAATATGGCAAATATATACAAACATTTTATAAATAAAAATACAAAAGTGCATTAAAATAAATTTAGAAAACATGGAATGGAACAAAAAAAACATTAAAACAATGAACAATAACATTTCATTTTTCTCACACCAAGCAAATCATTCTAGATCTCCATGTATATGATGTTAAAGCCCTGGCTGCCGCCCTTTACGGGGCAGAGTTATGGGCTTGTTCTAAACTTGATCCTCTCACATCTGTGGAGAACAAATTTATCTGCAGCCTTGTACTCCTTTGCTTCCACTTCATTTCGATATGGGTATGAAAAGGTTTGAGGACAAAGCCAAGTCACGACCATTGATGATGTGGAGGCGGCTGTGGACCACCCTAGAACTGGCTCATTACACATTGGCATTACAGGATGTTATGGATGTAGATCAATTTCACACAGTCCCATGGCTTTGGAACATTAAAAACCTACTTAAAACACTGGAGGGCAGATCTCACATCCTTCCCGGCAATGCAACATCCAAAAAATCTGTGCTGCTTTGTGCGAGAAGGAGGGAGCAGAAGAGCACCATGTCTGCAGAGATATGACTCTCCCCTCCCCTTTCCCTAGCGCTGGTGATGAAGCAGAAAAAGAAAGGCTAACAAACGGTTATATATCATATAACAAAATCTTATAAGGCAATGTGATTTTAGCAAAGAAAAATAATGTATGTGGGAAAATGTGCCCACGGAGTAGTTCGACATTATTATAAACAAACTTAATTAATCATGAAGAATCGATAATGTAGTAATCCGTCATAATTACAAATGTATTTTATGATTTTCTTGTTGAAACTGTTATATGCTTAACTTAAATTTAGCAGAGGCTTTGGCCTAGTTGCCTGGTCTCAAATTTAGCTGCGTGGTTTTCACTTGTATTAACAAAGATGAATTTTAACTTTAAAGGCTGTATTTTTCCAGTAGAAATGACTAATACACTTATCTCAAGGTTTCGTGCTAGGCAAGTTTCATCCCCTTTGAAGCAAGGTCAGTTTCTTCAGGTGTAGACAATAAAGACACTGATACAGAAATAATTGGCAAACTTTGTTGCTACTTGTGTTCCAAAACTCCAAGGACACCTTATGCATAAATGAGTGCTAAGAGAAAGACACTATTCATTGGTCAAAGAGAAACCACCCTATGGACCCTCCAATGGAAGACCCTGAAGAATTTGGAACGTTTCTTACTTAAACCCACCGGACAAAGAGAAGCCAGCCATTTTCTTTGATGCCATTTTGAAGCAAGATTCAAGATGCCATTTTGACGACACTTTGATGCTTCTCTATCCCAGAGAGAGAGAGACTTAAGAATTCTCACCCTAGAGACTTTAACTTTAACTTTACCCCGTCTTGCCCATACAATAACTTTGTCCCATTTTCCTTGTTGCTGCAAGGAAAACATGCCTTAAACTTTGCCCCTTTGAAGTCTGCCCATGCTGATCGAACCGGTACCTGAAGGACGAAGACTTACCTTGAATGCTGATTGTATTTGGTAATTATAAAAGGATAATTTGTATTATGCATTGTGTTGTCCTTCTTAGGTACCAACTGCTTATTTTGACAGAACCCAAGCTAGAAGTTTTTCTAAATTTGTGTAGACTAAAATCGTTTTGCATGAAGCCACACATGCCAATGCAATCAGAGGTAAGTTGAGGTATTCACTTGATGCACCATGATTAATTGAAATCTTGTTATGCTGACCGATGTATGCAATTAGTCAAATTCAGTTACTCTTATTAGTGATTTGCATTGCTATAACTGAGTGCATTATAATCCAAATCTTGCGTAGATTGCGTTTCTTTCGTCGCTATGGACAGCTAGTAATGTTCGTATACGTATATCATTTGATTTTGAGACTTACTTATATTGTATTAGCTTTGTTAATATAGGGAAATAAACTCATTAACTTTTAATAAACAGGTGTGGGTATTCATGACTGAAAGGTCATGGTGTGTCAAATTACTGATTACTATTGATTCTGAACTTGTTGATTGATTATTAATTGAGTATTAGTTATTGATTATAAAGGAATATTAATTATTGATTTGAGGGATCCGACTATTTTGGATGAGGAGAACCCAACTCGGTCAAAAGGTTCACCGATCTCCGGCGTGTCCAAGTATAAGTAATTTATAAGGACTGGACGCGCTATCACTGGCACTGATTTCTGCTGCTGTGTGCCACGCACCCACCTTTGCATCATAGTGTCTTAGGGCCATATTTATACTTTTTGACGCACAACTGCGCCAACGCAGTTGTGCGTCAACAATTTTAACGCCGGCTAACGCCATTCCAAAGCGCAATGCGGGAGCCTTATTTATTGAATGACGTTAGCCGGCGCAGCTGACTGGTGTGCGTAAAAAAAAATGACCCACACCAGGCAGCGCCGGCGTAGGGGAAAATGGAGCTTGGGCGTCAAAAAATGGGGCAAGTCAGGTCTGAGGCAAAATATTGGCCTCATCCCGATTTGCGCCATTCTTTTTGACTCCCAACCCCCATTGAAATGACTCCTGTCTTAGCACAGACAGGAGTCATGCCCCCTTGCCCAATGGCCATGCCCAGGGGACTTATGTCCCCTGGGCATGGTCATTGGGCATAGTGGCATGTAGAGGGGCACAAATCAGGCCCCCCTATGCCACAAAAAAATAAAAATAAAATACGTACCTGAACTTACCTTAAGTTCCCTGGGATGGGTCCCTCCATCCTTGGGCGTCCTCCTGGGGTGGGCAAGGGTGGCAGGGGGTGTCCCTGGTGGCATGGGAGGGCACCTCTGGGCTCCTTGCGAGCCACAGGTCCCTTAACACCTGCCCTGACCAGGCGTTAAAAAATGACCCAAAAGCGGCTGGATGTCATTTTTTAAGGCCCGCCCACTCCCGTGCATCATTTTTGCACGGGAGTTTAAAAAGGCGCACATGCCTTAGAGTCATTTTTTAGAAGGGAACGCCTACCTTGATTATCATTAACGCAAGGTAGGTGTCCACGCTAAAAAATGACGCAAACTCCAAGATCTTTGGCGCTAGACGGGTCTAACGCCAAAGTATAAATATGGAGTTAGCTTTGCGTTGGATTTGCGTAAAAAAAAACGACGCAAATCCGGCGCAAACAGAATATAAATATGTCCCTTAGTGTCATAGAGTTTAGCATATGTTTTGTGCTGGAAGGGTACCATTCCAGTAAAAAATGCTAGGCCTAGGCAACTTCTAAAACTTTTCCTACTTTGTATGTGTGCTGCACAGTGCAGCATGCATGCAAAGTAGGAAAAGAAAGGAACCTGGCTTTAAAAGGTGTTAATTTTTTACACAAAACCCTGTCTCATATTTTTGGTAGATAGGGTTTTGCGTGAAAAAAGGGAGGGCAGTTGCATGGGAATGCCCATGCAACGCCCCCTTGATGCAAAGTAATTCAAAGCAGCGCCTTGCCCTACTTTGCATTACTGTTAGTCATTTCCAAATGCAAAACGTAACAGAAAAAAAATATTGTTTTAACTGGTTTGCATCACTTTCATGATGGAAGCCCAGCGCAAAATGTTTGTAGATCTGCCCCTTGGTCTATTAGATCTATTGGACCATCCTGCGCCGTCACTCTTTCTGCCAAATCAAGTTTTGAAGGCCTTCCATTGGGAAATGGTAGGGGCTGATGCCTTCAGGAAGTTTGTTTCATCTAGATTAGCCCAAGATTTGTATTATTTTGAGCCTACGTTTAGCGATGAACCATTTTGGGATCTGATTACAGTACCTTCGGACTGGACGTTATGCTTCCATTTCAGAGTGTGGACCTTGCCCTTGAGTTCATTTTCTGTAGGTTGGTCTGTTGGGGCTATGGATGTCTGACAGCATGTTCTTCTCAAAGGAAAGTGTTGCTCGCCTTCTATTTGCTTGTTCTTACTACACCTGTCCACACAGTTGTTGGTTGGCTCCTATTTTTAGGTAACAGGGTGTGTGCAGTCATCTTGCGGCATTATGGGGGTCATTACAACATTGGCGATAAAAGCCGCTTACCGCCGTGCAGAAGTCCGCCAATACACCGCCGCGGCCGCGGCCGCTGAAATCCGCCACAGCTATTATGACCCACATCGCGGAATCCGCCGAAATTCAGACACCCACACAAGTCCGCCACACCAAAGGTCAGTGATAAACTGGCGAAAACAAAACCTCCACCGTCACGCCAACAGAAACACGCCCATGCTATCACGACCCACGAATCCACACGGCGGTCTTTCA
This sequence comes from Pleurodeles waltl, assembly GCF_031143425.1. Taxonomy (NCBI): domain Eukaryota; kingdom Metazoa; phylum Chordata; class Amphibia; order Caudata; family Salamandridae; genus Pleurodeles; species Pleurodeles waltl. Next base: position 343,636,088 of record NC_090451.1, read on the forward strand.
ACCGCTGTATTCCATTAGCGGTACACACCGCCACGCTCAAAATACACACACATCTCCAAAACACCGCCACATTGGACAATTCCAAATACACACACCTGATACACATACAAACACCACTCCCACACACCCAACACAATATAAAACACACAGGCACATCACCCACAAACCCCTACGACCAAAAATTATTGACGAAGGCCAGAGAGACTGCACAGCATAGACAACCCCAAAACACAGAGGCACACAACACCATCACCCACACAACATCCACGCACAAAACACCACACACCACTACACATCACCACACTCATCACCAAATACACCACCCCACACATAACCTACACCACCCCATGGCACGGCTAAGACACCCCAGGTTTTCCGAGGAGGAGCTCAGGGTCATGGTGGAGGAAATCTTACAGGTAGAGCCACAGCTATTTGGATCACAGGTGCAGCACACCTCCATAGCTAGGAAGATGGAGCTATGGCGAAGAATAGTCGACAGGGTCAACGCAGTGGGACAGCACCCAAGAAATCGGGAGGACATCAGGAAGAGGTGGAACGACATACGGGGAAAAGTGCGTTCCGTGGTCTCAAGACACAACATCGCGGTACAGCGGACTGGCGGGGGACCCCCACCTCCTCCCCCACAACTAACAACATGGGAGCAGGTCTTGACCATTATGCATCCTGAGGGCCTCGGAGGAGTCGGTGGAGGAATCTTAACTATCATATCCCCCACCATACCTGTATGCAATCACAGACCCCCACCCTCACCCCCTCCCCTATCACTCCAACTCCTCACTAATGTACTAATAACACAAACCACACATCCCAACACCAAGCCCTGCATGACACAACAAAGCATGGACACCCCTCACTAAAGCATGCCCACTGCACATACCCATAACACCCCCCCAACCATCATCACACAAGCCCCCACACAGGAATGCTAGCACTGGGGTACACGCTCACCCACCCATTGCACACCATGACACACACAGATGCAATAGTCATGCTTTTACACCCCTGCAGGACCACTACCCAACGTCACCAGACAGGAGGGTCCAGACATCTCTACCCCACCCACAGAAGAGGCCCACAGTGATGACAGCAGCTCTGGCCAACTGGATTCAGATGACGAGCCCGGACCATCGTGGGCCTCAGGACAGTCGGTTCCCCTCGCACAGGCACAGCCCAACACAGACCTTCCACCCTCTGGAAACACCAGCACAGCACCCACCCAGCGGGCCCATACCTCCGTACCCAGGACACCTCAATCAGCTGTGTGTCCACCACTACAGGGAACCCAGGATAACCCACCACCCCAACAACAACAGGGACCTGGGGGCAGTGGTAGTGGGCACACGGTCCAGGGGACGGAGGCCCAGGAATACAGGGGAACTGGGAGGGCTGCCGTGCGCAAGGGGGCGGACAGGCCAAGGGAACCCACTCTCCACGAGGCCCTCTCCTCCATCATGGGAGCCTACCACCACTCCCAGGAGACGATGGCTAAGGTCCTGGCCAAGTTTCAGGAGACCCAGCGCCTGCAGGAGGAACAGTATTCGGGGTTCAGGGAGGAACTCAGAACCATTAGCTCCGCCCTGGGCATCATCGTAGGGGTGCTGAAGGACATAATGAACACCATGAGGGACACCGTGGCACTCCAATGGGTCCCTGACACTAGCATGGACGATAAACTGCCCACCACCTCTGCCGGCGCTAGTGGACAGGACGCCCCGCCACAGGACCACCACACCAGCACCAGCACCCCACCCCCTGCAGACGGAGAACCACCCCGCAAACGGTCCCTGAGATCCAGGAACAGGACAGAGCACGATGGCAAGACCCCTGCCAAGAAATGAGACCACCCTGATTGTCATCCCACTGTCCCACTTTGTAACCCAGTCCATATTGGAACTGCCCCAGCTCCACTTCCTATGCCCATATGGGCAGTGCACCTGTGAGACTAATAGACTGGACTCTGCCATGGACATTCCTCCACCATCACCCCTCACCATTTTACCACCCCCTCCAATATTTAGCACTTCAATAAACACCCTTGAAGCACAAAACAATCTGGAGTCAGTCTGTGATTTTGAAAATGTGTATTAGCTATGACAGTGACAAAATCCGTTCTCAAATGTAATGTCAACATACCTATGTCACACATCACAAGTCCATGAAGAATGCAAGCAGATGACACACGTTGGTAACCACACCTGTGAAACCGTAATGGAAATGTACAACTCAGTTACCAAATACTGCTTGAAATTGACAGACAGGATAGAGGAAGAAGTGTGAAAGTACTTGTAGTAGGCAAGAAAGTGTTCTCACCTGTGTGTCACTGGAAATATTGCTGGATGACTGAGTCCCTGTTGTCAATGTATTCTTCCTCTGCTTCCTCCTCATCACTGTCCACAGGCTCCACAGCTGCCACAACACCGTCATCTGGACCATCCTCCTGCAGAAAAGGCACCTGGCGTCGCAAAGCAAGATTGTGAAACATACAGCAGGCGATGATGATCTGGCACACCTTCCTTGGTGAGTAGAATGGGGAACCACCTGTCATATAGAGGCACCTGAACCTGGCCTTCAGGACGCCGAAGGTGCGTTCGATCACACTCCTAGTCTGCCCATGGGCCTCATTGTAGCGTTCCTCTGCCCTGGTCCTGGGATTCCTCACTGGGGTCAGTAGCCATGACAGGTTGGGGTAACCAGAATCCCCTAATAGCCACACACAGTGCCTCTGGAGTTGACCCATCACATAAGGGATGCTGCTATTCCGCAGGATGTAGGCGTCATGCACTGAGCCAGGGAACATAGCATTTACCTGGGAGATGTACTGGTCTGCCAAACATACCATCTGTACATTCATGGAATGATAACTCTTCCGGTTCCTGTACACCTGTTCACTCCTGGGGGGGGGACCAAAGCCACATGGCTCCCATCAATGGCACCTATGATGTTAGGGATATGTCCAAGGGCATAGAAGTCACCTTTAACAGTAGCCAAATCCTCCACCTGAGGGAAAACGATGTAGCTCCTCATGTGTTTCAGCAGGGCAGACAACACTCTGGACAACACATTGGAAAACATAGGCTGGGACATCCCTGATGCCATGGCCACTGTTGTTTGAAAAGACCCACTTGCTAGGAAATGGAGCACTCATAGCACCTGCACTTGAGGGGGGATCCCTGTGGGATGGCGGATAGCTGACATCAGGTCAGGCTCCAACTGGGTACACAGTTCCTGGATTGTGGCACGGTCAAACATGTACGTGATGATTAAATGTCGCTCCTCCATTGTCAACAGGTCCACCAGCGGTCGGTACACCGGAGGATTCCGCCATCTCCTCACATGTCCCAGCTGACGGTGCCTAGGAAAGACAACAGCGACCACAGAGTCAAGCAACTCAGAGGTATGTACCCACAGCTACACAGAACATGAAACATAATCCAAAAAGTTGTCTGTATGTGTGTTGAGACCAGGCCTAGGTTTGCGTGACGCCATGTGGGCCCCTGAAATAGCGGCTGCCTGACCTCTAAACTGGGACAATGGGATGTGAGGTAACTGTGCTAGCGTTGTACACCGTCGCGGTAGGCGCTCGAAGACTGCTGCGCAATGCTGCATTGGTTAACATTAGACCCTATGGGTCCCAGGAGCCAATGACGAAGTGCGCCGGCGGTGATGATACGCACCGCCGCGGACGTCACCGCCATTTTCTATCTGTTGAATCACTCGATACCTGATCTTCGACAGGAGAGGACCTATACTGCAAGTGCTGCTGTGACCTCGGTCTGGAAGAGACAATGGCTCGTGCGTCTGGGGAAAGGGCCCCTGCCTTCGCTGCACAGGAGTTGGAGAAGCTCATGGACAGGGTCCTCCCCAGTACACGCTACTCTACGGTCCTCGAGACCAAGAGGTGAGTACACAGGGAACAAGTTGTATGGGCTATGCCTGGGTGGAGAGGGCTGGTTGTATGAAGGAAGGGGGCAGAGTTCTGCGAGCATGAAGGACTGTGAATGCATGTGCCACATGGCAAGGGTAGGGATGTGGGCCACTCACTTCGACGGTGCAGTCGGTAATGACTTCTCTTCTTCCCCTGTACATGTCATGTAGGTCAGCGCCCACCAGAAGAAGGATATTTGGCGTGCCATCGCCAAGGACGTCCGGACCCTGGGGGTCCACCAGAGACGGAGCACCCACTGCTGTAAAAGATGGGAGGACATTCGCCGCTGGAGCAAAAAGACGGCGGATGCTCAGCTGAGGATGGCCTCCCAACGTGGGAGAGGTGCCCGTCGCACCATGACCCCCCTGTTGTTCCGGATCCTGGCGGTGGCCTACCCTGAGTTGGATGGGCGCTTGAGGGCATCACAGCAGACACAAGGGGGTGAGTACAACATTATTCAGCGGACTTTGCGCGCAGTGAAGGTGTCTGGGTGGGGGAGGAGGGCTTTGGGTTTCCCTAGGCCAGGACGAGTTCTGTAGGCTAGGCCCCTCTGTAATGCAGGCAATGTGCCACTCCACCCCACCTCTTTAGAGTGCCAAGTTCAGGTATACATGCCCCTGTGTCATCTATGTGTGCTGATGTCCACCATAGCCATGTAGGCCATATCCCAGGAACTGCATTAGTAGAGCCCAACAGCGTGGCATAGTGCAGGGGGCTGCTGTGTCTGTATTGTCCCCCAACGGTAACGGTAAGCCATGCACTCAACCTGTCTTTCTTCTGTTTCCCCACCCCTTTTTTGTGGTCTCCCTGTTCTGTTGTGCATCAGCATCATCAGGCGGAGGTATAGTGGCACCGGAGCACGAGGGAGCTGCATCCCACATGGCCATGGAGGGCCACACCACAGACTCTGAATACACCAGTGGGACGGAGGGTGAGGGGAGCTTCACAGTGGGGACAGGATCAGCAACCAGCGACACGGACTCGTCCTCCGATGGGAGCTCCCTTGTGGTGGCGGCAAAATCTGTGCCCCCCACTTCTACAGGTACAGCCGCCACCCCCCCTACCAGCACAGCCCTCCCAGCAGCCCCTCAGCCTTCGCCCCGTGCCCGCTCACCCAGGAGGGTGGGCATCACCTTCACCCCAGGCACCTCAGCCCTGCCCTGTCACCTCTGCTGCCCTCAGTGAGGAGGCCATTGACCTCCTCAGGTCACTCACTGTTGGGCAGTCTACCATTGTGAATGCCATCCAGGGTGTAGAAAGGGAGTTGCAACACAGTAATGCATTCCTGGAGGGCATTCATTCTGGTCAGGCTGCCCTTCATCGAACCCTGTAATCTCTGGCCTCAGCACTGATGGCAGCCATTGTCCCTGTGTCTAGCCTCCCCCCCTCCAAATTCCTCGACCCAGACCCAATCCCCTGTACCCCAGCCTATCCCAAGTACACCATCAGACCAGCCTGCACACACGTCAACACACAAGGGAAGCTCAGGCAAACATAAGCACCACACATCCCACAGGCACTCACACAAGCATCACACACATACAGACACAGCAACATCCACTGCCTCCACTGTGTCCCCCTCCTCCTCGTATCCCTCCTCCCTCCCAGTCTCGTCTACACTCTCACCTGCATGCACTACCACTACAGCCACTAGGTCCCGCACCAGCACACCCACCACCACACCCCGCTCACCTTCACTCACCACCCCCACTACCATTTCCACGTCCCCTGTGTCCTCTCCCAGTGTGTCTGTGACGCCCCCTCCCAAAGTATACAAACGCGGGCCCACACACACCCATCCACCTCACGACAGCCTCCAGCGCATGCACCTGCACCCAAATCAACAAAAGTTACACCTCCTACAACCACCTCCTCTTCCTCCACTCCGAGACCCCCTCCAGCTACCCGTCCCAGTGTTCGTCAGAAACTTTTCCTGAGCAACCTTGACCTCTTTCCCACCACCCCCCCTCAATTCATAGGTCCCGTACTAGCACCTCAGCCAAAAAATCTCTGGTACCAGTGGTGCCTGTTAGAGGTATGTGGAGTGCACCGGGCACCAGGGCATCCAGTGTGACACGGAGCCACAGCACAGCCAGTCCCCACCGTGAAGCACCAGAAGTTGGACAGTGCCCGACGTAATAGGGGGAAGACTACAGCCAGCAAAGCTGCTCACAAGGGTCCCGGGGGGACTGTCCCCTCAGCTGTGACTCCTCCCAAGGTGGGGAAGGGGCAGAAGAAAGCGCCAAAGTCTGGGAAGAGCAGCACGGCGGAGAAGCCCGCCATCATCCCCGCTGCCCAGGAGGCCACCGCCAGCCCCATCATCACTGGCCAGGAGGCCACCGCCAGAGTCAGTGCCGCGGAGGGCAGTCCCATTGTCACTGGCCAGGAGGCCAGCACCAGAGTCAGTGCCCAGGAGGGCCCCGGCAGCCACAGCCCTGCTGGGCAATGAGGGACCGCCATGGCAAACACCGCTGCACAGGTCAGAGACAGCAAAGTCAAGCACCGCTGAACAGGGCAAGCACCGCTGAACAGGGCAAAGACCGCCATGGCAAGCACCGCTGAACAGGGCAAGCACTGCCAACTCAAGCACTGCTAGCCCATGTGCGGCAGGGGCAGTGACGGAACTAGGACCGTCACGGGGAGAGTGATGCACTCTGGGCACCAGTCCCCCTCCAGAACCAGTGGAGAACAGCATCCACTCCGTCAGTCCTTAACAGGATGAAGCACTCTGGGCACCAGTCCCCCTCCAGAACCAGTGGAGACATGCATCCACTCCGTCTGTCTTTAACAGGATGAAGCACTCTGGGCACCAGTCCCCCTCCAGAACCAGTGGAGAACAGCATCCACTCCATCTGTCCTTAACAGGATGAAGCACTCTGGGCACCAGTCCCCCTCCAGAACCAGTGGAGCCTGTTATCGACTTGAGAGACTGTTGTTTGCACTCCCCAGGATGGTACAGTGGGCAACCCACCCACTGTAGAGACTTGAGAGACTGTGATTTGCACTCCCCAGGATTGAACAGTGGGAAAGCCACCCACTGTAGAGACTTGAGAGACTGTGGCTTTTCACTCCCCAGGATTGAACAGTGGGCAACCCACCCACTGTAGAGACTTGAGAGACTGTGGTTTGCACTCCCCAGGATTCAACAGTGGGCAAGCCACCCACTGTAGAGACTTGAGAGACTGTGGCTTTGAACTCCCCAGGATTGAACAGTGGGCAACCCAACCCACTGTAGAGACTTGAGAGACTGTGGATTTGCACTCCCCAGGATTGAACAGTGGGCAACCCACCCACTGTAGAGACTTGAGAGATTGTGGCTTTGCACTCCACAGGATTGAACAGTGGGCAACCCACCCACTGTAGAGACTTGAGACTGTGGCTTTGCACTCCCCAGGATTGAACAGTGGGCAACCCACCCACTTGTGAGACTTGAGAGACTGTGGCTTTGCCCTCCCCAGGATTGAACAGTGGGCAACCCACCCACTGTAGAGACTTGAGAGACTGTGGCTTTGCACTCCCCAGGATACATCAATGGGCAAGGAGCCCCCTCGTGGATCTGGCGTGGTGCTGTCATCCGGCTGAGGTGTCCCCCCTTCCCTTCCCCCTGAGGTGCCTGTTGTATTTCTATCTGATGCCCCAGCAGTGTTCTCTCCGTTTTACTCAGGTATCGTGTGTGGGCCTCGCCCATGTATTTTGGGCCCAGTGGTCCACGGACATTGAATGGTGCATTACCTGCACTACTAATCGTGATGTATATTTTGTTGATTGTGTATATATAACTGTATATATTTGGTTACTGTATTTTGATATATTACAATGGTTGCACTCATTTCCTTTTGTCTTTGCATTCTTCCGGGGGGTTTGGGGGTTGTTACTGTAATGTTTGGATATGCATTGGTGTGTGTGTTTTAGTGGGTGAGGGTCGGGGTGGGGGTGTTGCGTGTGTGTGTCCCTGACTTTTGCCTCCCCCCTCCCCTATGTCGTAAGTGCAGTACTCACCATTGTCTTTGGCGCCGGTGTTGCTGATGATCGTACAGGAGCAGGAAGACTATCGCAGGGAGTATTTGGAGTTCCGGCTCCATGGTGTCCTTCGTTCCTCGTGGAGTGTGTAGAGGTGAGCGTTTTCCCATTGAAATGGCTGTTTCCACCGGAAAAGGTGGCGGATTGGTAGGTTGTGATACTGTGGGCGGTACTTTGTCTCCCGCATGTCTGTTGGCGGTGACCGCCGAGCTGTTTGTCTGTACTCTCGTGGCGGTCGGAGTGTTAAAGTGGCTGTCTTTGTTGGCGGTTTCCGCCACGATCATAATTCCCTTTTTTTTTTCGCCGGCCTGTTTGCGGTCTTACCGCCGCTTTAACACCGTCCGCCAGGGTTGTAATGACCCCCTATGTATCTTGAGGTCTGACTCTTGTTCTTCATTTGTAGTTCCAACGGCCAAATTCTTGGGTGCTATGTGAAAACTTGACAGGACGGTTTCGTAATTCAGAAATGAGTCAACTGGAACAGAGTATATAGTGGATGCTGCCTATTCAATTGAACAACTATTTTAAGAAATTTAGGACCTCAATATGACATTGGCGGTAAATCCCGCTTACTGCCATGCTGACTGCCGCCAACATACCGCTGGCGCGGCAGATTACCGCCACCCATATTATGACACACACATAGCAATCTGTCATCATACAGCCACACACACAAGTCCGCCAGCCCAAAGGTCAGTGATAAACTGGCGGTACCAAAACCTACACCGTTATGCCAACAGAACTATGCCCACAGCATTATGACCCAAGAATCACTGCAGCGGACATTCAGTGGGGGTAAGCCATTGGCGGTATATTCCGCTGCGCTCAAAATACACACACACATACAAAACAACACTACATTGAACAATTCAAACTACACACAGCTGACACCCATTCACACACCACACTCACACACCCACACCACTGTAAAACACACACCAACATTACCCACAACCCTTTACGACTACAAACAATTGACAACTGAGAGAGAGAGAGAGAGACACCATGAGCACCCACAGAACCAGAGCCACATTACACCATCCACGGACCTTACAGCACACACCCCAGCACATCACCCCACACACCCTCACACACACCACTCACACTACACCCATGTCACCACAAAGACACCCCAGGTTCTCAGAGGAGGAGCTAAGGGTCATGGTGGAGGAAATCATCCGGGTAGAGCCACGGCTATTTGGAGCACAGGTGCAGCAGACATCCATTGCTAGGAAGATGGAGCTATGGCGAAGAATCGTGGACAGGGTCAACCCCATGGGACAGCACCCAAGAACAAGGGATGACATCAGGAAGAGGTGGAACAACCTACGGTGGAAGGTACGTTCCGTGGTAGAAAGACACCAGATAGCAGTACAGAGGACTGGCGGTGGACCTCCACCTCCTCCCCCACAACTAACAACATGGGAGGAGCAAGTCTTGGAAATACTGCATCCTGAGGGCCTGGCAGGAGTAGGAGGAGGACTGGACTCTGGTAAGTCAAATCTCTATTAGTATCACCCCCCTACCTGCATGCCATCACAAACCCCCACCCCTACCCTCACCCCGATCACTCCACTAACCTCACATACACCCCACCATCACAACCCACTGATCCCAATACCAAGCCCTGCATGTAACACCAATTCACAGACCACCATCACAGACCTGCATGGACACCCATCACTAAAGCATGCACATTATAGAGAATCACCTAGCCCACAAAATCCATACTCACACAAGGCAAAGCTGCCAGGGCAATCACAACGATAGAGGGCAACACACCCATGCACAAGATGTCACACATAGAAACAATAACACTGGATTTACATCCCCACAGGTACCCCACCCAACGTCACTGGAGAGGAGGTGTCAGCAACATCCAGTCCCCCCACAGAAGAGGTCCACAGTGATGACAGCAGCTCTGGACACCTGGATCTGGATGACCACCCTGGCCTATAAGGGATCTTCAGACAGTCGGTTACCCAGGCACAGTCCCATACCACCACAGAGCCTCACCCCTCAGGAAACACCACCACAGTACCCGCCAGCGGGCCCATACCTCTGTCCCCAGGACATGTCAGTCAGCCGTGTATCCACCACTACCGGGATCCCAGGCCACCCCACAAACACAGGACGATCAGGGACCTGGGGTCAGTGGCAGTGGGCACACGGTTCAGGGGATAGAGGCACAGGACAACAGGGCAGCTGGGAGGACTACTGTGCTACAGGGGGAGGACAGGCCCAGGGAACCGACTCTCCAGGAGGCACTCACCAACATCGTTTGAGCATACCACCATTTCCAGGAGACGATGGGCCAGATACTGGACAAGTTGCAGAATACCCAGCGGCTGCAGGAGGGACAGTACCTGGGAATCAGGAAGGACATCTACACCACCCTGGTCACCATTGCAGGGGTGCTGGCAGACATGGCCAACACCATGAGGAGGCAGTTGCACACCACCGGGCCCCTGACACTAGCCACACAGACGAACATCCCTCCACCTCTGCTGCCACTAGTGGAGAGGAGGCCCCACCACAGGAACAACAGGCCACCAGCACCCCCCCTTGCAGAAGGAGAACCACCCCGCAAACGGTCCCTGCAATCCAGGCAGAAGCCAGAGAACATTGCCAAGACCCCCACCAGGAAATAGGACTCCCCTGATTGTCACCCTTGTGTCCCACTCTGTCACCCTGTCCACCTTGAACTGCCATTGCTCCACTTCCTATGCCCCCTTGGACAATGCACCTGTGATACAAATGGACTGGACTCTATCCTGGACTTTCCCCCACCATCACGCCAGCCCATTGCACATACCCCTTTACTTATTGGCACTTAAATAAACACCATTTAAAAAAAATACACGTATGGAGTCTGTCAAATGATTGAACTATGTATTCATTTAACAAGCTTTATATACTGCAATACAACTGTACAGGAATGTATACATAGGAATAACCTGTAGTAGGCTGCAGTCAACACACCAGGTGCCAGAGTGGGGCACAGATATCTGAAAATAAAGATGTCAAAGGGTACAGTAAGTGGCCATAGAATTGGGAGAGTCTCCCTGCCATGTACAATGTCCAACACAAAACTGTCAATGTAAAGTGAAGTTACAATGTCTTACCTTTGTGTCACTGGAAGTACTGTCGTAGTATTGCTGTTCTGTTGTCCTCATCCTCATCCTCTGCCTCCTCATCTTCACTGTCCACAGGGTCCACTGTTGCCACACGCCCATCTCCAGCCTCATCCTCCTGCAGAAAAGGCACCTGGCGTCTCAAGGCAAGGTTGTGCAACATGCAGCATGCCACGATTATCTGGCAGACCTTCTTGGGTGAGTAGTACAGGGATCCACCTGTTAGATGGAGGCAATGAAACCTGACCTTCAGGAGACCACAGGTCCTCTCGATAATCCTTCTTGTCCGCCCATGTGCCTCATTGTAACGTTCCTATGCCCTTGTCCTAGTAGTCCTCACTGAGGTCAGTAGCCATGAGAGGTTGGGGTAACCAGAATCACCTGCAAATATCAAGGGATACGTGTTAGACACACACTAACCCTTATGGCCCACACCATACCCATACACCAACATCCACTAGGTGGGAACCAGGGCTCACCTTTTAGCCACACCCGGTGCCTCTGGAGTTGAGTCATTACATATGGGATACTGCTATTCCTCTGGGTAAAGACATCATGCACAGACCCTGGATACTTTGCTTTGACGTGGGAGATGTACTGGTCCGGCAGGCACACTATCTGCACATTCATGGGGTGAAAGCTCTTACGATTACTGAACACCTGTTCATTTCTTCAGGGGGGAGAATAAATGCAATATGAGTACCATCAATAGCCCCAATTATGTTGGGGATATGTCCCATTGCATAGAAGTCAGCTTTTACTGTGGCCAAATCCTCCACCTGGGAGAAAACGATGTAGCTGCGCATGTGTTTAATCAGGGCAGACAACACTCTGTTCAGCATTACTGAGAACATTGGCCGAGACATTCCTGCTACCAAGTCCACTGTCACTTGGAAGGAGCCAGTTGCCAAGAAATGGATCACTGATAGGACTTGCACAAGAGGGGGGATCCCGGTGGGCTGACGGATAGCAGATATCAGGTCAGGCTCCAAATGGGCACTCATCTCTGTGATTTTGGCCCTGTCCAGTCTATAGGTGAGGATGATGTGCCTGTTCTCCATTGTTGCCAAGTCCACCAGGGGTCTTTACACGGGGGGAGATCTCCATCTCCTATTCATCCGCATCGGTTGTAATCTAGGGGGCAAAACAGGGAGCAGCTAGTCAGTATTCCACATATCCAAACACTACACTGCATTGCATGTTGTGACTGTAACAGTGTATTGTTGTATAGAACCAAATGGTGCCTATGTGTACTGTGACGCAGCTAGGTGCCATGGCTGTCCCCCCCGAAATGGCGACCGCCTGTCCTGTGTGGATGTGCATGTGGAAATGATGTAATGTCAAAGACGTTGTGCGCCGTTGCGGGAGGCGGTCGAGTACCGCCGTGCAAATCCTCATTGGTTGTCATTGGGCCCTATGGGTTACAGTGGCCAATGGTGATGTACGCCGGCGGTGACGGTACGCACCGCTGCAGACATAACCGCCATTTTCTATCTGTTCACTCACTTGCTACCTAACCTTCAACAGGAGAGGACCTACACTGCATGTGCTGCTGTGACCTGTGTCTGGACCCGACCATGGCTTGTGTCACTGTGGAAAGGGCCCCTGCCATCAACGCTGCGGAGTGATAGAGACCGGTGGATGGGGTCCTACCCCAGTACTGAATGCTGTATGGGCCCCCAGACCAACAGGTGAGTACACTGTGAGCACGATGCATGGGGCATGAATTCATGGAGTGCTGAGTGTGAGGGCCTCGTGTAGGGGGGGTTTGTGGATGGGCCCTGGGTGGGCAATGTCTGTGCGTAAGGGGATGTGAGGGCTAAGGTGGGACATTAGTGTAACAGGCCGCACGGTCTGACTGATACCTTTTCCTAAGTGTATTTCTCTGCAGGTCAGCGCCCATCAGAAAAAGGGTATATGGCGTGCCATCGCCAAGGACGTGCGGGCCCTGGGGAGCTACAGCAGGCGGAGCACCCACTGTCACAAATGGTGGGAGGACCTGAGACGCTGGGCACGGAAGGCGGTGGAGGCCCAGCTGGGGATGGCCTCCCAACGAAGAAGGGGTGCCCGTCGTACCCTGATCCCCCTGATGGCCCCCATACTGGTGGTTTCCTATCCAGAGCTGGATGGGTGCTTGAGGGCATCACAGCAGCCACAAGGGGGTGAGTGCAGTTTCCCAATATACTACTTGCGCGTAGTGGGAAGGTCTCCGGGTGGGGGACGTGGGCCTGTGGGTGCCCCTAGGCCAGGCTGACATTGCAGGGTAGGACCCATGTTGGGCAGGGTCTTCTGTACACCACCTCCTACCAAGCTAGTAGGCATCCACTACTGGGCAGGGGTCTGTGGGTCTCAGGTGTGCTGCTATTGCCGTTAGGTATTCCTGTCCATGGCTTTGTGACTAGCATTGTGACTGGTTCTGCATTGCCTAGTGTGTAGGGCTGTTCCCTGTGTATGTGTATCGTGTACACCAACGGTGGTGTTGGAGCAGCCATTGACCAAGTGTATCTTTTGTCTCTTCCCCCATCTTTTTGTTTTGTCACCCTGTCCTTATGTGCATTAGCATCATCTAGCGGAGGAGCATGGGCACCAGCGACGGAGGGAGCTGCATCCCACAGGGCCCAGGAGGTCGAATCCACCGACGGTGAGGGCACCAGTGGGATGGATGGTGAGGGGAGAACCACTGCGGAGACAGGACGGACAGTTCTGACATTGATCCCTCTTCCGATGGAAGCTCCCTGGTGGTGGCGGACACCTCTGTGCCCACCCCAACTACAGGTACAGCCGCCACCCCCACACCAGCACCAACCTCCCAGCAGCCCCTCAGCATGTTTCCCATGCCCGCTCACCCAGGAAGGTGGGCATCTCCTTCGCCCCAGGCACCTCAGGCCCTGTCCTAGTTAGCCCTGCTGCCCTGAGTGAGGAGGCTATTCACCTCCTGCGATCCATCTCTGTTGGGCAGTCAACCATTGTGAATGTCATCCAGGGGCTCGCAGGCCATTTGCAACAAACTGATGCATTCCTGGAGGACATTCACTCTGGCATGGCTGCCGAACAGAGATCAATCCAGGCTCTGGCCTCCCCTCTGATGGCTGCCGTTGTCCCTGTTTCTGGCCTCCCCCCTCCAACTTCCTCTACCCAATCCCATTCCCCTCAACCGTAACCTATCCCAAGCACACAGGCAGACTAGCATGCACACAAGACAACACACAAGAGTGGCTCAAGCAAACACAAGCACCAAACATCATCCCACAGGCACTCACACAAACACCATCCAGATGCAGACATACCAACATCCACTGCCTCCACTGTGGCCCCCTCCTCCTCCTCCTTCACCTCCCTCCCAATAGCGTCTCCACTCACACCTGCATGCACTGCATCCTCATCCACTACCTCCATCACCATCACGCCTATCACTACACACCCCTCACTGGCAGTCACCACCCCCACATCCATGCACACGTCCCCTGTGTCCTCTCCCACTGTGTCTGTGCCCCCTCCTACCAAAGTACACAAACGCAAGCACTCAGACACCCAACAGCCATCCACCTCACAACAACATCCAGCCCATGCACCTGCCCCCAAACTCAGCAGACAGACACCTCCTACAACCACTCCCTCTTCCTCAACTCCGAAACCTTCACCTCGTTCCCTCCCCAATGCCCCCAAGAAGCTTTTCCTCTCCACCATTGACCTCTTTCCTACCCCTCCCCCCGTCCTTCACGTTGGGCCAGGGTGGTCAGAACCCAGGCGAGCACCTCAACCACCCAGTCCATGGCCAAAATAGTGTCAATAGCCAACCAGGGCGGTTCAGCCGTCCGAGGCTGCAGGGGATGGGCTGGAGCCTCCTCCCACCACTGCCAGCACCGCCACCAGCACAGCTACCAGTAGCAGCAGCCCCAGTGGGCAGCCATCCAAGGCTGCAGGGGATGGTCTGGAGCCTTCCCCCACCACTGCCAGCACTACTACCAGCACCACCGCCAGTAGCAGCAGCCCCAGAGGGCAGCCGTCTGAGGCTGCAGTGGATGGGCTGGAGCCTGCCCCCACCATTACCAGCACCGCCCCCAGCACCACTGCCAGCACCACCACCAGCACCACTGCCAGCAGCATCAGCCCCAGTGGGAAGCCGTCCAAGGCTGCAGGGGATGGGCTGGGGCCTCCCCACACCACTACCAGCCCCGACACCAGCACCGCCACTGCCACCAGTTAGCAGCCGTCACTGCCGGTGGCTAGTGTGTAGTCCTGCCTCCATGGGTTGTAGTGCGTCCTGGACCCTGCAAATCTTGTAGGTGTGACACCCAAGTGAGAGACTGTGACCTTGCACTCCCCAAGTGCTGCATCACAGGACACAAAGCCCCCTCCAGAACCAGTGGAAGAAGCCATCCACTCACCCCATCCTTGCCAGGATGAAGCACACTGGGCACAATGCCCCCTCCACAACCAGTGGAGAAGCCATCCACTCACCCCATCCTTGCCAGGATGAAGCACTCTGGGCACTATGCCCCCTCCAGAACCAGTGGAGAAGCCATCCACTCACCGCAACCTTGCCAGGATGAAGCACACTGGGCACTATGCCCCCTCCAGAACCAGTGGAGAACCATCCACTCACTCCATCCTTGCCAGAATGAAGCACAATGGGCACTCTGCCACCTTCAGAACCAGTGGAGAAGCCATCTACTAGTGAGACTGTGGCCTTGCACTCCCCAGGACCAAGCAGTGGGCAAACCACCCACTAGAGAGACTGTGGCTTTGCACTCCCCAGGACCAAGCAGTGGGCAAACCACCCACTTGAGATACTGTGGCCTTGTACTTCCCAGGACCAAGCAGAGGGCAAATCACCCACTTGAAAGACTGTGCCTTGCACTCCCCCAGGACATTGCACAGGGCATGCAGCCCTCTCCAGGACCAGTGGCGTTCTGCCATTTTCCTGCTGAGGTTCCCCCCATTCCCCGTGCCCCTGAGGTGCCTGTGTATTTTCAACGTGATGCCCCTGCAGTGTTCTCTCTGTGTTGTTGCAGGAGTGAGGTGGGGCATTGGCTTCTGTGTTATGGCCCTGTGGCCCACTGACATTGAGGACTGGGTAGTGTCCCTTCATTTGTAAATATGGATATACATTTTGAATTTGAAGCACATATTTATATTATTTTGCCTTATTACACTCACTTTAATCAATTCCTTTTGTCCTTGCATTATTCCTGAGGGGTACAGGGTAGATATGTAATGTTAGTGCATCTGGTGGGTTGTGTGTAGGCTGTTGGGAGTGGGGGTGTTTTCGTGTTGCGTGTGTGAGTCACTCTTTTTCCTCCACCCTCCCTTGTGTGCAGGCAGCAGTACTCACTGTGGTCACATTCGCCGGGGTTGCTGCTCGTAAAGGTATACAAGCATGGGGAAGATGTGCAACTCAGGCTCCATGGCGTCTTGGTTGTTCCGCGTCTCTCCAGAGGTGAGTCCTTTGACTTCGGTGTTCTGTTTCCACCGTGCTTTTGATGTCGTTGGTACATCCCCGGAAAAGGTGGCGGATAGGTGTGTCATAATAGTGTGGGCGGTACATTGTCTTTCACATGGCTGTTGGCGGTTACCACCGTGGTGCTTGTTGCTACCGTTGTGGCAGTCTGTGTGTTAAAGTGGCTATCTGTGTGAGCGGTTTCCGCCATGGTCATAATTCAATTTTTGTTACCGCCGGCCTGTTGGTGATATTACCGCCGCTTTATCACCGACCGCCAGGGTTGTAATGAGGGCCTTAATCTGTTATGGCAAGTTTAATTATGCATTTCTTTTTTATCTTGTTTTTTTGTATGCTTTGTATTTGTGCTTTTATGGCTTCGGACAAAATAAAGCTATTTTGATGATGAATAATGAAATTATAAACACTAATAATAATTAAGAATAATTAAAGTACTCAAAAGACACAAAAATAAACATGTTGATTAAAATAAAAAAAAATACAAATTCTGCTGCATCATCAAATAAAACACAAATACAATAAAAATGTAAAAGCAAATTCCTATTAGCATTAAATCACAAAACTATGGCCCTCATTACAACCTTGGCGGGCGACGGAGGCCGCCCACCAAGGTTGGAGTGCCGAGCGGCCGCCTATGCGGCCGCAATCCCGCCGGCCGCATTACAACATCCTCGCTGGGCCGGCAGGGATGTCGGCCGTAACATTGGAGCCAGCTCCTGATGGAGCCAGTGAAAAACAGGGTGGGGCTGTGCCTGGGGGCCCCTGCACTGCCCATGCCAAGTGCATGGGCAGTGCAGGGGCCCCAAGGAGCCTTTCTATGGCAGTCTCTACCGCCATGGACAGGCTGGCAGGAAGGGGAGTCATAATCCCCAGGGCAGCACTGCAAGCAGTGCTGCCCTGGTGGATTACAACTGCCGGGACAACGATGGCAGGAAACCGCCAGGACAACGATGGCGGTAAACATCCGGTCCCGGCGGTGGGACCGCAGCGCTACAGCCGCCGTCATAATATGGCAAATTGTACCGCCAGCCTGTTGGCGGTACAATCACCAAAACAACCCTGACGGTCTTTGACCGCCAAGGTTGTAATGAGACCCTATATGTTAAAAAAAGATTTTGGGTAAATTCGCTATTTCCACTCCATACTAAACAACAGTATGCAAGGTGTTGCATGTTAGAGGGGTTGGATTTGCTATTCCCACTCCAACCTAAGCAATTATATGTAAACTGTTGAACTTTGGAAATGCCAGGTTTACTATTCCCATTCAACCTGAGAAACAGTAGGGAATGTGCTGGACTTTGTAGAGGTGAAATTTACTATTCTCACTCCATATAAGCAACAGTAGTGAAAGAGTTTGACCTTGGAAGGGGCAGATTTCTATTTCTTTTCCAATCTGCACAAATTTAGGGACCATGTTGAACTTTGGAGATTTGCTATTCCTACTCAAATATAAATAACCAAAGAAAAAAACACTATAAATTTCATAACTGTGTCTACTTCCCTAGGAGTGCGGCTATCTTTAACCCTTACTACCCCATAAGTGTAGCTTTCAGGCCCAGTATTAACAAAAGAAAAATGTTATGGCCTAAATACGAGTTTGGCAGTCCACGGACCTCCAAACTTGTGGTGGCAGTCGGACTGCCACAATCCTGGTGGTCTGACTGCAGGATTACAATCCTGGCAGTTAGACTACCAGGAAACTGTCGCCTTCACTGGGATCAAGGTTCCTTACGGGTTGGCAGCGGTCAAAGTTATGGTCAGCCACAGCAGTGCCGAGCTCGGAACAGACGTGCTGATCACTACTTTGCTTTCCACCAGCCTTTTCATGGCAGGGTCACAGTCATGGAGAGGCTGGCTGGAAGGCTGTGCTGGGGGGAGCAGTGGGTGCCCCTGCACTGGCCATGACCATGTCACAGGCAGTTTAGGAGCACCCCTGCCAGCACCCTTAGAATGCGCACTGTCTGCCATTCCGAATGTGCTGTGTGCAACGGAATTGGCCTCAGCTCCCTAAGGGAGCTGAGACCAATGCTGTCGCACTGTTTCTATCAGACTGACCAGCGGAAATGTCGAAATATGATGTTTAATTGGTTAGCCCAGTGGAAACCTTGTAATACAGTGATCGTGAGGCTGCCGACTTTACGCCACCTCACCACCTCCATATTGGAGTTGTGTTGGTTCAACATCCCAACTCCTAATCAGACCCTCAGGCATTGGAAGATTTAAAATTACTATTCCCACTCCAATCTAAGCAACAGTAAGGAAAGCGTTAGTGTTGGAAAGTGGGTTATTAGTAAGGGCAGGTATGTACCTACAGTTAGCAATAGGCCACAATCTCCTCATAGGCCCAGTCAAGACCTCAAAAATTAATCCTTGGTACCTTGGCCCATGAGCATTTAGGCTTACTTTAGGAGACAGGTGTGTAAAGTATTTGATTTCAACAAAACAATCAATAAGTAAAACACAACACACAATACAAATCTGACACCAATTTATTAAAATATTAAATATCCTTATCCCGAAACTGACACCAAAATGACAAAAATCCAATGCAGGATAAAGATTAATAGTAAAAATAGTGCTTAGCTCACCACTTTCAGCCAATCACCTAATCTAACTATGGGGACTCCCATCTGACTGGGAAAACAGGAAATGAGGAAGGTCCAGTTTCTATCCCTGGTGGCTTTCCCTCCTCTGAAAACAAGTTTGGCCACTCTCGCCCATCCTACTCTGCCATCTGCTGCAGCAGTTCTCCCCCCACCAGATGCTTCCTTTGTTTCATCCCAGGCCACTTCACACCTCATTAAGGCAGCTTCGCTCAGGGGGCCAGAGACTGACCGATCAGGAAATTGCACTACAGAGCTGATTTTGGTAGCTTTCGAAAAGAGTTCAAGAACTCTTTCTCTGTGCTAGCTATTATACATTCAACCTTGGCAGGTTGCAGGATTTTTCCAACTTTTATTTTGATACCAAACTTGATAGATTTAGCTTTTTTCTGGTAGAAATGAGACTCTATTAATTTTAAATAAAGCCTCCCAATGTTAGCCCAAGGAGCTAAAGCACTGCAATGGGAAAAATGACTTTGGGGGTCATTACAACCCTGGCGGACGGTGTTAAAGCGGCGGTAAGACCGCCAACAGGCCGGCGGTAAAAAAATGGGAATTATGACCATGGCGGAAACCGCCAACAAAGACAGCCACTTTAACACTCCGACCGCCACGGCGGTACAGACAAACAGCGTGGCAGTCACTGCCAACAGACAGGCAGGAGACAAAGTACCGCCCACAGTATCACAACCTACCAATCTGACACCTTTTTGGGGCGGATTCACCTCAGATAAAAACACGGCGGAAACAGCCATTTCAAAGGGAAAACGCTCACCTCTACACACTCCACGAGGAAGGAGGGCACCATGGAGCCTGAACTCCATATTCTTCCTGTACTAGTCTTCCTGCTCCTATACGACGATCATCAACACCGGCGGCGAAGACAACGGTGAGTACTGCACCTACGACATAGGGAGGGGGAGGCAAAAGACAGGGACACACACACCCAACACCCCCACCCCGACCCTCACCCACTACAACACACACACCAATGCATATCCAAACATCACAGTAACAACCCCCAACCCCCCCGGAAGAATGCAAAGACCAAAGGAAATGAGTGGAACCATTGTAATATATCAAAATACAGTAACCAAATATATACATATATATATATATATATATATATATATATACACATAAAACAAAATATACACCAAGATTAGTAGTGCAGGTAATGCACAAGTCATTGTCCGTGGACCACTGGGCTTCAAAATGCATGGGCGAGGCCTACACACAATACCTGATCAAAACGGAGAGAACACTGCTGGGGCATCAGATACAAATACAACAGGCACTTCAGGGGGAAGGGAAGGGGGGGCACCTCAGCCGGATGAGTGCACCACGCCAGATCCACAAGGGGGCTCCATGCCCATTGATGTATCCTGGGGAGTGTTAAGCCACAGTCTCTCAAGTCTCTACAGTGGGTGGGTTGCCCACTGTGCCATCCTGGGGAGGGCAAAGCCACAGTCTCTCAAGTCTCTACAGTGGGTGGGTTGCCCTCTGTACCATCCTGGGGAGTGCAAAGCCACAGTCTCTCAAGTGGATAACAGTCTCCACTGGTTCTGGAGGGCGACTGGTGCCCAGAGTGTTTCATCCTGTGCAGGACAGACGGAGTGGATGCATGTCTCCACTGGTTCTGGAGGGGGACTGGTGCCCAGAGTGCTTCATCCTGTGCAGGACAGACGGAGTGGATGCATGTCTCCACTGGTTCTGGAGGGGGACTGGTGCCCAGAGTGCATCACTCACCCCGTGACGGTTCCAGTTGCGTCACTGCCCTTGCCGCTCATGGGCTAGTGGTGCTTGAGTTGGCGGTCCTGGCCCTGTTCGGCGGTGCTTGCCCTGTTCAGCGGTGCTTGCCCTGTTCAGCGGTGCTTGACTTGGCGGTCTTTGTCCTGTTCAGCGGTGCTTGAGTTTGCAGTTTCTGACCTGTTCAGCGGTGCTTGCCCTGTTCAGCGGTGCTTGACTTGGTTGTGCTCGCCCTGTTCAGCGGTGCTTGCCCTGTTCAGCGGAGCTTGCCATAGCGGTCTTTGCCCTGTTCAGCGCTGCTTGAGTTTGCAGTTTCTGACCTGTTCAGCGGTGCTTGCCCTGTTCAGCGGAGCTTGCCATGGCGGTCTTTGCCCTGTTCAGTGGAGCTTGAGTTTGCAGTTTCTGACCTGTTCAGCGGTGCTTGCCCTGTTCAGCGGAGGTTGCCATGGCGGTCTTTGCCCTGTTCAGCGGTGCTTGAGTTTGCAGTTTCTGACCTGTTCAGCAGTGCTTTCCCTGTTTAGCGGTGCTTGACTTGGCGGTCTTTGCCCTGTTCAGCGGTGCTTGCCCTGTTCAGCGGTGCTTGCCATGGCGGTCCTTCATTGCCCAGCTGGGCTGGGGCTGGCGGTCCTTCATTGGGCAGCTGGGCTGTGGCTGCCGGGGCCCTCCTGGGCAGCTGTGCTGTGGCTGGCAGTGGCCTCCTGGGCACTGACTCTGGCGGTGGCCTCCTGGCCACTGACGATCGGGCTGCCCTCCTGGGCACTGACTCTGGCGGTGGCCTCCTGGCCACTGACGATCAGGGCATGGACTCTGGCGGTGGCCTCCTGGCCACTGATGATCGGGCTGCCCTCCTGGGCACTGACTCTGGCGGTGGCCTCCTGGCCACTGACGATTGGGCTGGCGGTGGCCTCCTGGGCAGCGGGGATGATGGCGGTCTTCTCTGCCGTGCTGCTCCTCCCAGACTTTGGCGATTTCTTCTGCCCCTTCTTCTGCCCCTTCCCCACCATGGGAGGAGTCACAGCTGAGTCGACACTCCCCACGGGACCCTTGTGAGCGGCTTTGCTGGCTGGAGTCTTCCCCCTCTCCCGCCGGGCACTATCCAACTTCTGGTGCTTCACGGGAGGACTGGCTGTGCTGTGGCTCCGTGTCACACTGGTTGCCCTGGTGCCCGGTGCACTCCACATACCTGTAACAACAGGCACCACTGGTCCCGGAGATTTTTTGGCTGAGGTGCTAGTACGGGACCTATGAATTGGAGGGGGGGGGGGAAAGAGGTCAAGCTTGGTCAGGAAAAGTTTCTTAGGAACACTGGGACGGGTAGCTGGAGGGGGTTTGGGAGTGGAGGAAGAGGAGGTGGTTGTAGGAGGTGTAACTTTTGTGGCTTTGGGTGCAGGTGCATGCGCAGGAGGCTGTCGTGAGGTGGATGTATGTTGGGTGGGTGTGTGCCTGCGTTTGTGTACTTTGGGAGGGGGCGTCACAGACACACTGGGAGAGGACACAAGGGACGTGTAAATGGTAGTGGGGGTGGTGACTGCACGTGAGCGGGGTGTGGTGGTGGGTGTGCTGGTGCGGGACCTAGTGGTAGTGCATGCAGGTGAGAGTGTAGACGAGACTGGAAGGGAGGAGGGAGACGAGGAGGAGGGGGACACAGTGGAGGCAGTGGATGTTGGTGTGTCTGTATGTGTGTGATGCTTGCGTGAGTGCCTGTGGGATGTGTGGTGCTTATGTTTGCTTGAGCTTCCCTTGTGTGGTGAGGTGTGTGCATGCTGGTCTGATGGTGTGCTTGGGATAGGCTGGGGTGAAGGGGATTGGGTCTGGGTGGAGGAAGTTGGAGGGGGGAGGCTAGACACAGGGACAATGGCTGCCATCAGTGCTCAGGCCAGAGTTTGCAGGGTTCGATGAAGGGCAGCCTGACCAGAATGAATGCCTCCAGGAATGCATTTGTGTGTTGCAATTCCCTTTCTACACCCTGGATGGCATTCAAAATGGTAGACTGCCCAACAGTGAGTGACCTGAGGAGGTCAATGGCCTCCTCACTGAGGGCAGCAGAGGTGACAGGGGCAGGGGCTGAGGTGCCTGGGGCGAAGGTGATGCCCACCCTCCTGGGTGAGCGGGCACGGGCGAAGGCTGAGGGGCTGCTGGGAGGGCGGTGCTGGGAGGGGGGGTGGTGGCTGTACCTGTAGAAGTGGGGGGCACAGATTTTGCCGCCACAACAAGGGAGATCCCATCAGAGGACGAGTCCGTGTCGCTGGTTGCAGATCCTGTGACCGCCGTGAGGCTCCCCTCGCCCTCCATCCCACTGGTGTATTCAGAGTCCGTGGTGTGGCCCTCCATGGCCATGTGGGATGCAGCTCCCTCGTGCTCCGGTGCCGCTGTACCTCCGCCTGATGATGCTGATGCACACAAGAACAGGGAGACCACAAAAAGGGGGAGGACGACAGAAGAAAGACAGGTTGAGTGCATGGCTTACCGCTACCGTTGGTGGACAATACAGACACAGCAGCCCCCTGCACTACGCTGCGCTGTTGGGCTCTACAGATGCAGTTCCTGGGATATGGCCTACATGGCTATGGTCGACATCTGCACACATAGATGACATAGGGGCATGTATACCTCTACTTGGCACTCTACAGAAGTGGGGTGGAGTGCCACATGGACTGCATTACGGAGGGGCCTAGCCTACGGAACTCGCCCTGGCCTAGGGAAACCCACAGCCCTCCTCCCCCACCCCTTGTGTCTGCTGTGATGCCCTCAAGCGCCCATCCAACTCAGGGTAGGCCAATGCCAGGATCTGGAACATCAGGGGGGTCATGGTGCGACAGGCACCCCTCCCATGTTGGGAGGCCATCTCCAGCTGAGCCTCCGCCGTCTTCTTGCTCCAGCGGCGAATGTCCTCCCATCTTTTACGGCAGTGGGTGCTCCGTCTCTGGTGGACCCCCAGGGTCCGGACGTCCTTGGCGATGGCACGCCAAATATCCTTCTTCTGGTGGGCGCTGACCTAAATGAAATGTACAGGGGAAGAAGAGAAGTCATTACCAAATGCACCGTCGAAGTGAGTGGCCCACATCCCTACCCTTGCCATGTGACACATGCATTCACAGTCCTTCATGCACGCAGAACTGTGCCCCCTTCATTCTTACAACCAGCCCTCTCCACTCAGGCATAGCCCCTACAACGTGCTGCCTGTGTACTTACCTGTTGGTCTGGAGGACCGTAGAGTAGCGTGTACTGGGGGAGGACCCCGTCCACGAGCATCTCCAACTCCTCTGCAGTGAAGGTAGGGGCCCTTTCCACAAACGCACAAGCCATTGTCTCTTCCAGACCGAGGTCACAGCAGCACTTGCAGTGTAGGTCCTCTCCTGTCGAAGATCAGGTATCGAGTGATTCAACAGATAGAAAATGGAGGTCACGTCCGCGGCGGTGACGTCCGCGGCGGTGCGTACCATGACCGCCGGCGCACTTTGTCATTGGCTCCTGGGACCCATAGGGTCCAATGTTAACCAATGCAGCATTGCGCTGCGGTCTTCGACCGCTTACCGCGACGGTGTACAACGCCAGCGCAGTTACCTCACATCCCATTGTCCCAGTTTAGAGGTCAGGCAGCTGCCATTTCAGGGGTCTACATGGCTTCATTGTTAAGTGCGTCACACATACCTAGGCCTAGACTCAGCACACATACAGGCAACTTTTTAAAATTATGATTCGTGTTCTGTGTAGACTGTGGGTACATACCTCTGAGTTGTTTGACTCTGTGGTCGCTGTTGTCCTTCCTAGGCACCGTCCGCTGGGACATGTGAGGAGATGGCGGAATCCTCCGGTGTACCGACCGCTGGTGGACCTGTTGACAATGGAGGAGCGACATTTGATCATCACCTACAGGTTTGACCGTGCCACAATCCAGGAACTGTGTACCCAGTTGGAGCCTGACCTAATGTCAGCAATCCGCCATCCCACAGGAATCCCCCCTCAAGTGCAGGTGCTATCAGTGCTCCATTTCCTTGCAAGTGGGTCATTTCAAACAACTGTGGCCATGGCATCAGGGATGTCCCAGCCTATGTTTTCAAACGTGTTGTCCAGAGTGTTGTCTGCCCTGCTGAAACACTTGTGGAGCTACATCGTTTTCCCTCAGGTGGAGGATTTGCCTACAGTGAAAGGTGACTTCTGTGCCCTTGGACATATCCCCAACATCATAGGTGCCATTGATGGGACGCATGAAGCTCTGGTCCCCCCCCCACAGGAGTGAACAGGTGTACAGGAACCGGAAGAGTTATCATTTGATGAATGTACAGATGGTATGTTTGGCAGACCAGTACATCTCCCAGGTATATGCTATGTTCCCTGGCTCAGTGCATGACGCCTACATCCTGCGGAATAGCAGCATCCCTTATGTGATGGGTCAACTGCAGAGGCACTGGGTGTGGCTATTAGGGGACTCTGGTTACCCCAACCTGTCATGGCAACTGACCCCAGTGAGGAATCCCAGGACCAGGGCAGAAAAACGCTACAATGAGGCCCATGGGCGGACTAGGAGGGTGATCGAACGCACCTTCGGCCTCCTGAAGGCCAGGTTTAGGTGCCTCCATATGACAGGTGGTTCCCTATTCTACTCACCAAGGAAGATGTGCCAGATCATCGTGGCCTGCTGTATGCTTCACAATTTGGCTTTGCGACGAAAGGTGCCTTTTCTGCAGGAGGATGGTCCAGATGACGGTGTTGTGGCAGCTGTGGAGCCTGTGGACAGTGATGAGGATAAAGCTGAGGAAGAAGACATTGACAACAGGGACTCAGTTATCCAGCAATATTTCCAGTGACACACAGGTGAGAATACAATCCTGCCTACTACAAGTACTTTCACACTTCTACCTCTATCCTGTCTGTCGATTTCAACCAGTATATGGTAACTGAGTTGTACATTTCCATTACGGTTTCACAGGTGTGGTTTCCAACGTGTGTCATCTGCTTAGATTCCTCATGGACTTGAGATGTGTGACATAGGTATGTTGAGATTACATTTGAGAACACATTTTGTCACTGTCATTGCTAATACACATTTTCAAAATCACAGACTGACTCCAGATTGTTTTGTGCTTCAAGGGTGTTTATTGCAGTGCTAAATATTGGAGGGGGGTTGTAAAATGGTGAGGGGTGATGGTGGAGGAATATCCATGGCAGAGTCCAGTCTATTAGTCTCACAGGTGCATTGCCCATATGGGCATAGGAAGTGGAGCTGGGGCAGTTCCAATATGGATAGGGTTACAAAGTGGGACAGTAGGATGACAATCAGGGTGGTCTCATTTCTTGGCGGGGGTCTTGGCATCGTGCTCTGTCTTGTTCCTGGTTCTCAGGGAACGCTTGCGGGGTGGTTCTCCGTCTGCAGGGGGGGTGCTGGTGTGGTGGTCCTGTGGCAGTGCCTCCTGTCCACTAGTGCCGGCGGAGGTGGTGGGCAGTTCATCGTCCATGATAGTGTCAGGGGCCCCTTGGAGTGCCACAGTGACCCTCCTGGTGTTCAGTATCTCCTTCAACACCCCTACGATGGTGCCCAGGGCAGAGCTGATGGTTCTGAGTTCCTCCCTGAAGCCCAAATACTGTTCCTCCTGCAGGCGCTGGGTCTCCTGAAACTTGGCCAGTACCGTTGCCATTGTCTCCTGGGAGTGGTGGTATGCTCCTATGATGGAGGAGAGGGCCTCGTGGAGAGTGGGTTCCCTAGGCCTGTCCGCCCCCTGTCGCACAGCAGCCCTCCCAGTTCCCCTGTGTTCCTGTGCCTCCATCCCCTGGACCGTGTGCCCACTACCACTGCCCCCAGTTCCCTGTTGTTGTTGGGCTGGTGGGTTATCCTTGGTTCCCTGTAGTGGTGGACACACAGCTGATTGACGTGTCCTGGGGACGGAGGTATGGGCCCGCTGGGTGGGCACTGTGCTGGTGTTACCAGAGGGGGGAAGGTCTGTGGTGGGCTGTGCCTGTGTGAAGGGAACCGACTGTCCCGAGGCCCACGATGGTCCGGGCTGGTCATCTAGATCCAGGTGGACAGAGCTGCTGTCATCACTGTGGGCCTCTTCTGTGGGTGGGGTGGAGATGTCTGGACCCTCCTGTCTGGTGATGTTGGGTAGTGGTCCTGCAGGGGTGGAAAGGCATGATTATTGCATCTGTGTGTTTCATGGTGTGCAATGGGTGGGTGACTGTGTACCCCAGTGCTAGCACTCCTGTGTGTGGGCTTGTGTGATGATGGTTGAGGGGGGTGTTATGGGTATGTGCAGTGTGCATGCTTTAGTGATGGGTGTCCATGCTTTGTTTTTGCATGCAGGGCTTGGTGTTGGGATGGGTGGTTTGTGATATTGGTACATTTGTGAGGAGTTGGAGTGATAGGGGTGGGGGCGAGGGTGGGGGTATGTGATAGCATGCAGGTAGGGTGGGGGATATGATAGTTAAGATTTGACTTACCAGAGTTCATTCCTCCACCGACTCCTGCGAGGCCCTCAGGATGCAGAATAGTCAAGACCTGCTCCTCCCATGTTGTTAGTTGTGGGGGAGGTGGTAGGGGTCCGCCGCCAGTCCACTGTACCGCGATGTTGTGTCTGGAGACCACGGAATGCATCTTCCCCCGTAGGTCGTTCCACCTCTTCCTGATGTCGTCCCGATTTCTTGGGTGCTGTCCCACTGCGTTGACCCTGTCGACTATTCTTCGCCATAGCTCCATCTTCCTAGCTATGGAGGTGTGCTGCACCTGTGAGCCAAATAGCTGTGGCTCTACCCGTACGATTTCCTCCACCATGACCCTGAGCTCCTCCTCCGAGAACCTGGGGTGTCTTCGCCGTGCCATGGGGTGGTGTAGGTGATGTGTGGGGTGGTGTATGTGGTGACAAGTGTGGTGATATGTAGTGGTGTGTGGTGTTTTGTGCGTGGAAGTTGTGTGGGTGATGGTGTAGAGTGTCTGTGGCTGCTAGTTTGTGGATGGTGGTGTCTCTCTCTGTGCTTCATTCTCAATTGTTGTCGTAGGGGTTTGTGGGTGATGTGGGTGTGTGATTTATATAGTATTGAGTGTGTGGGAGTGGTGTGTGTATGTGTCTCAGGTGTGTGTCTTTAGAATTGTCCAATGTGGTGGTGTTTTGGAGGTATGTGTGTATTTTGAGTGCGGCGGTGTGTACCGCCAATGGAATACCGCGGTTGAAAGACCACTGCGTGGATTCGTGGGTCGTGATAGCATGAGCGTATTTCTGTTGGCGTGACGGTGTCAGTTTTGTTTTCGCCAGTATATCACTGACCTTTGGTGTGGTTGACTTGTGTGGGTGTCTGAATTTTGTCAGATTTCGGAATGTGCGTCATAATAGCTGTGGCGGATTTCCGCGGGCACGGCGGTGTGTTGGCGGTCTTCTGCACGGCGGTAAGCAGCTTTTACCGCCAATGTTGTAATGAGGGCCTTTGACTGTTTTTCCCTCACCAAGGCTTATGAACGATATTTTATAAAGTCCCTCCTTGTAATTACACTGCATCCAACCATTGGGGCACTTAGTGCAGACCTTAGGGGTGACATATGTAAAAATAAGGTAGTTTAGGACTTTGGAAATACTTTTAATTGCAAAGTCAAATTTGGGGTTAACTTTTACTTGAACTCAGCCAGCAAGAAAGACCTGCATTTAAAATGACACTGGATACTACAGCAGTACATATATGGGTACCCTAACTGTACTGGGGTCCCTAAACCTACATGCCCTACCATATACTAGGCCATAGGTAGGTTGTCAGAGCCAATTATAATTATGCCAAATTCGCATATTGCATTTGAATCAGAACACAGGCCCTGGGAATGGTTAGCAGATGGGGCAAAAAGTGAGGGGGCTTCTGCAATCAGCCCCGTTTTCTCACAGTTAGACTTTGGAACTGTTACATTTACTAATCACACTGACACCCACACAACAGTTGGAAATGTTTTGGCCCATACAAATTATATATTTAAAAAACCTCCCACTTTAACCTTGTACAAAACTAAGAAGAGACTAATAAATACGTCAATAAACTCAAATAAAATAAAAAAATCTTTAAATATACTTTAAAAGCAGAAATAAAATAAGATATACTAAACAATATTATAAAGAATATATCAACAACACAATACTTAACACAAACCATCAATATTTTTACAGGTAGGGGTAACAATCCTGGGGGACTAAGTCACCTTAAAAATGTATTTTTTTTGCAGTATGCTAACTATCCTATAAATAGGCCATATTCCTAAAGTCTTGCAATGTTCAGTCAAACTAGAAAACGTATAGGTTACTTGATTATAATTCCTAAACTTCAATTGGAGGGAAAGTGATGCAATCCCAAAGTAGTTAAACAATATATGTATTTCCAAGATGTTTTATTAGGCTAATAAATCCAATGTCATTTGTCCCACAAAGCTTTGTAACATAATGCCAGCCAACATGTGTTTTACCTGTTTGCTGGCATGCAGGTCTGGGGCTTTTTCAAGGCTTTGTACAATTAATAGTAATATCCAAAAGATAAAAACAATGTAACCAAAGCATTGACATAACAAAAACAACTAATATTTTTAAAAATAAAAAACACTGAAATTCACCAGTTATAGTTGAGTGAACTAAATATAATTTGAGACACTATCATGCTTTGAGTATGACCTCACATAATCCACATACTGAAAAAAACAAAGATAAAATGGAGTTACAAGTAAGTCTCCTAAAAATAAAAATAAACTCTTTTAAAATGAAAACACCACTGAATTTCACCATTTAATAAGTAACTGACATAACTATAACGTGTGCTACCTTGATTTCAGATGTGATCAATGATGTAAAATGCGATGTCATAAGCAGACATTATCCATTGTTTTTTAAGTGAATTTCCAAAGATTTTTTTAACATAAGTTCAAATCTTACTACCTCACTTATGTATAACTCCACTTTAATCTTTGTTTTTTTTTGTGCATTTCTAGTTTTTTAATTTCAAAGTAAGATCTTATTAAGATAGGACTGTGGCCAACTCTGACTGTAAATAACCTTCAACCACTGGGTAGATGTAGTTTGGACTAGGCTTCCGGAGGAATAGATCATTTTTTGTTTTGCCAATAACTATGATATCATTTGATGAATCTTAGCAAAACTTTCCAAAATGAAGATTTGTCTACCTCAGCTCCTTCCTGGAGAGTTTAGGGTAACATGTCCAGCATTGGTAGAGAAAAAAAGGGGTCCTCAAAAGACTATTTCCCAATGCCACTTCCCATAGGAAAATTCAACAGTGCTAAATCCAAAAACAGCCAAATGAAATCACAGCAACTTTGCCAAAAAACTAGACCTGTATTGCAAAATTTGTTGTAAATCTCTTCAGCAGTTTTTGAGAAATTGGGGTTCAAAACATAAAGACATACCAGGCTGCAGTAGTACTACGACACGGGCAGTTCAAATCCGAAGATCTCTCTTCTCTCTAAAGCTCTAAAGATCTATATACATATATATATATATATATATATAGGTGTGTGGATGATATATATGTTGTGTACATATTTATATTTAAATATATTTATATATTTACATACATACACACACATGTCCACATATATACAAATATATATATATTATATACAGATATGTATATCTATCTATCAATATATATATATATTTCAATAGCACAGACTTTTCACACTCCTCCGGCCCCCTGGCAGTGACGCATATACGGTGTGAGGGCTGAACATTATCCAGCAATACCTTCCATTCTCATGAAAGTAAATGTGCACTCCAAAATTGCTTATGTGAGGTATTTAATCCAAACCACAATGCAGGGACATCCAAACACATGATGCGCTTCTACTGAAAACCTCCTTGCTCACTGGTGAGGAATTAACACCAAACATCCTACATAAATGTATACCTAGGTGTCGCAGAAATTGGGGCTGAGAAATGGCAGCATGAAGACAAAAGATACTGTGGCGGCCATACTATATTATGTTCTTAACAAAGCAAAATAAATTGCTTTGATATTTTAACTTAAAATTTCTATATGCTCTGCAATGCAGGGTATAAAGAAACTGTAATCCATACAATAAACAATTCAAATACTCCACCACTCTTACTGTATTAAAGGATTATTACAATTAGGAAACAGACACAATAATGGTGACAAATAGAAAAACAATGTTGTCATTCTCAAAAATCATAAAGTTGTGCTATGCTTGAACCATCAAACAAAGATTATTAGAGCACATTAACATAAGCCATTAGCAGAATTAATATGAGCAATAAATATAAGCCCACGCCAATGACTCCAACAATATTCACTTTGATAAAATCATGCCCAAGTAGGCCAATAGCACTCTTCATGAACTATAACTCGCAACTCTATCACACAGAGTCATAAATGACTCAATTAGACATGTTATAACTCTTGTTAGGAATGCTATAAATAAACATGTTACAGGCGATCCACTATGCAAATGTATAAGCAGTGCATGGAGAAGGTGTGGGTCATAGTTAATGTAATGTGGTGAGCAAGTTGATATTGCTCTGTACAGAGGTGCGCAACACATAATAATTTAATGGTGGTATATAAGTTATAAATCTAAATTATATATCTTACTTTATAATTTTTAATATTTGTGTAGGTTAAGTTGGCTTTGTATAGAAAGAATTAATGATAAATGTAAGTTCTAACTTTAAGATTTCTAATGTTTGTGTAGTTCAAGCTGTGTGTTTATAGAAAGAATAAATAAAGTTTCCATACCTATAACTTATCCTTAACCTTTGTTTTTTTTATTGACTATGTAGATATAGGTATATGTAAAGACACTGAGCAATGTCCACGCGACACGCATCAAACACGAAAGCTAGTATTTTGAAACAAATCATTCATATTAACATAGTGTACTTTCTCCTACTTAAGTTGTGTTTATCTATTAAGAATATATAACATTTAAGGTCACTGAAAGAAAGGTACAATTGGAAATAGGAATGTTGCTGAAGCAACAGACATTGAGACACCAAGGGCTATATCATGTACATTGTTTCTAAGAGGTCAGTAATGAATTCCAACAATAGCACAATTCTTCTAACTTCAACCTAGTTTGCTGTGCATTTGTCAAGTAGCATAGTTTAATCCCAGAGTAACAGGCCATTTTGAAAACAAATCTGGAAGCAGCAGTGCATTTTCTTGCAAACAACATTAATTCAGAAGAAAATTATTATTTGTGGAATCCTCTTGCACTAAGACACTGATAGTCCATCTGTTATGTCATCTAATTTTATGTTATGTTATGTTGTTTTATGAAATCCTGCAGTGGGTTGAACATTTTGACTTTTTTTAACTTCTACAGTAAGGGCAATTACTGTGAAGATTACTACAGTGGAAGAACAATTAGATTTGACCATTAGTGCCCCTGGTGTTGGCGCTCATGTTTCTCCTCTGCTCCTAAATCTCAGAATCCTCCAAATCTACATACAAATTCCACCTTTAATTCACTGAAACTCCTTCTTCTTCCACCATGATTACTGTTGAAATGCTTGTCCATAAGCCCAGTGACTCTATCACCACAGGCAATGGTGACCTGCCTAAAAATAAGACCAAAATCTATGGCCTCTGACAAGACTTTACCATGTAACCCCAAGGTCGGTACCAACAGAGATACTAGTCTTCCCTGTATTTCCCAACAGTGTAACACTCTGAGGAATATACAACACTTGATTGTGAAGTCTTTTGAGGAAAATCAGAGCAAACTTGCTAATATCAAAAAGGATCTCAATGATCTTCTTACTGTCTCACCGATTTCCCTTTTCAGGAATTTGGCCTCTACAATTTTAGTATATTCTGTTGACTGGTCCACTGAGTCTGCTCTGGTAGAGCAAAATAAGAGCTCAACAGTTAAGATCAGTGTCCCTGCTCCTGGCTCCTTGTGTATTGGAATGCCTGATATATCTGCACACATCAGCCATGGAGCACTCAACCAGTTGGGGATTTCATTCCAGGGAACAGGGTAGATTTGTCTGACCTTGATTGTATGTACTTAGATCCGCCCCCAATGCGAGTGTACCCATTGACTTAGTTTTGACCATTGTTCCTATTTGGAAGGCTGGCTCCATGGTCAACTACTATCAACTTAGAAACAGGGGCACTCACTGGCTACATGATCAGCTGGAATTAACATGGTATTTGTTCAATGGCATCAATATGGTCAGATGGGTTTCCTGGTTGGGCGCAGGCCCTAAAATCTCTACTGGAGATTGCATAGTTATTAACTTCAACGGTGTGGCACATGCAAGGAATGTTCTAATGGCCCTGACAGCGCAAAGTAGCCCTGACACAGGCATCACCCCAGTATCTCTGGAGTGTTTTGAGAATCATTTCCATTTGAACTCCAGAGGTCAGCACACAGTTGTTGCATCTCACAGCACCAACATCTCTATTTGTCCAGCCGAACCCCAATAGGGTCATGTTAATGTACCCACAACAAATTCTTTTGAACTCCTGAGCACTTTGTATGCTACTGATTGACTTTCTTTTTGACTTAAACCTTGAACTTCCTTGTAGCAATCCCCTTGGAGCCCAGGAGTGGTACTGTCAATCCCTCCCATACTTTTGATGTTCTTTCGTGGATTATTGCAGGCATTACAGTCATTAAGGATAATTCCTCCTGTTTGTTCTTGTCAAGGAAGCTTAGCATCATTTGTCTCCAGGAGATCTGGGAGGTAAATCATAGCTTTTTTGTGGGTAGTTATGGAGGTCCCTGCATGCAGCACTCAGTCAGGGAAAGCCAAGGGTGGCCTTTTGACTTTAGTTTTCCCTGCTCTCAACTGCAAATTAGAACAACTGGAAACTGGTTCATTTAACCTGTTAGCCTCGAGGTTGTCTTTTCTAGTTCTTGTAGGCTGCTTGTTTTAAACTTTTCTAATGCCAACAGCTTGCAATCTACTACTGAACATGTTAGTATACTCATAGCTTTGCTTGACAAGCATTTTGTTCTGCCAGTGTTTCTACACCTGTCACCTTGACAGGTGATTTTAATCTGCATCCTTGTCATAACTGTAGACTTACCAGCGAGACATTCTCTCTCTCTCTCTCTCTCTTAGCCACTTTGACCATACTACTCAGGGTGAGTTGTTTAATGCTATGGTGAATGATTTTATTTTGTCAGACTTGTGCAAGGGGGAGACAAATTTGGTGCCACTATTACACCACCCACTTTTATTAGGAGAGGCATTTTTACCACTGTTAGAAATTGGGTTTCAAGTTGGCAGAGCTTTGCATGAGGTTCAAGCAGGAAACACTGTCCTAGTCAGGGTAAGTCAGATACACACCATAATTAACCTTTGGTAGCTTGACAAAGAGAAGGCCAGCTTAACTTAAGAAGCAATGTGTAAAGTATCTGCACAATACTTGGAATGGCAAAACAGTGAAAACACCAAACCAAAATAATCCACACCCTGTTAGAACGATAGATCCTAATGCAATGAACAAAACAAGACCAAAACAACAAAAATCCAAACGTAAACACCAACTCGGGCTATCTGGTCGCACTAGACCGGGGTAAATCCAGAGTTCAGGCCTACCGCAATGGAGCCTGTGCTGGCTACAGGGACCAACCCTGTCATGCTGAAACAGTACAGGTATGTAGGGTTGTACCAACATCAAAGATCTGTTGCATCAGTTCTGATTCGCACCATTCGGGATGTATTGAGCTGCGAAGTCGCTTGGGCAATGTCCTCGAGATGCGGTGGTAAACCCTTTAAAGAGAAGCCGATGCATCCTGGTCGTGCGAAGGTGATTGTCCAGGGCCAATGGTGATGTGTCAGTCCTGAGCCGCGCAATCGGCGACGCAAAGTCCTCGTCCTCAGCGGCAGCAGTGATGCATCAGAACTGAGGTGAGATGCAGAAGTTCCGATCACTGCAGTGATGACAATTTGTAGATTTCTGTAGAAGACAGCTGCAAGAGTAACTTCCATGGGTCCAGGACTGGATTGGCACCATTTGGCATGGTAAGACTTACAGTTTGCAGAGTCCAGAAGCTGTAGCAAAGTTGGATGATGTCTTTGATGTCGCTGAGACTTCAGAACAGAAGGTAAGCCAGCAAGCCCTTTGAGTCACTTCTGGCAATGTAGAGATTCACGTCCAGTCTTTCTCAATCCCAGCCAAGGAGGGAAGCAGGCAGCAGGGCAAGTACAGCAAAGCCAGAGTTCAACAAAGATCAGCAGAGTAAACGCAGAATGACAGTCCTTTTAGCAGCACAGCAGTCCTTCTTCCTAGCAATATGTCCTCAGGTACCTATACCCAGTTGTGCCTTTAAAGTAGGTAAGGCTTCAGAGAGAGGCCTTTGAAGTGCATAAAGTTCCTGTCCTTTCTTCCCTGGCTCTAGACCCACTACAGGGATGTTAGACTTTTCATCCTTGGCGTGGTTTCCCCTAACTTTTTGCCTCTGTTTCCCAGGTTGTTGATGTGTGCTGGACTCTGTTTTTGCTGTTTTTGTTACTCTGGGCACTTTACCACTGCTATCCAGTGCTTAAGTACAAGTGTTCCTGTATAAAATGTGTATGTAATTGGCTTTCCATGATTGACATATTTGATTTATTGGTAAGTCCCTAGTACAGTGCACTAGAGGTGCCCAGGTCATGTAAATCAAATGCTGGTAGAAGTCCTGCAGCACTGGTTGTGCCACCCACATCAGTAGCTCTGTAAACATGGCTCAGACCTGCCACTGCAGTGTCTGTGTGTGTAGTTTTAAACTGCCAATTTGACTTGGCAAGTGCACCCACTTGCCAGGCCTTACCTTCCCTTTTCTTACATGTAAGACACCCCTAAGGTAGGCCCTAGCTAGCCCCATGGGCAGGGTGCAGTGTATGTTTATGGTAGGACATTTACTAATGTGTTTTATATGTCCTGACAGTGAAATACTACCAAGTTCAGTTTTCACTGTTGCAAGGCCTATCTCTCTCATAGATTAACATGGGGGTACCTTTAAATATGATGAAAGCGTAGATTCCCTTTGGGAACAGATAGACATGTGGAGTTAGTTTGGGGTCTCTGAGCTCACAATTTTAAAATACATTTTTTAGTAAAGTTGGTTTTGAGATTGTGTGTTTGAAAATGTCACTTTTAGAAAGTGGGCATTTTTTTGCTTAAACCATTCTGTGACTCTGCCTGTTTGTGGATTCCCTGTCTGGCTCAGTTTGACAGTTGGGCTGTTTGCACCTCTCTCTAGACAGTGACACAAAGGGAGCTGGGGTGTAGCCTGCATATCCTGAGGAGCCATCTTTGCTAGGAGGGAGGGGAGGAGCGGTCACTTACACCTGAAAGGGCTGTGCCTGCCCTCACACAATGCAGTCTCCAACCCCCTGGTGTCTGTCTGGGGCCTGGCCTGTGCAACACAGGATTTCACAAACAAGAGAGACTTTCCTTTGAAGTAAGCCTACTTCAAAGGGCAAAATGGGTATAAGAAGGACACCCCAAACCACAGACTTTAGATCACTCCTGGACATCAAGAGGAACCTCTGCCTGGAGAAGAGCTGAGGAGAAGTGCTGCCCTACCCGAGACTGTGCTTTGTGGAGCTATCCTGCAGTTGCTGCTTCTGCCTGTGCAAGAGGACAAAGACTGTACTTGGAATTTCCAAGGGCTTGTCCTAAGCTTGCCTCCTGTTTTTGAAGTCTCAGGGCCATCAAAGTCTTATTCTGCCAGCACCTGGACTCTCTGCTGAGACTCCTGCCCTGCCAAGTGGTGCCCTATCCAGTTCCTTGGGGCTTGGAAGGTGAAGCTGGCAAACCAAGACTGAAAATCCACGCACAGACCACCGTGCGGGGAAACGTTCGAGGAACCTACCGAGACGCGGCAAAAAAATTGATGCGCCGCTGGCTTCGCAGCTGGAAAATGCTTTTTAATTCATGACTTGTGTATGTTGGATTTTTGTTGATTTAATCTTGTTTTGTTTAGATAAATATTTTCTATTTTTCTAACCTGTGTTGTGTCATTTTGTAGTGTTTTCATTAAGTTACTGTGTGTATAGGTACAAATACTTTACACCTAGCACTCAGAAGTTAAGCCTGCCTGCTTGTGCCAAGCTACCAAGGAGGTGACCGGGGGTTAGCTGAGGATGATTCTCCTTTACCCTGACTAGAGTGAGGGTCCTTGCTTGGACGGGGGTAACCTGACTGCCAAACAAAGACCCCATT
Source organism: Pleurodeles waltl (assembly GCF_031143425.1). NCBI lineage: Eukaryota > Metazoa > Chordata > Amphibia > Caudata > Salamandridae > Pleurodeles > Pleurodeles waltl. The sequence continues at coordinate 343,673,156 of NC_090451.1, forward strand.
TCTAACAAGGGGTTGATGCAGCCCTTTGTGAGGGCTCAGGACCTAGCCTATTCAGGTATAAGTGTCAGCTTCTCTCTTCCATCGTGCCCAGCATGACCCATAGAGATGCTAATAGTCCATCAGGATATCGATGTGCTCTCTTTGTGTGTGACTGTCTAGAAGGAATGCACAAGAGCCCAGCTGTCACCTACCTAGACGTGTATTCAGAGACTGTCAGAGGCACGGAATGGTTAAAGTAAGAAAATGCCAACTTTCTGAAAGTGGCATTTTCAGACTTGCAACTTAAAATCCAACTTCACCATAAGTTGTGATTTTAAATTGTGAGACCAGAGATGCCAAAGGTAACATTTTTGTCTAGTCTTGATTAGAAATTACACTTCTGAAAGGTAAGAAGGCAATCCCAATATTAACCTATGGGAAAGATAGGCTTTGCAGTAATGAAAAATGAATTGAAGAGTTTTTCACTACCTGGATGTGTAAAACCTAAAAGTACATGTACAACTTTTTAAATACAATGCACCCTGACCAAAGGGCTGTACAGGTACAGGGCCTACTGAAGGCGTGGCTTAAAAAGAAAGACTTGAGCCTGGCAAGAGGATTGACTTGCCAGGTCGACATGACAGTTTAAAACCGCACTTATTGGCTCCACAATGACGGGCCTAAGCCATGTTTAAAAGCTACTGAAGTGGGAGGCACAATCAGTGCTGCTGGTCCACCGGTAGCATTGAATTTACAAGCCCTGGGCACATGTAGTGCACTTTACCAAGGACGTATAAGTAAATGAAACATGCCAACCATTAATAAGCCAATATTACCATGTTTTAGGGAAAGAGCACATGCACTTTGCCATTGGTCAGCAGTAGTAAAGTGCCCAGAATCCTAATGCCAGAAAAATGAAGTCAGCAAAACAGGAGGTCAGAAGGCAAAAAAGTCAGAGGAAATCGGCCCAAGGATGCCAGGTCTAACAACCACCACATATTACATTTTTGTCTATACTGCCCTGGTCTAAACACTAATGAAATTGAATGTACTCTAGGGTGTAAGAATTGACCATAACCCTTGAACTGCCATCTTATATTGGAGACATAATTTGGTCCCTGTTAGGCATTTGACTCACTGGTGGGTGACCCATAATCAGGGACAAAGATTTAGATGGAAGGGCCTTAACACTGATTTTTTTTTATTGTAACTTGTCTCAGCTCATTTGACATTATTAAGTGACATGTGGTGGATATTCTTACCTACTCCTGACCACATTTGCTCCCTTTAATCAAATGGCTTGACCATTGTTGCACTAGGGCCCATGGTAATCTCTTGATGGCCCTGAAGGTAAAGCCAAGGGTTAGATTTAAAGTGTTTCCCTTACAATCCTGTACAAAGCCACTCTAAAGCACAGTAAAGGCATTCTGAAAAAGGAGGCTTGGCAAGATATTATGACTGCCTATGCCTCGAGATCCAGTTAATCCTGATTTGGGTAGGGGTGAGGGATACATTCCACTCCACTGGCAGAATTAGCCAAGTTGTGACCACTCATTGTTACGCTTTTAATGCAGAGTTCTGGCCAAATTCCACCAATTGCAGCATGGTGGAGTTTTTTCTTGCACACAGCTCACCAAAGGTAAGTTGGCAAGAGCGAGCAAGATTTAGCATACCCAAGCATGTTTTCCCATCACTAGAAGGGCACCCGGAGAGATTTCTTCAAATCGGGCAGTCGCACTGTGTAGTAGACATTTGCGGTCAGGAAGCTACGGCTTGAGTAGAATATCTACTTGAGCAGCAATTCTAGAAGCTGCATCCTCTGGTGCTCTGCATGGTGCTGTTTGCACTGATTTTTCAGTGTGACAAAAGTGTCTGTTGTTAAATAACAGCATAAGCAGCGTGAAGTGCCTATTCGCGCCAATTCACAGAATGCTGCAGAACCTTGCTGAGTATTTTTGTTACACTCACGGAATCCCTCAGAATCAAACTCTGTGAATTCTGTACAGGCCTAGATTTGGATAGTCCACTATCACAGCATATTACAGCTGATTCACGGACAAACATTTTAAAGCTATCTGTGACAGGCCCTGTTCAACTGTTGACTGGGAGGTTGAGAGTGATTCTGGCAGCTGAGCTCTGGATGGATTACAGCCTTTGGGTGAGTGTTTTGTGATCCTGGCACAGAGTGTTCCCATTGTCCAGCTTGCTTGTGCCGAGGGTGTGCATGACGGCTTTCCGGATGCTGATTGGGAGTAGGTTCAAATCTTCCTCAGCATCTTCAGGGTATGGAAGCATGAGGCTGTGACTGCATTGACATGGGTGGTCATGTTGAGTTAGCTGTTGATGACAATCTGAGGTTCTTGGTGGGGGTGGTGGGTGTCTGTCCTAGCCCTGCTGGCCAATAGGTTGAGTCCCACGGTGCAGTGCTGTTCCTTAGGATCAATAATTTGGTCTTGTTGGTGTTCAATTTCAGTCTGTTGGTCTTCATCCAGTCGACTATTTAAGTCATGCAGGTACTGAACGTGATCGGGTACTGGGCGTCTTGTCCATGAGGGAGAGGTGGCTCATTGATTAATGGTGTGCGAGTGAATAATGCTGGCTAGAGGAATCATGTAGGTCTTGAAGTGTCTTGAGCTTTCGGAGGATCATTCTTGAACTCCACAGATTGTGAGTGTCCAACCTGTATGGTTCAAGGCTAACTGACTGGTTCCTTCCAATCAGGAAGGATCAGGTCCATCAGGTCCATCGGAGTGTGTTTCTATAGATTGTGATGTTGAGTATGTGTGGATGAGGATGGGTTGGGAGATTGTGTCAAAAGCTGTCTCAGAGGATAAAGGCTGACATGTCACCTCCATCCAGAGTCATGCTGATGAAATCTGTGGTGGTGATGTGGGCAGTTTCCATTCTGTGGTTGGGTCTGAAACCAGACTAAATGGTGTTGAAGAGTTGGTGGTCATGAAGGGATTCGGTAAGGCATCTGTTGATGATTTTCCCTAGGACCTTGACCAGGATTGGTAGCAGGGAGATAAGTCTGTAGATGACGGGCATTGAAGGGTCTGTGGAGTGTTTCTAAAGCAATGGGAGGACAATTGTCTGTTTCCAAATGTCTGGGAAGGTCTTGAGAGAAAGAGGCATTCAGAATGGGTGTGAGCATGGCCCTGATGGGTTTCAGTTCTCTGTTGTAGTGGTGGTGGGGGCAGGGGTCCGGTGGGGCCCCAGATTAGATGGAGTTCATAGTGGCAGTGGTTTCTTCTGGGGGGGATGACAGGCCATGTGGTTAGCACTGTTTCTATGATTAAGATTGGGAGGCTTTTGGCAAGGTCTGTTGTGTCTGGTTGTGGGTTTGAAGTTGCTGTAAATGGTGGTGATCTTGTTGCTGAAGATTGAGAGAGATTGTTGCAGAGTTGGAAGTGGCTGCTGGTGAGGTAAAATCCTTCACAATGCCATAGATTTCTTTTGCTTCTGTGTGTGCTGGCATGAATGTTGTCCACCAAAGTGATTTGTTTAGTGGTCTGGATGATTTGGTAGTAGTGTTTCAAGGCGGATTTAAAAGTGCTCTTTTCTGCATTGTCCTGGCTAATTCTCCATTTGAGCTCTAGTTATTTGCAGTGGTGTTGTATCAGACTGACATCATATACCAACTTACCTGGCATCTAGATCTTGTTGTATTGCAGTGTTTGAAGGGGAAGGGAGCTGGTTCAAGAGGTGATCCATGTGTTAAAATTATTGATCACTTTACTGTGGGTGTTGCTGTATTTGAGACAATGGGTGTTGATAGTGGTGTTCCAGTCCTTATCATTGATGCCTCTCTAGTTTCTGCATATGGTCTGGCAGTAGTGTGTATGTATTGGACTAGGACAGGTATGCTGTGCATGATGCATTAAATGGCTACCATGGAAAGAGAAGACACTTACAGTTTGTTCAGTTTTTCTGCCCATTGCTGTGCCTGAAAATCTGTATTGCGTTTTGTGCAACAGCTTTGGGAAAGAAAAACTCTGTTTAAACATTGCAATTTTAGTGATAAGACAAATAAAATAAACTGATCAGTGCCTAAACTGAACTGCCTACACAACCAAATATCAGACAAAAACTACAGTACTGAGTAAACTAGCTCCTAGTACCCTACAGATATTTTAAAGTTATTTTTCAAAACATCTTGAGCTAGTTTGTGATGTTGATAAGAAAATTCGGTGATAATAGAAATAATTCTTGAACATCCCATCCAATCCTTTCTCTAGAAGTTCCTTCATTCTGGAAGATGTCCCTGAGACAAGAAAAACAGAGATGTAATTCAAAATCTGAAACTGATATTGTGCACATCATTGATTCAGTACTATAAAGTATTTATGAATAGGCAGAATCCACATATTAAATTCACAGAGCATAGGGAGATTTTAGAAGTTGTTTAAAAGAAATAGCAGCCTGAGTTGGACTCCTTTTTCATACAATTTAACTATTCAACAAACAAGATGTACAAATGTTGCAGAACATTTCATTTTTAAATTCATGTAATAATTAACATATATTAGAATTATTATACCAATAGATGCATTAAAGCCTCTTCACATTTTTCATGCTGACAGTCACCTATATTCAAACTCAGATAGAGTTGCTCATTTGTACATCCATGTATTTTGTGTACAGCAGACATACACAATACAGGGTTAAATCAAGCCAAGTCAATAGTCTTAATTTGAATGTCAGATGTCAATAGCACAAGATAAAGATAGAGAGCCTGATTTGGATCTCAGCTGAGGGGTTACTCTGTTGCAACAGTAATGGATATCCCACCTGCTGAAATCTAAATACCATTTGTTTCTATGGTATTTAGATTTCAGCAGCCAGGATATCCATCACCGGTGTGATGGAGTAACTCCTCCGCCGAGATCTAAATCAGGCCCAGGGTGTTTAATCAAAATTCTTGTGATGCACCTCAAATAATTTTCCCCAATTATCTACATAAGTTTGTTTATGCCTACGTTAGCATGCTCATTCTGCTTTGATAGTATGTTGAAGTTAAAATGAAATAAATTGCTTCTTGTGCGAAATTCAGGTATTAGTTGAGGGCCCCAAATGTCGTATGAAAAATCACAACAGACCTGTCAAACAAGTCTTGACACTTCAGCAGGCTTTTACACTGTGATATTAACAAGAGGCTCACTGTGAGGGAATTCAGCCTAGCTTTGGGGACAAAATAATGATGCAGTCCTCGGTGTTATGTATATCTGCTTGTAACAGGGTAGGCCTCTTTGAAGTCAATCAAGTCTTTGGGACAACAGCATAGGACATGCTGCCAAGGGTACAACACCACCTCCCCACTACCCAAGCATTTTGACCCGGTCACGGGAGCAACTTCACACCTCTTTAAATGCTAATTATTTGCTGGTCAAAGGGAAAACAAAATGCAGATTTAGTTTCATGCAGGGAAAAATCCCAAAAATGTAATTTGTAGCTGTTAGCTAAGCATAGAAAGCATTTATTAAACTTAATATTGCACTTCAATGCACCTCAATGCTCTGCGTTTTTATTTTCATGAATCCGGAACATGAGATATCTGATTAAGTCTTGTAATTTCCATTCAGTAAGTTATACGTTTCTAATCACATAAATATTTATTTACAGTCGCTTTATTTTTGTAAATGATCCCCTTGTTAGTCATTTACTTTAGTTTATGTACCAATTGTACTCAGTTGGGTGGTGCCCATTGTAGCATTCTAGTGGTGCTGGAACTTTCAGGAAATTGATTGGCAGTGGATACCTATGTTGGGCTCTGAGGTATCCCTAATGATTCAAGTATGTTTAATATGGGTACCATATCAAGCCTACAAGTAAGCTTTTGATAGAGCTTGTGTGCCCTCAGGATTCCAGGTTGACTTGTGTTTAAGAGGTTCCAAGATTATTTTGTCAATACTGGCTCCACCCATGCATTGCTGTGTCCTTTGAAGTTGTGGCTTAGTGACCTAATTTCCATTCTCATGCTGCATGGATTATTTTTGCAGAATATGGAATTGGCATAGCATGATGTAGTGGTCTAGCAGTGCTACATCAATGGTGGTGTACTTCAGAGTAGAAGAGTTGCTACACCCTCTGAGTGCTTCACCTTTGTTTGACTGTTTATGTAAGACTGGCCTTGTGTACAGGTGAGTATTATTTTCTCAAACAGTGGACACACTGTGTTTGTGTGCATTGGTGTATTGTGCTTATTTTTTTGGTGCTGCTTTCCATCTTTTCCTTGATCCCTCACACTTTCAGGAATGTTTACCACCTTCATTTGACTGGAGGGATTCTAAGGTGGTATTTTCCAGTCCATTTCAATGCCTTCTCATACTAGTAAGTGGGGTTTGTTTCCTACATGTGTTATTTTTTGCATGTGGTATATATCCTATGCAACAAATACTGCATGTGATATACAAGGCATGTAGACCACTGACATGGTATTGACCTTAAATCCAGCACTCAGGATTATGACATTTTACTCTCATCCATATTTGCAGTATCCCACTGGAATCTGCTATAGCGTGCACCCATATGTCAAATGAAGAAACATATATTTGAAGCAATCTGAAACCAACATTTTACAATACATTGCCATTCATACTGGCTAGAGTATTTGTAAAATCATCATTTGCTATAGCATCTTGGCATTTCCTGGAGCTTTAACTCCTCAGTTTGTTACTTGAGTCTTCCTGGAGAGTCTTCAGGCCGGTTTTCAATTACTCCCTGGAAATGAGCAGAGAATGCTTGGTGCACATGACAAAAGAAGGCCTGCAGGGGTTCCAAGTTTGACTGTTTCCACAGAAAAGGCTTCATCGCCTAATTACCACCTCATCTTTCTTTTTTGTTTGAAGGGATGTGTAACAAGAACAGCTTGAAAGATCATAGAATATGTGCTGAAATGTGACATATAAACCCCCTGTTAAACACAGACAGAAGTTGTAATGACTGCGCAATCATTAAACATGTAATTATGATCCTTTTATGGAAGATACTCAATGTAACTTTTAGAGGGTCAGGGAGATAGGTTTATATTTTTCTGCCCTTATCAGTCTGGCAGCCACATTGTCAATAAATTGGATGCACTCTCTTATTAAAGATACATTGTTTAGTAACACACACTAAGCCACTTTATAATTCCCAGCTCTTTTTCACTATAAACTCAATACGGACAATTAACCAACTGATAGTGTTAGTTTTGAGATAGCGCACCATCATTCACATTACAACATACAGTAAGTTACTGGTTTAGTGTTATGGTGAGGCTGTTTTTCATCCTGAAACATCCATTCTCCAGAGCATTGGACACACCAATGATGAGAAGCCCCATTGCTTTTCCTATGAGAAATTATTTCCTTCTACTTTGTCGTTCCAGTTTGAGGTATATGATTTGACATCGGATGCATATTATGGAGATTATTCTCCTGGAATTAATATGATTTTCTAAAGTACCTAAGTAGATGTGTTTGCTACAGTCCAGTCTGGATTGGACAGTTGCATTGATCATTGGGATATAATATTGTGAGATGAGACATGGGATAACACGCCAAAAACGATTAGGTTGAAAAAAGGAGGTATGTGATCTAATGTAAGCAGTTTATCTAGTAATTGGCCCACTCTTTAGACAGATGTAGCTGGAGTAAGATGATTGACAATAAAAAGGGCCCATTCAATGTTATTCCAAACAGGGTGCTCTCCATCAAAGGACCTATATTTTACATGACTGAGCTTTGATAAGTGGATTGGCATCCACTACTGTACTCTAGTGAGATAATAGGCTAAAGTCTGATTTAGAGTTTGGCAAATGCACACTATCTAATTACCCATCCTCTGCCATGGAGGTCCATTCATCTTATTTAGAGTACAAAAGTCTGTCATTCATCCTCCACCTCTGCCACATTTGTCTTACTTTGTCATTAGCAGTATGCCTTAACGCAACTGAGAGTGCGACAGACAGTCAATAATCCTTCTGCTATATTTTATTTTGACAGGAACATGGTGGTCACCCTCAACACCTGTGTTGGAGAAAAAAAGAGCATAAAAAGCTAAACCCAGCCAACAACAACCACAAACCTACTCAATCAACATTCCCCTGCTGCTCAAAGTCCATTGACTCTATCTTACAGTAGTGGATTAACAACAACATAATGGAAAACAAACGGAATGTAATTGCAACTTTTTAACCATTTTAAATGCATTATGCTAAATATCAATAGCACTAAACATAACTGTATATGCACCAAAACCAATGTAACATCAATTTACCCTGACTCTATGTCTCACCACATGCCTCACACAACAAAATCATAAGAAAATACTCAGCTTACACAATGTTAGAACCCCATCCACCTCAAGTTAGTAAGTTAATACATATTTATTAAAAAATGTAGATGCTCAAAAATGTAATGCTAACACTCTATAACTAAACTACTAATATATTTAAAAAAAATTATGTATGCTATTAATAAGTAACAACCTATATTTGTATTATACAACAATTCTGTGGTTACCCTGCATTCCCATTTTACCCAATTATATGATGCAACCATGTACCCTAATAGATATTTTTACAGCCCGGCCACTTCTGTTACATCTTTAAATCTTGTACATAAAATCACAAATGGGAAACACACGTCAGACATTGTACTAATATACTGAACCTAGATGTAGGCATACATAATGTATAGCATGTCCTCTATGAGATCCCAACATTTAAATTGATTACTACATTTTAACACAAAAATGAGAAAGTAAAAAGTAGTATCATACTTTCCCATTCTAAATATCACAAACACTAGCCCCTCACAACCCCACTCCTAGGGCCAGATGTATGAAACTTTTTTGCACTCGCCAACAGTGCGAATCACAAAAATCAGCCATTTGCGAGTGCAAAAAAGTGGTCTGCGATGCATGAAAGGCATTCGCAGACCAAAAATAAGAAATCGCTAAAATTGTGATTTTTTTTGCGTTGCAACCTGGTTTTGCGAGTCGCCATTTGCGATTCAGTATTTCCAGTAGGAAATTGCAAGGCGCAAATTGCGAGGCGCAAAATCCAAGTCGCAAATTGCGATTTTTTGCAGAATGCCATTTTGCACATGCAAAATACCACTAACTGAAATCAGGTGGTAACCAGGTGCAACCTATATAGAGACCAAGAATGCCTCAGACTCTTTTCCACAATGGCTGCACTCTACGTCATGGCGAGGAGGATGAGGATCTTGGCAGGTTTGAGGAGAGGGAGGAGGAGACAGGAGTGCATTTTCAGAGTGCGCATTACACTTTTTAACCTACAGGAGGAAATATATGAGAGGTATAGGTTGAACTCAGTCATGATACTTGATCTGATAGCTGATCTACAACCCATACTGCAGCGCAGAACACTAAGGACTCACAGCATACCCACCCATGTGCAGGTATTATGCTCCCTCCACCTACTCACCTCAGGGAGCTATCAAGGGGTCATAGCAGCAGGTGGAGGGGTATCACAGAGTACCCTCTCCAGATTTTTCAGTGCATTTATCAACGCCATGCTGAGAAAACTACACCAGTTCATCCGATTCCCCCACACCCCACAGGAAATACAGCAGACAAAAATAGGTTTTTACCAGATAGCACAGTTCCCCCACATCCTAGGTGCCATAGATGGGACACATGTGGCAATCTGTCCACCATCCGCCACAGAGTATGTCTACTGCAACCGGAAATACCGACATTCGGTGAATATACAGGTGATATGCAATGCCTCCTACATCATTACTGATCTCGTGGCCAGGTACCCAGGGACCACACGATTCGTACATCTTTCGCCATAGCGGCATACACACAAGACTGCTAGCTGGGGAGTTTGGTGAAGGATATCTTCTAGGTATTGTCCCTCTATACAATGGCAAATTGATGGCATGCTGATGTCAGATGGCCCACTTCTTATCATACCCTCTGTCCCCTCCAGGAGACAGTGCCTACGCAGTGCGCACCTACATGATGACGCCCTACCTCAATCCTACAACACCTGCTGAACGGAGATACAATGCAGCACAGGGCAACCCGCAATGTGGTGGAGCGCACATTTGGACTGCTGAAGAGTCGCTTCCGGTGCCTCCAAAAAAGTGGAGGGGCACTACAGTACAGTCCAGAGATGATATGTAGAATAGTGGCTACTTGTGCTATCTTGCACAATATAGCTACCACCAGGGGCATACCTGTAGAAATATGTGATACTGAATCTGATGAGGATGATGATCCCATACCACCCCTACATCCAGCAGACAGGACCAGTGCAGCAGAGGGAAGGCAATGGCGTGCCGACATCACACACAACCATTTCAGACTTGAGTATAAATGACACACATCCTCTGACAACTGTACCTGTAGTGAAATAAATGTATTACCTTAAGTCAGGTAATGTTCGCGTGAGGAATAACAAAAAAAGGTGAAGTGATAAACTCAAAACAATGAAGGACCTGAGTGATGCACTATTACTTCATAGTGAAAACATAAGTCCACTGGCAGCTACAGTCATTTTTTGTGGCCACGCACACCACTCGGGTGCCCGGTTACCTCACTGGCACCTCTATTGTCCGCCTCAGTGGCAGTGCTGTGCCTGGCACTGCGCCGTCTGGTGTCCAATGCTGGTACAGCTACACTGCTGAGGCTGGAACTGTCCTCAGTGTCCCCCAGTGCAAGCTCACTCGGTGTGGCTGACCTCTGTCCCATTATGTGGTCGATCACATTGGTGATCTGCACCAGTCTGTTCACAACATCCCTGCTGCTGTGTGCTGCCTCCACTTGTGCAGCCACTGCACGACGGGCAATCAGTGCAGTTGCATTTGCCACCCTGTTAGAAGTATGACAGAAGCTGTCAAACATGTTCCTAAATCTGCGCTCCTGCCTGCGCTGGCTCACCCTCTCATGGCGCAGCTCCTGGCAGAGTTCACGGACAGCACTTGTGAGGTCTCTGGTATCCTGTTATGCCTGTCCCTAACCAGCTGTTCTATGTTGGCATTGAGGGACTCAAGTTGGCGATGCAGGCCCACCATGTTGCTGTTATGTTGGCGCAAATTCTTTTCTAATCCCAGGATCCTCTTGTTTTGTAGGCGCTGCTGCTGCAACATAGCAGCTTCCAGCCCACCAAATAAGGAGGAACCCTTAACTGCCTCATGCTGCTGTGCCCCGGAATTTGTCGTCATCCTGGTGGGGCTGTGGTCTGCTGACACCTGACCTCCTGCATCTGGCTGCGTCTGCCTGTTGGTGATGGGTAAATTGGCCCTTCCTGCTGCTCATCTGAGTCTTGGCTGAGCTCTGGCAGTGGCAGTGCCCTGGGCCTGCGTCGGACAGGTGCACTGGTGAGAGACCCACTGGTGTTGGTATCAGAGGCCGGATGGGTGTCAGTATCGCCTACCCGTGCTGATGCTGTGGCTGCTGGGCCTGGCCCACCTGCAACGACAATATGCAGCATGTCAGTTATGTTTGTTACATTTACAGTCACACAATGGTAATAAAGGTACAGGTACTTCTCTACACTGTGTTGTGTGTTTTGTGTTCCTCTGTGTGTCACTCTACTTAAATACATTGTATGTGCTACTTTCAGCTCTGGGTTGTGGACTGCCACTCCCATAAAGCATTGTTGTGCTGCTTCTAAGATGTGGACTGGACTACTTCTCACAATGTTTATCATTACTTGCTAATTCCTAAGGGGCTTTTGTGCATACACATATGGGGTTACAAATCAATATTGCACTTACCTTGGCTGGTACTTGGTGTGCCGGAGGTGTCTATCTCTGTGACCCCTGTCACAGCTTCAGGGAGGAGTGTGGACTCGACTAGGTCCTCTAATGGGGTGGATGGTGCCTCTTCGGGTGGAGCGCCTCCTGTGCCCCTGGCCTCCTGCAGTCTCCTTGCCACCCTCTCCTTCACATGGGACTGCAGGTCATACCACCTCTTCTTAATTTCTTCTACGGAGCGCTGTGCCACTCCAATTGCGCAGATTTTTGATTGGATATCTGCCAATAGTCTCCTTTTCTCACTCTCTGGCACCAGGAGGGAGCTTTTTCCAAAAAGGCGGTCATGGCTCCTGACCACCTCCTCTGTCAGCACCTCAAGCTCCTGCTCGCTGAATTTTAGCTTGCGCTTTCTTTCTCCCTTCTCCTGTGCTTGGGCTGAGGTGTCCATCCTTGCTCAGTTGTACTGCCTCCTTCAGATTGCTGCTCTGTGTGGCTGGGCTGCTCTCTCTGAGGATGCAGGTTTGGGTGTGGCACCTGAAACTGCCTGGGATGACTCATTTCCTGCTAGTGTTGTCATCAGGCTCCTCCAGGTGTGCTTTGTGGAAACTTCTCGCAATTTGCGATTTTTTACCGAATCGCAAAAAAATCACAATTTGCGAAAATGCAAATTGCGATTCGGTAAATGGGCATCGCAAACCACAAATAGCGATTTTTAAGAAATCGCTAATTCCGAATCGCAATTTTCGCTATTTGCGATTCGCAAGGCCATTTTTTCATACATATGGTCCCTAGTTCTTTTGGCACCTGGGGGAAAGGGAATTAATGACATCTCCCACAATATCTCGACATAGGAAATCACAATGAAAATGAAAGTAAATGATTCAAATCAGCAACATATTGAAATATGCAAACACATATGGTGAACATTATAACATGTTCAAAAACAACGGACACGAAAGGTTCATATATAACTTTTCATAAATGTAAAATATAAACAGTAATAAAAGTCTTTCAACAAAACAAATCTAATTTCAAGGGTGGGATAGAAAATAATTTTGTCCTTTCAGTATTTTAGTCATTTTCCAGGCTCTCTTCTTGGAACTTCCATCCTCCTGTAGCAGATGGAAGTGCTGGTCCCTATGTTTTGGGCTGGGTAAGGATTTAAGGATTGCTTTTAGAGCAGACAGAGCCTGCCGTTTCTGGGTAGCAATCTTTATGGGAATGGTAAGGATTTTGGGTATGGGAGTGTTTAAAGGTAGGGCGTGATCTACAGACAGGTGGATTTGAGGAGGGAGGTAGAGGAATTTGGTCTGCGGCAGAAATTAGGTTGTGCTTTGGAACAGGGTCAGGGGTTGGAATGAGGTCAAGTTGTGGAATCAGGCCAAGATTTGGAATGAAGAGAGAAGGAGGAAAAAGTGCAGTTGTGCTGGAAGGACTGGTGTCTCTCATGGAAACAGGACCACTCTACGGGGCAGAAGGGGCAGAGAGCACATCATCCAGGATGTCAATTACTTGAGATAGCCTATATGGTATGCAACAATGGAAGAACCGTTTGCACAATAGTCACGGGGGAGAGGCACCTGGTGAGAAAGATACCCAGTCTGTTTATGGACTGGGTGCAGTCTTTGAACAAGGGGGAAGGAGTGAGCAGGGTGCTGGTGGTAAGGATGGTGGAAGCCACAGAAACAATCATTGTGGCATGTGAGGTTTTGGCCACCACCATGAGGAGCTGGTAAGAGTCAGAGAGCTCTGAATCAGATGGTGAAGTGGCCTCTTGCTCAGCTCCCTCATCCTCAGGGCTAGTTGTTTCACACTCTGACTTAGAGTGGTCCTCCTATTCTTCCCCAAAGTGCACCCTGCATCTCCCTCACTTGCTGCCAAGGAAGCACAAAGCAGAATTATGTACACATCAGAGAAAAACCAGAGTAAATTTCCAAAAATGTCCACACATCAAAGATTTTCAAAGTTTTTACATAGAAGGTTAATATTCATAAAAAGGGCATACACTGCAACATCACAAAGGACCTAATGTAGAATTTAGAAAACTAGTTGCTCCACCACAATCGTCATGGATATCACAACTGCCTATTACTAGTGCATTATACTACGTAGTATTTGTAGCAAGGTAAATAGGCTCAGTCTCTTTATTGTCTTAGGGTCCGATTACGAGTTTAGTGGTCAGACTGCCAGACAACTGTGATGGCAGTCCCAGAAAGACCGCTCTAGCTGCAGTCTCCAGTCTCCAGACCACCTTATTATGATGTATGTAGGCTGAACCACTGCCCGCCAGTTGCACGGCAGCCTGCAGTCTTGGCGGTGCGCACTCCATTACTGTCACGGCTGCAGGGAACCACCAAGCCTATCACAACAACAACACAGTCAACGTGACAGTCTCCTTGCGGAAGTTACCCGACAGTGTCGGCCACCACGGTACACATTCAACAAAGCAACAAACACGTGCCCATGTGATGGATTCAAAAACAACATAGCTGACATCCATTGGTCCAGTGGACATACCTGCAAATCGCACTATAAAACACACCTCTTCCCAGACCTTGATCCTTTGCATTTCCATTGCAACATTACTGAAAGAAACCAGAGACCACCACTTTGTTTTGGATAGAAATGGCACCCTTTTTTGGCACCATCCCATTTAACACCTTTCACACACTTTTGTTCATTTACTCCCTATATTACTTTTCTTGTTAAGTAAATCCCTGTCACCCACCTTAATTTAACATCCATGTCACGTCCCAAAAATCCCCCTTTTTCTAAAGATGAGTTGAGAGTCATGGCGGATAAAATCTTAAGAGCAGAGCCATATTGTTTGGAGCCCTAGTCCAGCATACTCCTCTCAGTAGGAAAATGGAAATGTGGCAAAGGATAATCGACAGAGTGAATGCTGTAGGCACCACCCTGCGCACAAAGGAGGATACTAGGAAGCAGTGGAATGGCCTGAGGGGGAAGGTGTTTCCTGGCCTCCAGGCAACACATGGAGTCCCTGAAGACTGGTGGTGGTCCTCACAGTGCCCCATTGCAACTCTTCCCTTGGGACCCGGGGAGGAGAAAGTCTTGGCCAGCCTACATCCAGAGGACTTGCCAGGAATAATTGGGGGAGAAGAGTCTGGTAAGTCACAGCACAAAAACTGTCATAACTCTTCAATTACCTGCATGCTGACATCTCACCTTTTGCCACTGCATTGTTTATCTACTTTCCAAACATGCAATACCCAGAGCAGGAAGAGATATAAGCTTATCAATGTGTACATAACATCACATGTATCAATCCCCATTACATGCCATATGTAGGAACTGGGTCTGTAAGCGTTTCAGTATCAAAAGATCATTCCATGACCCGTGGTATGTGTCAACATGTAAATGTATGGGCCAACCTAACTGCAGTGTGGCAACATATCTGCAATAACATTTGTTAAATGTTGGAGAGTAGATATAGTGACATGCCTACAACTACCAGGAGGCCGTGTTTCTGTAACTGAAACCAACAGGCCATTCTGCACTTGCACAAATATACCTGTGTGCCATCTCTTGAATGATGTACCCTCCTCTGGGAGCTTAGCATTTGTGTAGTGTGGGGAGTCAGCAAGTGACATGCCTAGAACTACCAGGAGGCCCTGTTTCTGTAACTCAAACCAACAGGCCATTCCGCAGTTGCCCAAATACACCTGTTTGCCATCTCACAACTGATGTTCAGTCACAGGGAAGTGAGAAATCTACATATCATGCTCAACTCAGAGAAGTGTCCGTCTACCTAGCTTGCTTTTGCCCTGATATCCCAAAATGAAATTATTGAAGACAGGAATGACACCTTACCAAGTGTGTACATTAAGTATTCCTAAGCATAAGCATTAGGCTGCTTTATCAGATTGGTAGTGGAAGACAACACATTCACTCAGCACTACTCATTTGATGGCTACAGCTACATATACCACAAAGTTGTGTGTAGCTTGTATCTCACTCAACTAAGTCTTGGAATGGTCAAATACACATGTTTCCTCACCCCTGTGCTGGCTTGCCTCTTTGTAAGATGTCATGTTCATTCCCTCATCTAAAGTGCAACTGATCACCACATCGAATGTGCTGCTTGAGTCTAATAGGTTCTGCAACCTTTACACATGTCATGTCAACAACTTCAATACCATGATAACATAGCACAATCAGCAAACCTACCACTTAAGCTTGTACAAGATCTCTATTTACAGCCACAGAAAACCTTTGGATGCAGATTCTACACTGAAAACAATAACAATGTACTCTATTTCTCAACAGGTCAAGCTGGCACAGCACCCTGCCAAACACTGACCACCGACTCCCATACCACCTCTGGACGAAGCCCTCAGCGATGACAGTCCTGGACACATGGGTGTGAATGACAGTCCTGGCCCATCTGGGCAGCCTGGTCAGGTGGCAACAGTCTGTGCCCACAACAACTCCTCCCACTCCAATAGCTTCTATATCACAGACAACATCATGCCCCCCACTTTTTTGTTGGGGAACATGGCGGCCAGCTAGGCGTGCTGGCCGCGGGTCTCCACCCTCTGAGGACACTCGGTTGCTCCCTTACCTTGTTTTTATGGTTGAGGGGGCCTCCCAGTCGCATGAAACCGCCCATTTCGGATGGATGTCCAGAGGCAGAGGGGTCCCTCCGGGCGGGCTGAATCCTCACCGCGCTCGCTTCCCTCACTGTGGTTCCAGCCAGCTTGGCTGGTCCTCCGGAGCAGAGGCGCGGTGGCCAGGCAGTGTTTCCAGGGCAGCCTGGGCAGACTCAGCACAGGCTCATTCCTGGCTCTGCCTCGGCTAGGACAGAAGCTGGCAGGGAAGCTGCCTGCAGAGCCTCTCCCTATTAGTGGAAGTCAGGATCATTTTTGCACTTTCCAGGCCACCCAGGTTGAATATTTCTGTATGACCCCCAGGCGTCCATCGGGGCCGGGGGCCTGGGGCCAGGACATGGCAATAGGGGCAGAAATCCCTATTATCCAAGCCTGGTTTGGACCATCAGGGCCCTCCACTAGTCTCACATTATTCACTATTTGGCACTGGGGCAAGAAATAAGTGGACTGTTAAAGGTAAGCCCTCTAATTTATTACTATCACCACTACATCACGAGGGAGGGGCTCCTCTCCAGAATAAGCAAGCACGGTCGACAATAAATACCAAGGAAACTGGGGACATAGTAAGACTTACTACCGGAAGAGTGAAAATTACCCCCTCGCTTAGATCCTACTTTAAGGTACAAGACCACATTAGTTCCCTAATCCAACAGAACATGTCTACCTCCTCCGCAAATAGGGAGTCCACTTCGGCAGTAGCACCCCCTACGCCATTGGACTTACTGCAAAGCTCAGCTACACAGGAAATAGGACTCTGTGTAGCTGGGGGGCCCCTGTATTATCACAGGAGGCAAAGGATGTGTGAAACAGCACAACCCATATGGACATTTTACTACAGTCGTTATTAGAGGAGATGAGAGACAAGTTTGCTTTATCAAAGTCTAATCAGGCTAAAATTCAAGGGGTTTGTGATAGTACTGACGCAAAAATTACTAACCTGACGAAGAGATTAGGGTCCGGTGAGTCCAAAAGACATGAATTTCAAGCTTTAAAACTAAGCAAGAAAGATTTGAGAGAGAAATTAGAATCCCTGAAGATTAACTGCAGGTGGAATAATCTTAGATTCTTGAATGTCGCAGAGGGAGTGGAAGGGGACAAAATCAAAGGCCTCATTATAACTTTGATTAAAGAACACATCCCCACGGTAACGTCCACTTACCTGGACCGTGAAATACAGAGAGTTCACTGGAATACCTTTAAGAGGAACCCTAATGGAGATAAACCCAGAATATGCTGGTTAATTCTGCCTCATACTGAGTAAAGGAGCAGATCCTTACAGAAGCCCTCAAAGTTTCAAAGTTCGGGCTCCAAGCATGAGGGTTGGAGTTTCTCAATAATAAGATCTGACATGTCCAGGGCAACTCAAGATCGACCATGGGAGCTGGGGAAGTATATGCAGGAGCTTATGTCTTTAGGCGCTACTCCGCAACTGAGATTCCCTGCTATCCTGAGAGTAATGTGGAGAAATAAAATGTATAATATGAGGGATCCCCAAGAAGTCATGGCACTAATTCAACAGAAAAAAGGGGAGAGCTAGTGGGCTTTGGAGTGGCGGGGTTTAAGGGTAGAATGGATAACCCAATATGGTTAAAAGGAGGGTTACCCAGGAAGGGTTGGGTGAAGGGTAGTTTTGGGGGGGGGCACATTATAAAATGACTTGGTCAAGTTTTCACAGGGTGGAAGCATATGGGAGAACATTTTAAAAAAAGAAGAGTCCTCATGTTGTAACATGACTCTCTGGTTGGACAGAAAGCAGTTACCTGAATTGGAATAGGATGATGGGGTCCGGGGTCACTTCTAAACTCAAAATTCTTACCTGGAATGTAAATTGACTTAGAGTAAGTAGCAGGAGAAGGAGAATTTCAGAATGTTTAACAACCATATTATTCTCCTGCAAGAGACACATTTAAGATACGAGGAGTGGACAAACATTCTCATGATGCAAAGATGGATCACTCTGTTTGCTTGCACTAATCAAACCTGTAATGTGAAAGGCATGGCAATTATTGTAAAGAACAATGTTTAAGGTTGTTTGACTGACGTACGAGCTGACCCTAGGGGAAGATGGTTGCTGGCAAATATTAGATTAGATGGGGTCGAGCATACCCTAGTATCTTAATATGGACCCAACGTGGATGACCCAGGCCCTCTTATGGAACTTTATGAGCAGCTGTCAGAAAGAGCTAAGAATCTGATAATAGTTGGAGGTGACTTTAATGTTTTGCTGAATCCCACCCTAAATAGGTCCACCCCCAGACCAACTGTCAATCAGGATGAGAAATTGTCTACACAATATAATGAAGAATGTTGGCCTGATTGATCCCTGGTGAACTAGAATGGGGCAGATTAAGGAGTTTACTTTTTGGAACAAAAAATATGGTCATGCCTCTAGAATCAAATTTTTTCTGATAGACTTAAGGCTTCTAAATAACCTAGTGGGAGCCTCTCACCAGCCATGCCACCTTTCGTATCATTCAGCCATACAGCTAGACATCACAGTAACTTACCCTTGTGCACATCCCAGATGGACACTTGATAGATGTCTCATGGGCGAGTAAGAGATTATACAAATGTAAAAAGGTGATTCAAAGGACTTTTTTTTAGATCAATCTAGGTTCAGCATCGATAACCACAGTTTGGGAAGCATATAAGGCCTTTTTTCGTGGGAAATTGATTAGCTATGCAGCTTACAGGGCAAAAAGAACTAAAGCCACACTGGAGTCTCTGGAGGGCAAACTCTGTAAATTACAGGCCCGTATGGACACCACTAAGGATCTGACAACGCAGGCTGACTTAGAGAGCAAATCCAAGAAGTAAAAAATTCACTTGAGGTACTCCTGGAATCAATAGTAAGGAGTAAATGGGAAGCTAGTAAACTAGCGCATTTTGAGTGTGGTGAAGGCTGTGGGAGGTTACTAGGTTGGAAAATCAGGTCTGATAACACCAGGAATACTATTAAAGGAATAATGATTGGCGAGTTGGGTAGAATGTCTTCAGAAGACCGAGATATTGAAGGAGCTTTTATCAAATTTTTCTCTGAATTATACAGAGAAGATACCTCAGCGGAGGAGATTGAAAATTGGCTGTGGGCAGATACTCTCTCTAGTCTAAAACTAGACAAGAATCAGATTCTCAATCAACGCTTCTAAGCTGGGGAGGTAAATAGCATTATTGCTGGGCTAAAAAATGGGAAGGCTCCAGGCCCGGACGGAATACCAGCTGAATTATATAAACTCTTGAAAGAAGAACTTGTACCAGTTCTAACTCAGTTGATGAATTCAATATTTATAGAGTCCTCCCCCATTCCGATCTCAAGGATTGAAGCTATTATAACTCTGATATTAAAGCCGCAGAAGGATGCTAGGAGATGTGAGTCGTACAGACCCTTCTCTTGATTTCCGCTATTGACAGTGCCACTACTACTAACAACCCTCTCGCCATACTGACAATCGATGCCGCAAAGGCGTTTGACAGAGTGAGTTGACTCTTCTTGCAGGCAATGATGAAACAAATTAGGAGATAATTTTATTAAGGCAATTAAAGTTATATACAAAACACCCTCAGCCAGGATTCTTGTTAATGGTAATTTATCACCACACTTTAAAATTGAACGAGGAACACAACAGGGGTATTCACTCTCTCCTTTACTTTTCAACTTATATATTGAACCACTGGCCAGGAGAATTAGACTAGATCAGAAAATAGTACCCTTTCAGTATCAAAGCTGTTTTCTGAAGGAAGATTTATATGCAGACGATCTCTCGATTTATGCACAGAATGCTCAACATTCCTTTCCAGCACTTTTTGGAATTATAACAGATTTTGGGAAAATCTCGGGCTATTTAGTCAATACAGACAAATCTGACTTAATGACCTGGAATGGCCCACAGGACAGGATTTTAGAGAAAGATGAAATCCAATATTTAAGGGTAAAAGTAGTCAAAACATGGCAGAGATGGCCCAGGTGAACTTTCTAAATCTTTTTAGGGAAACAAAGAGGCTTCTCCATCAATGGTCGCATCTACAACTCTCTATTCTAGGTAAAACAAACGTAATAAAAATGGTGATACTGCTGAAATTGACCTTTATCTTTAATGTGCTGCCCCTATTTCTTAAAGCTGACTGACTATGGAAACTGCATGGGGAAGTAATTAACTTTATTTATTCACATGAAAATCCAAGAATAGCCTGGAACGAATTGAGGAAAAAAAAGCTAGATGGAGGAATTGCACACCCAGATTTTCAGCTATACTATTGGGCATTTCAATTGAAAAACATCAGACCGCTATTCTCTAAGGAATATACATCCTCCCGACTGCGGGCATTAACAGGGAGCCTACGGGAGCAGGGTATATACTTTCTCTATAAATTTGGCCATCCCAGGTATTACAAAAAAGTAAGATTAAAAGTTCTCAACACGGCTTGTAGGATATGGTTTGCAGTGAGAAGAAGATTAGGAATTCCATACTATAGTGAGCTGGCTCCAATTTGGGATTCGCTCGGTACACCCATATGTTTACAATATGCACTAGCTATTCCAGTATAGAGGTTGGATTTTATGATTAGGACAAATAGTTATGAGGGGGTCTGTGATTCCATGGGAGTCCCTGTCTGATGCGACAAATGCTAGGCTACCTCGGTTCAAATACATACAAATTAAAAGCTGGGTACAAGTAGAATCTGAGGTAGGGTTCGTCACAGATTGGGAAAGCGCAATTATAGGTACTCAGAGATTAAAGAAAGAAGTCTCAAGATGGTACTGGGCACTAATATTGAAGCAGCTGATGTTTCTCTTCCACCATCCATAGAGGTGTGGAAATCTGACCTCCTGGCCCTCAACCTTCCTCGTCATCGGCAGGCATCAATGAATATACTTTGGTCTGCGGTAAAATCTGCCCCCTTAAGGAGGAATCACCTGTTCAATATATATAAGGCCTATTGTTCTCCCGGAAGGTTAGCTATAATAGGATTTCAAAGAAAGAGTAACTGCCGAAGTGTGATCTAGAGGGTGCGGACGATGTACATTTTTGGTGGTGGTGCCTGGAAATTCAAACCTTCTGCGAAAAAGTGGGTAAGATGATCTTAGCCATCATAAACAGATGAATAGTGGTAAGCCTACTAATGATCATATTTGAACTACATGAGGGATTAGGGAGGAGCATACATGATGAATTAGAGAAACCTCAGGCTCACCTCTTTTTTATTTTTTATTGATAGCACGGCGGTGAAATATGTATTAAGTGGATATCTCGATTTCCCCCTACTCATACTGATTAGCTATTGTCGGGAAGAGAATCTCTGACCTAGATTGTAGTAACGGCTCAGTCAAATGTCAGAGAATGTGGGAACCTTTTCTAGTTTCCTACAGAACTTAGGGCCAGATGTAGCAAACGATTGCGACTCGCAAACGGGCCGATTCGCAATTTGCGACAGTGCAAAATCGGAAATGGGATGCAAAAAGCCCATTTCCGACTCGCAAAAAGCGATGGGACCCGTTTGCGAGTCGCATCCGGTGCGACCACATTTTGCGACCCGCAAATTGCAAGTCGCAATTTGCGAGTCGCAAACCTTATGCAATTGCAACTCGCAAATTGCGACTAGTCGCAAAAAGCCCAGTTTGCATGTCCCATTTACCACTAACTCAGAGCAGGTGGTAACCATTACCAAAGTATAAAAGGGGACCCAGAAGCCATCTGGGTTACTCAAGATGGCGGAGATATACCTGATAGCAGTGAGGAGGAGAGTCTACGCAGCCCAGCAGAGGAGGTCTATGACAAATACCGCCTTAGCAGCGCAGCCCTTCTAGAATTAATAGATTTACTGAAACCACAGCTAGAACACAAGACTCTGCGTGGCTGCGCCATCCCTACGCATGTGCAAGTGCTATGCGCACTGCACCTCTTGGCCTCAGGGAGCTATCAGGGGGTCATTGCCGTGGCAGGTGGGGTATCCCAAAGTGCAGTGTCAAGGTTCCTCAGGGCATCCCTAGATGCCTTAGTCACGCACATGTCTCACTTCATATACTTACCAAGGAATGAGGCAGAAATTAACAGCACCAAGCTGGACTTTTACCGCATTGTCCACTTTCCTCATGTCATAGGGTGTGTAGATGGGACACACATTCAAATATGCCCCCCTGCTAATCTGGAACACATTTTCCGCAACAGGAAGTGTACCCACTCACTCAACATACAGGTTGTTTGTGATGCCCATTATGTCATCACGGACATCGTAGCTAAGTTTCCTGGCAGTACCCATGACTCATACATTTTTAGGCATAGTGGGATACATCAACGCCTGGAACGTGGGGAATTTGGAGACGGTTACCTCCTAGGTAGAGCCACAGACACTTGCAGACATACACACAGGTCACTGTGCACGACAATCTGGACTTCCTAACCGTGTACATTTGTGCCCAACAGGTGACAGTGCATATGCTCTCAGGCCTTGGATCATGACTCCGTTTTTAACACCCAGAACTGAATCAGAGAGGCAATACAACAGTGCGCATAAGAGGACCAGGAACCTGATCGAGCGCACCTTCGGACTGCTGAAGGCAAGATTCAGATGCCTCCACCGCAGTGGAGGCGCCCTCCAATACACCTCCATTACCGCTTTCAAAATTGTGGTCGCATGCCCAATCCTCCACAACATAGCCACCCGACGTGGGCTACCTCTCACCCCTGCAGACACAGATCCTGATGATGAAGAGCAAGAACAACCACATCGCCATCATGGGGATAGGAGTCTAGCTAATCAAGGCAGACTGAGACGGGACCACATTGCAACGCAATATTTTGGACGGTACGTGTCAACTCCCACCATACTCACCTATTAACCATTTGTTAAGTGGAACAAAAATAACTGTTTTATGAAGAAACTATATACAAGTTGAAATTGTCCATGGGCAGGAAAATGCCAACCAGTCATGTGGCACATTAACGCCATGTGCCACATTAATCTGTCCTGGCTGTTATCTATGATCTCCTGCCCCTCCTGCCAGCCTGGCTGGTCCCTGCTGCGTCCATGGTGCTCTGCCTACCACTCCTCAGCACCCTACTGTGAGTGGCAGAGACACTGCTCACTGTTGAGCCCTCCTCCCAGGTGTATTTGTTAACTTCCTAGCTGTGATGTCATCATCATGTGCCAGGAAGTGTTTCCAGAGTGTTCTGGTATGCTTTCTGGCGTGTTCTGCTGCATCTGCAAGCAATTTTGAAGGTATTCGCAATTTGCGACACCCACTCGCTAATTGCGAGTTCGTTTTTTGCACACTCGCAAACAGCGACCTCGCAAACTGCGGACTCGCACACAGCGTTGCGAGTCCGGCTGCGAGTCGCAAAATCGGATCGCTTTTTTTTCTGGCATTCCAATTTGCGACTCGCATTTTGCGAGTCGCATCAACTCGCAAAATGCGAGTCGCAATTTTTATTTTTGCTACATCTGGCCCTTATTTCTTTCACTCTCAGACTGGGAAGGCATAACATGAATAAACTCTTGACATCTGAATATGGCAAGAGTCCAATGATTAACCATTAACCATTGAGACGCAACAGAGAGGAGGTGAGAGTGTAGATCTGTTTCTACTCTTTCCCCCCTCATGCCTCCTTTCCTTAGGTTGACGGAGGCTGCCTTTCTTGTGTCAAACTCTTGGGTTAGGGGTCTGACCATAGTCGACACACATTTTTGGCTCCTCTTGTCTTTTGTTATAAATGAGGACTCAAAAAACTCACAACCAGGATACCATCAGTCATTAGGGGTATATCAAAAGTCGCAAGGCATATTGGGCTATGTGCTAATAGAACTTCTGGAAATCAAGCAGCTGTAGAGGGACCTGACCCAACAAATGGAGGACCATAATTTTAACAGGGCCACCATAACAACGGTGCTGAAGGACATCCATACAACCCGAGAAGAACTTTTCTCCCAAAATCTACCCCTTCCTGTGGGCAATCTATTTCAAGCCTGAGTACATCCAGTGGCAGCTGCTGCAAATATGAAGGGGAGTGGTGGTGGGACGACAGGGACGGGGTGAATAAATTTGAAAAAAGACCTACAGCTTACCATTTGTCGCAGCTGCTGTCCTCTCCTGCTGCCTCGCTCATCCTATTGCCTGTTCTGGTGTCCTAACATTCTCTGGGACACCAGAACAATCTCTCCAGCCATCCGGGCACTGCTTTCATGCTCAAGCTAGCATGAAAGCAGCATCAGGATTCGTCTGAGCTGCTCAAGACTGCCACTCAGACACAACCCTGTGGCCTGTGCAGTTTCTCCAGTACGGCTGTGTATACAGCTGGACTGGAGAAACCTAAGTGTGCATGTGTGTTTGGACAGAGGTCTTAGATTCTCCAAAAACACATTACCACTTAGTGCACACAGTTCCTCATACCCCCTCCCACCTCCCGTGGCCCAGCCCCATGGGGCTCTTCACAAGCTGGCTGATCCAGCAGCAGAAAAATCAAACAATATTCAATTATAATTTTATTTTTCTGCTGCCACTGAGATGACGCTCCTCTGCCATTGCGGAGAAGCCGCCCCTGAGAACATCTGCGGCAGACACAAAAAGGGAGGCATTGCCAGAGGACCAACCACCCTCAGATACCCCTGCTTCTTCAGCAGCTAACCCCACCCACCCTCTCAAGCGAGGACGTCCATGTAAAGATCCTGGAGATGCAGATGGTAAGACACCCTCCACTGTCAGAAAGGAACCTCATCCTTAATGTCCTCCTTTTTGTGCCACACATTCACTCTATGAACTAATCCTGAACCCCATTCCATTTCTGATGGAAAGAATACTCTGGACTTTGGACTTGTGATGGGGTGGCATCTACTCCTATGATTTCATTCACCATGACTAACCTTTTCACTTTTAATTTATATTACTTTTTTGCCACAAGTTTGTTTTCACCCTTAGCACTGTAATAAATTCACCAGTCAAAAAGGCATTGCCTGCTGACTAAAATTTCACATTTAGCAAAGTAGATATGTAAGAGCGTGTGAACAATGCAAAAACAAGCTACTCGTGTAAGAAGGCAAATGTTGCGTGTATACAGTGTCCAGCTCTGGATCACAACCATTCCACACAAACATATGCATACAAGTGCAAAGAAGAGCATTTTTCAGCTCATAGGCTGTCAATATCTCAAAAACAAGGCAAATTATACATAATTGAATCATGCAGGGTAAAGGATCAAATTTACATGTAAAGACCTCCAGAACACGGAAGGGAGGGATATATCAGACAATGTCCTGTGTAATAGGCAAACATTAAATTGGTTGATGTTATCCGCTTGAGCCATATCACCAACATCACAAAAGGAATCCAACTTCATACAATACAAGTCTCAATTAGACAGCAGTAGAACAGTTTCTGATCATAGGGTCATTACAATCCAGTGTTTCTGCATCTGGTGGTATGACACAAATGTCGGTGATGTGCTGCAGGCAGTTTGGCCTACAATGATGGAACATTTCAACAGCTACATATAGTTCATACAAAAAGAGTGTTTAGCCAATGTGAAGGGAAACAATCCATGTCCACTTTGGATGTTCAAACAGCATCATATACCTGCCAATGTCACAACTCGGAAATGCCCCAACAAAGATGTCATGGTGAAGCTACCTAAACAAACGCAAAAAGCAAGGAGTATATTTATGAAACCATACATATGACACAATTCACACAGCAAACCTCTAGAGAATGCAGTCCAAGTTATAAATCTCACACAAACAAAGCAAAATCTTCAAGATGTGATTGTGTCAAAAGCTTCCTCGTCAGACACACTTTGCCAGTATTTGTCAGAGCTTCAGCTTCCAAACTTTTCCAACAAATATACTCCTCACATCATCACAACAAGATGTCATTGTACAGTCAGTCATGACATGTCTTGATATACTTACACTCAGAAGAAGAAACCGTTGTTGAGATCTTGTCACAAGCTAGCTCATTCCTCTTCACCACTATCATATACATTTAGCATTTCCAGATCTTCACCCGGTGGCACTGCAGGCTGCCCCTCCTCTGGGATATAAGGGATGTTCCTTTACAGGGCAATGTTATTAAACATGCAGCACACCTCACTGATTTGACACACCTTCCCTGGGGAGTAGAGGAGGGCTCCCCCAGTCTTTCCAGACAGCAAATTCAAACTTTCAGGAGCCCAAAAAGCTGCTCAACTGGCCACCATTTTCTTCCTTGGGCCTCATTGACTTCCCCTGGCGTAGCTGGGTTCCTGACCAGTGTTAACAACCAAGGATGGTTGGAATATGCTGAGGGGCAGATTTAAGAGATCCTAGCACCTCCTTGCCCCACATTAGCGTCATTTGTTTATGCTAATGTGGCTTAACGAGGCCAAAACCGCAGTGCCACATTTACAAAGTGTTGCAATGCATGCATTGTGCAACTTTTTAACCCTTTGCGCTACATTATGCCTGTGCCAGGCAAAATGTATGGAAAGTGGGCAATCCCCCATCAGGGAGGCCTGAAAAAATGGGCCAAAAATCCAAGAGATTTTTTTGCATCATTAATTTGGGTACTTTTAACGCTTGCTCAGAGAAGGCATATTCCTGCAAAGCTCTGAACTAGCATACACAATTTGGATTCTAGTTCACTAACTACCACCATGGTGCACCATACCTTTTATACGGCACACACATGGTGGAATTAGGGGGCGTTAAGGGGCTCAAAAAAGGTGGTGCTGAACTGAGGGCAGCGCCACTTTTCTTAAATCGGGCCCTGAGTCTCCTGCTTTATAATGAGAGATAGGTGCCACAATGAGTCACACATTTTCTGATTGTAGCACCTGACATTGAACACACAAGATCACTGCAGATGTAGCTTACTAACAAGCCAGGCGCTCTCCAGTTGAAGTTATAACATCAGATGGGGTGTTGCGCTGTTTCACATAACAAAGGAATCATGGGCTAAACCTGGGGACTGGGCACTGGCATTTGAAATGTACAGATCTGACAAGCCGACAACTTGCATGTTGATAGAATGGAAGTGCTTCCTGTTGCAATATACTTGTTCACTGACATGTAGTGGCATCAATGCAATATGGGTGCCATCAATAGCTCCCAAAACATGTGGGAGGTGACCAAATCCATAGAAATCAACCTTCACATGGGCTATATCCTCACGTCTGGGGAACCTGATATAGCTGTCAATGTGTTTCATCATTGCTGATAGCATGTCTTTTAAAAGACCACTGAACATAGGTTGTGACATACCATCAGCTATAGCCACTGTAAATTGAAATAACCCTGTGCCCAGGAAGTGTAATACTGCCATGAATCTCACAATGGGTGGTAAACATGTTGGATTATTATTTTGAGGCATGAGAATCGGTTCCAACCGACGACATAGATCTTGGATTGTTTGCCTATTCAGAAAGAAATGCTTCATGACATCACATTCTTCTATGGTCTGGAGGTATGAAAATGGACATTAGACTGGAGGTTGTCGCATCCACCCTCTTCCAGGGTACCTATTTGTGAAATTAAATGAGTTGGAGCATTAGTTACCGTGTCCAGACCAATATATCTGATAAGTAAGACCAAAGATGCGTGACAAAGCATTACTGACTGCAAATAAATTACACCTATTACACATCAAAACTGTCTCCTACTCAAGGTCCAGCTATGACCTCCAGGGTTGCCTAGACATGTGTCTACAAAATATATGTGCTCCTCTTGTGCCCCTTAATATTGTAAAGTATGTTCCAACCACCAAAAATAGTCACCAGCCGGGTACAGTGCCCCATGGTTATATGACATCTGTGACCAGCAACTCACTACAGTGATGATTGTGTAGGAGAATCTACATATCAAGGGAGCTTTACATATGTTGATACGTTATTAACACTCCGGTCAGCGTTACTCTCTGCACCTAATCGTCAATGGTGCTGGAGTGGGACGCACGCCACCTCGTCTTTCAAATATACAGAATTCCTTAACCAATACACATTTATAGATGTTGTGATGCATATAACAGTCAGCAAAACTATAGTTTCAAAGGTCAGAATGGTGGAGGCCTTACCTTGTTCATTGGACTGTAGGAACCTCCTGCCACTGGCGGAAGTCGACTGCATGGTAGGCGGTTTCAACCACGGCAGACACAGCCGTAGGCTAACATTGTTTACTGTGATGATCGTGGTCCAATGGCTGTGCACGTCGACAGTGATGACCGTATACCTGGAGCACATACACGCATCAGTTTGGAAAACAACTCACTTGCCTCCTGACACTGCTGCCATCAACACCTTCAGCACTTCAACTGCTATGTGCCATCTCTGGGAGCACTCATGCCACACCAAGCAGGTTAAAGGGCCCTTGCCTTCTCTCCGGAGGAGCTGGAGAGGCTTGTGGAAGAGGTCTCTCCCCTGTATGGGCAGCTCTGTGGCTCACCAGAGGAACATGTAACTACCTCATTGGAATGCTTGACTCTGTTCAATACCATCCTTTCCTTCCTCACAAGCTACAATGTACCTCTGACTTAAAGTTAGTTATTTGGGTACCTGGTGTCAAAATCTGTGGTCCTTACAGAAGATGTACAGGTTGTGGATTGTGGAGCTCTGTACTCTGTGTATTTCAAATGACCATTTTGTTGTGTAATGTGTGATAAGCCCTATATCCTCCTTGTGTTGCATTCAAATCTCTATGCAAGTATACTTTACAGCCAAAAAATAATATATCTGATGATCTGATAATAGTAAATGACACAGTACATATACTTGCATATGTAGATTGGACATTCGTATCATGTGTGCAAGCTTGAGGTTTCTTTGTCCACACATGGGGGGTGTTAAATTGTGCTGCCTTTCTAAACATTTGAATGGACATGTGTTCATTTTAATATATGTACCTTACATCTACTTTATCTAAAAGTGTGATCCATGCTGCGATGGTTGTATTTGCTTTCTAGACTTGCACTTACACATTTGCCACATAGGTATGACACTTGGTTGTGCTATTAATTGTCCCTGATATTCATCAAGCTACAGTTCCTGTGCAAATAGTGGTTTTGAGGCATGTGGAAAGTAAAATGTGTCCCAGGGCAGCAGCCTTCCTGGGAGCCCCCTGATGCAGACATACCTATTCTGCAATTGATTGTTTAAATTGTGAGCTTTGCATGTTTACCACACAAATTATTCTGCATCCCATTTACCTTAGATTCTCTTGCAATGTGGGGGGTATGTGTGAGTTCATGACAAGGATTTTGCTGAGAATGTGGGTTTAGTTTCAATTACACATCCATACAGATGTGTATGTTATGTCACAGCAGGTCATGACATGTGAGCAATGTGAGGGTGTTGCTTCAATTTTTAGGTGTAAAATTGTTGAGGATTTGCTGTTGTGTGACACAATGTTAGGGACACATCACTATCCCTGAAAGTGGGATGTGCTCACATACTGCATTTTGTAGAGTGTGGAGGTGCAGTCTCAGTGGCCTAGCCAAAGGGGGGGTCATGGGCCTGTGGTTGGGTCATACATTGTGTACAACTCTGACCCAGGGCACACAAAATATATTAGGGCAATGGTGCACAGCCCACAGGCGAGGTCAATGGTGGCCCGTCAATTTGCTTTTGAGTTGGAGGAAATGGATAGGTGTTTTGCTTACCACTGATTGCGTCCACGATGGTGTGGATTTTGTGTGCCATGGAGCAGCACAAGCAGCATCAGGACATGAAGGATCAGCTCCATGGTGGCACAGGATGTGTGATGCTGCCTGCAGGTGATTTTCTGCTTTATATCCCTCCGCTTCTGCCTGTCCGATATGGTGGTTGGACTGAGGCAGTCACGTCAGTGGAAAACAACATCATAATTGGTCCAGCTGGAACACTGACGGTCCATCCTTCGACAGGCATATTGGCCTATTTTGCAGCCTCCATGGTCTTTGGGACTTTGCTGTGCTGCATTGTATGATAGAGAGAGCAGAAATGCTCCTATTTATCAAGACCTATTTATCAAGTTATGGAGCATTTTCTCTCTCTCCATCCACAGGCTTCCTCTCCTGCCTAGTGCTAATGGAGGCTCTCTTGCACCACAATGCCAGGATTGGTTTTGTGAAAGAAGGGATGCCTACCTCCACAAACATAATACAAAGAGGCATTTTCTTTTCTTTTTTTTCTATGTGTAATGCAGAATGAATCATGCATGTAACCCCTTCGCTGCCAGGCCTTTTCCCCCTCCTGTGCCAGGCCTTTTTTTGCCTATTTGGGGCAGTTCGCGCTTTTTGTCCACATAAGCTAACCAAGCCAAATTTGCGTCCTTTTTTTCCAACATCCTAGGGATTCTAGAGGTACCCAGACTTTGTGGGTTCCCTTGAAGGAGGCCAAGAAATTGGCCAAAATACAGTGAAAATTTCGTTTTTTTTTAAAAAAATGGAAAAAGTGGCTGCAGAAGAAGGCTTGTGGATTTCCCCCTGAAAATGGCATCAACAAAGGGTTTGTAGTGCTAAACTCAGCAGCTTCCTAGCTTTCAGGAACAGGCAGACTTGAATCAGAAAACCCAATTTTTCAACACAATTTTGGCATTTTACTGGGGCATACCCCATTTTTGCAATTTTTTGTGCTTTCAGCCTCCTTCCAGTCAGTGACAGGAATGGGCATGAAACCAATGCTGGATCCCAGAAACCTAACCATTTCTGAAAAGTAGAGAAAATTCTAAATTCAGCAAGGGGTCATTTGTGTAGATCCTACAAGGGTTTCCTACAGAAAATAACAGCTGAAAGAGAAAAATATTGAAATTGAGGTGAAAAAAACATAAATTTTTCTCTACGTTTTACTCTGTAACTTTTCCCTGCAATGTCAGATTATGGAAAGCAATATACCGTTACGTCTGGTGGACTCCTCTGGTTGCGGGAATATATAGGGCTTGTAGGTTCATCAAGAACCCGAGGAACCCAGAGCCAATAAATGAGCAGCACCCTGCAGTGCGTTTTCATTCTATACCGGGTATACAGCAATTCATTTGCTGAAATATAAAGAGTAAAAAATTGCTATCAAGAAAACCTTTGCATTTCCAAAAAGGGCACAAGATAAGGTGCTGAGGAGCAGTGGTTATTTGCACATCTCTGAATTCCGGGGTGACCATACAAGCATGTGAATTATAGGGAATTTCTCAAATAGATGTCTTTTTTACACACTCTCCTATATTTGGAAGGAAAAAATGTAGAGAAAGACAAGGGGCAATAGCACTTGTTTTGCTAATCTATGTTCCCCCAAGTCTACCGATAAAAATGATACCTCACTTGTGTGGGTAGGCCTAGCGCCGGCGACAGGAAACACCCCAAAGCGCAACGTGGACACATCCTAAATTTTGGAAAAAAACGGAGGTGTTTTTTGCGAAGTGCCTACCTGTAGATTTTGGCCTCTAGCTCAGCCGGCACCTAGGGAAATCTACCAAACCTGTGCATTTCTGAAAACTAGAGACCTAGGGGAATCCAAGGAGGGGTGACTTGCGGGGCTCGGAGCAGGTTCTGTTACCCAGAATCCTTTGCAAACCTCAAAATTTGGCTAAAAAAACACATGTTCCTCACATTTCTGTGGCAGAAAGTTCTGGAATCTGAGAGGAGCTACAAATTTCCTTCCACCCAGCGTTCCCCCAAGTCTCCCGATAAAAATGATACCTCACTTGCGTGGGTAGGCCTAGCGCCGGCGACAGGAAACACCCCAAAGCGCAACGTGGACACATCCTAAATTTTGGAAAAAAACAGAGGTGTTTTTTGCGAAGTGCCTACCTGTAGATTTTGGCCTCTAGCTCAGCCGCCACCTAGGGAAACCTACCAAACCTGTGCATTTCTGAAAACTAGAGACCTAGGGGAATCCAAGGAGGGGTGACTTGCGGGGCTCGGACCAGGTTCTGTTACCCAGAATCCTTTGCAAACCTCAAAATTTGGCTAAAAAAACACATGTTCCTCACATTTCTGTGGCAGAAAGTTCTGGAATCTGAGAGGAGCTACAAATTTCCTTCCACCCAGCGTTCCCCCAAGTCTCCCGATAAAAATGATACCTCACTTGCGTGGGTAGGCCTAGCGCCGGCCACAGGAAACACCCCAAAGCGCAACGTGGACACATCCTACATTTTGGAAAAAAACAGAGGTGTTTTTTGCGAAGTGCCTACCTGTAGATTTTGGCCTCTAGCTCAGCCGGCACCTAGGGAAACCTACCAAACCTGTGCATTTCTGAAAACTAGAGACCTAGGGGAATCCAAGGAGGGGTGACTTGCGGGGCTCGGATCAGGTTCTGTTACCCAGAATCCTTTGCAAACCTCAAAATTTGGCTAAAAAAACACATGTCCCTCACATTTCTGTGGCAGAAAGTTCTGGAATCTGAGAGGAGCTACAAATTTCCTTCCACCCAGCGTTCCCCCAAGTCTCCCGATAAAAATGATACCTCACTTGCGTGGGTAGGCCTAGCGCCGGCGACAGGAAACACCCCAAAGCGCAACGTGGACACATCCTAAATTTTGGAAAAAAACAGAGGTGTTTTTTGCAAAGTGCCTACCTGTAGATTTTGGCCTCTAGCTCAGCCGGCACCTAGGGAAACCTACCAAACCTGTGCATTTCTGAAAACTAGAGACCTAGGGGAATCCAAGGAGGGGTGACTTGCGGGGCTCGGACCAGGTTCTGTTACCCAGAATCCTTTGCAAACCTCAAAATTTGGCTAAAAAAACACATGTTCCTCACATTTCTGTGGCAGAAAGTTCTGGAATCTGAGAGGAGCTACAAATTTCC